>NC_140041.1:17424093-18106593 GCF_963513975.1 Fringilla coelebs
CTGGCGAGCAGCAGGAGGCTCGGGGTGGCCCACGGTGGGAGCAGTGCCCAGCTCCACATCCCCTGGTTCTCCAAACTCTTGCGAGCAGCAAGGAGAGGCCAAGGGGAATTTGGGGCTCAGGTAGGACGGGGCGGGAGGCAGGTGACCTCCAGCTCTGGTGAAGACCGCTCAGCTGCCCTGGTGGCTCTGGGAGGAGATGCTTGTGCCCGGGGAGCTCCTTGCACACGCACATGCACGCCCAGCCCGGAGCATGGCGGGCAGCAGAGCGTGCCTGGGCCGTGTCTCCTGTCCTCTGGGGCTGCGGAGGAAGGACTGGAACACTCTGAGCTCACCGAGAGCCCTGCTGCACCGCCAAGGGCTCAGCACTGCCTCTGCAGCACGCTCGGCTTTCCCCAGCCCCGCACCGGGCTTTCCTCCGCATCCCAGGGATGCAGGCACTCTGCCCCGCTCCATCACCGCCACTCCCGGACCGCAGCCCGGCGCACATCCCCGTCACCCCCCTCGCACGGGTGGCCCCCGCTGTTCTAACACCGCTGCATTTAACACCCATTTTCTTCTGCCTCTTGTTCTCTCTCTCGGTCACTCACGGCTGCTTCTGCTCGGCCCCGCGCAGGCACCGAGAGCGGGCGCAGCTCCCCCTACTATAGCCAGTTAGATGTGAGGTCCTCCACTCCAACCTCATACCAAGCGCCCAAGCATTTCCACATCCCAGGTAGGCTCCGGAGCGCCCCGCTGCCCGGGGAGCCGTGTCCGTGGCATGCCCGCATGTGCCGTCCCCGCTGTGTCGCATGCCTAGCTCCGCCGCCTGCCTAGAGCCAGCTGGCAGCAGGATCTACCCCTGGGAGAGGCCATCCATAAACAGGACCTACGGCTTGAACCCTCCTCCTTCTCCTCCCCCCCGTCACCACCCGGAGGTCCCAGAGCCGCCCGTAGTCTGCTCGATCCTTGCAACATCCCTCTTCTTCCTCCTCCCTGCCCTCCCTCCACTGTTCCCCACACGAAGATGAGTGCCCTGGTGAGAGCCCGTCCCCCGCCCTGCCTTCCCCCAGGGTCACCAGCCGGAGCGTGTCTGCCAGAGGCGTTTCCACACCCACCCGCTACAGATGACTATTTTATACTCCCCCTAGGGCCCGCCGCTCCCTCCCCCCAGTGTCTGCTGGGCTTGCCAGATGCCTGCTCCCCTTCTGCAGGGATTGCAGGGGGCCACCAGGTAAGGGCCACCACCCGCCCCCGGCCACGCAGAGCCCACGGGGACGGGGCCGGAGCGGGCAGGAAGGGAGAGGGGGTTGGGAAGCAGGCAGAGCTGCCCATCGCCCCTCGCCGGGGTCAGAACCCCGCACCGTCCACCCAGCTGCGGCATCTCCCCGTGCCCCAAAAGCGTGGCACCCTCCCCAAGGCATCGCCGATGCCCTGGGGACACCGGGAGGCTCCCCCAGCTCCGCTCCCATCCCATCCCTGCCCATCCCACCCCTGCCCTGCCCTGCCGCTCGGTGTTTATGGATGGCCCCCTCCCTGCTCCAGCTCGCTTTCCCTCCCGACTCGCTCTTTTCTCTCTGTGCTGCGGAAAGAGGCTTTGGCTGATGCTGGCTCGCCCCAGGTAGCTCGCAGGCGGTTCTTGCCGGTGCCGGCACCCCGAGAACGGTGCCTCGCTGCCGGCTGGCAGGCTGTGCCCCCGCCCCGGTGCATGCTGTCGCTGGGCGCTCACTGCATGTCCTGGCGCTCCTGGGCAGCCGGGACCGCGCTCCCGTGCCCGGGCTGCCGGCCCGGAGCCTCCCGGAGCCCTCCCGGGGCACTCGAGGGCCCGGAGGCGGCTGTGTGATGGAAACGTGGCGTGGGGGTGGTGGCACCTGCAGGACCCGGGTCCTGTGCGCTCTCAGCACGCCCGCACTCACCTCCCTCTCGCCTTCTTTCTTCCCTTTCTCTCCCTCTTCGCCCACCAGCTGCTGGCGAAAGCAACATCTACAGGAAGCCGCCCATCTACAAGCGGCACGGTACGGTCTGGCTGTCTGTCCCTGTCCCCGTGTCACCCCGGGGAGGGGACCAGCGTGCTTGGGGCTGGGTGGGAGATGGGGCAGGCATCAGGGTGTGGGTGCTGGGCTCCGGTGGGATGCTCCTGCTCCTGCTCTGGGCAGCAGATAGGAATCAGTGGGGCACAGCTGTGGCTTTGGACCACATCCCTGTTCTGAGGGATGCAGCAAAGGCTGGCGGTGACACCAGGGATGGCTGTGGGAAGGGGAGCAGGGCCTTGGTGGGATAAGGGAGTCAGAGCAGCCTCAGGAAAGGGATGAAAAAAACAATTTGCAGTTTCACATGCGGCCCTGGAGAAAATGCAGCCCATCGTGGGTGGCTGCTCCAGCGGGAAACAGGCCTGGGGGTGCTGCAGGTTGGGAAGGGTGTTTGGGGGGCCCTCGGTGCTTGGTTGGCTCTCGGTGCTTGGTGGCCCCCGGTGTCTGGTGGCTCTCAGAGGGGCTGGCTTGCTCTGTCCCCACCTGCTCCTGCTCACAGAGGGACAGCAGCTCCCCTGAGCAGTAACTGTGTCTCCTCTCTCTCCCGGCTTTCCCCTCCCTCCTGCCCACCTCCCACCGCCCGCTGCTGCCTGCTCCTGCTGCTGTAAGTACCTGCTGGGTCCCCTGTGCCTGCCGGAGGTGTGGGATGGCTCTGCCACCTCCTGTCCCTGCTGCTCCTTCCCCTGTCACTCTCCTGGCCTCTGGTGCAGCAGAACTCCCCCGTATGCTGTCGAGGCTCTGTCCCCAGCCTGAGCACCCTGTGTGTTCCTGCTATGAGGAGCCAGCCCTGCCAGAGCACCTCTGCTGCCACCTTTCCCTGGCAGAACCCAGAGAGCCCCGTCCCTGCTGGTTCTGAGCCTTCCTCCATCCCCTCTGTCACCTCCTGGGGACAGGAGAGCACAGGCACCTCGGTGGCACTGCTGGGCCTGCCATGAGTACGGTGCAGGAGCCAGCACTTGTGGTGCCCTGGGCTCTCAGCCATTTGGGTCCCTTCCCAGCCACATCAGTGACATCCCCTGCTTGTCACTGTCCCCACTGTCTGCCTCAGTACCCTAGAGGAGTGTCAGCAGTGGGAAAACTGATTATTTCCAGCTCCACTCCGTGCCCAGACAGAAATCCCTGGCAGTCCTGGGGAGGGAAGAGGATCTGCCTTGGTTTGAGGGGGATTGCTGCAGATCCTCACCCTGGCTCTGCCCTCTCCTTCTGCAGACACCCCCTCTGCAGCCACGAAGAGCAAAACCAGCGAGGACATTGCTCAGTCATCCAAATACAGCCCTGCCTACTCCCCTGACCCCTACTACCACTCCGAGTCAGAGTACTGGTCCTTCCAGGGCTCACCCAAAGGTAACAAATTCCCCTTGGGCTGGGAGAAAGGGAAACCCATTCCTGCTCCATGTTTTCTGGGAGGAAACCCTGTTTTCAGTTGGGTCTGGACACAAAAGTGGGGTTGGGCTGAGATACCTGCCAAGGTGACCTCAATACCTAAGGAGTGTCTGGGAGCCAACTGTCCTCACACAGCTGGGGACTGTCTCCTCCCTGCCTGCCCCCACTTTTGTCCCCATCTGACCCCTGACGTGTCTCCTTGCAGCTCCCCGGGCCCGGAGGTTCTCCTCGGGTGGCGAGGAGGATGGCTACGACCGGGGCATGCACAAGGTGAGTGCCAGCCCTGCTGGGCACAGCCAGCACCAAACTGTCCCCAGCTGGCTCTGGGGAGAAGGCTCAGCCCTGCCCTGCCACCCAAGAAGGTGCCACCACCATCCCTGCTGCCCTCGGCCATCTGTCCCCTCCTGGCCACCCCCAGCAGGGGCTCTGAAGGAGGGGAGAGCATCCCCCAGCTGAGGCACCCCCGCCCCAGCAGCTCATCCTCAGGAGATGCCCAGCCCATGCCAGGGGATGCCCTTCTGTGCTGTGCCAGAGAGGGCAGGGCAGGGACAGGAAGGGTGACAGGTGGCTTTTCCCCCTGGCAGATCCAGAGTGGCATCGGGAGGCTGATCCTGAGGGAGGAGATGAAGGCTCGCTCCAACTCCTACGCAGACCCCTGGACCCCCCCTCGCAGCTCGGCCAGCAGCAGGGAGGCCCTGCACACAGCGGGCTACGAGGGCTCCCTCAATGGCTGTAAGGCTGTCCGTCTGTCCGTCTGTCCCACCCAGTACAGCCCCAGCCCCTCGGGAGGCCTGCAAAGCGGAGAGGGAGGAATGGGATGAGGAAAGGGCTGATGAGAGGTGCTGGGCATGGAGCTGGGCTCTTTTCCTCTCTGGAGGGCCCCATCCGTCCCCTGTGCCCCCGCTGGGATGGGGCATTGCCCAGTGGGCAGCCTGAAGGATCTCTTGGGGATCTGGCAGCACAGCCATGCCCAGGTGCTGTCCCCTGTTCTGGCCTGGCACCCCCGGGCTGCCTCACTTGCCCTCCTCTTCTCACAGAGCCCCCAGGGCACCCAGCCCTGTCCTTGGGGTCTGGGGGGGCACTTGAGAGCCTGGCAGCACAGATGGCCCTGTCCATTCCGTGCTCTCCTTCCTCGTGGCACATCTGCCCTCACGGAGCTGGCTGGGGATGCCCAGGGAGCCCCTCAGCCCTGGGAGCTCCTGGGAGCCCCAAGGAGGGTCTGTGGGGCTGGGGAGGGGCAGCTGTGCATGGATGGGGTGCTTGGCACTCCCTGACAGTGGCTCTGCTCTCCTTGCAGCTCCCCGCACCCATTACCTGGCTGACAGCGGTGAGTGCCTGACCCGAGCCCTCCCCAGCTTCTCCTGGGGGTCCAGAGCCCAAGCTGGAGGAGGTGCTGGGACCAGGGAGGGGAGAAGGGAAGCCAGAAGGAGCCCATGAAAGCCTGGGCTAGGATAGAGCTGGAGCAGGGCAGAGAGGATGAGGAGGGGGAGCTGGGAGAGGGGAATGGGTTGCTCAGAAGGGTGGGGGGGGAGGGTGCCACGGCCAGGGGATTTTGGGGAGAGGGATATCAGCACAGGCTGGGAATGAGCTGGAGCTGGAAGGAGACAGAGCTGGGAGCACAGAGACAGAGGGTGGCCCAGTGGGGGCTGTCCTGGGCTGTGAGGCTCATTGCTGCTTTTTCCCTGATGGACTTGGTGGCTTCTTTGCAGATCCCCTCATTTCTAAGTCAGCCTCCCTTCCTGCCTACAGGAGGAACGGGCTGCACAGGGTGAGTGCCTCCTGCTGCTGCCGGGCATCCCCCCCTGTCCCGGGCATCCCCCCCTGTCCCGGGCATCCCCCCCGTCCCGGGCATTCCCCCCTGTCCCGGGCATCCCCCCCTGTCCCGGGCATCCCCCCCTGTCCCGGGCATCCCCCCCTGTCCCGGGCATTCCCCCCTGTCCCAGGCTCCTCCAAGCCTCCAGTGCTCCCTTTCCATCCTGTTCCCCCCTCCTCTGCATCCCTGCTGTCACTGCTGCCCTGTGCCAATCCAAAATGATTATTATCATTAATAATCATTATTTTTTGGTGTCCAAAGTGCCCTATCCAGGCAGTGTCTGCCCTGAAACTCCCACAGGGCAAATCCAGAGGGCTGCTGGTGTTGCTTTCCAGCAGAAGAGCTTTGCTTTATGTCCCGGGGATTGTTTGGGATCAGGAGCTCTGCTCCTGCCTCCGTGTGACCTGGGCTTGTCACTTCATCTCCTCGTGTGTCGCTTTCCCTGCTGCTGGGTGGGGACCTCGGTGTCCCCGCCTGGGGACGTGGGAGGTGCCCCTGGAGTGGAGCCTCCCTCTCTCAGCCCGTCTCTCTCTCCATCCTTCCGCAGCCTCCCAGCGCGGAGCTGTTCCACTACGACAGCACCAATGCCGTCAACTGGGGGATGCGAGGTGAGAGGGGAGATGGGGACCCTGGGGCATCCCGGGGACTGCCCAGGGACTGCCCGTGCTGAGGGGCTGCCAACCCCCCCAGGCAGCTCTGGAGAGGGGGGCTGCAGGGGGCCGGGGTCCCCGCAGCCTCGGGCAGGGTGGTGACAGCAGAGGTGTGGCTCATGTCTGTCTTTCTGCTCTCCCCACAGAGTACAAGGTAAGACCCTTCTGCTGCAAGGAGAGGCCACCAGCCAGAGCCCCAGGGAGGTGTCCGTGTGTCCCCAGGCTCTTCAGAGGGAAGCTCAGCCCTTGTTCTGCTCCATCCTGGATCTGACAGCCCCACCCCAGGACTGTGGGGCTCACACCAGAGCCCCTCCCCTCCTGCAGGTCCCAGGGGCTGCTGAGCAGAATTGTCCCCTGGGTGAGGAGCAGAGCAGGGGGTTGTGCTGCTGGCTTCCTGCTCACACCCCTGCCTGGGTCATTCCTGCTTTTGAAGAGTGAGCAGGTTGTTCCAGAGCCACCGTGGAGCTTCAGGGTGGATCAGAGTCACCCTGAGAGCAGCTCCCACCTCTCCTTGTCCCACCCAAGCCCTGGAGGCAGCTGTGCCACCCAAACCCTGTTAAATACAGCAGCAGGCCTTGCCCTCATTCCCATGGGTGCCCCAAGTGTCTCGTGGCTGTCCCACAGTGTCCCTGTCCCTGTGCAGATTTACCCCTACGAGCTGCTCCTGGTGAAGACGAGGGGGAGGAACCAGCTGCCCAAAGATGTGGACAGGACTCGGTTAGAGGTAAGAGGAGCCTTTGGCACTGGGGACAATCAGGGCACAGAGGGACCTGATCCCACTGTGTGGGGCTCATGGCTGTGTGAGGAGCATCTCCACGCCTGCTCAGGGGCACACGAGTGGCAGGGCACTGTCACAGGGCTCCTGCTGCTCCCCTGTGCCTCTGGCAGGGGCAGGAGGGAGGCAGGTCCCCCCGTTCCCAGGGGAGCAGTGTCACCCCATTGTCCCAGCTGCCCTCAGAGCCCCTGGAAGGTGCCCAGCTCTGGCCCAGCCTCCCGTTTCTCCCCAGAGGCACCTGTCCCAGGAGGAATTCTACCAGATCTTCGGCATGACCATGGCCGAGTTCGACCGCCTGGCTCTGTGGAAGAGGAACGAGCTGAAGAAGCAGGCCCGGCTGTTCTAACCCAGTGCACTATAAATATATACATACCTATAAATATATACATAGAGAGATCTCTATATTGCAGCTCTGTATGATTCTGGGGGCTGTACGGGCCGCTGGGGCCCTCCCTGCACCCCTGAGAGTGAATTGGAGTCTCGCAGATCGTTTTGTGCTCTGTGTTTCCTTTCCTTTTCCAGCCTGAGTTCTGTACGGATCCCCGGGCTCTCCCCTTGGTGCCTGTCACTGCTGCCCCACAGGGACACGAGGGGAGGGTGAGGATTCACATCTGACATTTCAATTTCCACAAAGACACGAGGGGAGGGCAAGGATTTTCCTGCTGCAGCCACGGAGCCTGGGGCTGGCAGAGAGCAGGACTTTGGGATGGGGGCTGCACTGGGGTACCCCATCCCCTCCTGCTCAGCTGGGCTGTGGAGTTGGGGTGGAAAAGGCCCTGGGCACAACGGCAGGAAAGTGGGATCTCACTCCAGGCTCCTTAAATCCATCCCTGCCTTCACATGGCCGGGACTGGGGCACTTCAGGATCTGAAATGCAGAGCTTGGGGCAGGGCATAGACGTGCTGGGGACCCTGAGTCCCAATCCCTGCTGGGCTGGTGCCTTTCCCTGCAAAGCCTGGGCTGCTCCAGAGCCAGTTTATCCTCCCAAGGTGCCAGAATAGCCACTTTCCATCCCCAAACCCAGCCCTTCTTAAGTGGAACAGCCAAAGCCACCTCCTGCCTTGTGCAGTTTCTTGCTGCTTGTCTGGTTTGTCCAGGGCTGAGTATTCCAGGATATTCCAGCTGGGAGCTGGGGAAGGCCAGAGGAGAGGAGTGGGAAATGCAGGTCCCACGACCTGCTGGACCTCTCCTGGCTTTTCCTGAATTCCCCATCACAACTGCCATCATTCTCTGATGAATCCCTCTGGGAACGCAGGCAATTCCCTCCTCTGCAAACTCTACATCTTTGTATCCCAAACTCTATGGGATAACTTTGGTTTTTGCCTTATCTTTTTCATAAAATGAATGAGGTTGTTTCCGCACAAACATCTGCCCTGCTGTCTGTGGTGCTCTGCTTTCCTGTTTGCTCGTCCTGCAGGATTTTCAGGCATGCAGCCGGGTTGGACAGTCCCAAAAACAGCCCAGGGACTTGTGGGGTGTCAGCAGAGTTCCTGTGAGGGGACAGCACAGGTTTTACCTCCACTGTGCCATGAGCCACATTCTGGTCCCCTCTGAAAGCCTGCTGTCCTGGTGTCCCCACGGAGTGCATGCAGTGCCCTCCCTGCCATCCAAAGCTGCCCAATATTTTACCCAAAACTCCATCAGCAGGTTCCCCCTGCAGGGGTTTGCCAGGGGTCAGGGGGCTCACTCAGGGCAGGGGTTTCCCAGCAGCAGCAGCTCCAGCTCTGGAGCTTTGTGCCAGCCAGGAGAGGGCTGGGGATTGAGGTGAAGATGGCAACACTGCCCTGGGAGCTGCTCCTCTGCTCCAGCGCAGCAGTAAATGAGCCAAGCTGATTTATAATTATTTCACTCATATAAAATAGGGCTCTCTAAATCAAACCCAACTGTTTGTGGCTGTAGGAATCTTCCCTCTCCAGCAGCAGTTCCAGTGAGGAAGCCTGGGGGATGTTATTAATAACAGTAATAACTCAGCAGCAGGATCTTTTAATTTCCAAAGCATTTTATGGACAGTAGCTCTCCTCCACAAGGACCTGCATGGCAAACGTGGGGAAACTGAGGCAGGGCTTGGTTTTTGTTTTTTTTTCTTTCACAGCCAGGGCAGCATCTCCAGCTCCATTCTGGGGTAGCACTCCAAGCGTCCCTGCTGGTGTGCCAGTGCCCTGGGGGGGAGCAGGGACACCCCAGGTGTCACCAGCTGCCCTGGAATCTCTCCCTGGTTGCTCTGCAATTCCCAAAGCAGCCTGGCAGCGTTGGCAGCCCTGGGCTGAGATTCCTGCTCCAAAGGAGATCCCAAGTTATGGAAGAAAACTGGGGCTCAATCCAGAATGGAGAGCCCACCTAACACCATCCATGCAGGAGCTGGTTCCCAGCTGGGTGTTGGGGGGTGAGAGGGACCGAGTTTCCTGGGCTGAAATTGGCCCAAAAAGGGGAAGTTCTCCAGGCCAGTTGCTAATTCACAACTGATATTTCAATTATTGCTTTCCCAGGTGATAACAACTGAGTACGTGTGAAAGCTCATCACATTTCTGTCCCACCCTGCTGTCCCCACTGCTCTGTCCCAGTCCTGCAGCCCTGTCCTGCAGACTGTCCTTGCTGCCACACCTGGGACACTGTCACACGTCCCACTGATCTCCCAAGCCCAGGTGTCCCTGCGGGACACCCGTCTCTGTGCTGGGCAGGGACAATGACAGTGGCATTGCCAAGGACACGCTGGGGATTTTGGGGAGGGGGAAACGAGGAGTGAGGGCTCAGGGGGAGCTCTCCTTGCTGCGGGCTGTGGGAATTCGGCATTTTTCCCCTAAACCGAAGTTGCCCAAGCCGGGCAGGTGGAGGTGACCCACTCACGACCCCCACCCTTCCCGGGGTGGGGGTCTCTGGGTGCCGATGGGGACGCAGGCTGGCAGGCGACCACTGCCCAGGGCTGTCCCCGGTGCCGTGCCGTGCTGTGCCGTGCCGGCGCTGGGCGCTGCCGTGCTCCGAGCGAGGGAGGGAAGGAGGGAGGGAGGGGCGGATGAAGGGATTGGCCGCCCCGAGCAGAGCCGGCCCCGCCGGGCGGCCGCTGCCCGCGACACTCGCCCGCCCGCAGCTCCCGGGGCGGCCGCGGTGCCGCGGCTCCGGACCATGGACCGGCTCAGCGGTAAGGGACGGGACAGGACGGGAGGGACAGACGGACGAAGGAGACGGGAGGACGGGACCCGCATCCCATTCCGTCCCCTCCCGGGGCACAGCGCCGAGGGCACCGGGGATGCCCGTGCCAGGCGCAGCGAGTCGCGGGTCGCGCATCCCGTCCCAGCCGAGCGGATGCATTCCTCGGCTCCGTGTGGGAGCCTGCTCCAGCCCGGCCTGCTGGGCACCAACTGGAACCAGTTTCTCTTTGCTGGTAGGATGGGTAAAACACCAGGAGCCTGCAAGGGAGGCTGTGGGGTGTAAGCACTTATTAGGGGAAATTGTGGTAGCGGAGAGGGAGGTGGCGTTCTCCGATGGGGTTGGTGGGGTTCAGAGGGTTTTCCTGTCCGGGAGTCTCCCAGAGCCGCGGAGGGCGCGATCCCCACCCAGCTGGGAGCAGCTCCTTCCCACACGTGTGGGGTTCCTGCCTGCAGCCCGTGGCACCGCGCTCACCGAGCTGCTGGGCTTTGATCTGGGATCTGTATAAACCTGCCAGGCCTTGGGGCCAGCTCTGCAGAGAAGGTGCCGGCTCTCTGCTGGGGCTGCCAGGTCGCTGGAGGGAGCACGGGGAGGTTTGCAGGGGGATTGCTCCTTGCTGCTGCAGCTGATTGCAGCCTGGGGCTGCACAGGAGGGGCAGGTGGTGACATGATGGAGCACGGGGTGCTGGCCCTTGCCCTGTCCTTGGAGGTGCTGCAGAAACATTGGCCAAAAGCGATAAGAGAGTGGCCAGGGACGTCTCTGGCTGCAGGGGCTGCCCCACGCTGGAGCGCCGGGGCGGCTCAGGAGCGCTGTGTCTGCGGCCCCGGGTCAGCACCACAAACACCCGGGGGTCAAGAGTTCCCCTTGCCGATGTAAAAGGATGGGGTGGCGTTTCCGCACTGGAAACAGCTCTGAGGAGTTTGGGACCGCTGCAAACACAGGCACGGTGTCAGTGGCCTGCAGCCCGGGAGGGGACAGGGACGGTGACAGGGACAGCCGTCCCCTGTGCCTGTGTCCAGGGTGGCTTTGCCCACTCTGAAGGAGGGAGCTGTGGCAGGAGGGGGAGTGCTGTCCAGTGACACTTCTTGATGCCAGAGCTGTCCTCCAGGGTCCTAGAGGACATCACTGCGGACAGGGGGGGCAGAGGGTCTCGGCTTCCCCGTTCTCCTGCTGTGTGAGCTGATGGGAAATTCCCTGTTTGCACCCCAGAAATCAAACCTCGGACCTCATGGCAGGGAAGGAGGGGATGCCCAGCTGAGGGAGCCATGTCTGGGCATGGTTTGGCCTCTCCACAGTTTGACCCTGCCAGGGAAGAGCCGTTTTTTATCCCCCTCGCTGGTGCCTGCCTGCTTTGTTTTGAGTGCTTGTGATGAATTGCTGTTGGCACCTGGATGGCTCCTTGCTAATGGAAACCCCCCCCAGCCCCTCCTGCTCATCAGCCAGAGCTGCTGGATCCCTCTGGGGACTGTCACTCGTGGAGGGAAGGTTCCCTTCCGTAATGAAAGGTGTTAGGCAGGAGCTCTGTGCCCATTCCCAGCTCTGGCTGCTCTCTGGCAGCCCCTTCCTTCCTTCACCTGGAGCTCTGCTCAGGCCCTGCTGTATCCTGATTTTATCACCTGCCAGTGTTTTCTCGTGCCCAGCAGGCTGGGCAGCGCCCCGTGCGTGGCCCAGCTCTGCACCAGTGGCTGACTGGGGGACTGGTGCTGTTGGCAGAGTTGTTTCAGGTTGTGCTGATGGAGAACCCAAAGTGTGATTTGGGAGGCGATCCTTTGCTCAAACACGCCTGTGCTCACACGTGGCTTCTCCTCCCTCATTAGTGTCTCTTCCCTGACCTTTTGAGCCACCACAATTTAGGTCCTGCCCCAAACTTATCTGGGCTCTAAATCCAGCAAAGCAGGCGGAGATGTGTCGGGGATAAACTTGGCTCCAGCTCGCCCACAGGAATGGGGAGGCTGCAGGACGGGTGGGAGGGAGCCGGGATCATTCCTGCCCGGCCGCCTGCGAGCTGGCAGCAGGAATCCTGCCGGTGGAAGGAAGGCTCTGGGTGCTGAGGAGCGCAGCCCGGGCCAGCTGTTAGCGCCGAGCTCTCCTCCGCATTGCAGCCATTCCTTCCATGGAAATCGCCACCGCCTGTTCCTAGCCTGGGGGAGGTGGGGAAGGGGCTGAGGTGGCTAAAACAGGGTGGGAGGTGGGATGCTGGTGCTGCTGAAGCGCTGGGGTTGTTTGCCCCTCTGGATTTTCCAATCTCCTGCTGCGTGCAGGCTACAGCGCTGGCTGTAGCAGGGAGAGGCTGGATGGGTGAGAAGCCTCCTGGCAGCTCTGGAGGGGCAGCTGGAGAGGGGAAGGACACTGTGGGATGGTGTCCCCCAGCCAGGAGCCCTGGGGACTGTCCTATCTGCCTGCACTGCCTGGAAAACCTGCCTCTTTCCCACTCTTGACCTGGAAATGCTCTTTTCCTGTGCAAACGTGCTGAGCTGCGAGGCTGCCGTGCCCTTTGCTGTGCAGCGGGGCCGGAGCTCCCACGGGCCTGCAGGAGGTTCCTATCCCTGCCCAGGAAAACTTTGTTTAAGGTTTTGAAGAAGCTGTCTCATCCCAAGCAGTGGGAAGCCTTTTCAGAGAGCACTGGGCTCGACCCAAGCTCTGCCTGTTGTTCAGTGGCCAAATCACTTGCTGGGGACAGGAGATAACAGTGGAGCAGAGTGGAGGCTTGAAGTGGTTTCTGGCTTCCCAGACTCATGTCCTAACCCCTTAACCCTTCCCTATTATCTAGTCTGGCACAGCTCACACTCCCTCCTGAGGAACACATCTCCTCCTGCATATAAGGAACCTTAAAATCAATGACACAACTCTCTGCCCTGTAAAATACCAATTAAATGTCTCTGTCCCAGGCCAGCAACAAGACAATGGGGCTGGCAACCTTTCACTGCCAGCTCTGCACAAACAAGGGGCTGGCACCCCAGCCAGGGCACCCAGGAGGTGACAGAGCAGGGAGGGCACCCTGGCAGGCAGCAGCCGCCTGTCATCACCCCGAGGCGCTGAAAGCAGCGGCATTTGGGGAGCTCAGGTCCCTGGGTGCGTTCTGGGCTGACAATCTGCAGTGGGGAAGGATAAAATAACCTCTCAGAGCCTCCCCCTGCTCCAGCTCCTTCCTTTCCTGCTCCTGATAAAGCCTCCCATGGCATCAAAGCCGGCTCTTTGGCAGGCGAGGGGAAACACTGACATTTCGTAACAGTTTGGAACAAAAACAGCTTTGCTCCAAGGGGTTTCCATGCTCAAAATAATTTTTTTTTCTTTTTTTGAAGTGGTTTTCGTGTGCATTTGATCCTGGAAGTGATAAGAGGGAGCTGGGGGAGACGCTGGTATGCTCAGATTGCTGCCAATTAGCAGGAGATGTGTAAGGAGCACTTTGAAGAATGGCTTTGGCTTTCTCCGGGGCTTTTTTTTTGAGCATTAAACCCACCCAAGTTTGTGATGGAGGAACAGCTGCTCATTTTATGTGGTCCAAAATTTTGGGAAACCGTGGTTGTGAAGGACAGAAGAAGGACTAGAACTTTAGTAGCAGCAGGTTAGAGAGCTGGTTTTGGTGTCCCAGAGTTAAAAGCCGGTGAACCAGTCCCAGCACTGCTGGAGCCGCCGGAGCAGTCTGTCACACCTTGTCACCTTTCCCGCTGGGCCATCCCGGTTCTCCTGCCCCTGCAGCCCTGCCCTGCCGGGGTTAACCGGGTAGGAAATGCTGTCGATGGTGGCCTTGCCGCTGCACCTGATGCTCCCGACGGAGCTTGGCAAGGGAAGGAAAGGGAAGGGCTGAGAAAATAACGCTCATCCTGCTGGCCGAGGGTCCTTGGGGGCAGCGCGGCCCCAGCCCCGCACAGGGGACCCTCTGCCGTGCCCCGGCCTGGGGACGTGGGGACAGGGCTGAGGTGACCACTGGAGGGTCCCAACCCCCCCAGCGGGCAGGGGCACTCGTGTCCAGCCCAGCTCTGAACTGCTGGGCATTGTCGGGGTCAGGGCAGGGATGCCAGGGTTGGGAGCTGGGTGCTGGGCACATCTCCCTGCCCCAGCTCCAGGATATTCGCCCACTGGCATCTGTGGGTTCTCCTCCACCAGCTCGGTAAAGAAGGATCCACATCCTGCTGTTGAGGGCATTTGGGAAAGTGCAGTGGGATTTGGGAAAGCTGATCCTGCAAATCCCTGGCCATGCCCTGCTGGGTGAGGGCTTGGATCCTGCTCTCCTGCTCAGGATCCTGTCACAAGCTCCCCGGGTGACTTTTCCTCCCAAGAAGATGTGCCAGCTCTGGTGGCCTCCCCACATCTCACTCCTGCAGGTTGGGAATTGCATCCAAGGCGTTTTGGACCTTGGCTTTGGGCAGTGGGGATGCACAGGATGTGGAGAAGGGTCTCTTGGGGTGCAGAGAGCTTTCCAGCCACACCAGAGATTTTGGGGATGTGGGGGCTGGCTCCAGCCCTGGGTAGTGGCGTGGACTGGTGGGAATTGGGGTTTCCCACTAGAATCCCTGCAATTAGCTGGAATCCCTGCAATTAGCTGGAATTCCAACTCTCCTGGAGGCTGAGGTTTGGAGACCAAGGGCTACAGGGAGGTGACAGCTCCAGGTCCCCACAGGCAGGAAGGTGTGACCCAGGGACGCTTCCCACTGCTCTGCCTACCACAGGGGGTGGGCAGAGACTTGGGGCACCATCCCAGGGCCTCTCCCAGTTCTGGAGGGGAGCCCAGGCCCACCTGTTGCTGGAGTTTGTTTGGAAAAGGCCGACACCAAAATTTTGGTTGGAGGAAACACAGTTTATTCTGGGTCCTGTGTAATCCTAACATCTCTCCTCTGCCTGAAGCGTGTTTTTTATACATTACTCAGCAGGTCTCGCCCCTGCCTGGCTATTCCTTTAAAGGGCATCTCAAACCTCTCCTTTTCATTCATTATTTACATGTGTTTTCCAGCCAGCAGCCTCTGAGCCCAGCTCCCAGGCTGGAGCATCCTGCCATGAGCCTGCTGAGCCTGGCACCGGCTCCTGAAATGTAGTTCTGGGAGTTCTAAACATGCTCCATGTGATTTTCCAGAGCTGATTGTGTTGAGCTGGGGCTGGAAACCCCTGGTGGCTGCGGTTAGGAGCAGAGTGTGGAGACTGCCCATGAGGACACAGCAGGGTCGCTCAGATCTTTCACCTGGGTGGTTTTGTTTGCTCAGCATCTCTCCGTGCTCAGTTGTGAGAGGGGTGACCCTGGAACCACCCCCTGCTCCTCTGGGCTGGGGGTGGCTGCAGCCTCCAGGCCAGGGGGATGAAGTTTGCTTTGGGTGAGCTAAAGCAAACAGCCACAGCCTTCTCCAGGAGGCAGAGCAAGGGGGGCAGCCCCTGGGGAAGGGGTCCTGCCACAGCACGGGGCACTGGGGGTCATTGGCAGCCTGGCTCACAAGGAGGTGCTTGTTGGTGATTTAATCAGCAGTTAATAATTACCTGCAGCACTCAGACGCTGCTGTGAGGAAGGACATGCCCTGCAGCCCAGCAGGGGCTGTCCCAGGGGCAGTGTCACTGCAGGGACCCTCTGTCCCTCCGGTGCCCCATGGCTGTGCGGGGGGGGCACTGCCCGCACTGGGGTGCCCAGGTGAGGGGCTGGGGGGGAGATCTCCCACCCACAGCCCGCCGTGCTCGGGGTGTGGCAGCACCAGGAGAGCCCGGACCCACCCTGGGGTGAGCCCAGCACCACTCCCTGGGGCTGTCCTGGCACTGGCCGGGGTGGGGTCCCAATTAATCCTTGCTCCCATCAATCTAATTACTCAGGGAAGAGGCTTCTCTGCCCCCCCAGTAGTGAGTGATGGTTCCTGCAGTGTGTGAGCTGCCAGGGACAGGAGGCAGGTGATAATCTTTGCCCTCTGCACGCTCCATCAGCTGTAATTACACTTCCCTCTATTCAGGACTCCTGTTTCCTCCTTCAGGAGGGGAGGAGGATGTGAGAAGCTGTCTCCTCGGGGCAGGACTGTGCTCACAGGGGGTGTTTGCAGTCCTGCCTGTGTCCAGTTCCCTCCTGCAGGGCAGGGCTGGGCTGTCCCACAGCTCTTCTCCCCTTTTTAGGGGGTGCTGAGGACTCAGAGCCCCTCTGTGCAGGGAGCCAGGGTGGGGCCGGGGATTGGGAAGAGCTGGGCTGGGCTTGGCTGGTCCCTGCTGGGCAAGGCCGGGAGATAAGGCTCTGTGCAGGGCTGTTTAACCTGGGGAGAGGAGCCTGAGCTGGCAGAGGCTTAGGACAGGCCCAGGACCCTCTGTGCCACTGCTGGAGTCAACTGGTGCCACTGGAGCTGAGCTGGGAAGGGATCCCCAGAGCTGCTGTCGTTGCTGGGGTGTCTGCAGCACGTGGGGCACTGATGGAGGAGGCTCAGCAGGCACAGCCAGGCACCCTTTGTGGCTTTTAACCCTTCTGGTGGCACAGCCAGGCACCCTTTGTGGCTTTTAACCCTTCTGGTGGCTCATCTGCCCCTCTCCCAGGATGGAGGAGCTCTCCAAGCCCTTGTGTGAGGGGAGAGGCTGCTGCTCTGGAGGCAGAACTGGTGACCCCTCAAGCAATCAGGTTCCACATTCACCTCCCAGGATTGATTTTCCAAGGCTATCAGCTGAGGATATTAATTACTGCAAGGCCACGATGCTGAGGGCCCCAGGGCTGTGCATGGCTGCTCTGCCTGCCTGCTGGAAGCGCTGAGATTTGAGATCTGAGCTTGCCTTGTGCTCCCCAGCACCCAGGGGTGCTGCAGCACCCAAACTGGGAGCAGGATCCCAGGGTTAGCCCAGTGAGGGGCAGCTGGGAGAGTGACAGGGTCCCAGGCAGGCAGAAGCCAGCCCTGAGTGCTCAGTCCTGCTGGAATTGTTGGATGCAGAGTCAGAGGCTCCCCCATCCTCCCCACTCAAGGGGCCCTTGTTTGCAGGGAGGAGATGATTCATGTGCACCAAGTGGCCCCTCAGCAAATCTTCCACTGTCAGGGGATGTTGCCAGGGCTCAAGAGTGATCGTTGATGGTTGGCTTTTCCTGAAACCCCTGCGGCCTGGAGCAGGACAGACTGGGACGAGGAGGAGGAGGAGGTGTTTTCCGGGCTGCTGTTCCTGGCCCTCGCAGCCCATCCCAGTTTGCCCCACACCCAGCAGGTGCTGAGTGATGGGAGCAGAGCCTGGCTGGCTCCTGTCCCCTCCAGGGCCCAGTGCTGTCCCTCCCGTGCCCCCTTGGCAGGGTAGTGGCCATGGGCAGGGTGCAGGCAGCTCTGTCCTGCTGTCCCCTGCACAAAGGAACAATTCTGGGAGCCCCAAGGCACTTCCTCCTCCCTGGAGGGAAGAAACCTCCTTGGGAGTGGGGATGGGAACAGAAGCTGCCCTGGGAGCTCAGCAAAGTGCCCAGGAGGCTGTGGGCTTCCTCAGAGAGCAGCAGTGCTGGGGCTGGGGGGGGTGCCAGCATCTCACCCCTCTGGTGATGCCATCCTGGGGCACCCAGCAAGGCTTGGGGACACGTCCCAGCACTGCAGGGCTCTTGCAGGTGGCTCCACATCCACCTGTGGACAGGTGAGCAGGGTTTGTGTGCTGCAGAGAGCAACTCTGGGGCTGTTTGTCCCACAGGCACCTCCCTGCAGGGCTCCCCCAGGGGCTGGGGTGTCCCTGGGTGCTGTCCCCACCTGTTTAGGGCACCCCAGGAGCTCCCAGGGTTGCTTTGCTGTGGGTGGCAGCTGTGAGGAGCCCTGTGCTGGCAGGCAGAGCAGCCAAGGGCCCTGCCCTGCCCTGCCAACAGGAAGGATTTATTTGTGCCTGGGTTTTATTTTAGCTACAAACAATGGCTGCTACTCCCAGCATCCGATTTCCCCCTCGGCCCCAGGCATCACCTGGTGCAGGAGGAAGCGTGGCCGGAGGCAGGGGAGCTGTGAGCACAGGATGGGGGTCCCTGAGCACCTCCCGCTGCATTTCAGAGCTGTGATTCAGCACCTCCCTCCCCGGGGCTCTCTCAAGCTCCAGGCTGGGCTTTTCTTGGAGTGAGAGCTCCATGGGCTTGTCTTATCTCTCCCCTTGCAAAAGCTGGGTCTCTACACCAGGAAACTCCTGCTTTGGCTTGGCCAGAGACTCTTCCTCCTCCTCCTCTTCCTCCTCTCTGCAGGTTACTGGAGCAGGACCCGGTTTTCGCTGCTGTGCTGGGGCCGAGCCAGGGAGGGGCAGGGAGACTCTGCAGCTGCAGGCTGTGTCCAGCCCTTATCTCTGTGCTGGGAAAAGGCTCCCTGAGCAGGGGAGCACTTGTGGGGTCTAAAAATAGAGCTGGCCTGGTGTGGGCTGGAGAGGGGGGCTGCAGGGGATGCAGCTCCCTCGCAGCACCGTGCTTGGTGCTGCTGCCAGGGCAGGATTTGGCAGCACTGCCCCGGTGTCCTGCACGGCAGCAGTGTCCTGCTGTTGTCCCCTGGGTCACCCCGTCCCAGCAGAGCCACCCTGGGTCCCCCAGCCCATCCAGGCCTGTTGGTTAATGCTAAAGCCATCTGCTGCCACGGGTCCTGGCCTTCCCAGGCCCAGAGAGCTCATGGACATCTCCCATCCCGCCTCAGACGTGGAGAGGAGGGCGTTGCTGGTGTCCCCGTCTGTCCTGGGCTGTCTGTTCCAAGCCTCAGTGCAGGGCAGTGGGGTGGTGCCCCTGATTTTGGATGCAGGAGGAGCCCCAGCAGAAAGCAGCAGGTGGGAGCCATTTGCCAGCACCATCTGGAGGTGTCCCAGAGCAGGGGACACAGGGTCCCTGTGTCACCTGTGGTCACTCTGCCACCCCACCCCTCCTCCCCAGGAGCCCTTTGCTGTCCTGCTGCCCCTGTCCCCGGGCTCAGAGCCCCCATGGGCACTGGCACCAGTGCCCACCCCGGCACAGGAGATGTGTCCCTGTCCCCTGGGCCAGCTCTGTGGCTCTGAGCTCGCTCCCACAGCTCTTGTCTGTGCTGGTCTTTGCCTGCCAGGTGACCTTGGGTGTCCCACCATCCCCTGCTGCCCCCCTGGAGCAATCTCCCCTCACTTCCTGCAGTCCCCCCATTAATCTCCTTCAGGCTGGAAGCCTAATGAGCGTAGGAAATTAATTCCTTGCCTCCTTGTGCTCCCCCAGGCTCTGCTCAGCATGCCCTCCTGGGATCACAGGCCTCTTTGACTGGCCCCCCTCCCTCCCCCGTTGTATTTTGGAGGATGTTTAACAAGGGAGACGGAGGGGACAGCTCAGCTGGGGGAACAAAGGCGCCTTCAGAGCTGTGTGTCCGTGCTGAGTGTGCCCAGCTCGGGGCACTGCTGCTGAGCCCAGCCCCTGCCAGCAGCCCTGGCACATCAGGCACCTCAGCTCTGGTGCCCAGGGGGTCCCTGTGCCCCCTCCCTGCCTGCTGGGGCACTGTTAGAGAAACCAGGCTGCCCTGAGGGCCCTGGCTGGCCCAGAGCCCTGACACGGAGCTGGTGCCTGTGATGGGATGTGTCCTGCACGTGGCAGGGGATGGGGGTGCTGGTGACATCATGGTCTGGGGTTTGGGGTGTTCTAGGAGTGTGGAGGATGCTGCTGACCCCACGGGCTGGGGTTTGGTGAGCTGTGGAAAGCCAGTGCAGGGAGGAGCCTGCACAGTTCCCATCCCCTTTGTGGGTGGGTGACTCCCGAGATGTTTGCAGCTGCTGGCTGGACAGGGGAAATCTAGCTTTTTGTCCCAGCTGCTTCCTTGCAGTCGCCTGCCCTGCCAAGCCCTGCAGGGAGGATCTCACCTTCCTGGAGATCACCAGCAGGAGCCTGATCCCATGCTGCCTGTGCAGCACTCTGCAACTTCCCAGGGAGGATTTTCCTCTCTTCCCTCCCTCCCTGTAAGGCAGAGGGGCCCTGGAGCTGGGTGCTTACCCCACCACGAGGCTCAGCAGGTCCCCACCATGGGAGGTGTGTGCTGGCAGGGGACAGCGGGCTGAGCATGGCCCAGGGTCTGAGGGGTGCTTGTCTGTTCCTCCTGGAGCAGTGCTGAGGCTTCTCCTGCTGCTGGGGCATCCTGTCCTGGCTTGGCCTGCCTATGGGAGATGGGCTCT
Organism: Fringilla coelebs; assembly: GCF_963513975.1. Taxonomy (NCBI): domain Eukaryota; kingdom Metazoa; phylum Chordata; class Aves; order Passeriformes; family Fringillidae; genus Fringilla; species Fringilla coelebs. Next base: position 17,443,913 of record NC_140041.1, read on the forward strand.
GCCTGCTGCTGTGGCCAGAAGGGCTGAGGCTGTGGCTCAGCTTGGCCCTGGGGAGGGAGGAGGAAGCAGATGATCTGTGGAGTGCAGGGAGGCAGGAAGAGCCTCGTGAGCCACATCCTGCCCCCTGTCCTGGGGTGGTGGCAGTTTGGGCTGGCACATTGTGTCTGTGCCCAGGGGCTCGTCTTGGCTGGAACTGCTCCTGCTGGGCTCCCCTTCACCCTTGAAACACCAGCTGCTTTTATTGTGCTGTTTGTGGCTCCACGTTCCTCACACGAGGAAGGAGGATCCCAGCAGTGGCTCAGAATCCTTCCCTTCCTCTGGGAAGTACCCTGTGCCAGCCCTTGCTGCTTCTCTGCTCTGCCAAGGAGCAGTGTGGGGACAGCTACAGCCCAGCCAGTGTGTCCCCACACTCTGGGGCACACGCTGTCCCCTCCCTGGAGCCATCCCCATCAGTCAGCACATCTGAACTGCCTCTGCAGTGACCCTTGGCCTCTGTTTCTGACCCTGGAGACCCAAAGTCAGCTGTGTGCCACCCCAGCTGTGCTGAGAGGATGTTTGGTGGCTGCCAAGAGGAGGGATCCTGCACTGGGAGCAACTGCAGCTCTTTCTTTCTGCCCCCTCCAGAGCTCCAAGTTTGCTGGAGTTCCAGCCCATTTTGCCTTGTCTTAACCCCAGCATCCCAACACCCCCTGGCTGATGGGATTTTTTCTGCTCCCCTCAGTGCTGGACCAGCTCCTGCCAGAGCTCAGCGTTCTGCTCAAGCTGCTGGACCACGAGTACCTGAGTGCCACCACGCAGGAGAAGAAGCTGGCTGTCTCTACCATCCTGCAGAAGCTGCAGCCGCCTGCAGGTCTGTGTCCCTCTCCTGTGGTGGCCGCTGGCTGTTCCCAAAGGCACTGGGTGTCCCCAGCAGGGCAGGGAAAAGCTTCTGCAGGGCAGGGATGAGCCCAGCACCTGCTCAGCCCCCTCAGGGCACTTTGCTTTCCCTTCTGAGCTCCTCCCTGCCCCGGGAGCAGGGCTGGCGTCAGCCGTGCCCCGGGTGCGGGAGGGAGGGCTGCTCCCTGCGGAAACGCAGCTTCCAGAGCTCTTCCTGCCTGGATTTGTGCTGAGCACGGGGGTTTCCGCCGGCACTGTGCACCTGGGCCTTCACAGAGCCCCCATTCCTGCTCTCCTGGGGGAGCCACAGCATCCCTGGGGGTTCCTCCATCCCCAGTGCCTGCTCTGTGTCCCTGGGATTGTGGGCACGAGGGGTGGCAGTGCCTGCCCCAGGCTCAGAGCATCCCCCTCAATTCCAGGGAAGGATGTGGACTACATGTATGTCAACACAGCGTCCCTGGGCAATGGCACCAGCTTCGTGGAGTCCCTCTTTGAGGAGTTTGGTACGTGTGGCTGAGCTGGAGGGGTGCCCTGGGGGTCCTGCTGGTCCTGGGGTCCTTTGGAAGAAGGGTGACAGCTACATCCTTGTGTCCAGAGCGGTCATCATCGCTCCGGGTGTTTGTTCCTGCTCCCTTGGAGCTGTTTGGGGGCTGGCCATGAGGGAACCCACGCTCCAGCTGTGTTTAGCAGTGATTCCCATCTCCCAGCACCTCCCCAGGGAAGGGCCATGGAGGGAGATCTCTTCAGGGATGTCCAGCTCTGCTTTCCTGCTCCCCTCACCCTCTGTTTATCCTGTGCAGACTGTGACCTGCGGGACCTGCAGGACATGCAGGAGGAGGAGGGGGACACCAATGACACTGCTGGCTTGGAGCTGGCAGGGAGCCAGACAGCCAAACCTGTAAGTGCCTGGCTGTCCCCGAGCCAGGTCCGCATGGGGAGGTGACAGTGGCCAGGGTGGGACCCTTCCTGTGCCCTGCTGGGGCTCCTGCCCCTGCTGCTGCCTTGGTTAATGCTGGAGGTGTTTCTGCTCTAGGTTCCCGTGGATCCTGCTCCTCCTCTGCCCACCACTCCCCCTCCTGAGGATTACTACGAGGAAGCACTGCCCCTGGGCCCTGGCAAGGCCCCCGAGTACATCACCTCCCGCAGTGAGTCCTGCTCCAGCCAGGCCAGCTGCCGGGTGGGGGGAGCCCCATGAGCTGCCCACTGCATCCCTCACCTGCCTGCCAAGCCAGGCAGCTCTCAGTGGGCTGGACTGCTCATCCTGGGGAAGGAATGGTCGCTGCTCCCACCAGCAGCGCTCCTGTCCCACTCTTTTCCATCCCACTTGCCATTGCAAAGAGTGGTGTGCTCCAGCCAGACTGGGAATGAGGTGATGGGTGATGAGAGAGATCAGAGCTCTGGGAGGATGGGATGCCCTGGGAGGGTGTGCTTGGCTGTGCCCCACTGAACATCCGTGAGGGAAAACCAGGTGTACCGGCCCCAGCCCCCTCTGCTTCCCCTGCAGACAGCTCCAGCCCCCCCAACTCCATTGAGGACGGCTATTACGAGGATGCAGACAGCAGCTACCCCGTCACCAGGATAAACGGGGAGCAGAAAAGTTCCTGTAGGTATCTGGGTGTCCTCGACAGGGAGGGGAGAGCCTGAGGTGGGGCTTGAGCCTTGGACTGGGGGCTGCTGGGGTTGAGGCTGGAGAACCAGGGTTTCAAAGTGTGAGCCTTGCAGAGAAATAAACCAGCCCAGGGCTCTGGATAGAGGCACCTGGGGCTGGCACTCAGCCCGTGAGCATCCTGCTGGGATTCCAAGGGAAGTGGAGGTGGCTGCTGCCAAACGCTGCTGTTTCCAGAGGATGACAGGGAATCCACCTTTCCTGGCACCCAGCTCTGTCTGGAGCTGCTGGGCATGGGGAACCCTGGCAGGGTGTGTGGCACCTTTTAGGGTGACTCCCCTGCTTTCTTCCAGACAATGACTCGGATGCCATGAGCAGCTCATACGAGTCCTATGATGAGGAGGAAGAGGAGGGCAAGGGCCAGCAGCTGACACACCAGTGGCCCTCGGAGGAGGCCTCCATGAACCTGGTGAAGGATTGCCGGATCTGCGCGTTCCTCTTGCGCAAGAAGCGCTTTGGACAGTGGGCCAAGCAGCTCACCATCATCCGGGATGGCAAACTGCTGGTGAGCCTGGCCAGAGGGGCACAGACTCCTCCTGGGGGTCGGGAGGGTGGCAGAGCCCAAGCTGAAGGGAAAGAAGCACCATCCAAACAAAGACCCTGCCCCAAGGCGGCCACACAAGCAGCAGCTGCCCTTGCTTACCTTGCAAGGGAACAGAGGGCTCCCCTGGTTTTGGGACACCACGGAGTGAGAGGGCACCCTCAGGGCTGTTGCACAGCCTGAGCCACCTCCATCTGTGCCACCAGCAAGACACCCTGAGACCCCATGCCACCTGTGGGACCCCCCCAGCGCAGCAGCCAGCCAGGCAGGTTTGGCTGAGCCCTGAGCAATTCTCTCCACTTCCCTCAGTGCTACAAAAGCTCCAAGGACCGGCAGCCACACGTGGAGGTGCCCCTGACCACCTGCAACGTCATTTATGTCCCCAAGGACGGGCGGCGCAAGAAGCACGAGCTGCGGTTCTCGCTGCCGGGGGCCGAGGCGCTGGTGCTGGCAGTGCAGAGCAAGGAGCAGGCTGAGGAGTGGCTCAAGGTACCCCTGCTCCTGCCAGGGGCATCCCAAGCCTCCCCTTGGCATCCTCCCTACGCGAGCTGGGGAGGGGGCTGCCCTGGGAACGGCTTTGCCCTGCTGGAAGGGGAAGGGGGCTTTGCTCCTGTCTCTTATCGGCCGCTTCCCAGGGCCTGGGCGGCTCCGGCGCTGATAGCCCCGGCTGGGGGGATGTTTGCTCTCCCCTTCCTCTTCCCCAGGGCCCTTTCCTGCCTTTGTTCGGGGCCGGGAAGCGGGGGCTGCGGGGAAGGGGCGGCGGGTGGGAAAGGAGCCTCTGAGCATACCAGCGACACAGCTGTCACCCCAAATGTGGGAGAACGGGGGGTTTTACACACCCAGGGCACGCCACACCTTAAAACAGGGGGGTCACAAGGTGTCCTGTGCTGGCAGGGTGATGCTGGCTTGGCACCTAAATCTGTCCCTTCTGAGATTTCAAAAATCCCTGACAAAACCCACAAAACTGGTTGAAGTTTTGAAGGGGACAAGGTGTGAGCAGTCCCGATCTGGGTGTGCTGCCCTGAGCTGTGGGGCCAGGCCGTGTCCCCCTGGCTCAGCCTGGCTCTGGTAATGAAGGAGCTGAGCCAGGGAGGGCAGGCCTGGCCCTCGGATCATTTTGAGGTGACAGCTGGGGCTGTCTGTGCAGGTGATAAAGGAAGCCAGCAGTCCAGCAGCAGGCGGGATGGAAGCCCCCACCTCCCCAGTGATGCCGTGCAAGATGGAGCTGGACAAGGTGATGATTCCTAGGGGCCCTGTCCAGGGCTGTGTGGGGCTGCTGTGGACAAACCTGGGGAACATGGGTCAGGGGGACCCCAAATTCCAGGGGCTGCACGAGGAGCCTTTCCTCTTGTCACAGCAGCTGTGCAGGGCTGGAAAGGAGAACAGGAGCTGGAAATCCCAGCCCTGTGCAGGGGGATGAAGGGCTGGGGGTGGTGCTGATGGGATTCTGCTCTCCCACAGCGGCTGTCCCAGGAGAAGCACACCTCGGACTCGGACAGTGTGGCCATGGGTGACACCGGGTCCCCAGCCACCCGCAGGGAGCACGGAGAGCACGGTACAGTCCCTGTCCCCACTACCCACCCAGCCAGGGCCAGCTGTGTGCCCCCAGCTGGGCAGCATCCTCTGCAGCCAGGTGGGATGCCAGGACATGCACCAGGGTCACACAGCTACCCTGTCCTTCCAGGGAAAGGCAAAAAGAGCGGCCTGGCTGACTTGAAGGGCTCAATGAGCCGGGCGGCCGGGAAGAAAATCACCAGGATCATCAGCTTCTCCAAGAAGAAGCCATGCCCCGAGGACACTCAGACCTCCTCCACTGAGGAGGACATCCCCTGCTGCGGTTCGTGCGGGCTGGGCGCAAAGATGGGGCTGGGAGTAGAGTGGGGTCAGTGGGGAGTGACATTCCTCAGCATGGCTGCAGAGGTCAGCGGTGGGGACGAGCTCACTGAGGGGGTGTGATGCTTCCACAGGCTGGGAGATGCTGCCGAGCCTGGCTCTGCAAATTCCAGTAATGAGTGGGCAAGGGGTCACCCATGTCCGCAAAAACAGGCTTGAGGGGACTTTGTGGTACTGAGCTGGCAGCTCCTCTGGGCCCAGCTGGTTGTCTGCAGGGAAACTGAGGCACAGAAGGGCTGGATGAGCAGGAAGCCATGCTGTAAGCTCTGTCGTGTCAAAGCCTGCCTGAGGCAGAGCCGGGCAGGCGCTGATGCCCTTCCCTCCCCTGGCACCCCCAGGCTACCTCAGCGTGCTGGTGAACCAGTGCTGGAAGGAGCGCTGGTGTCGCCTCAAGGGCAACACGCTGTACTTCCACAAGGACCGCACGGACCTGCGCACCCACGTGAACGCCATCGTGCTGCGGGGCTGCGAGGTGCTGCCCGGCCTGGGCCCCAAGCACCCCTTCGCCTTCCGCATCCTGCGCCACGGGCACGAGGTGACGGCGCTGGAGGTGAGCAGGGGGGCGCGGCGTTCTGAGGATGGGGTTGCCAGGCTTGGGGGGCAACCCTTGGGATGATCAACACCCCATGCGAGCAGTGCCTTGTTTTGCCCTGCCCTGGAAAGTTGAGGGCATGTTTTGGGTGAGCTGGGGTAGCAGCACGGGGACTTGGTGCGCAGAGGGGGATTGTGCACAGCAGGGGTGTGTGTCAGAAGGCAGCAAGGATGAGGGCTGGGAGCTGGGTGTGCACCCCAACTCTTCCTCTGCCCTCCAGGCAAGCTGCTCTGAAGACCTGGGCCGCTGGCTGGGTCTCCTCTTGGTGGAAACAGGCTCCCAGACAGCCCCCGAGGCCTTGCACTACGACTACGTGGATGTGGAGACCATTGCCAACATCGTGACAGCCGTGAGACACTCCTACCTGTAAGGCTGTGCTGCTGCTGTGCCAGGGGCTGGGTGCTGGGCTGGGCATGGTGATCCTTGGCCCACTGGAGTCCCTAGAACGGGCACAGGCTGGGCTGTGGTTTGTGGCTGTGATCTCAGGGACACTCAGTGCCCCCAGGGTTGTTCCCTAGGGCAGGATGGGAAGCTGAAAAGGTTCCAGTGCTGATGGAGGGTGTGTTAGGGTGGGGTCATGAGATGCAGGAATCTCTTTGGAAGGGTTCCCTGAGGGGCTGGTAAGGATGTTCTGGAAAGGAAGACCCCACCCCTCCTTCTGCAGGTGGGCCAGCTCCTCCCAGGATCAGCGGGCAGACTCCTCTCAGGTGGTGTACGATGATGTCCCCTATGAGAAGGTTCAGGTGGGCACGACTTTGTGGTTTATCCTCTCCCACCACAGTAGCCCGGGGAACCGTGGCCGGGCTGGGATGGCCCTGCAGGTGTCTCAGCTGGGAGATGGCCCTGCAGGTGTCTCAGCTCGCTCTCTCTCCTCGCAGCAGGCAGAGGAGGAGCCAGGGCGGCCGGGGGCCGCTCAGGTGAAGCGCCACGCCTCGTCCTGCAGCGAGAAGTCGCGGCGGGTGGACCCACAAGTAAAAGTGAAGAGACACGCGTCCAGTGAGTCCACGGGCCACAAACCTCCCCAGGGCTCCTGGCCAGTTCCCCTGAGGGATGTGGGTGGGCTCAGCTGGACGGCGGGTGCCATCGGTGCAGCCCTTCATGGGCTCTCCCTGTGCCTGCAGGTGCCAACCAGTACAGGTACGGCAAGAACCGGGCCGAGGAAGATGCCAGGCGATTCCTGACGGAGAAGGAGAAGCTGGAGAAGGAGAAGGCATCGATCCGCAGCGAGCTGATGTTGCTGCGGAAGGAGAAGCGGGAGCTGCGGGAAGCCCTGAAGGGCAGCACGGGTAGGTCGGGGCCATGGGAGCACCGCGGCTGCTGCCAGGCGCTCGGGTAGCGAGCACAGGGACGCCGGGCTGGCCACAGGGACAGGGCGGCCGGGAGCTGGGCTGGCTGGAGCGCTCTGCCGGGCTGGCAGCCCCATCTAGTGTCCCTGTGCAGAGGATGGGTGGATTCTCCCGGCGCTGAGCTGGGTGGTTGTGCAAGCAGGGCCGCGGCTGCAGGAGCTGGAGCAGCGGGTGGCGGAGCTGGAGGAGCGCTGCCGGCAGAAGGAGGAGTCTCGGGTCGACCTGGAGCTCAAGCTGACCGAAGTGAAGGAGCAGCTGAAGCAGTCGCTGGCAGGAGGGCCGGCCCTGGGGCTGGCCGTGACCAGCAAGGCTGAGAATGGGGTATGCATCCCTTTTTCCTAACTCAGAGCTCCAACTTCTGCAAGAAACAGTAGTTGGGGTATTGTGGGGAGCAGCACAGGGGAGAGGGGACATCCCTGTGGCTTTGTCCCTTTGAGGGCAGAGATGTGTGAATTGAATTTGGTCACCTCAACTTTTATCTCATTACAGTTCATACTTTTTTTTTAATCTGGTTGTTTATGCTTCCTGGGTTTCCTGAGCTTTGCTTTTCTTTCCTGAGCTTTTTCTTTTCTCCCCCTTTCCCACAGGAAACTACAAACAAGCCAAACGGGAGCCCCCCTGAGCACTTGGTCCCTGTGAACTGTGCGGCAGAGCTGAGGAAGAGAAGTCCCTCCATCATCCCTGCCAACACGGGGAGCGTGCTGAGGAAAGCCAAGGTCCTGCTCAGCTCTCCCTCTCCTCACTGGCCCACGGGAAATCTCAGTCTTTGCCCCCTGTTTAACTATGAAATCATGGAAGTGCAGGGCTAGGTGGGAGAGGGAAATGCTTGGAAGATGCTGGGTCCAAAGCCTCCAGCAGGGAGGGATGCCTTAAAGTGTTCCTTTTCCAGTGATATCTCCTCATCTTTTTTTTTTTTTTTTTCTTCCTTTCTCTGCAGGAATGGGAAAAGAAGCAGACTTAAGTCAGCCTGCCAGGCCCTGAACACACAGTGGGGATCACGGAGGAGCTGCCAGCCCCCTTTCTCTGAGACACTGGGAGGGTGCTGGGAAGGCGTGGTGGCAGAGCCGCTCTGCCAGCCCCACCGCTGCAGCACCAACTCTATAAACCAGGGGAAGGGGGCGGGAGGGGACTGGGGAGGCGGGTGGGGAAAGGGAGTTCCTCGTGGATCAGGGTCACAAACTACTGGGAAACCCAGCTCGGGGGGAGCCTGCCCCGGAGCCAGGACTCTGACACAAACTCTGGGTGCAGAAGGAAGGAGGGGAGAGCCTGGGGCTGGCAGTTGGCACTGCCCAGCAGGTGCTCCAGTTTTGGGGATCAGCGTGTGTCCAGGCTAACATCGGCCAAAGCAACCGTGGACTCCTTGGGGTTTTTGGCCCCCTCACGTTTGGGATTCAGGAGTTGCTCAGGATCAGCCACTTCGGAGATGCCAGTTGTTCACCCTGCTCACTGCTCCCAGCTCTGCAGGGTCTCATCTCAGGGTTCCTCATGGCTTGAGCTTGCTGTGCCTCAACCAAGTGCCTTTGTCCAATATTTCCTTCTTGTTCTCCAGGCAGTAAGGGTGAGGGCATGCTGCCTTCCCTTGGAATGAAGGAAGCTCAAGTGTCAGCATTAACAGTGGGCACCTTTTACCTTTGCTAAACAGCTTAGAAATGCTGCAGAGGGCTGGGGATGGAGGCAGGCCAGCTTCCTGCCCTGGTCCCATGCTGGTTTGGGGGGAGCAGGAAAGGGCACAGGGCTGTCTCCTGGCCAACAGCACATTCACACTCTGGCTGCTGCACTCAGACACAGGTTGGTAAGGCATGTGATCAAAATGGAGTGAAGGGAAGTCTAAAAATTAAAAAAAAAAAAAATCAGCATGGCTGTTGGAGCAGAAAAGTGAAATAGAGTAAGGTCATTCACAGGCAGAAACAAGGGACAGGAATGGAAAGGCCCAGCTTTTGTGCTGGGAATAAGGGAGTCACCATCACCCTCTCATGCTATGGACTGCCACAATTAACCTCTGGAGCTCGCTCTTCCACAGCCCTGTGTTAGTACCTAGGTAAGCAGCTTTTAATAAAAACACTGGCACTGGCCTGCCCGATCCTGTGGCTGAGGGAACAGGGTGGGAATGCTGCTCCTGCTCCCAGGGAAAGGGGCTGGGCTGGGCTCAGCACCACCGTGGCAGCAGCTGCTGGGACAAGCAGCTCCCTGAAAGCACATCAAAGAATCCCAGACTGGTGTGGGTTGGAAGGGACCAAGGGCCAAGGACACCTTCCCTATCAGTCCCTCCACCCTTGGAACCTTGGCCTAGGATACTTCCAGGGATGGGACAGCTTCTCTGGACACTGTGCCATGACCTCATCATCCTCACAGGGAAGAGTTCCTTCCCAATATCTCATCTAGCCCTGCCCTCTGGCAGTTTGAAGCCATTCCCCCTCATCGTTCACGCAGTTGTTGGCAACTTTGGCCAAGGCTTTGGGCTTTGGTTAATATTTATTCACAACGGGTAAGGAACACTTGTAGTCTCTTCAAGTCCTTTCCTGAGCTAGAGGCAAAACCTGTCCTGTTATCACCTTTAACCCGCCCAGCCAGCGGTGGGAGCTGTGTGTCTCGGGGTGAGCAGAGCTGTGTCCTGTCCGAGCCCTGCGGGGACCAGGTCCGAGCCCCGGGGCACAGAGCCGTGTGCCCATGTGCGAGCCCAGGGGACCGGAGCTGTGTACCCGGTGTACAGATCCAAACTCCGCCGGGGGCAGGAGCTGGGGCTGGGTCCGAATCAGAGTCCTGGGGGATGGAGTGGTGACCGGGGCCGAGATCCAGGGAACGGGTGCTGCGTGCCCAGGTATGATCCTTGGCACACCGGAGCTCTGTCCGGGTCCCAGACCCGGAGGCCGGTGCCAGATCCGAGTCTCGGGGGACAGCGGCCGTGTCCGGAGTCAAACCCCGCATCCCGGCCCCTTGTGCCCGGAGCCAAGTCCTGGGTTCCTGGAGCCAAACCCCGCGTCCCGGCCCCTTGTGCCCGGAGCCGAGTCCTGGGTTCCTGGAGCCAAACCCCGCATCCCGGCCCCTTGTGCCCGGAGCCGAGTCCTGGGTTCCTGGAGCCAAACCCCGCGTCCCGGCCCCTTGTGCCCGGAGCCGAGTCCTGGGTTCCTGGAGCCAAACCCCGCGTCCCGGCCCCTTGTGCCCGGAGCCGAGTCCTGGGTTCCTGGAGCCAAACCCCGCGTCCCGGCCCCTTGTGCCCGGAGCCGAGTCCTGGGTTCCTGGAGCCAAACCCCGGGTCACGCCCCCTTGTGCCCGGAGCCGAGTCCCGGGTTCCCGGAGCCGCGTGTGCGGCTCTCCGCCCGCCTTCCCCTCCCCCGTGCCCGCCTTCCCCTCACGCCGCGGCCCCTCAGGCCGGCCCGCCCGCCGCTCGCAGGGCCGTGTGGGAGCTGTAGTTCCGCGGTGACGCGGGCGCATCGCCGCCGCCTGCTCCGCCGGTCCGTGCGGGGCCATGGCCGCCCGCTCCCTGCGGCGCCTCGGGGCCCTGCTGCCCGCGGCCGGCAAGGCCGGCACAGGCAGGTACGTGGGGCGGGCTGGGACCGGCCGGGCCGGGATGGGGGGACAGGGGTGGCCCGGACCCGCGGGGTGTCGGGGACAGACGTGGCAGCGCCGCGGGGCCGGGCCCGGGCGGGCGCCGCGCCGGGGGCGGGAACGGGAGCGGATCCACCGCCGAACCCCAAGCGCGACCCTGGCCCGGATCCGGACCCCGACCCGAAGCCACAGGCAGACCCCGCCGGTCTCCATCATCCCCCGCCGCTCCCCATCTCACCCCCGAAACCCCACGCTGCCGTCCTGCGCTCCTCAGAACGCCCGGCAGCAGAAATACGCCCCGTAACCGAGCTCCTTTCCCAGAAAAGTGATTTTTCGGGAAATTATTGTTCGTTTTTAAAGCAAAGCGTTTCCGCGCTCGGTAAGTCACGTTGGGAGGTGCTTTCCTGCCAGTGTGGGTGGGTTCTGTGTCTCGCCCGGCTGAACCATTTATTCATTAATTTATTCATTAATTATTCAGGGTTAATGTGCTCCTCGGGTTTTGTTTCTCGTGGTGAGGCAGCCCATGTGCTATCGGTGTGTTTTGGGTGGTCGCGGGAAGAGAATCCATTTAATTGTGTCAATATTTAGACAGGAACAATGTCCACTCATGCTTTTTTTTTACATCATGGAATATGGCTTAGAAAAGAGAAATCCATAAAGGTGCTTTGATTATTTGAGTGAAGTGTGGGCAGGTAAAAATAAAAAAAGCCAAATTAAGTGTTTATTTTTTTGGTTTTGTCCAGGAGAGAAGCACCACTAAATGACTATTGAAATGTAATATAATAAATCTGCAGCGCATAATAAAGGCAGCTGTGTTTGGGACTAAGTGTAGATGCATGTCAATAAATTCTCTCTCTTACGTGGGTGAAAACTGCTTTGCCCCCCTAAAAAATGTGCGATGAGTCTTTCACCATCTGCATGCCCTTCCTTTGGACACTCTCTAAGAGCTTTAGGTCTTGCTCACATCCCGGCACCCAGAACTGCCCCAGTTCTCGAGGTGCGGCCACCCCAGAGTGGGACAGTCCCCTCCTTGCGCTGCATTATCTCTGCAGTCACTCCCTGGTGAAACAGCGCGGAGGAATTGGCAGTAATTAGATTTCCTTCCAAAGCAGGCTCATCAGAGCTGAAGCCAGTGCAGATGTTCCTGTGCGCCTCAGCACTCGAGAGCTTTGTCATGCTGATTTGTGAGGAGGAGGAGGGAGTGTTCCAGGAGGGTGGAGAAGGACCCTTGCGTTAGAGAGAGCTGATTGTCACTTCGGAATGGTCGGGTGCTCCAGAAAGAGGTGATGATGCCATTGTAGCTCCGACCAGAAACTCCCTCTCATCACTGAAATATTAATCTTGAAGGACAATTGGCTTAAGCCGTATGGCTGCAATCAGCTTCTCTGCTCTTTCTTATCTCTTTGGCTTTCTGTGACATCGCTTTGTAAATCTTTCTGTAACACCAACTTGTGTAATCCCCTTCACACGCCCCGCGACTTCCACGTGTCTGTCACTTCAGGATGTGTCAGCTTCCTCCCGTGGGATCCGTGCCTATTTTTAGGGCAGCTGTGATCAAACCAGCCTTTAGAAGATGGAGCCCAGTCAGTGGACAGCCTGTAAATAGCTCCTGCCACTTGTTGGGGAGAATTCCTTTCATCCTGCAGCAAGGAGTCAATTGAGCGGCATTTTCAACCCGGCATAACAGGCCCAAGAATTCCCTTTGGAGTCAGGCTGGGATTTCTTGGCCGTAACTTTTCCAGGCAGCATGTGACTGCCAGGGCATGTCCCTGCACGGGAGAGCGCTCTGGGATTTGGGTTCAGAGGCTGCAGAGAGGAGTCCATGCAGGCAGCTCCCTGCTCCACGTAGGCAGCTGGGACCGGCTCCTCCATGCCCCTCTCCCACGCAGAACACACCCATCCATCCCTGCCAGTAACCACCGGCGGAGAGAAAAACCTCCCCAGCTTTGCCATCTTGGGGGCAGAGGAGTTAACTGAGCTGCACAGCCTATTTTTAAAACGCTGGAGTTTCACCTCTGAGGGGCCCAGCGAGATTTCTCAGCTGCGTTTCAGGTTCTTTGGTTCATCTGTAGCATGGCTGATTTCCATCCCTGCAGCTCTTTGAAATGAAATGTGAGACGGCAAAGGATAAAGCTTGTAGCTGGTGCTTCCCATGGACGTTTTTATGTGCAAAGAAAGCCTCAGATTGATTTTTAAAGCCTTGGTGAAGGGGTTCTGCTCTGTCCTCCCTCTAGTTTAATGTACTTTCTCTAACTTTGATAAAGTGCTGTTAATCAGTCAATAAAATGAATGCGACAGGAATCTTAAAAATCATTCAGGATGAGGTCTTGTGCCCCAAACAGCAGCCAGGGATGAAATGTGGGGTTTTTTTCCTGTGTTGGCATTCCTGGAACCCAGACAGTTCTTAAAGATTAGTCTAAGGAACATCCTCCTCTAGAGCAAGTGTAAGTAGGGAAAGCACTTTGAGGTTTGTATTTGGCACATAATTTGTTGAAAAGGAGTGGTTTGACATACGGATGATGCTTTAAGTACCCACTTAATAAAAACTGCACATGCAAATGTCCTCAGGTGGGGGAAGGAAGTTTGTGATTAGTGCTGTGGAACATTTAGCACCCTGCTATTAAGGGTTTAAATGAGGAAACATCTGGGCTGTTAAACAGGGGTGGGAGGAGATGCCTGGTGGTCTTGGGGCAGATACAGATCTCTTGAGCTGGGCTTTGAGGGTTAAGCCAGTCTAAACCCTCAGGGACACCTCCTCCCTGCCCCACATCTCACATATTTGGCTTCTCTTTGGTACTGGTACTTGCACTGATCTGATCTGTCAGCAGACCTATTCAGGGACCCTGAGAGAAAAGTCCTCCTGTTTAATAGGGTTATTTTTCAGCTGGTTTAACTCCTTGAGATTGAATTCTGCTCAGCTCCAGTACTGGAATAAAGCTGAATAGCACTGAGGCTTCATGATAGACCCCAGAACAAACTCTGTGCACTTGTGTGACATTGAACCTGAGGAGGAAGAAAAGCTTCATAGTGCGGGCATGGTAATGTGAACTCAGCTGAATCGATTCTGGGGTCTAAATTAGTGCCTCTGTGCAAAGTGGAATTGTTCTGTAAAAGCACAGGGAGTGGAGCTGGTGCCAGCACAGGGATTTCTGGGCTCTGCTGCCTTTCACGGGCTAGATGTGCACTTAATGTATGGAAAATATTGCATAGAGGGGATTTGAAACATTGCATGATGGGAGTGTTGAAAGCTTTGCTCAGAGGAAGAGCCCAGGTATTCCCAAAAAAGGAGAATACACCCTTCCTTGTTAGGTGTGCACTGAAATGTTTTCTGGATGGAGCTGGTTTGGAAGTAAATTCTGTTTTGTTCTGCAGATTCTTCCTGGTGTGAGGTGTGAGGGAGAGGTGGAGCTGAGGCTCATGCTGGCAGGAATGAGCCCTGTCTAGGTTGGTCTGTAAAATCAAGTGTAGTAAGAGGGAGAGTGAAACACAATCAGGAAATCACAGAATTATTTATGTTGGAAAAGACCAGGAAGGTGGTGGAAGTGTCAAAGGAATGACTGGATATGGCACACAGGGCTCTGGGCAGGTCACAAGGTGGGGATTGGGTACAGGTTGGACTTGGTGGTCTTGAAGGTGTTTTCCAGCTTCATTCTGTATTTCTATGAAAATCTGATTCTTTTGAAGGTATGCCAAAGAAGTGGAGTAAAGCCTGTGTGTGCCATGTTAGTCTAAAATAAAAGAAATTAAAACCACAAACCACCTCTTTGTGTTCCCTTTGCTGAGTGTCTGTGTTTTCTGAAAAGAACTAAAACTGTGTCTAGAATCCTGTGTACCTCTTTTAAGAGAGCCTGCTTTTGATACTGACACTAACCTTGAATTCTTATGGACTCTGGAGTTACTCAACTTTGTTTCTCTGTCCCTAGTTTGTATTTCAGAGGGTGCCCCTGTGCTTTCAGCACTGCAGCTCAGCAGAGGAGCACGGGAGACGAGTGTGGCCCAGAGGACCCCAGCGAGGAGCCCAAGCACCCCCTCTCTGACTGTGCCTTGGAGCACAAAGCCATCAAATTGGAAGAGCAAGTCCGAGATTTAACTGTGAGTGTGCTGGATGCCTTTGCTTCAGTCCCCTTGGCTTGGTCTGGTTTTCAGCCCTGGATTTTTCCCTAAATGTTGTGACACACTCACAGAGCTCCAGAGCAGCTGTGCCCTGAGTGTGAGAGGGTGAAATTCCACCCTGCCTTCCCCGAAACACCATCTGTCAGCAGTGCCAACAGCAGGGCACTGATGGTGTGATCCTGGCAGGAAAAGCTGTGTGTTGGAGCTGGTCACTTCTTTCACAGCCTTGTGGCAGTAGCTTCATGCTGATTAGTGTCACGTGTTGGCATAGAATCATGGAACATCCTGAGTTCCCACAGGATCATCCAGCCCAGCTCCTGGCCCTACACAGCCCCAGAATCCCACCCTGGGATCCCTGGAGTGGTGTTCAAGCTCTCCTGGAGCTCTGGCAGCCTCACCCTGTGCCTATTCCTGGGGAGCCTGGGCAGTGCCAGCACCCTCTGGGGGAAGAGCCTTTCCCAAAATCCACCCTGAGCCTCCCCTGGCCCAGCCCCAGCCCTTCCCTGTGTCCTGTCCCTGTCCCAGAGATCGGAGCTGCCCCTCGGGAGGAGCTGCAGACCCCAAGGAGTCTCCCCTCAGCCTCCTCCAGCTCAACATCCCAGTGCCCTCAGCTGCTCCATGGCTTCTCCAGACCCTTCCCCATCCTCATGCCCCTCCTTTGGACACTCCTTAACAGCATTTATGTCACCCTGGATCCAGATTATCCAAGAAGGGAAGCCCTTTTAAGTGCTCGTGTGTGATGGAAATCAGGTTCTATATTGAAGAACACGCGTGACTGAGGGAGGATTAAATACCACAGCACTGGGCTGTTCTGGAGATAATCACCCTGAGAATCCTGCACTGAGTGAGAAATCAGCTGTCAGAGCTGCCTGCTGGGTAGGGGAGGATCTCAGCAGCAGCCTGACAGTGGCTGTTCAGCTGAATTCAGACATTCAGTGCCTAGAATATTTTTGGCCTTGGGTCTTGTGAAAGAGTTGCAGATTTTAGTTAATCAGTAGAAGGATTTGTCTTTGTATGAAAATCCAGGAGCCCAGCACAACCTTCTCTCTTTAAAGCATTTCTGAGGGGTTTGCAGTGTCAGGAGAGGGTTTCACCTGCTGGTTGGATGTGTCCCCTCTGGTTACAGGAGCGATACCGGAGGGCTTTGGCAGATTCCGAGAATGTCCGGAGGAGAACGCAGAAGTTTGTGGAAGATGCCAAACTCTTTGGTAAGCACAAGAGCTGTGTTTACTACACTGGCCTGCCTGCCTGAGCAGAAAATGCTGATCAGCAGCTTTTCTGTCCCCCTGTCCTGCCCTCCCACGTTTATTTCTAAGCCTGCTGTGATGTTTGGCCTGGAATTTTGATATCTGGGCTTAATCACTGCTTTTTTTCTCTGTGTCCAGCTGTGTCCTGTCCTATCAGGTTTACCCACAGAATCACAGAATTGTGACTCTTTTTTTTTTAAATAGTCCTAGTGCAACTGAGTTTAGTTCTGCTGACTTGGTTAAAAATGCAGGCTCTGCTGTGTGCTGAGGATTGGCTCAGGCAGGGTGTATTTTATACTCAGCTGTGTCATCAGGTTGTGATCTCCTTTTCTATATTACAGCTTCCTGTGCTTCAGTTCATTAGAGGGAGATGCAGCCTGGGGCAGAAGTTGTCAATCTCTAGATTAGATGTTTAAAACCTCTAAAAGAAATATTTTAGCATCAGTGAAACAAGCTGGATTTGTTGCTTTGGCAGCAGAAGCAGGTGAGAGGGGAAGAAAGAGCTGTTCAGGCATTGCACTGTGCCAGAACCATCTCTGAGAATGAAAAACTGTTTTTCTCCATAATGCATGAATCTCAAGAGGTTTATTGTTAGCTAATTCTAGCAGCCTTGAAATTAGAACTGCTGTGTTTTCTTACCTTCCACCCATGGTGCTATAAAATGGCTGCTGAGTTTGGAGACAATCAACAACAGGATGATTGATTTGGAGAGGGTTTTTTGAGCTTTGGGGATTTGCTGTGTAGTATGAAGAAAAAACAACTTCCTTATTAGAAATTGTTCACAGAGTGAGACTTGGAGATCTGTAGATAAGAGGAAAATCTGAAAGGAGATCATAGCAAGATGGGGTTAGTCTCTTTTCCCAATTGATGAGAGGTAAGACAAGAGGAAGCAGCTCCAAGCTGTGCCAGGGGAGGTTTAGATTAGGTTTAGGAGAAATTTCTTCACTGAGAGTGTTGCCAAGCACTGGCATAGGCTGCCCAAGGAAGAGGTGTTGGAAAGACTGTGACATGGTTTAGTGGTGGCCTTGGCAGTGCTGACTTGATGATCTTAAAGGTCTTGAGCAGCCTGAATGACTCTGATTCCATGAAACGAGTAGTAATTGCCGGGCTTCTGTCTGCTGCTTTGCTGCATCTCCTTCCTCTCCCTTTGTTCACATGTACAGCAGCAGACAGCACCTGACTATTGCCTCATTTTCTCTGTTTCCCTAATGTGTCATTCCAGTCAGGGAGTTATGACATTTAGGTAACTGAGGGAGGCTGCTTTTCCTGGAATTTCTGCACTGTGCAAGAAACCACTGCTGGAAGTGCAGCCAGTCTAACCCTTTTGTCATTATTTTCGAATGACAAAACCTGCCTGGCTTTTCATGACCAACCCAAGGACCATTTTGGTTCAGTCCTTCCACAATGGTTTTAGCCTATGAATAAACTGGGGATTTTGTACTTCTGAATAGCTGTGCATTGTTTTTGTTTCCCCCCATTGTGTTTGTTCCCTGTGGAATGGGCATTTGTGTGACAAAATTATGTCAGTGGGACTGGAGCAGGGGGTGTGGAGCAGAGTCCTAAATGACAAATTTGAGTTGCAAAAAAATGTTTGGAGTGAGACATAAACGCTCTCTTTGTCAGGAATACCAAATATATATATGGTCATGGTATGGATGTGCATTTCCTGCATACACCTTGGTTTGAGGAGTCTTTAGATTACTCTTAATGCTGAAGCTTTGGTTCCGGCAATCAGAAAACACCTCCTGGTCTTGTTAAATTAACTTCAAATCAATGAGCAGCTTTAAAGGTGCCTTCAAACCACCGTGCCTTTGTCTGTCCTTGGTACTGGAGCTCTGGATGTTCTGTAAGCTGTCCTTCATTTCCTTCCTGCAGGCATCCAGAGTTTCTGCAGGGACCTGGTGGAGGTGGCAGACATCCTGGAGAAGACGGCCGAGAGCGCGGCCGGCCACGCCGAGGAGCCCAGCGATCCCAACCCCACCCTGAAGAAGATCTACGAGGGCCTGTCCCTCATCGAGGCCAAGCTGCAGAGCGTCTTTGCCAAGCACGGCCTGCAGAAGATGAACCCTGTCGGGGGCAGGTACGACCCCTACGACCACGAGATCATCTGCCACGTGCCGGCCGAGGGCATGCAGCCGGGCACCGTGGCGCTGGTCACGCAGGACGGCTACAAACTGCACGGCCGCACCATCAGGCACGCGCTGGTCGGCGTGGCCGTGGAGGCACAGGAGTGACGGGGCTCCAGCTGCTCCACCTGGGACCTTGCTGGGCTGGGGACAGTCACAGCTGCGTGTATTTACTTATTTATTGAGCTGGTTTGTGTCATGGGATGGCTTCGGGGTCGCCGTTCCTTCTGAGGTACTCGTGTATTTAATGATCCTCCTTGGAGCTGTGGGGTCCTGCTGTTTGTCAGAAATTTGGGGCACTATAGCCTCCTTCTCTGCTTATTTCTCCATGGTTTGTGTGGGGAAGAGGGGAAATGTGGAGAGAAAGGGAAAATCTTTCCTTGTCTCTCTGTTCCATCTCCTGGCCTCCAGGAAAGGAACTTCTCTGCCTCATTTTCCACAGCTGTATTAAGGGACTGTAATAATACTGACCTACCTCACAGGGATGTGGTGAGGCTTTTCACGTGCAAAGCACTGGGAAAAGTCCAGACAGATGAGTATTATTATCACCTGGATTTGATGTCTTCCCTTGTCCCCAGAACCCTCAGATGGGGTGAAGATGATCACTTGAAATAACATTTAGAGGCAGCTTTTTCTTACGTTGCTTCAGGAAAACAATCTGGAATTCATGGAATCTATGTCGTACTAGAGTTGAATAGAGATGAGGGTTTAAAAAGAATTCGGTCGTTAGGTCAGACTAATGTTAATATTCCTTCTCCAGGTAAAATTCCAGCTTGACTCTTTGTTCCCAAAGGTAAAACAGGGAACAGTGATTTGCAGTGGAGCCAGAAAACTGTCCTCACATCTCTTAATCTCCAACCCAAATGTATGTTTTAGAGGAGAGTAATTTCTCTTCCCTGGTGGGTATTTGTGCAGCTTTCAAGCATGATAAACTATGTGCTCTTTGTTGCAGCTGCTGGCAAAATGGAGCTGTGCCCTTAAGCAGGAAATCTGGACTGTTCTATTTTCTCAGCTCTCCGGTAGAGATCCTCAGATTACACCAACTTCCAGTCCACATTCTGATTCTACTTTCAGTGATCCTAGTAAATATGAAACCTTTTGGGTTTTGATGCAAGGAGAAAAACCTTCTCTGCTCCAAAGTCTCAAGTGCCCTTGAACCAATTTTAGCAGCAGTGACAAGAAAGCAAGAGAAGCAGAAGGCTGAGGAAGTGAAAGCTGACCTCGAGCTGTCCTCCTGGTTGGAGGCATGTTGTTGTCACAGCACATATGTATTTCCCACTGGCCCTATTGCCTGGGAGTTCATTTGTCTCAGCTGAAAGGATGCAGTCACCGAGGAAGATCAGAATTTAACCCTTTGCAGAGCAGGAAACAGTCAAATGACAGAAGAACAATTAAGCCACAAAACTAGGAATGGTTGGTTTTCAGCTTGTTTCTTACTGATTTGTTCAATCCTTCCTTTTTACTTTCTGGAATTGGTTCCATAACTTGACAAATGCACTTCTAAAAATACTTTACTTAGAGTGGATGCCATCCCTGTTTTAGAAGAAAATTTATTCTTCTCCAATACCTTTGGAGGCTTCAGCTGAAAAACCCTATTGTGGTGGACTTCAAGATTGTCTCAGCCTTTAGTACTGCCAGTCTTTCCCCTGGAGAGACCGTGTGCAGTTAGTGGGTTGGCATCCCAGAAATTTAAGGAATCTGCACATTTGTAACCTGCTCCCTGCAACCTTTTTTAGTGGCAGCTGTGGTGTGAGTCTGTAGTGGATCCTTTTTGGACTGTGGGTTTCTGCCTCTGTGCAGTAGGTTCTGGAGATTTCAGCCCTGAAACAGCACTTCTGGCAGCTTTAGCTCATGGGCAAAACTCTTGTTGAGTGTCTTGTATTATTATATTTTTGGAAGTTTCAGAGATAAACAGGACTTCCTATCCATTGCTGTGCTGAGCAGTTCACCAGGGTATGCTGTTTCTCCAGAGAAGAATGGGTAAAACATGAAATGTGACACTACAAATGTGGCTGTTCTTCCTCAAAAGTGAGGAACCCATGTCCTCAGCTGGAGGGAGCAGTGGGGTCTCTGCTGTATCGGCTGAGTCTTGCAGTATGAGGGGAGAGCTGGAAACCGACTTTGAAAGTGAAAGTTTAGTTGTGAGGAGCCAAACAGAAGCACAGGCATTTACACTACAGACAGTTTTCTGTCACAGAGAGTCTGCAGCTGAGTGTGACCAGGAGTGATGGGATCCAAATCCTCTTTAAACTCACCCATGGAGCCAGTGGACTGTAAAAAAAATGTTACAGCCACTCAGTCCAACTTGGGTTTGCCAACTGCCTGTCTCCTCAGCCAGTGTTCACCCACTTCTGCCTTAAGGAAATACCCTAAAATGCACTCCAGACCTCCTGTCTGTACTGAGATGATTTATCAGCTTGTCTGTCTGGGGTCTGCTCTCACTGAGGCACTGCAGTGTGGCTGCAGCAGGACTCTGAGGGATCCAGCTCCTCTGCTGTCTTTCCCACCCTCACAGTGGCCTTTTTAATTTGGGGCAAGTTCTTCTACCTGTGAAACCTCCAAAACTTCTACAGGATCCTGTCAGGTTTTATGATTCCTGTGAAATGGAGGCAATGCTGAGAAACTTTCACAGATGTTACCAAAGAGATACATCCTGTAGCTGTTGTTTGTCCCAGTTTCTGCTTCCTTTGAAAGGTGAAATGAAAATGAAATAACCAAACCTGGATTCCATCACAGAATCCAGATTTCCCAGGTAAAATTTGATTATCTTGCCTTTCAAGAAAACTTAAAGATTTTTCTTTTTTTTTTTTTTTTTGTCCTGGATGAGATTGTGGAAGGGTGGGTTGAATTTCTCCTTGGTTCTTGCTGCCTTTTCTGCCCTGTTTCTGTAACTCCTGCAGGGAGGACACTGACCCATGAGCTGCTCCTCTGCAGTCACTTTATCCAGTGACTGTTCAATAAAACACAGGAATACATGAACAGAGCAAGAACAGCAGAGGAGAGGAAGTGTCATGTACATTTTAGTCATTTCCACACCTGGACAAGCCTCCAGTGGCACTGTCATGAGCATGGCAAGATCTGTACTCTGACCAGGAGCAGTGCAGAATGAAATGGATGTTGCTTTGTGAACCTTAACTTCCAGTGCTTCAGCAGCAGAACTTCTGTTGGAAGAGCTGTGATTACTCAATAGCTCCTTGCAGTACCTTAATTAAAAAAAAAAAAAAGTATTTAAGTTTTATATTGTGAATATTGTAGTATTTTTTTATTTTAAAACTCGAGGTGTTTTGGTATTATTTGCAAAGTCAAATGAACAAAGTGTTGCTAATGTCCAAAAATCCAAGGCTGTTGAGGTGGGGGGAAAACCTGTATATATTGTAATTTTTGTGTGTTTCTGTGCTCTTTGTTTACCCAAAGGCCTGGCTGTATGAAAGACAGGGATGTGTGGGAACAGTGCAAGAAATTGACAACAACATTTGAGTTGATGTTGGAAAGGTCTGATTTCCTTTAGCTGTCCAGATACTGTCCATTTGCTAATAAAACAGAAGAATTGCAGTGACTTATTTTGCCTTTTCCCTGCCTCAAACTGCTGCTCATTCCAACTCCAGCCAGCTGGGACTGCACATGGGAAGGTTTCTGGCTGTTCCTGGTCCCATTGTCTGTGACAGGGCCACAGCAGCATTTGGCTGAGCATTTTATTTACGATGCTTCAGGAGGGCTCCCAGAAATGCACACACACGGGGTTGGTGTCAGTGATTCCTGCACTGATAACCTGCCCGGGCACTTCCACACCTTCTGCTGTGTCTGCTCCGGGGTGACTGTGGAGAGAAATGTTTTCTGCCAGCCTGTGCTGGTGGTTAGCTCAGCAGAGCTCTGCCAACAGCTGAAATCTGGATCTCTGGGTTTATCTTTGCTTGGCTCTGCTGCTTGTTTGCCCTGTGTGTGCTTTGCTGCAGCACTGCAGTTAAGGGTGTGTTAATTTACAGGGTGCCTTCACACCGTGGTACTCACAGGCAGGCTGTGATTTCAGGGATTTGTGGGAGAAAAGACAAGGCTTTCTCTGTGAGGGCGTGTTTGTAACAGATTTTATTCTCTGCAAAAATAGCTGGGCCTCCATTTCTGCTTTCACCGTGACACTTGGTGCTGTGTGGGTAGGTCTTGTTCTCCCACAGCTCTGGATGCCCCCGGGCACTTCTCTCTGCAATAAAAAGCATTTGCAAAAGACCGTTTACAAATAGCCTTTATGGGTGTGGGATCAATATTTCCGTGCTAAAGATCTGCCAGCAAAGCCAGCCATGCTGCAGGGGTATGGCCTATTACAGAGCTTTTCCTCATCCTGCTAAAATGCACCCCAGCCCAGGAAATCCTGCTGCTGCCATTAGGCAATTTCTGGCTCTGCTGGGTTTTCTCTGCAGCAACAGTGAGAGTTGGGAGTTCTCAAATCACCATGTGCAGGAAAGCCTCAGAGCTTGGGGCAGAGCATTTTGCTTATGCCATGATAAAATATCCAAACTCCTGCGAGCAGGGTGGGGACTGGGAGCAGTGCTGACCTGCCTGGGAGCCCTGCTGTGTGCACAGCAGATTTCTTGTCGCCCACAGCCCTGGGGAAATCAGGCCGGTTAAGTAAGAGCTTGTTAAAACCCGAGATGTGCTGCAAAGATATTTGTGTGCTGTGTTTTGAGCTGCTTCTGATCATCATCTCCCCATCCTGGTGGGATCCTGCCCATTCTGAGGGGAAGCTGAGCACGGGTAATTTGCATCTATGCCCACCCCAAATATTCAGCCTTGAGGTTCAGGGTTGTACGTGCTCCCCGTGCAAAATGTCTGAAGTGGCTCCTGGCTGGGGAAAGGAAGGGGCCTGTGCTTGTGTTTCCTGGAGACAAAGTGATGAATTCTCAAACAAAATTCTGTCCCTTGGTAAGGAGCCAGCCCTGGGCTGGAGCAGGCTCTGGGTCTGTAATTACATGTCCAACCTGTTCGAGAGTTTTTGCTCAGCCTTTGCTATCCTTTGTAACCCGAGTAGCAGCGGGCTCCCGTGGGATGCCCTTGGCACAAACCGCTCGCTGTCAGGCACCTCGTTTTGCCCAGGGCAGAAAGTCCGAGCGAAAGCTGGAAACGCCTTGGCTGCTGCATGAGGCAGGCAGGACCCAGCCTGCTCCGCTCCGCCGGGGCCCGAGCTGTGCGAGCATCACCCGGAGCACATGGAGCTGATGGAAAACGTGCTCTGACAGCATCGCGGCCGGGGCAGCTCAGGCTGGGCCCTCGCTGTGGGACCCGTGCGAGGAGCGGAGGGCAGGGGGATGCTGGCAGGGGCTGTCGCAGGGTGCCAGCGTCCCCCGGGTCCGCTCAGCGCCACTCTCCGCCCTGCGGTGCCGGGGGCCGGTGCCGCCCCCCCGGCCGTGCCGGGCTCGGGGCGGGGCGGGCGCGGGGGGCGCGGGGGCCGAGCCTGCGGGAGGGGCGGGCCGGGGCGGGCGCTGCCGGCCCCGCTCTCCGCGCCATGGCCCCGCCGCCCGCCGCGCTGCCGCTGCCGCTGCTGCCGGCCCTGGCCGCGCTCCTGGCCGCGCTCCCGGCCGCGCCCGCCGCCCGCGCCGCGCCGCGCTCCATCGGTACGCGGGGATGCCGCGGGGTCGGGTGGGCATCCGGGAGCCCGCGGCGGGGCCGGCAGCACCGGGCCGCCTCCCCGCCCCGCCGGGGCCGGCACGGAGCGTTCCGCACCCCTCCGCTCCGCACCCCTCCGCTCCGCACCCTGCGTCCCCATCCCCGCGCATCCCCGCTGGCGCTTCCCCGCCGCGGCCGGGGCAGCAGTGGGACCCCCGCGCCCCCGGGGCGCCGCTGACCCGGCCTCTGGCCGCTCTCGCCCGCAGCCGTGGTGGGCGCCGGGCTGGGGGGCTCGGCCAGCGCGTACTTCCTGCAGCAGCACTTCGGGCCGCAGGTGCAGCTGGACGTGTACGAGGCGGCGGGCGTGGGCGGGCGCCTGGCCACCGTCACCGTCAACAAGCAGCAGTATGAGAGCCGGGGAGCCTCCATCCACGCCCTCAGCCTCCACATGCAGGACTTCGTCAAGATCCTGGGTGAGACCGGGCGTCCCAGCGTTTGTGTGGCCTCCCTCGCTGAGCTGGGGGGCTGGGACACCCTCGGGCTCTGTGCTTCGGATAGTGGGGAGGGTTTCTGTCAGTCCTCCTTGGCACCCAAGAAATGTGGTGATCACTTTGCTGTCTCTCCTCTTGTGTCCTGGAGAGAGAAGGGGACAGGGTGGTCGCCATCCGGGGGTCCTGCTGGAATTAGTGTTGGGTGGTTGCTCACAAACTCCTACCAGTCTGTCCCAGTCGGCATCAGCAGCTGCATGAGACCCCCCAACATGATGTTGCTGGGAACCCGTGCCTTGGGGTCTCTCATTCCTGATGCTCCTCCAAGAGCATCTTTGCCCCTGTCCCTGCCGGGACGTGTCCAGTGCTGGCCTTTCCCAGGAGCCAGCCAGCTCCAGGGAGGGGCAGCCACGCGCTCCCTGTGCTCCCGCAGGCCTCAAGCACCGGCGCGAGGTGGCCGGGAAAAGTGCCATCTTCAGCGGGGAGCACTTCGTCCTGGAGGAGACCGACTGGTACCTGCTCAACCTCTTCCGCCTCTGGTGGCACTATGGCATCAGCTTCCTGCGCCTGCAGATGTGGGTGGAGGAGGTGATGGAGAAGTTCATGAGGTAGGAGAGCCCGTGGGGCTGGGGGGGTTTCCCTGGCACCAGGGCATCACCGCGTGCCCCCTGCTCCTGTCCCCTCCAGGATCTACAAGTACCAGGCACATGGCTACGCCTTCTCCAGCCTGGAGGAGCTGCTGCGCTCGCTGGGCGGGGAGGCCTTTGTGAACATGACCCAGCGCTCGGTGGCCGAGTCCCTGCTGGAGGTCGGTGTCACCCAGCGCTTCGTGGACGACGTCATCGCCGCCGTCCTGCGCTCCAGCTACGGCCAGTCCGTGCTGGTGCCCGCCTTCGCAGGTGAAGCCACCTCCTCTTGCTGTGTGACACTCCACACTGTCCCCTTTGTGGCCAGGCTGTGGAGCCACCCTCGTCTTCCTCTCTGCAGGGGCCATGTCGCTGGCGGGAGCCCAGGGCAGCACCTGGGCAGTGGAAGGAGGGAATAAGCTGGTGTGTTCAGGTCTGCTGAAGCTGACCAAAGCCAATGTCATCTCAGCCAGGGTGACGGGCATCTCCCTGCACAGCTCGGGTGAGCCTGGGCATGGGTGTGGCTCTGTGTGTACCAGGGTGGGAGGCTGGTGGTGGCAGCATGGGAGCGCTGTGGCTGGAGGGCATCCTGGTCCTGGTGAGGCATTTGGGAGAGGGCCTGAGGGTCTGTCCTTCTCCCTTTGTCTGATCCAGTGGGGACCCCGCAGCACCTGAGGTTGCTCTCCCTCCCTCCTGAGGTCCATCAGGTTCTCCTGTGGCACCATCCTTGTTGCAGGCTCGCTCCCCCTTCCACCACAGCAGAAAAATACCTGGGGCCTGAGATGTGGGCTGTGTTCCCCCAGTCCTCTTTGGCCCCACTAGGCTGGGCCTCTCTGGAAACATTTTATGTCTTAATGAAGCCTTTCTGCCACCCCAAGGCATCAGCAATTCATCCGTAACCTTCAGGTGCTGTGATCCAGCACAGGTGTGTGCTGGAAAACCAGGGGATGGAGGTCAGGCTGGATAAAGGAGGGCCAGGGCAGCACCACCTGGGGCTCGGGGCTGCTCCTGACTGTCCCCGGTCTCTCTTCAGAGGGGAGAGCCCTGTACCAGGTCCACTACGAGAGCACCGAAGGCCAGGGCTCGGCTTTCTACGACCTGGTGGTGGTGACGACTCCGCTGCATCCCAGCAGGAGCAACTTCACCTTCGACAACTTCGACCCCCCCATCGCCGACCTCCCCGGAGCCTTCCAGCCCTCCGTCACCTCCGTGGTGCACGGCTACCTCAACTCCTCCTACTTCGGCTTCCCCGACCCCAAGCTGTTCCCTTTCACCAGCATCCTCACCACCGACACCCCCGAGCTCTTCTTCCACGCCATGGACAACATCTGCCCCGTCAACATCTCGGCGGCGTTCCGGCGCAAGCAGCCCCAGGAGGCGGCCGTGTGGCGCGTGCTGTCCCCGCAGCCGCTGGACAAGCCCCAGCTGAAGACCCTCTTCAGGTCCTACTACTCGGTGCAGGTGGCGGAGTGGCAGACGTACCCGCGCTACGACGCCGGCAAGGCCCTGCCGCCCATCGTGCTCCACGAGAGCCTCTTCTACCTCAGCGGCGTGGAGTGGGTGGCCAGCTCCATGGAGATGACGGCGGTGGCGGCCAAAAACGTGGCCCTGCTGGCCTACAACCGCTGGCATCAGGAGCTGGACAAGATCGACCAGAAGGACTTGATGCACAAGGTGAAGACGGAGCTGTGACGCCCGTGAGGGGTGGTGGGCCAGGAGCTTTGCGGTGTGGTAGTTTGGGGAGTATTTATTGTCTTGGGGAGGCCAGGGGGCTGGGGGACAAGGGACAGGCTGTGTCCCGGTGACTTGACCGCCTTCAGGAATACAGTTCCTGCCCAGTGTTGCTGTGTCTGTGCTGTGTGCCTCAGTTTCCCTGTTCCCTCACCCCAGGCTCTGCTGGAAGGGAGCCTGCGCCTTCTCCTGAGAAAGGGTCACAGTGTTTGGGAGCGATCTTGGGGGGCTTTCAGGGGTGAGGCTGGCTGGCATTGGCAGCAGATGGGTCCCCCCGAGCTTCCCAGCTCCCACCAGTCTCTCCTGCCTTCCTGGCTTTGCCCTTGAGACCCTCACAGGGAGGGCTGGCGATCCCACGGCCTCTCCCATGCCTGGAGCCCAGCCCTGATCCTGTGCCCCAGGGATGCAGGGAGGGCTCTCACAGCTCCTGCCAGGTGCTCTGTGCTTCTGGGGGTGTCCAGGCTTGTGTTTGGGGGGGCAGAAGAGCCTCAGTGGGAGAAGCTGGGCAGGACAGAGCGGCAGCGTGAGGGGCCAAGGCAGGGGCAGCTCAGACCAGGGCCAGTGATGCGCTTTATTGAGACCTCAGAAGCTGCCCAAACCACCAGCAGCTCGCCCTGCTCCTTGGGCTGCCCAGCCTGGCACAGAGGAACCTGTGGGAGGGCTGGGAAGGACTGGGGAGGACTGGAAGGACAGGAGGGCTGGGTGTTGCCAGGAGCTGCTGCAGCAATGGAGCAAACAAAGGGAAGTGGGGACTTTGGGAAGGGAGGAGGCCTGATCCTGATTCTGATCCTGATCCTGATTCTGCCCAGCCAGAGGACCAGGGGCAGCTGGCTCCCTCTCTCCCGCAGCCCACAGCTGAGCTCCTCCCTGGAGGCTGGGGGCACTCGGTGTCTGGGTGACTCCCAGGGGCTGCCCCTGCCCTGGGTGTCCCCAAAGCAGCTGCTGGGGCTGCGGCGGATGGAGTGTGCAGGGGAATTTTGAGGAGCTCTTGCACAGGGACCTCCCCTCACCCTGATGCCCAGCCAGGCCTCTCCCAAAGGGCTGGGCAAGCTGGGGAAGCAAGAGCAAGCTGGTTAGATGCCCAGCGCCGGGGGAGCTGCAGGGCGTAGCTTTGCAGCCTCAGAAGATGCAGGTGCAGCCCACGGCGATGGTCTCCATCACCATCTGGTACTTCTTGTGGCACTTCTTGCCCGAGGGCCTGTGCCCCGGCGGGGCCGGGCAGAGCAGGCGGCGCACGGGCAGGCGGCTGTAGATGGGGATGCTGGCCATGCTGCGGTCCTCCTGCAGGGTGAAGGGGTTGATGCAGCCACTGCACAGGCACCGGGCCTCGGGGATGTCTGCTGGGATCCGTGTGGCATCGTGGTTTATCCTGGAGAGGGAAAGGGGACGAGGTGATGGGGTGAAATGGGTTCTGCGTCACAGCCACCACAGCCCCTGTGCTGGCACAGAGCCACCGTGCCTGTCCCCACGGTCCCTGCCCCTAGCTCACCTGTAGGCCCAGGGGGACAGGCTCCTCCGGTTGGACCTCCAGAGCCTCAGGTTCACCTGGCACTTGGTGTCCCCCGGCTCGGAGCCGTTCCTCAGCTGGCGCACCATGTCCTGGATGCTGCGCTCGTACTCTGCCATGCTGCTGTAGGGGTCATCCGGGGCCCAGGCCAGGGCAGGGGGGGCTGTTGGGGCCCGTGCCAAGCCCCTTCTCCTGCCCTTGGCCGCCTTGCTCTGGTCCTTGGCTTCGGGAACCGGGACCATGGCAAAGGTGAAGATGCAGAGGAGAAGCTGAGGAAGAAGGAGGATGAGGATGGTGAGCGGCTGCTTGGGCTGCAGGACTGGCACGGAAGGGAAGCTCTCCCTCCTCCCAGGGGTCACCAGGTGATGGCAGGACCACATTGCCTTTGAGGTGGCACATTCAATGCCCAAAGGCAGTGCTGGCCTGCAGGTGAGAAAAACCTGAGAGCAGTTTGGTGGGATGGTGGGCCCAGGGTCATGATGAGCTGATGCCTGTGGCTGCCCCTCACCCTGCTTGCAGCTGGCAATTTGTGTTGCCCAAAGTGCCCCTGCCTGTGCTGCTCGAGCTGTGCCCTGTCCCTTCCCTGCCCACACTGAGGCAGCTGCGTGCTGGGAGTGACCCAGCTCAGGCTGTACCTGGGCAGCCTCTGGTTTACAAAGAGCCTTATAGAGATGAGACAGTCAAGAATGAGATCTTTATCCAAGCCTTCCTCTCCCTCCCTCTGTGCTCTGAGGACGGTGAGAGAGAAAAGATGCTTTTTCCTTCCCTTCTCCCTCCGGCCTGGCCGGGCCGAGCGGCCGTGTGCTGCCGCCCGGCAGGCTGCCCAGCAAGGAACAAAGTTGCTTTCTGTAGTCCTGCTCGCTGCTATTCGTGTCCCTGCAGTGGCCCAGGCAGCCTCACACCCTGCCCGTGGGTGTGCAGTGCCCCGGGGCAGGGAGGCTCGGTCAGGGCTGCTCTCCCAGCCCGAGCTCTGCTCTCCCAGGCTCTGCTCTCCCAGGCTGCTGCATCCTCACACTGCTGGGCACGGGGGGATGGCCCTGGCAGGCCACAGCAGCACCTCCAAAGCAAACAACCCCAGGTAAACAAGCATGCAAATAGTTCTGTTAGGGAAGGAAAACGAGGAGCAAGCCCTGAGCTGCCGGGGAGGCACCTACCAGGTTTGGAGCCCGCTCCATGGCGGCGGAGGGGTGCCGGCCGCCGTCCTGCACTGTGGCCGCTCCCTGCAAGCCGGGCAGCTAAAAAGGGAAAGCCCCAGCCACCGGCTGTGCCCTGCCAGAGGTGTGTCCTGTCCCCAAGGTGCCAGGGAGCCTCGGAGCAGACAGGGCAGGGGGCCAGCGTGGTCTGGGACTCGGCCACCCGTCACCGCCCCAGGCGCTGGCTCTGCTGGCGGTGGCGACTGTGGTCGGTGGCGGGTCCCCTCTGGAGCAGGCAGCCCTGAGGGGCTCTCCTGGCAATAACATGCTCTGGGGAGGGCGTTTAGGCTCTCTTGGTGTCACCAGATGGTCACAGCCCTGACAGGGCTGGAGGGACACGGCTGCTGGGCTCACAGCAGGAGCAGGGGTGGCTGTGCCCCGTGCTGGCAGCAAGGTGAGCAGGTAACCTGGGGCTGAGGGCCCGCTGTCATCTGTGAGCCACCCCCAGCAGCAGCTCTGCTGTCCCCAGGAGCCCCCAGACCCTTCTGCCCAGCAGTGAGATGATAGCACCCATCATTCCCGGCACCCTTGGTCTGTCTGTCCCCAAACCCTTCCCCTTCTGCTGTCCTCCAGCTCCTGCCGTGGGGACACAGCAGCTGTGCCCACAGCTGGCCGCGGGGCTGCGGGGGGCTGGCTGTGCTGGGTGATGCCCTGGCCTCCCGGAGCTAAGCACCGCGGTGCAGCGTGCTGCGGTGGGGGGAAACTGAGGCACGGGGGTGCTGGCTGTAATTCCCCGTCCGGAGGACAAGGGCTGGCATTGCCCCCCCGCTCTGTCGCTGTCCGTGCGGTCAAGAGCCACGCGATGGTGCTGTCCGCCACCCAACCGCTCCCAGTCCTTCCCGTCTGCGTCCCTCCTCCTCTCCATCCCTCTGTGCATCCCTCCGCCCCTCCATCCCGCCCTCCATCCCTCCCTGCATCCCTCCGCCCTCCATCCTCCCTGCATCCCTCCCTGTCTCCTCCCCTGCAGCCCCAGCCGCAGGCGGATGCCGCCGCTGTTCCCCACGCTCGCGGGCAGCAGGCTCTGCCCCGCTCCTTGGGATGTTTCCCTCCTCCTCCCGCCTCACTGTGCATCCCCAGGGATCTGAAGGCCCTTGAGCTTTATAGGGCAGAGGGAAATTTCCACCTCCTTTTCCCAGTCCATGAACTGTGCCTCTAGGAACCCCCATAAACAGGGTAAAGGTCTCTGCACCCCCAACTCACGCTGTCCCCCTCCCCCTGGCAGCCTGGGATGCAGCAGGGACCAGCCTGGCTGCTCCCCCTCCCCAGCCCATGTTAA
The DNA here is from genome assembly GCF_963513975.1 of Fringilla coelebs. Classification (NCBI taxonomy): domain Eukaryota; kingdom Metazoa; phylum Chordata; class Aves; order Passeriformes; family Fringillidae; genus Fringilla; species Fringilla coelebs. Next base: position 17,474,275 of record NC_140041.1, read on the forward strand.
CACCCCCAAGGACAGCCCAGCACAGCGCTCCAGAGGCTTTGCTGTCCCCTTGGCTGAGATCTGAGCACAGATTGTCCCGTTTGTCACCTCAGGACCTGCCGGAGGAGCCCTGCAACCGCCTGCCTGTGCTTCAGGTGTACGGCAGCACCCGGCCCTTGGCCACCAGCATTTTTTGGGGTGCAGGGCCAGCCCCTGCCTGCAGCCAGCGACTTCAGCCCTGTTGTGGCAGCCCCGGCAGGGCCGGTGGCAGCCCCGGGCGCCTGCGTGTGCCGCGGCCGCTGCGTTGTGTCAGCGCTCGGCAATGCTGTTTACACATGAGAGAGGCGCAGAGGCATCTGTGCCGGCAGCCAATTACCCAGTTTTGATCTTTTTTGGTGAAAAGGAAACCAGGCTTTTTCAGACATGGCCAAATTTGATAAGCCGGGGGAGGCGGGGGTGGGCACGGGAGGCTTTTCCCCACTGGCCTCGCCCCAGAGAAGGAGCTGGGATGGGGAGGCTGGGTCATGACCAGCTCTGCCTCCAGCCTGGGGACTCCGTGTGCCCGTCCTGGCTGCAGTGCCATCCCTGAGGGAGCAGGGTGTGCTGGGGTTGGAGTGCTGGAACCCCCCCAGGGCTCTCCTGGGCAGGGGTTACCCGGAGGGGAGAGGAGAGGTGTTCTCAGGTTTGGTACGTGCTCATCTCTGCTGCTGTCACCACTTTGCACACTGCCATGGGAAATTTGGGTGGAGAGCAAGGCCTGGAGATGGGGAATGGGGATCCAAATGGGGCAGGGGAGGATGTGAAGATAAGATCCACCTGCCCTGAGTAGACCCTGGTGTTTATTTGCCAGATAAGCCTCCTGGAACCCACCCCAGCCCAAGAGATGCAGGGCATCTGTGTCGTGCCACACTCGTGCTTGGCAGCAGGGATGTGCTGGGCAGGGATCATGTGGCAGAGCACACCACAGGGACTGCAGGTAAGGGAACGGGGGGAAGTCAGGCCACAGCTCCACGCTGGCAGAAAATAGCTTTGAGCAGTTTCCCACAAGCAGGAATGTTCCTGTAGGGGTGGGAGCTGCTGGGTGAGGGCTGCAGTCCCCTCCATTGCACTGGGCAATGGGCAGCAGCACTGCTGATGCCACTCTGCAGGGCATGGCCACTTCTCTGGGCACCAGGCTGCTCCAGAACCCAGCTCCTCATGGGGTTTGTGCACACCTGAGCACACACCCACCCCAGCAGACAGGCAGGTCTGGCAGGAGGCTCCAGCACGGCCTCATCCCTATCTCTGTGTGAGCAACATTTTCCACTCATCAAAGGAAAGCTCCAGCCAGCTGTCCTGGCCAGAGCCAGCCCTGTGCTGTGGTGGGAGGAGGGTCAGGCCTGGGGGCCTCCCATGTCCCCCCAAAACCCCCCTGGCAGGTAGTGCTGGCCCTGCCAGAGCACGGAGCTCACATCCTTATTTGCACAACGGCTCCAGAGACACCCGAGCCAAAAAGGCTTATTTTAAGCTTGCTGGAAAAAGAACATTGTTTGGTGGGAATTAAAACTCCTCATTCTCAAAAAAGGGAAAAACAAAAAGTGCTTCGTTCTGCCGGCTCCTGCCATTGCACAAACACAGAGACGGGCACGACTGGACAGGGCAGCCAGGAATTTGTTGCTGGCATCGAGCAGGATGGGTGCTCTTCCCCCAGCAGCTGTTGTGGGACAAAGACCCCTCCTCCTCCGTGCCCCCACTGTCCCAAAAGCCCTCATCCTGGCAGGAGGGGTTTCCCCGAGGGAGGGAAAGGGCACTGCCCCACCGTGGTACGGGGTGCTGCGGGCAGGAGGGGTGACCAGGCTGGCAGCCCGAGGTCTGGCTGGCCCGGGCTCTGCATCGCTGCACAATATTATTTATACAGCCCTAATCCAGCAGCCCCGGCGGCCCTTCTGCCTCCTCGGGGCTGGCTGGAAATCACGCCCTTTGCATCCCGTAACAGCCGGATTTGGGCGTCGGGAGGCAGAGCTGAGCCGGGCTCTCCTCTGGGGCTGGGGGGACAGCAGCACCCCGGACCAGAGGCTCCGGGGGCACCGGAGGCGTCGGGCCAGCGGCTGCGGCAGCGCCGGGCAGGCGGGCGGGGGAAGATGCGCGTGCGTCCGTCCGTCCGTGCGGCACATCCTGCGCGGCCCCTCCGGCGCATCCATCACCCGGCCGCGTTTACGGCACGTCGCTGCTTACACGATCCAGACGCGCAGGTTCCTCCTGTTCCGCTCCTCTCGTGCCTTTTGTTTTCTTTTGCCTCCTGCTGCTGGAGACAGAGCAAATGATGGAAAAAGCCTGTTCTGCCGCTCCCCGGGCTGGAAACGGCCGCTTCCTTCCGTCCCTGCCCGAGTCTGGTCCCCGGTGGTGGCTCTGGGGAGGGCTGGAGGGACCGGACAGACCCCGGTCCCAGCGAGTCCCTCTGCGAGCTCTGTGCGGGCCAGCAGGTCCCCATGGGACAGAGAGGGACAGAACCACGGTGGCCTTCAGACTGGGAGGCTGCAGGGACCACTGAGGCAGGACCTGCACATGCGTCCCCTCATCCAGTCTGGCCCCATGCCCTGCTCCTTCCATCCTCCCTGTGCTTGCCCTCTGACCTTTTCCAGCCCTTTGGGCTCCTGGCCTCGGCCTGTCCTGGCTGTGCCCTCCTGCCCACCAGCACAGAGCATGGGCTGAGCAATGCTGGCTTTCCAAATAATTCACTTTTCCTTCCTCCTGCAGCCTCAGGCAGTCAGACACAAACCCCTGAGTGCTTTGGAGGGGTGGCTTCATTTTGTGCTGGATTGCAAAGGTGAGTCAGCCCTGCCAGGACAGGGGATGCCCTCTGCGTCCCAGCTCCTGGCTGAGGGAAGGGCTGGTCCTTCGGGACACATAGAGCAGCCTGCAGCCATCCCCAACACCTTTCCTGCAAGGCCAGGGGGCTGGAGGATGCTCCCAGGGACGTGTTGCCAGGACAGCAGTGCCCTCTGGGTCTGTGAGGAGAAAGCCTCTTATTTGAAGGGCTTTGGTGGCTTTTTGTGGTGGGCAGGAGTCCAAGCTCCCAGTTCCCAGGGCAAGGCGGAGGAAGGAGGTAAGTGCAAAGCTCAGCAGTGGTACTGACGTCTGTCCTGGAGGGCTGTGATCAAGCCAAGCTTATCTCCGTGCCCCTGGGCAGGGAATCCCGTGCAGGGACCCCCAAACTGTTGGGGAGTCATCCCCAGGTGGGAACTGGTGGCTTGAAGTCAGAGCAGACAGTCTCCTGCCCTGCTCCCCATTCCCTGCTCCTGTGTGCTGCAGTCAGGGAGGGAAGGGATTTCCAGGGCAGCACTGGCCAGTCCTGAAGGTCACCTTCAGAGCTGCTCCAGCCCAGCTCCCCATTCATCACTGTCCTGCCCCTGCAAGGGGCTGAGGGAGCAGGGGCTGTAATCATACACGGGCTGAGAAATGCCCTCCTGCCCTCCAGCAGCCCCCTCTGACGTCAGGCAGCAGATGAAAAGGTTCTCAATTTGGGGTGTTTGGATGTTGAAGGGGTTGTAGGAGAAGGGTTTCTCTTACCACGTCCCAGGCTCTTGGGAAGGTGGGAGCAGCCCAGGGCTCCCCTTCCGTCACTGTCCTGTGGCATCACCCCGTGTAGAGCCAGCAGTCCCCTCCCCACCTGCCTGGGACAGGGCTGTCACTGCCACTTGACCCCTGCCCTTACACCCAGCCAGAGAGGCTGGAGGTCAGCGGGAGGTGGGAAAAAAATGTCACTTTTGTGGAGATACTGAAACTGAATCCGTGGTGAGGAAGGATGGCTGGGCAGCATCTTAGTGAAGGAGTAACACAAACAAAACCGCGCCAAGGAATCCTGCTTTGCCCCAAATGTTTTTCTTATGGAGTTGTAATAAGACAAGAGCTGTAAAGATAGTAACCTCCTAAACATTACCTTATTAAGGCTTCTCAGAAACCGCAGGGCACGACCCCTCTGGGTCATGGAACAAGAGCGCAGCATCCAGCGAACAAACAGAGGCTAACGTTACATTTTTCACTTCATTTAGGGAACCTGGTTTCTAATTATAGTGTTTGTTTAATGGCTGTGCCTCACTCAAAGCCAGCCCTCCGAGAGCAGAGGGAGAGGGGAGTGGGAGTGCTGGGAGATCTCCCTGCTGGCTCCCAGGGCCTGGCATGGGGATTAAACTGGGGACAGAGAGGGGTTTGGGGACTGGAAGCAGTGAGGGAGGGTCTGTGCCCAGGGAGAGCCCCAGCATGTCCTGGGGACATCCCACGGGTTCTGTCCCAGCTCAGTGCCATGCTCCAAGGCTGTCTGCAGCAGGGGAAGGGGTGTGCTGGGTGTGCTGGGTGTGCTGCTGTGGCTGTGCTCTGTGCAATTCCCATCGCAGTTCAGGCAGCCTGGCCTCATCTCTGCCCTGCTGACAGTGGGCAGAGCTGCTGGGAGCTGCTCCTGGGCCCTGGCAAAACCCAGGCTTGTGCTGCCAGGGCCACTGCATCTCTGTGTGTGCAGCAATTCAAAAAAGGATTGGGGTTTTTTCCCCCAGGCAGCCCCTGGGAAGGGCTTCATATTCCAGGTAGGTTGCAGGTGGTTCTGGCTCCTCAGTGGCCACCATGTGCCTCTCCCTGCCAGGTCTGGCCATGCTGCTGGCAGATCCAGGCACTGCTGCTCCCATCCCTGCTCTCCTGGCGGCTTCCTGGTGCCTCATCCAGCACAGGCTGGTTCCCTGCTTCTCCCTTCCTGCAGCTGGCAGGGCAGCTCCCTCCGGGATGAGGGAGATCCCCAAGTGCTGAGGGGATCCCCTAAGTGCTAAGTTCAGCTCCTGCACTGGCTTTGGTGCTGAGGTGGTGCTCAAGTCTGGGGAGAGCCTCAGGGATGCCAAGCACTCCACAGCATCCCTGTGCAAAGCCTGGCATGATGGCAGAGAGGCCTTGGCCCTGGCTTTGGGGCTGTCCCCACCAGCTCAGGGGTCTGAGGATGGTAGGAGCCCTCTCTGGGATGCGTTTCTGGTGGAAGTCCTGCCCTGCCAGACTCCTACTCCACATTTGTCCCCATCTAGGTTATAGCAACCACTGTGCCTGTGCATGGCTCAGGATCAGCCTCCTTCCCACAGCCAGGACGTTCTGATGAACACAAGAGCCCAGAACCAGCTCTGTGCTCCCCTCAGGGAACGTCACCACCTTGGGAAACCGGAGTTGAAGCTGGCAGTGTCTCCCTCAGTAATTTCATGCAGTAATTTCATTTCACGCGTTATCCCAGCCGTTCCTGCTGCTCCAGAGCTGAGCTCCGTGCTGGATTCGCTGCCAGTGTCACCCAGCAGAGCAGCAGTGCCCAGAGCAGGGACAAACCCCACCCTGCCCTGCCAGGGGCTGATGGAGCAGGGGATGGAGGCGCTCGGTGCTGGCTGTTCCCGCCCCAGCTGCCAGCTGCTGCTCATGGTGGGGCCCCAGGGCTGGAGGCCATACATGGACTCACTCAGGTCCACGCAGGGCCGGGAGGGGCCGGGCCACTGATGGAGCTCCCACCCAGGCTTCCCTCGCCCCTGGAACCGGGAAAGGCAGCCAGCCCTGCAGCCCCAGCCTCGCCACCACCACTCCACGGGTGTCCCAGCCCTGGGGACACGCAGGGACCTCACCCAGCAGAGCCCTAGGGCTGCTGCAAGGCCTTTTTTCCCAGGCCAGATGGAGCTTTTCAAAGTCACGGCAGTCACGGGACCCTCCAGCCAGCCAGGGAGCATCTCCTCTCCCTCCGCTGGCCTGCACCCTGCCCCGGCTCCCTGCAGCCATCCAGCCCCGCTGCACCCCCTCCCCACGGCCGAGGGATGTGTGTCCCCCGTGCACGGCGCCGGGAGGAAGTGAGTTATTCCAAGTGAGTTATTCCAAGTGAGTTATTCCAAGTGAGTTATTCCAAACAACTTTCTCCGGCCGGCATGGCCCCGGTTCCCAGGCACAGCCCTGGCCGCTCTCCTCCCCCTCGCTTCCCCCAACCCTCCTTCCCTCCGCTCCCCCTCTCCGCCTTAATGACTTCCACATGGGCCTCTGGCAGCCCGAGCCAAGCCTCCCAGCATTGTCTGAAATCTCCAAATTTAGAAGAAATATGAAAATTGTCAAGCGGCCCTTCCTTAGGGGGTAAAAGCAACACTGGGCCCGGCGGCGGCGCGGGCCCCACGTGACGGCCCCCCAGCCAATGGATCCCCACGGCGCCCCTGACAGCGCTGCCCGCCGCGGCCTGGCCTCCCCCGCCAGCTCATATAAGGTAAAAACAAAAAGCTTTTTCCAGCTTCTCAGGAGCCTGCGAGGAGTTTTGCACCCAGGGCTCCCATGCCGGCCGCTTCAAAAGGGCCGGCGCGGCGTGGCCGGGGTGGCAGTGGCGGGTGGTGATGGCCACGAGGAGGTGGCGGGCACGTGGCCGTGTCCCCGCGGTGCCACAGGGCAGCTGTGGGCTCGCAGGTAGGCGGCCGTGGATGGAGGGAGCGGGAGGGGGCACGGGTGGATGTGTGGGGTGCTGGGGATGGGGAGGATGGTGTGGGGGCTCCGGCTCTGCCCGCTGTCTGAAAACACAGCTCCTCCAGCATCCCCTCTGCCAGCCTGGGATGCTCAGCAGCAGCTCTGGGGAGCTGGGCTGCACCCCGGGAGGGGAGTGGAGCACAGCCTCGAGCAGGGAATGCTGCGGGCATTGAGTGGCCAAAGCCTCCTCGGGGTTAGGGGATCCTGGGAAAAGGGGTTCCCCAAAATCTGTCCCTGTAGCTCTGTGCTGGGGCTGGGCTTGGTGGGGCTTGCCCAGCTCTTCAGATGTGGGGATGGACCCTGCCAGGGCTGGGGGAGGAACTGCTGCTTGCTCTGTGGATGTCTGGGATGGAAAATCCGGGAAGCCGGAGGTGAGCCCGGGCGGGTGAACTCCTCACACAGAGGGGACATGGAATGGAACCCCTGCTTGTCTCCTGTGCTGCTGCCCCTTTTGGGAAAACGAGCTGGGGAGGGAATGGAGCTGGGGCTCAGAGCCCGAGGCTCGCAGGGTGTTGGAGCCGCCGTTCCCAGGGCACTCACACCGACCGGAGCATCCTCCTGCTGCCCGCAGCTCTTGGGACCCCGGGGCCGCCCTGCCCTGCCTCTCTCTATCCTCCGGGAATGGCCCCAGCCGCGTTATCCCAGCCGGGGGCACTTCCCCGGCTCCATCCTCTCCTGGGGAATGGTGGCTGCATCCTCAAACCCCCGGAGCTGCAGTGGTGGCTGCGCAGTGGGGCTCAGCAGCCGAGCCCTGTCCCGGTGCAGGGAGGGCACAGGGAGGGCAGCAGGTGATGGCCAGCAGGGCTGATGGCCTTGCAAAGGCTCCCGGCTGGTTCCTCGCCCTCAGGGCTGCCTTTAGGGCTGGCTCTGTGCTCTCGCTCTGCTCCCAAAGCACCGGCAGTGGCTGTCCCCTCCCAGTGGGTCACCTGGGGACACTGTGCCCGGTGGCTGCGAGGTGCCATGTCCTCCTGCCTCCTTCCTCTGCAGGGACAACTGCCAGGTGTTATTTGGGTCCAGCACAAGGACAGCGGCTCCAGCCAGGGCACGGTGCCACCCCTGGGGGTCCAGGTTCTGTACGGGCTCTGTGTCCCTCTGCAATGGGACAGTGACAGTGACCAGGGCACTGCAGCCTCTCAGGGCAGCCGTGGCCAGCACAGTCCCAGTTTGTCCCCACTCTGCTGTTCCTCAGGGGTTTCTCACTGTTGCTGGCTGCCCCTGGGGAAGTAGCAGCATCCTGGCACTGGCATGCTGCACATGGGGCTGGGGAGCCACTGCTGGGACACAAACCGTGTCCCCATCGCCGTGGCAATGTCCCTGGCACGGGGCTATCCTGCCTGTGCCCAGCCTGGCTCCCCAGACCCCGGGCACCATCCAGAGAGCCCTCCAAAGGACAATGGAATTGCCTCTTCACTGCCAGCTGGTGGGAGAGAAGTCAACTCCCAACAAACACAGGCAGACGCCTCCGCCAGAGATTTCCCAAGCAGTTATCAGCAGGAATTTGGGAAAGGCTGTGTCTAGACAGGCTGCAGCTCTGGGTGGCTGCTGGATAGAGTGGCATTTCCCTCTGAACTTGTCAAGAGACAGCCTGCACATGATTAAGATCCCTTTTTTCCCTCTTGGTCTCCTTTTCTGTCCAAGAACTACCCTTGTCCCCGATCGGGCTTTTCTGAGGTTTGTTCCACTGCAGCGCCCGGGTATTTTTTACAAATCCATTTCCCACAACCTGCCTTTGCTCTTCCCTGGCATCCTGCTCCTCTCCTGGGGCTGAGTGGGAACAGCCAGTGCTCGGTGCCTGGTGGATCATGCTGCAGTGGCTCCTGGAGAGCAGGGCTGGGATGAGCTTCTCCCTCAGCCCATGGCACCTTTGTCTCCTGGTCAGTGACAGCGCTGGCTGTGGTGGGTGCTGTGCCATGCCCTGGCAGGTGCTGGGCAGTGCCATGGCACAGACAGGAGCATGGGCAGTGCAGGGGCTGTGCCAGTCTGGGGACCCCGCTGTCCCCAGGGCAGCCCCAGCACCTGAGCCTGTGCAGGGCAGAGACAGCACAGCTCAGCAATGAGGCCAGAGGCTGAAATCTGAGCTCTGGGGCTGTTTCACCATGGCCTGACCTTGGCTGGGAGCGCAGAGCAGGCGATGGGAGCAGATCCTGCCCAGGGAGAGCTCCAGCCGGGGCGGGTGAAGCCCGAGTCACGTCCTGTGCCTGAGGGCTCGTGGTGCTGGGAGTGCTTGCTGCTCTGAACCCCAAACCCCTCTGCCTGCTCACAGGGCTCATCCCAGCCCTGTCTCCATGCCTGGCTGCTGGGAATGTGCTGCCTGCCTGCTCTGGGAGTGCTGGGGGAGCTGGGGCAGTGTGTGCCCAGCAGCAGCACCCAGCAGCCGGGCACTGGGAGGGCACAGGGAAGTAGGGTCTCCTCCTCCTGTAACAGCCCCCAAGGAGGTCACTGGCTGGGAGGTGCTGGTGCTCCCCCAGCCCTTGGGGTGCCCATCTCTCTGGCTGAGGGCAGGGACAGCAGGGACAGAGGCTGGCATGGTCATGGAGCCAAAGGGCAGGGGCTGGAGACAGACCCCATGCAGGGGCAGTGCCTGGGCTGCAGCTGCTGGCTGAGGTTGGGGCTGAAGCTGCTTTGTGGACAAGCTGGGGATGCTCGTGCTGTCTGTGGGGAGGGGGGCTCTGGAGGGCTGGCAGCCCCATGGGCCAGCCCTGTGCCCCCACTGTGTGCACAGCGTGCATGGCTGCCAGCTGGGGAGGTGACAGATGTGTGTGGTCACCCTGCCCAGGCTCTGCTTGAGGTGACACATCCATGCAGCAGCATCTTCCCTGTTCTACCGTCACTGAAAGCTGCTGTGTGCAGTGCTGGAGCTGCAGGGAATGCCCAAGGTGCAGGAGGTCCTGGGGGGCTGCCCAGGGCCCTGCAGGGTGGCACCAGTGCCACCTGCCCCAGTGCATCTCAGCGGGCTCTGCTGCACATGGGTCTGGGTTGGGATGGGCTGTGCCAGTGCCAGGGGGTGGTGGCAGGGCTGCAGGCTTCCCACCCTGGCCAGCAGGATCCTTGGGGGCTGGCTGATGCTGTTGTCTTTGCCCTGAGCAGGTGTCCCCACTGTGCAGGGACATCCTTGCCTTGGTGGCAGCACTGTCTCTCCGCGGGCTGGACGCTGCTGGGATGAGCAGCTCCCCTTGCACAAGGGATGACAGCAGCCAGGGCCTGGGAAGGGGCTGTGGGCTCTGGTGTGCCACATGTGGGGCAGATGCTCCATGGTGGCCAGCAGGTCACTCTGGTCTTGCTGTGGGACCTGCTCGGTGGCCACTGGTACTTAGGACAGTGTCACTCTGCCAGCTTGGCCTTTTTAACTGGGATCCCTCCCTGCAGATTTGTCTTTTGTTTCTTCCCTCTCCCCTTTCAACCTTATTTTTTAAATTTCATGTTGATTCTTCCCCACCTGCAGCCCCACAATTCCTGCTGGAGGCTCTGCAGGGGAGCAATGCCTGTTACACCAATCCTGGTGGAAATTTGTGCTCCCTGGTTTTCCATCTCATCTCCCAAGTGCTGGGAACTGGGGCCATTTAGGGCATTTTATTTTAGTGTCTTTTATTGTTTAGATGGCTGGGAAGCTGGGAGCCTGTGGGAGGGATGTGAATTACAACCTTACCAAGAGATAAGCTGATAGAACCCAGAGAAGCAGCCAAAGTTGTGGCAGCTGAAGGAGCACACCATAGCTATGCCTCTGCCCGAGGAGGCAGCTCCAGCTCCAGGTTCAGGGAAGCTCCTGCATGCCCACCATGCCAGGGGTGCCATCAGGAGCCCTGCAGGAGCGGGGTGAGGAGCAGAGCCCGGGGGTCAGGAGGATGCTGGAGCAGCCTCCCCGCTCTGCATGGGAACAGCGTCCATGGGGAGCTCTCCCTGCAGTGCTCTGGGTTCCCACCAGCCCTTCCCAGAGCGGGCTGGAGGCCGGTGACGTGCTGGCCTGTCCCCTCTGGGACTTCACCCCTGCACCACTTCCTGCAGGCCGGGAATGTGACGTGTAAACAAAGTGGGGAGGCTGCTGCAGCTTGGGCTCCCACGCTCCGTGTGCCCCAGGCCAGCCCAGCCCAGGGACATCCCCATGCCCCAGGGCCAACCCCGTGCCCCAGTGCCATCCCCATGTGCCCCAGTGCCATCCCCATGTGCCCCAGTGCCATCCCTGTGCCCCAGTGCCATCCCCGTGCCCCAAAACACCCTCCAGGGCTGGGCTGGGGAGCGGGCACGGGGCTGGAGCTGGGGAGCAGCTCTGGGGGAGGAAAGGGATCCTCAGCCAGGGGTGATGGGGAGGTGCTGATCCAAGGGCTGGCAGCAGCAGGGAAGGGCTGAGGCCGTGGGAATGGCAGTGACCGGGCTCCTGTGTGCCGGGCTCTTCTGTAGCTTCCATGGCTTCTTCCAGCCACCAGTCCCTGTTCTGCTGCTCCTCCCCTTCTGGAGACTCCTCACCCCCAGGCCAGGATCTGCAGCTGGAGGGTCTCAGCCCCTCACCACAGCACTGGCACCAGGACAGAACCGGGCACGGTGGTGGCCAGGCAGGGACACTGGGGACAGTGCCCTTCCCTGGGGTGACAAACAGAAAGGTGGCAGAGGCCTCGTTTGTCTCTGGGCTCCCTCCAGCCATGCCATGCCATGCCATGCCATGCCATGCCATACCACCACAGCAGAGCAGCATGTGCAGGATCCCAGTTGTGCAGAGACACCAAATTCGGTGATTTCTCCCCCGCTCCGGCCCCACAAACCAGATGCTCTCTCCCCTGCGCACCCATCCCCTGCTCGCAGCCCCCCAAACCTGCTCCTTTGTTCTTGGCACTATAATTCATCCCAGCAAAACCCAGGGAGCGAGAGCAGCATCCCCCTGGGCCCCCTTGGCTCGTCCCCAGCAAGGGAGATGGGGGGAGATGGGGGCTGCTCGGGCTCCAAATCTGCCTTTTTGACCATAAAAGGGCAGGCACGCAGCCCCGGCAGGAGGATGGGAAAGGGAAGGCAGAGCTATTTATAGCTGAGCATCAGGACCTCAGCCTGAACTCGGGGTTAATCAGCCTGTGACCAGATTAGGATCTCCCCTGGCCCCTCCATTTTCTCATAAACCTTTGATTTAATACCAGAGCTGGCGAGGGAGGGAGGGAGAGGGGAGGCACCTCTCCTCTGCAGAGGCCACCGTGGTCTGTGGGGGACGGGATGGAGGCACTGAGGGATGGGATGGAGATGCTGGCAGGGCTGGAAGGCCCCGGTGGGAAGGGGCATTGGGGTTGTCCTGCCGCCAGCTCATGGTGCAGAGTGCCAGGGAGCAGCATCCTGTGTGATCACTGCCTGCAGCAGGCACCCAGCAGGAGCTGGCCTGGGGTCAGCCCCTTAAATTTCGGGAGCTGAGTGAGTCCTTCCAGCAAGGGCATGCTCTCCTGCATGATCCCAGTGCTCAGCACCCAGGAGGGGCATCTGAGGGGGTTCTTGGGCAGGATTTACCTTGCCTGGTGCTACCTTGGTGGTGTCATCAGGGCTGTTTGGGAAGCTGATGGATTACAGCTTGTCTGGGGCAGGGATGGGGTTCTGATGGCTGGTGGAGATCAGGATTTTGGGGGTCAGGAGGAGGGGAAAGGGCACCTGAATGGGGTTGAGCATCACCCAGTGCCTTCCACCCGCCGAGAGCGGGGAGCTGCTCACAGCAGAACGCCCCTGGCCAGGGGGCTCCGGCGTCCCTGAGGAGCCCCAGCCTGGCCTCGCAGGGCTGGGGAATTTCAAGGAGGAACAAATCCCAAGTGCTATTAAAAAAGGACATTTCCTGCAGCAGGCCTGCCTGGAGAGGGGAAAGGGCGCTGTGTTGTAACCACGGGGAGGGCCGAGCTCTGACTCAGCCCAGCGCTGCCGGGAGCTGCTTGGGGTGGCCACGGAGCTCTCAGAGCCCTCACCCACTCCTCCTCCTCCTGGGGCATCACCAGCAGCAGCAGGGGACACCCAGGGACACCCAGGGACACGGCTTGGGACAGGCGAGGCTGGAGGTGAGCGGCGGGTCGGGGCACGGGCAGTGCCAGCAGAGCTGCCGTGGCCATGGGAGGTGCCAGGGGACTGTCCTGGCCATGCCCTGGGCACGCTCTGGCCACCCTGGACAGGGGGATGTGGCAGTGGCTGCTGGATGCCCAGTGCTGGCAGCACCACCATCCAGCCATTCGTCATTCCGGATCCTTCCGAGCCCGTGTGGCGCGCTCGCACCCGCAGGAGGGAGATGAGCAGCCTGGGCTGTGGCTCTCCTGCCTCAGGGGACACTGGTGTCCCCCACACGGAGGTGCCCAGCAGCAGGGGGAGCGTGGGGACCAGTGGTGTGCTGGTGGCAGTCGTCTTTCCTTGGGAATCTGGGAGAAAACTGTGAGTGGAATCAAGGGGGACAGGGCAGGCCCCTCAGTGCTGGGGTTCTGTCCCATTTTGGGGACAATGAAGGGAGGATTGGGGTGTCTGTCTGTCCTGAGAGCCTCTCTGGGGCAGGGCAGGGGGAGCTGTGCAGATGTTTTGCCCCCATCCCAGTGGGATGCATTCCTCCAGGCTTTCTCGGCGTTTCTTCCCCCCCAGCACCTCCCCGGGGACGGGGACAGAGCTGAGCTCTCCCAGCCCTGCACCTCGGGGCACTCAAGGCTCTGTCCCATCCCTTCCCACCAGGGGATGGTGGCAGGGGAGGACAGGGCCATCCCCAGGCCCAGTGCAGGGCTCCCACACCTGGGGGACCGGGCAGCCACACCCAGGAGAGGAGACGTGTCCCACACCTGGGGGCTTTGGGCACACAGGGCTGTGAGCAGCAAAAGGAGGGTTTTGAGTGACTGTTGCAGGGCTGTGAGCAGCAAAAGGAGGGTTTTGAGTGACTGCTGCAGGGTTTGTTGTGCACACAGGGCTGTTGGCACTGCTGTCCTCAGGCCCAGGGGGTGCTGAGCACCCAAAGGGGCCCCACAGCAGCTGCCCCGGACAGACCCAAAAGCCTGCGGCTCCCACTCAGCTCCTCACACTCTGCTGACTGCCATGCTCTGTGTTTTACAGGCTCAGCTGAGGCTGCCCCGGGGGTTTTGAAGCTGCTGAACACACGAGAGGATGGCACAGCCCCCGACATGGCCACCACGAGAGATGGCAGAGCTGATGTGCCACCACGCTGCCACACGGCCACCGCCGGGGGCCCTTCCTGGGCACAGGCAGGGACAGGCTGCCAGCCACACAAGGGGGGTGGATCCCAGGGGATGGATTCCAGGGGATGGAGCCCAGGGGATGGATCTCAGGGGCTGGAGCCCAGGGGATGGATCCCAGGGGATGGATCCCAGCGGCTGGATCTCAGGGGCTGGAGCCCAGAGGATGGAGCTCAGGGGATGGATCCCAGGGGCTGGATCTCAGGGGCTGGAGCCCAGGGGATGGATCCCAGGGGATGGATCCCAGGGGATGGATTCCAGAGGATGGATCCCAGGGGTTGGATCTCAGGGGCTAGATCCCAGGGGCTGGATCCCAGGGCACACTGCATCCCTCCTGCAGAATGCACAGCAGCCCCTTCCTGGGGACATGCAGGAGCCAGGCAGAGGCTCTGCAAAGGCAGGAGGGTCCCTGCAGCACCTCCCCTGCTTTGTGTCCCTGTGGCTGTTGTCACACTTGGCCAGGGCTCAGGGCTGGCCTGGCCATGGCTGGGACAGAGACAACTTGTGCTGGCCAAGGCTGCTGCAAACCCTCGTTCCTGAGCAGTGGATGCTGCAATCTTGGGGCTCCACAGGGCTCTTTTCCCAGCTCTTTTCCCCCCAAAGAAGAAGGGGCAGCAGGGGGGAGCCCAGCCCAGTGCACGGGGAGGTTCCTGCCCCGGTCCCAGCTGGGTGAGTGTGGCCGGGGGCCGTGCCGGATGCAGGGGCTCAGGGCAGAGATGCAGCATCTGCTTCTCATCAGGCTGCTGGGGCTGCTGGGGCTGTGATGGATGGTCTGTTTATCAGGTTCAGCCCTGCTCAGGATGTTAGTGTTCGCCTGGGAAAGATATTTTTGGGCTTGGCCGCTCCCTCCATCCTCCCTCGCCTCCTGCTTCCCCCCGGATCTTCGCTCCCAGGCCAGGTGGGCTGAAGCCTGTCCAGAGCCAAGGGAGGAGGTTCACAGAGCTTCTGTCCCACAGCCCCTGGTTCTTGCCCATGGGAAGGGCTGGGCTTGGCTCTGCCAGCCTGGGAATGGATCAGGCCAAGGTTTGAGCTTGGGAAGCCGAGGTGCTGGCCAGCTGCAGGCTCTCCTGGGGATGGGGACAGGGAAAAGGTGGGGGGACAGCAGGAGCTTTCACACACTCCTCATCCCCAGGGTGGGGAAGGGGCGGAGAGGGATGTGCTGTGGCACCCACAGCCCCACACTGTCCTGTTCATCCCCCTTCACCCTCACCCTCTTGCCCAGCTCTGCACACTTGGGGTTTAGAGGCAGCCCCACCACTTCCCCACCCCCTGTCCCTGCAGAGCTGGGGCCAGGCTGAGTTACCCAGCCCAGGCCTGTCGTGCCAGCACGCTGGGGACAGGGGCACACAGCCCTGGAGGCTGGGGACACCCCTTTGCCTGCAGGCAGGCCCTGTCCCCAGGCACGGCCGTGCAGCGAGGGGAGCAGGGACACGTCCATGTCTCCCAGCCCAAGGTGCAGTGCTGCATCTCTGGTCAATTGGGAGTCTGAGATGAAGCACTGTAGCTCGGGAAGGGAGGAACTGCACACCCTGGGGACCCCCAGCCACGGGGACGAGTGACACAAGGACAGCTGGACCCTGGCTCAAGGAAAAGGGCTCATCCCAGCAGAGAGCAAGGGATAGGAGGGTGGGGAGGCTTTTCCTTGCAGCAGAGGGACCCCTGTGTCTGCTCAGGACCCCAGCCCAGCCCTGGGCACCAGTGGGAGGGGTCCCAGAGGGACGGGAGGGGTGGGGGCACAGCAGGGACACGCTGGTGGCTCCCCCCGTCAGCACCAGCCACACACGGACGGACGGCGGCGAGGACGCAGGGCTGGCAGAGCCTGGGCTGCCGTGTCCTCAGGGTCCAGTTTTCCCAGGAATCCCTTCGGCACTAGGATGGGGATTCCTGGAAATACTGTTCTTGGGGCCACGGCTCGGCAGCCACCCCCAGGGAGCCCCAGCCGAGGAGCGGAGGTACAGGGGAGGGGAGGGAGGGAGGGAGGGAGGGGAGCCCCTGGGGAGCCCCATGGGCGGTGCTGGATGTCCCTGTGGGTCCCCACCCACTGCCAGTGGATGTGGCTCACGGGCAGGTGGCCTCCCAGTGCTCCTGCCCTGCCTCAATAAAGGTCTCCATTCCCCAGTGACTGTCCTGGCCAGTCCTTTGGGGTGGGAGCAGGGTGGGAGCTGAGGGGGTGATGCCAGCACAGTCTGGGGGGACAGGAACCACCTGTGGAGCACAGCCCTGGGGCTGCTGTCCCCCACCGTGTCCCCTCCATGCCCAGCCCTGCCCAGCTCCTGCAGAAGGGGCACTGGTGTGATCCTGTGGGGCACTGAGGGCACTGCAGGCAGCAGCTGCCTGGGGATGGGCTGGGGGCTCTCCCTGCAGCCCCCCGGGCACCCTGCATTGATCCCTGCCTGCAGCCAGCCCTGCCTGTGCCAGGGGCTGGATGGACACAGAACAATCCCAGAACCATTTCACATGGAAAAGCCCTCCCAGCCCATCGAGTCCAACCTCTGCCCCGTCCCCACCCCGTCCCCAGCCCAGAGCACCGAGTGCCACCTCCAGGGATGGGGATCCAACCCTCCCTGGGCAATTCCAAGGCCTGGGCACCTTTCCATGGGGAAATTCCTGCTGTGCCCACCCTGAGCCTGCCCTGGCTCAGCAGGCAGGTGCAGGTACAGGCTGGGCAGGCCGGCAGGTGGCACTGGTGGCTCGATGGCAGCAGGCAGGGCCAGCCCTGCCCTGCCCATCCCATCCCATCCCATCCCATCCCATCCCATCCCATCCCATCCCATCCCATCCCATCCCATCCCATCCCATCCCATCCCATCCCATCCCACCCCACCCCATCCCATCCCATCCCATCCCATCCCATCCCATCCCATCCCATCCCATCCCATCCCATCCCATCCCATCCCACACTCCCCAGTTCCAGCATGGAGCCCCCTGGGCTGCCCCACAGAGGTTTCCCACCCCTGGCAGCAGCAGATCTGTCCCCCTGTCCCCAGGCCAGCAGCTCCTGTCCAAGGGAGCAGTGCCATGGGGCCAGGACCCCCCACACACCCCATGCAGGACCTGGAAACTCATCTGGGGAGATGGAGTGGGCACAGGGTGAGGTGTGGGGTGCTTGGGATGGGCAAGGAGAGCCCCAGGAGAACCCCCCAAACCCAGCCAAGGGAAGGCAGAGATGGGGAAAGCCCTTCCTGCCCCCCACCAGAGGGAAAAGTGGAAATCACAAGGAAATGGAAAGCTGAAATCCAGCCCTGCTCCTCCCCGTGACAGCGCCAGGGTTTGCCATGGCTCCAGCCACTCTGTTTGAACACTTTCCAAGCATTTGTTTGGATTTTGGTTGTTAGGGGCTTGCAGGACATGCCGGGGCAGGAGGGAAAGCCATGGCTCTCACACGCCCAAATTAAAAAAATGTGGCACTTACTTCAGGAAATGCCAGCTCAGAGAGCTTTCATTGTTTCTTTCTTTCTTTCTTCTCCCCCCACTCTACCCTTTTTTTTCAGCCAGAAAATTTGCCAAGGTTTTCCCTGTCCCTGAGAGAGATTTAGGTTTGGACACTATCAGTGATTTTGGACCAGAAAAAGCTCTTTAATTGGAGAATTCCTGATTGCCAGAGCCTGCCTGTGACCCAGCTGGCCCAGGCTCTGCAGGGATGTTCCAGTCTGGTTCCACTCACCCCAGCAGGGCTGGGCTGCAGCTCCCAGCCACGATTCCATGGAATTTTCCAGGTGCATCCCCAGCTCAGGAGTGCTGACCCAGCCACCTGCCAGGGAAACTGAGGCACACACGGCTGCCTGCCTCCAGAGCAGCCCAGCCAGGGCTCTGCTCCACCCCAGCATGCTGTGGGCAAGGATGCCCTGGGCAAAATGCCACCCTGGCACCCTGGCAGGTGCCACACGCTGCCTGCCTCAGTTTCCCCCCGCTGGCACAGGGTCCTTGGGGAATGCTGAGCCTCCCTGGCCAGCTGGGAAGGGAAGGGAAGGGAAGGGAAGGGAAGGGAAGGGAAGGGAAGGGAAGGGAAGGGAAGGGAAGGGAAGGGAAGGGAAGGGAAGGGAAGGGAAGGGAAGGGAGTTGTCCTGACTCAGCCGGCAGAACCGGCACCACCTGGGAGCAACAGCAGCCGCTGGCACCGCCCCGGGCACAGGAGGGAGGTGGCAGTGGGGATCGGGGCTTCCCTGCTCGCCCTTCACCTCCCTGCTCCCGGCAGGATGAGCTCCACGTGCTCCCTGCTCTCTGCACAGCCAGGAGGGGAGGCCGAGCTGCCACGCTCCCTTTCTTGGGCAGTTTTTCCCCTTCCAAGAGTCCTGGGCTGGCCCCACACTCAGGGCTCCCTGGCAGTGCCTCCCTGGCAGGCTCTGCAGGGAAACAGTGGAAATTTAATAAAGGGCTGCTGGGTGCTGCTGTGGCACCCACGTGCCTCAAGCCCTTGGTGCTCTCAAGCCACCCCCAATTTTGCAGGAATTCGGTGGCCATGAATCCTCCTCTGTCCCCAGGGCTGCCTGCTTGTGCTTCTCTGCCTTCCCTCCATCTCCTGTGGGCCACTCCAAATTTATCTCTTAGGAGATCACCCCTGAGAGCCCAAAGCCACCCCAGTGCCCGGCAGGGAGGGTTGTCCCTGGGGATGCCCAGGAGGGGCTGGGTGCCAGGGCTCCCCTCACTCCTAGAGGCCCCTTTGGCAAACCCAAAGGGATTGGGGAAGGGGCAGTGCCAGCCCCACGGTGGCTACGCTCCCCCCGTGACCCCCAGCACCTCAGCACTTGGTCAAATCGGCTTAAAAATAATCCCTGGCCATGTCCTGCGCTGGCCCCGGCTCAGGGGGGCTGGCAGTGCCCCTGGCAGGGCCCCCAGGGCGTTTTCAGGGATGGCCCTGGCACCGCGTCTGCCCCGCAGCAGGGCAGCTCCTTCCCTCTCTCCCCGCTCCGAGGACGGTGTGGCCGTGCCCAGGTGCCAGCCCCGAGTGCCTGGCACACCTGGCACTGTGGGGGGCACAGTGCTGGGCCCCAGAGGGGTCTGAGCACCCCAGCTCAGCCCCTGCCAGGGGCAGGGCACCCCAGGGCTGGGGAAAGGCTCCTGGACTGGGGCTTTTTGCAAACACGGGTTTTACACACACACACACCCCAGGGCCCATCTGCATCCCCAGGGCTTTCCCAAGGGTCCCCGCTCCTCCCTGCTCCCCTCCAGGGCCCATCTCACCCAGCCCTGGCTGTGGAGAGTACCCCAGCTCCCTGAGCAGTGCTGGAAACACAGGAACGGGCTGGGGCAGCTCCATCCCAGCAGGGTGGGCTCCACAGCACCCCAGGGACCAGCCCGGGAGCTGCCCCTCGGCCCAGCCCCACAGCCAACCCCAAACCAAGGGCAGCCCTGCAGGGAGGAGCTGTTCCTGCTGCTCCAGAGGGCTGGGATGGGGTGGGGTGGGATGGGATGGGATGGGATGGGACGGGACGGGACGGGATGGGATGGGATGGCATGGGATGGGATGGGATGGCATGGGATGGGATGGGATGGCATGGCATGGCATGGCATGGCATGGCATGGGATGGGATGGGATGGGATGGGATGGGATGGGATGGGATGGGATGGGATGGGATGGGATGGGATGGGATGGGATGGGATGGGAAGCTGCAGGGGGATGGATGGGGGCAGCCGGGGTCCCCTGGAGCCCTGGAGCAGGGAGGGGGTGGCAGCGTGGCAGGGCTGTCCCTGCCCAGGGGCTCAGCCAGGCTGGGCTGGCAGGCAGTGCCTGCTGAGTCAGCAGCGAGCAGGGTGCCGCCAGTCCCAGCCTGGCACACCCCAGCGCCCAGCCCTGTGCCAAACACGGCTGCCAGGGCCTGGCTGGCACAGGGGAGGCGGTTTGGGCACTGCCAGCACCTACCCAGCACCAGGGGTGGCACTGGGAGCCACCAGGACAGCCCCAGGGTGCCCTGAGCCGAGCCCAGAGCCCAGAGCTGTGCCCAGAGCCCAAAGCCGTGCCCAGAGCCCAAAGCTGTGCCCAGAGCTGAGCCCAGAGGCTGAGCAGAGCCCAGCACAGGGCACAGGTGACCCGGAGGGGCACAGCTGAGGGCTCTGCTGCCCTGCCAGCAGTGCCCACGGGCTGCCAGCAGCCAATATTGACTCAAGGCACAGCTCCACAGGCCTGGCTCCTGCCTTATCTCCTCCTGCCCTGGGGGAGCTGCCCAAATCCTCCCAGCACCAACCCCACTCCAGGGCTGGGAACCAGCTCCTGGGCAGGGTAAACCAGCACAGGACCTCCCAGAGCAGGGCAGTGCCAGGACCAAGGGTGGCACCCAGGGCTCGAGCAGACCCTCCCTGGCTGTGCTGGCGCTGTGCTGAGCTCCCAGCTGGACTTTGTCCTCGTTGCTGGGAACCAGAGGCTGCAGCCGCCCCCCTCCATCCCCGCTGCTCTGCCTGGAAATGAGCAGGGCAAGCTGAGCACTGCCAGCCCCAGGGCTGCACCGGGCAGGGACACCCAGAGCACACTGCTGTCCCCTGTCCCCAGCACTGGGTCTGCACCTTGGTGTCACCTCCCCAGCAGCAGCAGCCAGCCTGGGCAGTTCCTGAGGGCAGGAACACACACTGGGCCTGTTCCCCTCCACCATAGAGGATAAAACCCATCCTGCCAGGCAGGGACCGCTCCCTCCCCGCCTCCCTCCCTGCCAGCAGCCACCAGCCACGCTCTGCTGGCCTCTCCTCCTGCAAACAAGCCAGGGCTGGGCTTTCACACGGCCTTGGAGGGGGAGAGTCAGCCCCAACCTGCCCTGCACAGCTCCTGGAGGGCTCCAGCAGCCAGCCCTGCCCAGCTCTGGCAGCTCCTCAAGTGGGTCTGTCCAGCCCCGGAGAACAAGGAGAAACAGAACAACTTTGTACTTGCCCTCAATTAAGGAGTGACCTATTTAGAAGAAAATCTGGGCTAAGTGGGATGAAGGAGCTGGAACTGGCTGCTTGGGGGTGGCACAAAGCAGCCCGAGCCCTGCAGCTCCAGAGTCACTCGGGACAGAGCAGCCGGTGCAGAGCATTTCCAAAACTGCCCTGGAAGTTTTTATTGCTGGGGAAGAGGAGCCCAGCCTGGAAAGGACCTCACATTGCTGCACACTGCTCCCCGAGCCCAGCAGCCAGGGGACACGTCCAGCCAGGGGACATGTCCAGCCAGGGGACACGTTCAGCCATCCTGGGGACTCGGGGACAGGAGGAGGCAGCAGGAGGGAGGCACAGAGGGGTCCCGCAGCGGCAGGGGCTCCCAGCCCCGCTCCTGCCGGGGCTCTCGGTGGCAGCAGAGCAGCAGGACCCTGGCCAGGGTGAGCAGGGTGAGCAGGGTGAGCAGGGTGAGCAGGGTGAGCAGGGTGAGCAGGCACAGGGACGCGTTCCCGATGGAATCCTGCTGATGGCAGGAGCGCTGCCGTGCAGAAAAGGCGTTGGCCGTGCCCGGGCAGCGCTCTGCGAGCAGAAATGCTTATCTGCCAGGACGGGCGAGTGAGAGGCGGATCTGGGGCCCCAGAGCTCCCCCCGGGCTGGAGCTCCCTGGGAACGCCGCCTGTCCCGGCCCAGCCCCGCAGGAGCTGACGCTGCTCCCGCAGGGCCCGCGGGGCTGGCGGCTCGCACGGGGAGAGCCAAGAGCGCTTCCACACAGTCACGGAACCACGGAGTCACACAGCATCACAGAGTCACAGAACCACGGAGTCACACAGAATCACAGAGTCACAGAACCACGGAGTCACACAGAATCACAGAGTCACTGAACCACGGAATCACACAGAATCACAGAGTCACAGAACCACGGAATCACAGAGTCACAGAACCACGGAATCACACAGCATCACAGAGTCACAGAACCACAGAGAATCACACACAGAATCACACAATCACACAATCACAGAATCAATCACAGAGTCACAGGGTCACACAATCACGCAATCACACAATCACAGAATAATGAGGTTGGAAAAGACCTCTAAGATCATGGAGTCCAACCTATGCCCCAACACCTCAACCAGACCATAGCACCAAGCACCATGTCCAGTCTTTTTTTAAACACATCCAGAGATTGTGATTTCACCACCTCCCTGGGAAGAGCATTCCAGTGCTTTATTATTCTTTTGGTGAAAAACTTTTTCCTAATATCTGACCTGTACCTTCCCTACCCTGGCTTGAGACTGTGTGCTCTGGTTCTGTCAGTGCTGCCCGGTGGGAGAGACCGACCCCACCTGTGTGCAGCCTCCCTTCAGGAAGGCGTAGAGAGCCATAAGGGCACCCCTGAGCCTCCTCTTCTCCAGACCAAACAGCCCCAGCTCCTCAAACGTTCCTCACACCCTCAGCTCTCCATGGCTATCGCGCAGAGCCAGACGCGCCGCCGGGCGTTTATCACCCCGCTCCTGATGGCAGCCGCAGCCAGGAGCAGCTCGTTCCCTCCTGCTGCTGCTTGTGGGGCTGGCTGGGGCTGGCTGGGTTGGACAGGGCAGCCAGGCTGGGATGGGAAACACTTCCAGTACTCCAAGGCCAAGGGCAGAGCGCCACGGGCACTGCCCGCAGCCCAGCCTGCAGCCCGGGCGGTGCCGGCAGGCTCCAGGAGGATGCCAAACACGGTCCTGCCACGCTCTGCCCGTGCTGCCAGACCCCTCCTGGCTCCTCCAGCAGCTCCAGCACCACCCCAGCCTGGCACAGCGGCCCCTCCAAACCCCCTCTGCACCCAGTGCCCTGCAGAGAACCTTTTGCATGGGGGTAAAGAGCTCCGAGAGGTTCCTGAGCGGCTGTCCTGGGCTCCAGGGGCTGTCACGGGCCCGGGGTGACCTCGAGGTGCTTTGTGATCACCTGAGCTCATCCACGCTGGGCTTTAGCACAATCAGGGCTTTTCCCAGAGCTGCTGGCACACAGCTGCAGGCTCAGGATGAGCTATCTCCAGCTTTCCTCTGCCCTGGGCATGCTGCCCCGCAGGCTGGGAGCAGGCAGAGCTGTCACCAGCTCCAGTGCCACCTCCACAGCAGCTGTCCCCACACCAAGGAGAGGACCCAGGCAGGGCAGGGGGAGCAGGGTGCAGCTGGGACTGAGCTCAGGGCTTTGCCAGCTCTTCTGAACCCTCCCCAGGGCAGATGCAGGTGCCCAGAGCGGGGCACAGCCCCAGTGCCCAGCAGGGAGCTCCAGGGCAGCTGGAGAGCTGTGGGAGAGCTGCTGTGGGGCTGGGTCAGCCCTCAGCCCCTGAGCAGGACTCCAACCCCAGCTCTGTTACCACAGCAAAAATAAAAGCAGCCACAGAGCCACGGAGGAGGCTGCCCTGACCTTCCAGACATTTGGGATTTGGGCATAAACACTTCTTTCCTGGAAAGTGTATCCTGGCATTTGGGATTCCTTCCCGTCCCACAGAGCTGCCCTTGGACACTGATCCAGGAGAACCTCACATCTCACATTCCTGCAGGAGCTCAGCTCGGCCACGGTAACAAACACCAGCAGCTGGGAGGTTATTTCCAGAGCAGGATTGCTCCCAGAGCTGCTTTCCTCTCCCAGAACCTGCCAGAACCCCGGCCAGCACTGGGGTGACAGTCCCAGTGCTCCCCACACACACCAGGTCCTCACAGGAAGGCCTGGGAAGATGCTGAGGAGCAGCCAAACAGGACTTTTGTGCCCTGCTTGCTCAAATATCAAATATCCTGCATTTACACTTCAAATATCCTGCATTTACACTTCTTCCTAGAGGGTAGAAGGGTGCTGCAGGCAGGGAAATGCAGGGAAATACATGGAAATACACATGGACACAAAGGGAAGGCCATAAACACAGGGAAATACATGGAAACACAGGCATACACAGGGAAACAGGGACACACATGGAAATACATGGAAACAATACATGGAAATACATGGAAACACACACGGACACACATGGACACACATCCCTTGCCTCAGGGATGCCCAGGTGCTCCCTGGCACACAGGATCAGCTCCTCCTGGGAACAGCCAGCCACAGCTGAGCCAGTCTACCCAGGGCCATCATCCCATCCCTCAGAGGCACCACGGGATCCTGCCCTGCCCTGCCCAGAGCTGGGATTTTGGGAGACACCACAGCAGTGGGCACAGCTGGCTGGCAGCCCCCACCAGCAGCTTTTCACTGGGGAAGGCTGAGCAGAGCCAGCTCGGACCCCAGGAGCTGTTTGCATGTTGGGAAGCAAAAACAAGTCACTTCCCATCAGCATCAAGCTGCCGAGGCTGGGCTGCATCTCCTGGGAGGTGCTGGCACAGCTGGCACAGCTGGCAGGGCTGGCACGCGAGGCAGCCTTGTGGCCACCTTGCCGTCCCTGAGCCCCCTGCCAGCACCTCGGGGAGGGGGACGATGTTAAAAGCTGTCAGTGAGAAGGAGAAAGGTCACTGAGCAGGGACTTAACACCCATAATCAGTTTATGGGATTTGTGAGCAGCTTCAGGCCGGCTGGGAACAGCGTCAGCACAGCCCAGCACAGCTCCACCTTCCCAGGGATGCGGCTCTGGCAGGGCTGGCACCCCGCCCCAGCTCCCCAGGACAAACAGCACAGAGCCATCCAATAAACAGCAGCAGCAAACACCTCCTGGCAGCCCAGGGAGCAGTGGCCACAGCCTGTTCCTCAACTTTCCTCCCCAAAAAAAGGGGGCCTGCGAAGGAAAGAATGGACACAGCCTGTTCCTCACCTTTCCCCCCAAAGAAACGGGGCCTGGGAAGGAAGGCAGGCGCTCCCAGGGTGTGTCAGCAGGGATTTCTGGCTCGGTCTGCTCCCCAAGGCTTTGGTGGCACCCTGAATGCCAGCCCTGAGGGGGCATTAACACCCCCACCCACCGTGCCCACCCCCTGGTGCTGCTCGCAGGCTCTGCCCCCCCGGGTGACCCCAACCCAGTGGCACAAACAATCCTGGCCCAACTCCAGCCTGAGAGGAGGAGGAGGAGGATGAGGAGGAGGAGGAAGCCAGAGCTCAGCACGAGGCAGGGCTGTGCCTGGGGGAAGCTGTCGGCACATGAGAATGATTCTATTTGCTGCCTAAGTGATTTTTCTCAGCTCAAAGGACTTGCACCAGTTTCTGGCTTTACCTCTCTGCTCTCCTCCCCCACCGCCTGCCTGTAGCTGCCAGGGCAGGAAAACAATCCCTGCTCCTCTGTGCCCCATCTGGGCTCCCAGCAGATGGGGATGTGGCAGATGCCATCAGCAGAGGCCACCCAGCTTGGTCTGGCTGCTCAACACCAGAGGCAGCTGCCAGCCCCAGGCTGGTCCTGGCCCCCACTGTGCCCACTTGGATTTGTGAAATCCCTGCAGGCACCAGAGATGGGCTCAAGAGTCTTTAATTCACCCACAGTGCTGAGCAGCAGTTAAAACCCCAGGAGAAGGAAGGGCAGCAGCTCAGGAGAACCAGACACACCGGGGTGAGCTCTGCCCAGGGCCCAGCCCTGGAGATTCCCAGTTAAACACACAGTGGTCCCAGTTGGCAAAGTCCCAGTGCACTGCTCTGGCCACAGAACACGAGGGACTCACCTGAGCCACGAGGAAGGGACAGGAGGATCTGCTCCTCGTGACCCTGCTCTGGTGGCTCATGAAGTCCCACCAAGCTGAGTCACACAAATTCCTGCCCCACCTTGCCAGGCACAGGATTTTGCCAAGTCAGGCTCCTGCCCTGGGCATTTACAGGGCTGTAAAGCGAAGGCCTGAATTTATCATGCACACTCTGAGAGCAGCAGGGAAGCTCACAAGCCAGTCCACCCTGTAGGACAACATGCTCACTTCTTCAAGGGCTCCCGAGCAGCTCAAATTGCTTCCATTCAAAAGGAGTTCAAAGTCTGCCACCTGCAAAACAGCTCAAGGCTCCGTGGCGTTCCAGGGGTGGGGACAGGGAGCAGCAGAGCCTTGGAGCTCCAGGGACACCAGAGGTGCACACACAGCTCTGGAAGAGCTTCTCCTGCAGCCAGGCACATCCATGCCAAACTCCAAACTCAGACGGGGAAAGAAATGCAGGCAATCAGCTGTGTTTACAAAAAACAACCCACATTATCAACGGGAACAAACAGCAGAATGGGGAGGGTTGAGTGTGTTCGGGTACTTCCAGGAGCAGTCCCTGATACCAAAACCCCTGAGAAAGGAGCTACATCAACCTTCAGTCATTTATGAACACAAAATACCTGCAAACCCAAACAACTCGAGTCTGCTGTGAGAATATTCCCTGGCTCCTCTGGATTTCCAGCTACCAAAATCCAGCACTATCCACAGTCACATCGAAAAACATCTCAAATCATGTAAAAAGTCACATTAGCATCTCAGAGGAATGGATTTTACACCTTTAGTACTGAGCTTTGAAAAGCTCAGTGAGCAGCTGAGCTCACCGTGGTACATTTAGAGAGAGGGACAGAGCTGGGTGCGTTTGGAAGGGTTCATTAAAGCAGCTGAGCCCCAGCACGAGGCAGTCTCGATTCCTCCCGCCCTCCCCCGTTCCTGCTGAGCCCCGGCTAACAAGGATCACATTAAAGAGCCATTTCCACATGAGAACAGCCAGGGACGCAGTCCTTCCACTCGGGCCCTATTAGGAGGGAGGGCACTTCCTCTGTGTCATCCTTGCAGAGGGTCCTGCAGGGCCAGGCAGCTCTTCCTCCCTGCCCACCTTCCCTCCTGCCTGCAGCCTGCCTGCTCACCGGCGTGTGCTATGACATCAAGCTGATATGAAATCATGATGATTTCACTGCAATTAAGGCAGGAGCAGATGGGGCTGATGGAGCTGGCTAAGCAACAAATCTTCTAAATTGGAGAACGCTGTCAAGAGAAATTAAAGCCTCGTGCAAAAAGTCAACTTGGGATGGCAGGAAAATTCCACATGGGAGGGAAGGACTGCAGGGAGGCAGCCAGGCCAAGCTCCTGGTGGGGCAGTGGGGCTGGGTTGAAGCACCTCAGTTCAGGAAAACCCCAGCACAAAGCAAGGACAAAACACCTGAAATAGCCAAGAGAGAACAGGCACAACACTGCAACAGCAAGGCAAAGCTTGAGCTTGAAAATTAACCCCCAGAGAGACAGAAATCAGGGAGAAAAAAAAAATAAATAAAAAGTGTGGCACATGCTGGACAGGCTCCAGACCCAGCAGACACATCAAGTGTTTCTAACACAGCCAGGGGTTGTGTTTGTCACTTGTTACCAACAGCACGCAGAGGAGCAGCCAAGGAGTGACGCTGGCAGTAACTGGGAGCCAGAGCTGTCTCTCTTCAGAGCCTTTACAGGAGAAGAGAAAAAGGCTCTCAACTGCTTCTAACAAGGAATGGCTTAAATAGGTTAAAAATAATGAAGCAGTACTCTGCACATGAGCACTCCGTGCTCCCAATTAAGCAATCCTTTGGAAGGTGGCCTTAGGAAGCCTCTCAGAGTCGTTCTAAGGAGGTTAATAAATTGCTTTGGAACCCTGGACGCAGCTTAGTGAGGTGACTAAGGAGCTGTTGTCACATCCTAATGCCATCACCCGAATTCTGGCACTTTCCAGGGAGCACGAGGCTACAGATCTTGAGCTTTACAGCCTCTTGTCCAAACGATGATTCCTTGTCAAGGGCCTGGGGCTGTTTGCAGAAGTTTGGGCTTGGCAGGTGAATCTCTCTTCACATAAAACTTTTGCAGAGGTGCAAACTGAAGTCAGGATCCAGAGTTTTAATCCTTCAGGCTGAAGTCTGTTACAAACCAGGGAGAGCACACAGCAAACGGGTGTTGGGTGCCTGTTTAAGGAAGGTGGGCACCTCATGCCCTGGCCAGCACATCTGGCACAGGCTGTTGATGCAAAACACTTGGCCCACGCTGCTGTGCAGAAACAAATTCTGTTCCCACACATCTGCAAGGCTGACTGAGCTCCAGGCTCCTCCCCAGCACTTGCAGATCCCCAAACTACAAACCACTGCATTTTAACACCCTAAATGTATTGTATTTACTCTGCCTTGCAGAGCTCATCAAGAGCAGCTCTGCTTCCAAACCCCCCTCAAAGTCACGAGCAAATTTAACGGACAAAGAAAATAATTTATTCTCCTGAAACCAAATTATTTTCTCCAACTTTGCAGCAAGTATCTCATGTCAGAGCATGAAAAGCGATGCCACAAGAATTCCGAGCAGCCTCTCCAAGGACAGCTGCCAAGAAGGCATTTCATTGATGCCTCTTCCCCTCCTGCCAACGTGTGTTGTCAGACACGTTGCCTAGACAGCAGAAATCATGGATAAGGACATCTCACAGTGCTCTAGATACCAGTTCTTACAAACAGACTGGTTTTCATAGGAGCCACTGCTTGAAAACCATCCTTATTTGGATGGGGCAAGACTCAGGGGTTTGGAAAACAATCCTGGACAGGAGAGTGAGCTCCATTTCTTCTTGCACCTGGCAGGCAGCAGAGCCTGCTGTGTACTCTGCTATCTCTGAAGCCCAGGAGCCTCCCTGCCTCCCAGATTATCTATCCCAGCGTTTATTATTTGTTATTATTAGCACACAGTGTTCTCCACCCAAAGTTTAACATCTCAGGGCAGATCCTTCTCGGACAGAGTACAGGGGAGCCTTGATCCACATCATCACCATTCCAGGAGTGCACAGTGTCTTATGATCCTGAAGAAATGGTTTTCAAAAGGAAAGATCTTTTCCAACAGTAAAAGAGATGAACTGTGAGCAGGAACTCTGCTCCATGCATGAAAACTGTCTAAAAAGCAAACATACAGACAACATTTACACAATAGGCATCTGGCAGCATTTTCAGACATTTTTTTTTAATTTATTCTGACATGCTATAAAGGAATAAATTACACTGTTAAAGAATTACCAGCAATAAAAGTATTTCTTTCTTTCAGCTGGGCTAGAATAGGAGTGAGAAGGAAGACAGCCTGGGGCAGTAACCAATGTGAACTCTGCATGGTGCGAGGCTGCCCCCAAGAACGAGAGGAAATCTGGTCATATCCACTTCACAAGAACTTGAAAGAAAATGCCTTGGTTTCAAACCATCCAAATTTTTTCAAACCATTCCAATTTTTTTCTCCAAAGCAGCAATCACAAGTCAGTCCAGCCGAGGCAGGACACGGCAATGCTCGGAGGCTGCCAATCCTGGGTCTGCAAAAGATGCCATTTCATTTTAAAAAATTCCAATCTTATTATGGAGGGCTGGTCTCAAACAACAGGTTATAAAAATGCAAGACTGCCCCTTCCCCCTCAAGGAAAAAATACAAAATTTATTTAAAAACAAAATGAGGAAGAGTTACAACACTAAATCTAAAATGATTTAGAAAGAAATATGACTTCTTTTGCTTAACAAATGGCCTTAAACTTGGTTTAAAAACAGGGTAATGTAAATTTCTTAAACTGAATTAACAAGGCAAATTAAAAAAATCTCATTTCCTTACAGAAACAGTTTTTAGTTTTTAATGAACTTGTAAACAAAAAAGCTCCCGCTTCAAAATAAAAACAAAATCCCAGATCATATAGATGTTTACAGTGATTACATTTATCTAAGCAACTTACATACAGGTTCAGTTGTAAGATGTTAACTAAATTTCGTGACAAATATGCTGTTTTTCCTTTTATACCAAGAACATTATAGAGTTAATGCAGAGTCCTAAAGATTATCTAGTAGTCGCTAAGTTTCTCTTAAGTCTTCACTTTAGATGCTGTTATTTCTAGCACAGGTAAGCAGGCAGAGTCTTTCATATGCTTAAAAACTGGAATCTTTGGTTACTACCATGTCAGCTGGCTTGGTATGTTGCACATAGAAGCCAACAACTTTAAGAATGTTTTAAGTGTACAACTTTCAAAACCCAGGGAGGAATAACCAGAAAAGAGTGCACAATTGTGAGCATTTACAATTATCACAACTGTTGCCGAAGACTGTTCATGCCATTCTTCCAAAACAATGAGATCTCATAAGCAGTGTAGTTCAAAGTAAAAAGGTAACAAAAATTGGCATATGCACAATTTTCTCCACTTGTGTGTCAACCATTAGTTAACTTTTCCACTTGAAAAAAATGCAATAGAAAACTGGACACCATGTTTCACTATCTCAGTAATATTCACAATTACAGCTGCTACAACTCAAAGTGCAGCATCACTGACACTGCCCAGAGCCAGTTTATACTGATATTAAGTTCTTTACACCAAGGAAATGGTTGCCCACAGCCACTGGCAAGTGTATCAACTAAAATTTCTAGGATTTGGGGAGTGACAAGTCCTGCTCCGATCTGCTCTGCTTTGTCCCATCCTCGTCATGCTCAGAAACCTGCAAGATAAACACAAGGGCAAACTTACTGATACGGGATGGAAACGAGCAACAGCATTCACAGGAGGAAAATTAAACAGCAGTTATGGTCATTCAAAGGGGAAAATGCTGCTCCATCTGGGAATTGCAGAGTTCCTGGTGTCCATTTCCAAAGGTAACCAGCACTTGCCACAGCTCTGGAGCTCACACACCTCTCACTCACACCTCCTGCTGCACTGGGAAACAGGCTGAATGCACCAGCTGGATGCCACATTCCTCCAGCAGGAATTCAGCCCAGCAGTTTGAAAACAAGCTGTGTTATTGCCACTAGGAAACAGGATGTAATTTCATAGGATTGTTTTCTACTTGTCTGCAGTAGCTCATGTTTATATCCCTGAATGTCAAGCTGTCATCTGACTGCAGGGTGCTCTCCAGAGCCGCAGTGTCACACGGGCAGGCAGGGGATCACTCACCTTACAGTAACTGCTGTCACCACAAAGCCACAGCAGCACGCTCTGGGCACCCACAAGGCAGCACCTGGGACACCCACTGGGCAAGCAGCACACCTCAGCCTTGGGAAGGACAAGTGCTGACTCACATGGACAGGGGAGGTGGTGCACACACAGCAATTCTCTTAATGTTCAGAATTCCAAATGACATTGGGGGATAGGGAGAGTACAGAGCACACAGAGATCTCCAGGAACCAGTTACTGCAGGCTAAGCCAGTCCTCCCTCCGTGCTTCTTTCTGGTGACTCAGGTGGCAGGGCTGTGCTTCACACAGCCTCAACCAAAGATGGCCTTGCCAAGCGAGTTTCCGTTCTGGCTGCTCTCCAGACAGGATGGTTCTGCCCATGGGTGAGTTCATCACAGCAACAGCTCTGAGTTTTTGCAACAGAAATCTCTTCTCAGTGAAATACAGACAGAGCTGACCTCAGCTATAGCTTGTGCTGTCATCCAGAGAGAAGCAAGTGCAAACAAGTCTTACTAGTCTGACATTCTGTCCAAAATGTATCTGGAGAGCACCCAGAAATTGGCTTTAACTCTTCCAGAACTGGCTACAGGTCATTTCAAAGAGGTTCAATAACTTGTTTCAAATGTAGTGTTGATGCATTGAGGGACAATTCTCTTTATCCAGCACTGGCCATATTAAAAAAAAAAAATCCTGCACCAGAATCAAGACAGCCATTCCCACTTGACTGCAAGTTCCCACAGAAAGCTCAGCGACTCCTGAGTTCCCTAATCCTTACTTGATGTACACAACCAAAAATTATGCTGTTTTTCCATTCAGTGTGCTCAGCAGAGAACACTGATTCATCTTTTGAACCACTTTCTCCATCAAAGCAGCCAAAACAAAGTCAACAAAGGAGAGTGTGGAAAGAAATAGATCAGCTCATTGCTTCAGAAGTCTGAGTATTTCACAAGAAATGGGAGCCTGAACCTGAGGACAAAGGACATCCTACCAATGATCTGCTGCTCTTAGAACTCCTCAAACCCAAGGTAATATGGGCAGGAGAATGTCCAGCTACAGAGAGCAACAGGGAGCTGGATTCAACTCAAAATGTCCCTTCAAAGTCCTGTAAAGACACAGCCCAACCACAGCTGTCAGATGAGATGGAGATACTCAGAGCACACAGGGTACTGCTGGCATGAGGAACGTGCTGGAGAGTCCATGGTGGCATCTCTTCCACAGATCTTCACTCCATACAGGGCCAAATCATCACTCCTTGTCCCTCTGAGGTGTTACCCAAACCTCTGAAAATCTCTGTGCTACATGAGGGATCCTCAAATTGCTTTATTATTACCATGGCTGAAGATGTGATTGACAGGGGAGCAGCAATTACTGCAGTATAATTCCCTAAAAACCTCCTCAGTTTGAAATGCTCAGACTTTGTGTATTCTCCATTTCTCCAGACAAGCAAGTGAGAAGGATTCAGGTGTCAATAATTCTAATTCTCAAGCAGAGAAGTCTCAGTCTGTTCTGAGCAATCCTGCCATCACCACAAACATCCAGCAAATATTAATGGAGCTGCTGACAGCCTGGCAGAATCTCCACTGCCAGGAGTTAAAAGCACGTCTC
The DNA here is from genome assembly GCF_963513975.1 of Fringilla coelebs. Lineage (NCBI taxonomy): Eukaryota > Metazoa > Chordata > Aves > Passeriformes > Fringillidae > Fringilla > Fringilla coelebs. The sequence continues at coordinate 17,506,167 of NC_140041.1, forward strand.
CCAAATGGACCTGGTAGACTTTATCCTGCAGATTGACTGCCTGAGTCACTTTTATGACTGAGGGAAGCTGAGTGCAAGCACAGTTACAAATCACACCTGAACAACTGCTGCTCTGGCAAAAGAGAGGCAGCCCAACTTGCCCGAGTCAGCAGAGCTCTGTCTGCTGGAACAGTTCACCTCTCCAAGTTCCAAACCAGCTGATCTGGCTGTTACAAAAGACACTGCACACAGTTCCAGAGAGGGGCAGGGGGAAAAAAAACTAAAGAGAAAAAAGGCCATGGACAGAACAGGTTATTCTGGAACCAAGCAGAATATTTAGCCTGGATCAACTCTAGGATTCATTGATGATTTAACATGGATCTGAGTTAAGGAAATCAGGAATATCTGTAAATGAGCACACTGGACAAACAATCTGAGTCTGTACTTCCCTGGCCCACCCTGATCAGATGCAAATCTTCAACAGCACTTTACAAATAACTGCACCTGTACACTGCTATTTGCAGGACTCCTGTTCAATGGATAGGGTTACCAGAGGGGTAACATTTGATACCAGGAAGCTTTTTAAGCCACTTCCACACAGGCTTTGCTACAGCAACTACAAAAGAATTTAACTGAACTCCAGAAAAAATAACCAGATATTTCATCCTCTCCAGTGTGACAGAGCATCCAAGCCACACTGCCTCCTCCTTCAGCTTAGCTGGGTTCAAAAAAATCTTCATTAACAGGCAGAATTCCCCACAAAAAGACATGTAGGATTTTAGGACTCTGGAAATCTTTACTTTGCTGAAGAGATCAAGCCTCTGAAGTCTCCAGATGTTTGCCAAGCACTGCTTTAATGCTCTGCTGACATTACAGCTTGATCAACCCAAAGGTCACAAGCCCTTCTTGGTGATGGGGACGGGAGAGTCGTTCCCCAAAAACCCCAATGAAATTGTGCTGAAAGCCCAGGAATTTCATCTCAGCTGGAGCAAGGGGTGTCTCCCAAAGGACAGTGTGATAAGGAAGGTAAATCAGTGATAGAAATGGTCTGAGGCTCCATGGCAAAGCTTCCCTGCTCATCCCTGGCGGTGAGCTCAGCCCTCTCTGACACTGAAGCATCACTTCAAGGTGCAGGCAGATAATCACTTTAATGACCTTTTCTTTCTTCACACACAGCACTTGGGCAGAGACTGTCTGAGGCAGGAAAGCAGCATGTTAAACCTCAGAACACTTCAGCCAAACTGTTTCACCAGCTCACAACCTGATTTTCAGGGCAGGTTCCACTTACAGATCACCACATCCTGCAAAGCCCTCCCTTTGAGCATGAGCTGTTGTGAGGAATGTGCATTTTTGCTCAAATTATCTTCTCCTGCTGGAACAGCCAACCACTCCACACCCCAAATTGGGCTGGGTTCTGAACTTCAGTCAGAGTTTCTCTATTTCAGGAAGCAATCCAAGCCCAGGTGCTTAATCACCCAGTCTGCTACTGGTGTTGCAGCTGCAGGAACTGGTTTCCAGCCTGTCAGATCCAGCCCCTCTGTGCCAAAAATCTGACACTTAATGGCATCTCTGAATTTTGTTTTTTTTTCAAGAACCACTTCAATCTTGGGAAAAGCAGCAGGTGTTTTAATACTTCATTTATTCTGAACAAAATGTGGGATTTTGATAGCTATTTTGACTAAAGACACCTGGTAAGGTTTGAACGCTCCCACACTATGTGAAGAAAAATGTTTAAGTTTATTGTAAACACTTCTGCATTTCTTTGACTTCCAGGATTGTCATGTTAGCAAGTATGTAATTTTATACATACAAAAATGACAGACAAGAGGTACTGAAGAGCAGCAATGCCTCAGTACAGAATTTAAACCTTGTTTGTCTATTCTCAGTCACACAATCTCATTATTTTCAATTTTATCCACAGCTCAGCTGCAGGAATTGGTTTCATGGCAAGAATGGCCCACAGATGTGGCAGTTTCATTCTAGGGACTTACCAGACTCACACCAGCACATTTGCATTACAAAAAAAAATAAAAAATAAAAAATTAAAAGCTTCTAGACCATGTGGGAAAAAAAAATTGATGCATCTTCTCAGAACTCGGTTTTCAGTTATTACACAATTACATTTGAACATGTCACAACATTTCCCTTTGAAACCATAACCTAGAAACATCAAAAAATCATCAGGAAACCTGAAGCCCCACCCCAGAGCACCCAGATACTTCAGAAAATTGTGAGCTGGCAATCCAGAACAGTTTGGGGTTACTGCTTGATTTAGACAAGGCATTTTGAGCTCACTGGTCCTTTCCTTGAACTCTGGACCAAATGTCTCAATGTAAACCCACTGGAGGAAGCCAGAGCAGTCACAATTTTCTGTTCCCAGTGTTTGAGGCATACAGAACAGAAGCAAACCCACAGCACTGTACCAGTTACCACAGAGCAGAACCCAAAGTCTCTAGATCCTTGCCTAGTCAATGACAATTATCCCTTAAAAAGTGTTAGGTCTAGGATTTTGGATTGCATTATATATTTATACATATATAAGGACATATATATGTATATATATAAATCAAAATAAATAAAAATGTCACATTCCCAACACCAAGTCAGTTTCTTGTTTTTGGAAAGTGGTTAATGCGGGAGCAAAAGATGCAGTGGTTAAAAATGACCCAACATCCCCAGAAGAAATGATATGAATAACAAGGACATTTTGGTATAAAGTTAGTAGTCAAATTCTCCAAGGACGTCTTTTGGTTTTGCTTTTGAATTTAAGAGCCAAATGTAGTTTTTAAACCACCTCCTTGATCTAACACTTGGAATTGCCGCCGTTGTCCAAATTCGTGGAATTTTTGTTTTTCCTGTAACGTCACTTGGTTCTTGGCTACTAACCTTTCATGTTACTCTTGGATTTGTCAGTTTGCTTGCCTGTGGGGGTTTGGGCCTGCTGCCCCTGCCCACTGGAAGAGGCTGCCTGCTGTGCTGCTTTCTGCTTTAACATTGTCCAGTCGAATGTGTAGTCATACTGGTGGTTCAAGGTCCTGCAAGAGAGGGAAATGTTCTGCTGTAACACATCCGAGCAAACACCGAGCCCTGCCTGAAATCCCACAACTAGGGGATAGCTCCTTCTCTAAGCTGCTTTAGAGATTATGAATGGTATAGAAATGCTAAGTATTACTAACTTAAAGGGATTCTTGCAACAAGCCCAAATACCAGCCAGCAGCATTTACTCATTGCTTACACAAAGGTCTGCACTTGTGGAAGCAGCACTTCCTCCCAGCCCAGCTCACTCACCGTCTGCACTGAGCTTCTGAGTTGTTTTTTTTTTTTTAAATAGATATAATTTCAAGGAAAGACTGCAGTATTGTACATCACTGAATAGGAATTCTTTGGATTCCAGAAACCTGGGGGGAGACTCGAGAGATCAGTACCAGCCCTTCTTTTGACAGATGCTGTTCACTGCACAAGGTGGAGTTTATGTTCCAGTTGCTCTAACGAGCTCAATGAAGCAGCACTATTCTTCTCCACTGAAATGTCTCTCCTGGGAACCACTGCTGGGCCCAGCACCATTTTCCAAACATAAAAAGCTTCAAAGACTTCTACCAAGGGGTCAATTTCTTATGGTACTTGCAACAGAACCTGAAGCATGGGCTCAACCCTGTGGTCACATCACACAATGCAAAAACAAGAGAATCTTTTCCCTTTATGTTTAACATTGAACAATAATTTTCAGGTCCTTTAAACAGCTTTTGAAGCTCTAAAATGAAAGGGAGTCCCAGAAGAACTCCCTACATCACACACACATAGGAGCTGCTCTCTGCAGTACCAGTCCCACAGAGCAGTTCCCAACTGGATCCCTGAGAAGTTTCTGTACTTTTCCACTTGGAGACTGACCTGAAAAGAATACGGAATAATTGCCTCAGGTACATGTAATCTGGTGCCTCTTCAAAGCGCAGGCCACGACAGTAGTTCAGGTACATGGCAAATTCTGCAGGGAACCCCTGTAAATCAACAGTGTTAATCAAGCCATGGCTTACAGCAAAAACCTCCTACCAAAGGCAAGAAGATGTACATCTGTCTCTAACAGCAAGGGAAAACTGGTTGAAGATGCATGAATTAATTCCACTTTGCCCCTAGTTGTTAATGTGTTCTGTAGTTCAGCATGTGGATTTGCTCAGGTACACATTCCTTCCCCAGAACTGTTACCTCATGGGTGGTTTGCAATCATAAGCTCTCTGCTACCAGAACCTTCAACATTTAACTTATTTATAAAGCACACTGTTCATCCTAATTAAACCTTGTTCTTCTTAACTAAGTCTCTAAAATAATGATAATTATCTGGTAAGAGATTCACTCTTGTTTCCTTGATAATCTGCTCGAACACAGTAGAGACAAGGTCAGTTAACAAGCATTAAGTGTGGAAACTTAAATTATGAAAACCTCTTTCAAAGATTTTCTGCTTTACATTTTTAAACATTTAATGCTGTATTAAAGCCTGCCTGAAATAGGTAATAGCACAGAGAACAGTGCTGTAAAAAACCACACAGTGTAACATCCCTGGAAGTTCAAGGCCACACTGGATGGAGCTCTGAGCAATGTGGACTAGTGGAGGGTGTCCCTGTCCCCAGCAGGGGGTTGGAACTGGATTATTTTTAAGATCCCTTCCAACCCAAACCATCCCAGTAACAGTTCAATGGCTTGGGAGATGCTGTGAGACTCTGGGGATAGAGATGTGCAGAACTAGAAAGTGCAATCCTTGGTGCTGCTGTCTGAGGGGCACAAGCCCTGCTGTGCTCTCAAGGACCTTTGTTAAGAAGCACTCAGATGCCATAGTGCAAAAGGAATCTTAAGACTCAAAGGAAAACCTTAGAAAAACAAAGATCACTTGCATCCAATTCCACTACAGCCACTCCTTGAGTAAGGACAGACAATATGAACCCTCCCGGAGAAGCAGAAAGTGGATGTGGGCGAGCCAGACAGCTCCACCTTGGTTACTTATTTACTTCTGATGTCAAACCTGCACTGTAAACCTTGAAGAACTGAACAAGCCTCACCTAAGAGAGCTGGGAGCTTGCACAGCCAACAGTCAGCAAGACCTGAATGATGGTGGCATGAACTTTGCCAAGGAGCAGCAGCAAATGCTGCCCTGAACACGCATTCCCAGTGTTGCTGGGTGGCCAAACACAAGGCACCCAGTGCCTGACAAAGCAGTATTATTCAGCAGCAAATGCCATGTGAGGCTATTTAATATATTGGCTCAAGTTTAGGGGAAAAAAACAACAAAAAACAAACCAAACAATAAAAGAATTTCCATTTCCCAGTATGACATCATTTGGAAACTCTTACCTTACACAAAACCTCAACAGGAGTGGACATTTTCTTTTCACTAATCTTTTCATACTTTTGCTTCTTTGTTGCAGCCTGTGGAACATGTAGGTCACAATATAAGAGATATTGTGCAACACTGGATTAACAAGGACAGCAGCAAAAAAAAAAAAATGACAAAAATCCTTTGGTCAACCATAAGTATTTTATGTGAAATCTCCAAGTCCCACACACTTATTGCAAAGAGAATGAAGGTCAATCTGGTATTAAGATTTGGCCACAGTTTAATACCATTTGTCTCAGTCTAATGCTTCCATCACATGGCACAGCTCGTGTAGTTCTAGCTGCTGCTTTTGTCCATTAACCACACCAGACTCGCAGCTACATTTGCCAAAGTTGTATTAATTCCCACTCAGTGCCCCATTCAGGGCTGCCTGGTGCTTCAGCAGCTTTTACATTCGTTTGCAGCTGAGGAGTTCCAGTGGCCCACAAGCTGCTGCCTTTTTAGAAACTGTGCAGCTGCAACACCATTAGAATTACACAACTCTCACACGAAGAAAGAAAAACAATTAAAACATGAAAACCAATCACTGGAGTCTAAATAAGTGAAATAAGAAATGTTTGCCACGTTTGTAGCTGGCTCCCATACATGGAAATCCTGAACAAGCCTGCTGCAGTTAATAATTATTCAGTTGTGCCATAACCTGGACTGAAGACACCACTGAGGCTGAACTTGCCAGGCAAGAGATTATTTCCACGCTCTCTCCAGCAATTCAAAAAGCCACTAACAATGTTATTTTTTATTTCCCAAAGGGGCCTCAGCCTGCAACAGGACAATAACTGGCAAAGATGATGTCAGCTATTGTTTAGCATAAATTTTAAGACAGTCCAACAATGCACATTTTGCCTGCTGCGTAAGAGGCAGAATCCACCGTCTATAAATATCAAGCTTTGGGAAAAGCTGCTTTGTACAACTGAGGCTAAACATTATATAAACCCACCTGGCAGGCAGAAGCATGCTACCCAAACATGAAAAAAAATATTAAAAGGGTGGGGGAGGGAAAAAAAAAGCATCATAACCTACCTTTAATCCTTGCCAAGGCAGACTGGTTCTGTTAAAGTACATCAATACATAGCCTAGAGACTCCATGTCATCCCGACGACTGCAGGAGGAAAAACACAAGGAATTACAAATTCTGCCATTTTTTACTTTATTACACAGGGCTAGCATTCAAAAATTTAAATTAAAATATAAGTCAGGAACAAACCCTAAGAAAACCCTAAGATAGGAAGAGATCCTATTCATTTTTTAAGCAAGAAATATTCTGTAGGTATTGTGTGTTCTAAGGCTCCACCTGCAGTTACACTGATTTGGGAAACAAAATCTTTGGAAAATGAAAAAAAAAAAAAAACAAACAAAAAACAAACAAACAAAAAAAAAAACCCCAATGATGAAATGTCTTTCCTGCCTTAAGTAGCTTGGGTAAAACCAGAAGATTTTCCTGTAGGAACCATGGAATGCATTGTAAGAGAGAATGAGGTTAATGAGGTCAATAAGGCTGTAACATCTCGTCAGTCACATTTTTCCCTGAACCTTGGCTCAGTCTGAGATCAATCCTGACCACCTGGTCCCTAAGGGGCATTGCTCCTTTCTTCCTTGCCTTCTGTCAAAACCTCCTGAGCTGCCTCTGATTTTAAAAGGCAGCAATATTTATGGAAGTACATGAATCACTCTGAGAGATGCCTCTGCCTTCTTCCCACCAAAGTCTGTTCCAAGGCAGCTGGAGAACTCCAAAGTGATCCAGCTGAGAACTTGCACAAACTCTCATGCAAAAGGCTTCAAATGCTTTCTGTCCTGCACATGTTCCTCATCCCCACTCTGGCCACATGAACACCACTGCACTTTGCTCACAGCTTTCCTGAGCACCAAGAGCAGCACAGTTCACTGGAGTGGAAAACACACTCCAGGATTTTTTTTTCCTCTTGGCAAAGCTGCCTCTACCCAGCTGTGGTAAAATCAGATTTTTCCTCTGACTGCCCCTCTGCAGCTGACATCTATTTAGTATGAGGCAGAAAAATAACTTCTTTTTCTCCTCCCTGCTCCCTTATGGGGACAACCTGGTGGGTTTTGCTGCTGCTCTCTCACCCAGAGAAGGATTTAAAGAGTGGCAGGACAGACTCTACACCTCCTACCCCAACAAGGATCAAAGGCTGACAGTGGTATTGCAAACAGGATTACACACAAAGGTGAGGGGAAACAGCTCCCCAGAAGTGGGAACAGGCTCTAACCTGATCTTGGTAGGAGAAGAAAGAAGCTGGTGATGTTTTGTGTTCTAGCCCAGCCAACAGAACCAGAACAGCCTGGCACCCCCTCACTCATGGGCCAGCTCTGTGACCCTTTGGGGAACAAAGGCAAAGCTATCCCAGGGGAAAATCAGCTTGGCTCCAGAAAGCTTTGAGCTCAAGGCCAGAAAAGCTCTGCTGTGCCCAGGGAAGAGGGGATTGGTTCCCTCCCCTCAGATCATCTCAGCTGCAACATGAAACCACAGACAAAGGGCTGAAAAATGATACTGAGCCCACAAATTCCAGCCTGCAAAACTTGCTAATTCCATTAGAACTGCAGATTTTAATCACCAACAGCATTCAATGAACCTGCTGCACAGGACCATGACATAAAATTATGTTTTCTGAGAAGGCAGTGGTAAATTCAGAAGCAATAAAGGGATTAAGAGCATCCATCCCCCACCCAGCTCATTGTTTTAATGTTTAATGCAATGATCTTGCAGTAGGAAACATTTAGTTCTGTAAATCTGCAATAGTTACATTATTACAATATATTGATAAAAATAGTTTTCAGGATTTGGAAAACAGGACAATCCTCCCCATTATTAAACTAAATACCACTGCAAACAGCTCCTTGAGCACAGCTGTCATTACCTGTAGGAAAACATGTTCTGTAACAGTTAAAAGTACAGGAGGACTAGAGGTTGAAATATTCTGCCATAAGCTCCAGAACTGGTTTCTCCTGATTACAGGAATGCATTACTTCTTTGCCTCACTGCTGGCTTGACCTAGACAGTTTAGCAGCTTTTAGCAAGCACCAACCTACATTTCTAATTATAACACAATTCCCATTACCAGCAGCTATGGTGGAAAATTCAACCAAACTCAATTTTTGGCACCCAACTAAATTCAAAAGCAACATCCTTTGCAGATCCCTCCTTCACTCTCAGGTGCAAGCATAGATATTCCCTTACCAGAACTGCTTGGGATCTGTGAAATGCATTTATTTCAGAAGTGACACCTGCCATTATCTCCCTGAGCCACATGCCAAGCTGGCTTAAATAATGGCACTGATAAACAATAAAATACCCTGAAGGAACCTTAAGGAAATTAAAGTAAAAAAGGAAACATGGAGCATTTTAAAGCACCATTTGTGGGTTACATGTTCTGTTGAAGCTGACCACGAGAAATTCCGTCATTGCCATCTTGGTTAACACAAAGGTCAGAGGCACAGACATTCCTGGAAGCTTTAACTATCCCAGAGAGGTAAAGCCACACTCTTCAGTTATCCAATACAACTTTCAGGCACAGATGGAAGGAAGAGAGGCATCCCTTGATATCCCAGAAATACCTAACACTTCCAAACAACTTGAAGTGCTCTCTCCACTAGAAAATGCTGGGATTCTGTAGGAATAAAATGCCTTTGATCCATAAGATAAAATTGTGTTTGCTGATTAAGCAAAGCTCTAATAAATATATCCACACACATGTGTACATACCTACAGACATAAAACTAAAATACAGTGTGACTGAAGGTATTTAAGTCTTGCTTGCAGGCAAAAGGAGAAATAATGGTTTACTAAGCTGAAGAGAGTGGGAAAACAGGCCAGACACCAGCTTTAGAACACCCTTTCTGCTTACTGAAAGGCCTCTGAAGCCAGTCAGCAGTGCTGCCAACAGGTACCAACACATCAGCAAACTGCACCATTCTATGTGTGAAGGGCCTCTGACACACCCACATCAAAGTATGGCTTAGCCTTTAAAAAGCCAAAATAATATGCAGAACATCCACCTGATGTCTGCAAGACACACAGTCTCCTCAAGAAGCAAATGAGGTGCTTGGATTTTCCCCCATCCTTGCACAGGCAGCCAAAAGGAAGAACACTTGCAAAGAGATAGATACACTTTTCATACAAAATGAGCTCAGACTCTTCAGAAGCTTCCAAAGACCACCCTGCACCCTCCAGCAGGTTGCACTCACCTCTGCTCAATGCCAAGGTGTGCATTGATGCTGGCATATCGAGCTGTGCCAGTGAGATTTTTGTCTTCTCTGTATGGTATGTGTTGCCTTGTCCTGTTGTCCCGGTACTTTTTGGCCAAACCAAAGTCAATAAGGAATAACTTCAAGAGAAATGAAAATAGGTTAGATTCCTATCCAAAACAAAAAATTCCCAACTTCTTTCACTAGGCATTAGCTATGTTTTAAGACACCCAGACAATGTAACAGCCTACAGTTAAAAGAAGCAAAGTAACAGTGCGGAGGCGCAACCAGCTTAAACTAGTCAGTTAAAAACTCAATGGTGAATTAGTTCAAGCCTTTTCTCAACCCTCTGCAATGGATTAGATCGTGCTACTCAGCCTCTGGAGCTTAGTTCTACCACTATTTTCTATCACTACTGTAGTCTGCTGACTGCAGTGCACTCCTGAGGGAGGAAGATGTGTGAAAGCACATCCCAGACCCCACTGGCACCAGAGCAGGGCACACACAGGGAGCTAAGGGCAGCTTAATGAACAAGGCACATCCTGCAACCTCCTGTCCCAAAGAACAGTGGCCATTCTGCAGAGCACAAGGCCAAAACCTTCCCCAGCAAACAAGACAGCTTGTTCTTGGCTCATTTTAAGGCTCCCAGAACACTGCCACAGCAGCAGGACAAACTTGCTGTTTTTAACACAGAAAGGAAGCTGGAGCCAAGGAATGGATCCAATTTGGGTTTCTAATAACCAAGCTTGCCCAATGATTTGGTATTTAGCAACCTGAGTGTGTGGTAATTAGTGTGTGGTAATCAGTGCTGCCAGCCAGCCCACCTACAAAGGGTCATCCAAGCTGTACTTTCTTGGGCAAGATTTCAGGACTAGGCAAAAAAAGTTGAGGCAGAAAGAAGTACATAAAGAACCTTTCAAACTCTAGCACTCAGACTTCAAGCTACAAATCCTGATTCCAACACTGAATTAATGCTACAGGATCAAGGACTACAGTCCCTACAGACTGATCAGTGCTGCAAAAGTAACTTGGGTGGGGGCAGAACGTGATGGAAAGAAGACATTTAAAATTTGATAAAGTCTCAGTAAAAACCAACTTGGTATCACCTTCAAGCTGATTCCAGAACTGAAGATACATCTTTAAAAGCAAGCTGGAGACTAAAATACATCCAAGGCTGAAATGGGGGGGTCACTGGCACACTGGAAGTGCTGTGAACTAGGAAGTTCAACTCTGTTTGAAGTATCCAAGATACTGTAAGTTTCTCAAGTGCGGCTCAGAATTCTGATTCAAGAAGATTTACCAACTACAGTAGCCTAGACAGGAAAAAAACAAAGCTAAAATCCTCTTAAGCTACTGGTGTCAGAGCAGAAAACCTGGGGTTGAAGTCTTGCCATGACTTACATGCAAACACAAGGTACTGCAGTGCTACATTTGCTGTTCAGGTGAAAGTCATCCTGAAAGCCCAGAATGCTTGGAGCAAGAGACAGTAACCCAAGTTTTTAAATCAACTCCACTGCTCAGACAGCTCAGCAAGGTGTGGGTCTTGGCTGTGCTGCACCCACTACAGGCAGCTACTCAGTGAGCATGGATATGTTCCCTAGCTACCAGGAAATCACATGATATGCCAGGAAATATTTGATATTGAATCTCAAAGCAGACAGTATAAGGCTCTACGTGACTGCTCTGCTATGACTTTCCTAGAAGCAAGGCCTGACCTCGAATGCAATCCCTCATTTTCTGATTTGGCCCACAACACAGACCAGTAACTGGCTATCTTTTTAGAGCAGCAGCTTCCCTGGGGAAGTTTGCTCTGTTCCCTAGCTCAGGATCAGTCTGTGATTCCCTGTGGATGGGTTGAAGGCAGAGGAGTGAGCCCCTCCTGGAAAGAATTAAGCTGGGAGACACAGCCCAGTTTGGATGAGCACAGAACGTCCCAGTGCCAGTTCCCAGATAACCTCACACCACCTTCATTCTGTTTGTTGCACTATCAGCAGGAAACTGGAGAAGTAGGGCACGATTTTTGCCAAGAGCAACTAGAGAAGTAGATCAAAGTCTGTGCCTCTGATAAGAAAGTTTCAGAAGCAGACAACAGAAGCCTGTCAGCTTGTGTACAGCAGGAATCCGCCTGGGATTTAATCCATGGAGACTACTGTGGAAAGCTGTGGACCAATGGCCAAGCTCCCGAGCAGTGATTCATATTCAGCAATTTCCAGCTGTCCTGCTACCAACTGGCAAATGTCTTCCTCTCCCTGCAATTCATTTTCTCTTCAAGAGTCAGAAATATGACATTAGACACTACAAGATAAGCTCCTGCTTCTCCAAGACGTAGCTTGTTGGAGTAATTTCAGTTTTTAAGCAAAATGGATGAAAATATTAAATCTTCATTACACATTTGGGGTGATTTTGAAAGGAAACTGTGCGGGGAGGAGTCTGGCTGAAGTGGTAACAGAACTTCTCCATGTGCATCCATAGGAACTGCAGGAAACCTTCAGCAAGGCAAGCAGGAGCCCTGCTATTTCATGTCTATCCTTCACCACACTTTTAGGAGATTGCTTTTTGAGTTGGAAAGACCACAAATAAAACCTGCACCTGAAATCAAGCACGTACATTTAGCCCTATCAAAGTTTAGAAATAATTCCACAATTTAAACAAGCGCCACAGGGAAACATCTTAGTAATGTTACATGTTTGCCAAGTATGTCTGAATAATGCCAACATAAGAGGTGCTTTTGCAAGGTCTACATTCTCCAGAAAAACAAAATAAAAAACAAAAAATAAACCAAACAAAAAAAAAATAACCGAAACAAAAATAAAGCACATGAATTTGGGGTTGAGGTTGGAATAGGAGACAGTTCAGACCTGGTTTAATCCTGAGAAAGATGGGTCCTGAGAAGTACTAACAGTCATGCTTCTTTTCCTCTTCCCCACTGGAGATTCTAAACACTGAACAAACAATAGAGGGTGGCAGTGCATCAAACAGTCTTGCTTACATTGCAACATTGGCCGGCGCAGACAGGCAACACCGAGGCGTTCGAGAAAGAACAGGGTAGCCAAATGCCATCCTTCTTCCACCAAGCACTGTACTTTTCAAAAAAACTGTATCTTTCCATCTTTTTTTTTTTGAGTCATATTTTGATTATTTATAGTAGTATTATTTTTTTTTTCCAAGGAGAAAATTTGACAGATGGGACAAGGTAAATTTCAACTGTGAGCCGCTCCAAAATGGCACTGCCTTAACCAGGGATAGCAATGGTGACATTTGGCTCTATTAAAAAAGGAGATTCAAGTTTTTGCTTACAAAAGCAGCCTTTGGTTCCACAAACTGCCCTTCCCCCATAAGATATTTAGAAAAAGTAAATCTTCAGTAAGGAAGAGGTAGAAGGCATTTAGTCACCTTAAAGTTTACTTTCATAAGCATGCAGGGCTTATTTCTAGCACAGCTGGAAATTCATCTTTTAAGGTGGGAGCAAAATTTGTCCCAATCACCCAATTAAAATTTGGGGGAAAAAAAATAATTTTTTTTTTTTTTTTAAATATAACTGACAGGAAGCTACTGGAACAAGATTACCATGCTGTTCTAGTCTTTGTGGCTGATTTTCTTTGAACTGTGTAGAGTCATCTCTAAAAACCCCAAAACTACACTTGGTTACAAAAAGAAACATTAAATATCATATGGTGGCAAATGTTTCCCAGACAAAGCACTCGATTCCAAACTGAAGGAACCCATTCCATATTTTGCTCATGTAAAACTATTAATTTGCACTTGGGTCAGGAACTCCCTAACCCTCTGAAACATAAATGAAGCCCATGCCCACAGTGCTTTACCACCATATCATTGCATGGCTCCCTAAAGGGAAAAATTCAAATGGTTTGTAGGCAATTTTGTCTTTGATTTCAGCTGATGCAAATCTAATGTGTTCCTCCTCTAAAGTAAGCAGAGCAGCAATTTCTAGGCCATTAATCCACACCAAGATGAACTGGAGTGCAGCAATGCCAACCTAGCATGACTGTGCAAAAGTATAGAAAAATGGCCCAAAAAGAACAATTGGAAATCAGAAACTAAAACTAGGAAAAAACCAAAATAAAAGTTTTCAAGTTCTACTTTGAGTCATGCCAGAGAATTAAGGAGCCTAAACTGCTCAACACAGCAGAGAAAAATAGAGCTGTACAGAGTGAAAGTATGAAACTTGGGAACAAACAAAGTTTAACAGCAACAGGATTACATAAAGACTGTCTTTCAGCTGGAATTACAAGCTTTTCCAACAATGGTTGTCTCTAAACACTCAGTGCATTGCACCTCTTCAGACAAGAGCTGTTATCTCACGTTATCCAAGCTTTCCCCTTCTAATGCTCATGGCCCTGAAGTTGGCATTCATACAGGCAAACAAAGGTAAACATTTTGATTACTGGTAGTGCCTAACCAGATGAGACATCCTGGGATGGCATCTAGAGAAGATAAGTGGGAATCTTGCTTCCAATAAACAGCTTGATGACGTACATTTGTCCTGAAGTTAATTTCTAATCAGTAGCATGCTTAATGCATTGCCAATGCTGCCTGTCTGCCCGAGCTCGACATACAAATTGCAGGATTAAGCATATTTCACTCAAGAAAACTAAAAATAAAATGAAAAAGTTGCCTTCCAGGCAGGAAACATGCACTTCTGACTATTTTTACCCATCCCAAAAAGTGTAACAACCTCAGCCCACCCCCCACCCACCCTCAGCTTTTTTCCCCCAACAAAGTAAACTGAGACAAAATTTTTGTTGCACAGCAGGTATTCTACAGCTTAACAGTTTTCCATCAACATAATTGCATCATTTCTTTTATTTATAAAGGCATCTGCATGTTGGCTCTTGGTCTTATCCACAATTCTGATGGTTGAAGAGACTTTACCAGTCTGTCACTGCAAGGTTTAATGCCCTGCTGACTGGTAGGTCAGGAGCTCCCACGTTGCACAAATTGTTTTCATCCTAGGAGGTCAGCCCCAAAGCCAAAGATAAGATTTGACTTTTTCATAGAGGAATAAAATGCAATGACAACAGACATCTTGAGAGAAGTAGTCAGGTATTCTCTAGGGTTAGTTTATAACCTTGTTGCAAGTCCAGAAATCATCTTGCAATCAAGTGCATCTCCCAGGGTGGGTCAGAGACCCACAGCATTTACAAGTGGACACCAAGAAAACCAAGTTCTCGCACCCAAGAACTGTGGTTTAGCATCCAAAATAGCAGTTTTAGCAAAGGATTTTACAAAAGTTGTGCAGCTGGAATCAAATCACACAGGCATTCCCTCTGCAGCTTGGAAACAAAGAGCTTTGGACTAACCTTATTACAGTGACGCCCAATACCCATTAGGAAGTTATCTGGTTTAATGTCTCTGTGTATAAAATTCTTTGTGTGCACATATTCAATTCTACTGATCATCTGTAAAAAAAACCAGCAACATGTAAGATTTCAGAGAGAGCAAGACGTTTCATTAAACCTTCAATGAAAGCATGAATTTTTAGTGTTACCTTCCTCTGCAATTTCAGTTTATGCATTTGCTTAATGAAATCCAATTTTTTTAAATGCTGAGTATCTTTCTTTCATGTTAATTCCACAATCTTGGTCAGAAACTGGCAGATTAAATACTTGAATAATTCCCAGATATTGAAGCTCATGTTTCTAACTATAGCATCCTATTAAAAAGTAATTTTTTTTCATTTCAAAGCTTTTATAGCTACCACAAGCCAATTTTAAAGCTCATTCCCTCCCACTGTCCCAGTTACTCATTCATCTGGTTATTCATTCATCAAACATCACTTTTCAGGTAACAGTTTTCATGGAGCAAATCACAACTTGATGGTGGCCCATCCTGCCATAGCTAGGGTGCCCTGATCCCAGAATATCTGGAGACGTGGAGAAACTCTGGCACATCTGTGTCATCACACAGGGCCAGCCCATTTCCTGTGGGTGAGATCACAGCCCATGGTTATGTGGCACAGCTCTGCAGCTCCTCAAACACTCCTCTTGCAGCCTTGAGCTGTTACATCACACCCCTGACAGCTGTTTGCTGGACTGTGCCCTGAAAGCCACTTCTGAGCACTGCTAGCCCCCATTTCTGCTGGTTTCCCAGCTGACAGCCAATTAATGCTCATCATCCTAAAGAATAGTGCACAAACCCCTCGTGGATTCCCTGGAGATGCTGTCACACCCAGACTCTGGCTAAGTGAGCAGGCAAATGGCTCTCTAAAGCAAGCACATCACCCTCCTAGGGCAGTGAGAACAGGGACAGCTGACCTTGTCTCCAGACAAATGCCGTGAGCTTCCTTGGCCAGGAGCCTGGGATTCTACGAGCATCTGGCTGAGTGACAACTTGGTACTGATATCTATTACGTAATATTAGATGAAATTTCAACTACCATTGAAAAATTCAACTTGAAAAACCCTCAGTGCTTTTCAAGGAGCTGAAGGAAGCACAATCAAGCCATTTATGAAGCAGCAAGAAATAAATATGGCTGCTCATTTCAAATGCTGTATTCTCATGACCAAGTTGGAAAAATACCAACTGCTATAAAAAAAGACTTAAGAGAGTTTTAGAGGCCTTGATTATGTTGGAGGTAGAGTGGCATCTCCACTAACAGCTTTAAGAACTGTCTGTGAGGACCAAACAAGCAAGGCAGTTATTTATTATTAGCTCACTGTCTGGTCCTAGTGATGCCTTGGATCATTTGTCCTTAGTCCTCAGCTAGAGAAGGAATTGTTTTGTCTCCCTACTCTGTGAAGAGAGCTCACCATCCCCTCACAGGAAGCTCAGAACTGCACACTAAAGCAGCACAGAATCTGAAAAATAGAAAAGCTAAAACCTGAGGCATCACTAGGGGCTACAGGAGGGTGTGAGAGCACAGGGACAGACTGGCATGTTGTCAACACAGTTCCCACTGAATCAGACCACCCACAACTGGAGACTGTTTCAGGCCCCCTACCACAGCCCCTGTGGTGATACTGGCAGTGAATCCACCCAAATGAGTCTGAATATTTTCATGAAGTTGCCCTTAAAGCAGCAGCACAAAGGAGATGGCAGCTGCAATGCCCTCCCACTCGGTGCACTTCGTAGGGCAGAGCACACAGAAACCACCATTACTTTGTCCTCATTTAGGTCAAGTGTTCACTTAGTGCATAAAACACTGCATCAATTATTTAACCCACTCTGCAGGAATCCCCCAGGGCTCTGAAGCTGCTCCCACCCAGGTGTGCACATACCTGGTCTGCTAGCATAAGTACTGTTTTCATGGTAAACCTGCGAGAACAGAAGTTGAAGAGGTCTTCCAGGCTGGGCCCCAGAAGATCCATGACTAGAACATTGTAGTCCTTTTCTTGACCATACCACCTGCAAGAAAGGAAATGATCCAGCATTAATAGCAGGAATCCTGATGCAGCCCAGGGTACCCTCAGTGCTCTCAGCTGCAAGGGCACGTTGCTGACTAATGTTCCATCTTGAAAGCTAATGAGAAATTAATGCTGGTAATATCTTATTTTTCCTGGAAACAAAAGTCTGAGCACAAACCAGAACACACATGTTGGCAATCTTCCCTGAAGGGAAAACACTGCTCCAACAACCAAAATACCAAACACCAGAATGAAAATGCAGCCAAAACAGCAGTGTCCTCATGCTGAGGGGTGTGTACAACACCTGGACTGAAATTCCTCTGTAGGACACTTTACTCTCATTGCTCCTGCATCATTGCACTTCACAAAACCATCTTGACATGCCTTAGGCTTTGTTTTCAGGTCTGACTTCTCTGCACCAGACCAAAGCAGCTCACTCACATACCTTTGCATTTATTTCTCAATTTTAAAAATGCCAATCAAGTTCTATTTCCAATTAAGTCAAAAGAAAGGCTCTTTATCAGGCTTTTAATATCAGAGAGAAAGCAGCACTTAGGTGTCAGAAAAGCAAAAGCAGAAACATAACAAAATATTAATTGCAGCTATATTGTGACAGTAACCTTTAAGTGCCTAATATATCCATTTTGGAAAAAATAGAGACTAACAATGCTGAGAGGACAAGCAGAAGTCCTTCCATGGATGTTTTCCTTTCCAATCCATGTTTAACATTTCCATCATAGCCCTGCTTTATCTGCAGCTGGGGGTGGTATCTCCCCAGCTAAGCTCCTAAGCAGGCCTGGAGTCACCCCCTGGACTCCTGCACATCTCAGTGTGAATCTCCACCCTTGAAAGACAGGGCTGGAATATTCTCCTCTCCAGTCCTTCTGCACGTCCCAGACAACTACAGTGAAGTGACAGCTGTGTGTGAAAAACTGTTTTGAAGCTGACAGGATACCTGTTTCATCAGAAAGCTGCAATTTTGCCTTTTCTGAGCTCCTGGTCCTTTCATCAAGGACCTACTGCCAGCAGTCCAGGGAGAATTTCCCTCAGTTTCCCAACAACAGTGGCAAGGTGCCCCAAGGATGTGCCTCAGAAAAAGAGCATGCAGATAAAAAAAAAACCTCAAGATTCAGCTAAAGTAGCAGTTGGGGATTAAATATCTGTACAGACACTGTATTTCCACTTTAGGCAATGACTCCAGTACACCAATGCATGGTTGTCTGGAAAACAGTTACCACTGATAAAGTCAACAAATTCCTAGGTACTCACAGGATTCCAAGCTCAGCTTAGCTGGGATAGTAAAATAAAATGTTTACAAAGCCAGAGAGAAAAGATTCTATATTTGGATTTGTTTCAGGAACTACTGGCCTGTACCTCCCCACTGTCTGGATCCTCGGAGAAACCATGCCCTTCATTCCTGCATTGTTATAAATCTGATTAAAGTTATATATGAGCTGTGGCTCACACTCCCTGTTTTACACATCAGTCTTAGACCTTTATTCATTCTCTGCATCAAAATGGGATGCAGAAAATATGTATTTTGAAAGCCATCATTCAAATGAAATGTCAACAGAACAGCTCTGCAAACAGCTCCACGGGTCACAGGTGAAAATGAAACATTATGGTCACCTAAAGTAAAGAAATTGGAGCAAATGACCTGCCTAGGTATTCTGTCCTATGAAATTTAGGTTTGTTGAGAAAAAAAAAGAAGTGAGTAATGGGTTGAAATGAAGAATTCCAAGGAGTAAATCAAGATCTAGATAAACTACCATTTTCTTCAAGGTATGGAATTCTAACTGAGATGCTGAATGTAATTGTTCAGCACAGCAATGGTTCAGTGCCCAAGAGATGCAGTGAAGGGGAAAAGATCAAAGATCAGCCTTCAGTGGAGCTAAGAAAATTGAGTCCCAGCCTCACAGACAAGGTGAAGCTGATGCAAAGGAAGCCCACCCTGGAAGGTACATTTTAAAAACCTTTTTGTTTCTCCTCAGGGATCTGTCTGCAGACTAAGTGCAGTAATTCAGGATGATTGCACAACCTCTGTTTGCCCTATTTCTATGTATGAACAAGAATTCTCATCTCCTGACCACTCTGCTCTGGTGGAAAGCACATTCAATTCTCCAAGACAAAGAAATAAGACAGAACCTCTTAATATTTCATTTTCACATTTACCTGCCTGTAATTCCTCACTGAAGACTGTGACACCTATTCATTTCTGCTGGCAACTGGAACTTCTTCCAAGGTATCAGAGTGTTTTATTTACTTTGCTAACACTCCAAGTAAGTTTTCATTTCCCTTGGAACATTTCCAGGGAAAATGGGATTAAGAAGTAAAGCAACATCGTGTTCACTCAAGGTGTAGGAGCTGCTACTACTGGCGGCTCTGAATGAAAAAACTTTAGGAGTCTTGGCTTTTTTTAGGAAAACTTGGATATTAGGATATATAAAAGCTGGTGTCCCAAAAAGAGATCTTCACAAGTTCTTATATGCATCAGCAGAGAAACTTAGAATTATCTACTAATATGAGGGAATGATTCATACAAAGCCCTGGGCAACTATTAGGAGGCACTGGCATCTCAGAATACAAGTGTGCCACATGTCTGAGAGACCCATGGACTTCTGCCAGCACACTTGAAGTCCTTTCCCTCATGAAGCAACACATCTTAAGTAAGGGAGAGTTTTGGAGAGGAGTAAAAAGTGGCAGCAAGAGATTGAACTACTAGAGAGCCATTTTGGGTGGGTAATTACCCTGATTTAGTTACATACAATGTATTATTTCAAGAAGAGAAGCTGATTTACCTGAAAAACTTCTTCTGATCTTTCTCTAATTGACTCCTAGTGTGCTTTACATCCTTATACAAAACATTAACAGGACAGAATCATGACCAATACTCGAGTGTACCCTTGAACAGGCAGTGTCACACAAACATCTGATATAGATGTCACAAATCTACTTGAGCTGCAAGGTGTGCCAAGCTCCCAGGCAGGAAAATGCTTCATCACTCTCCCTTCCCTCATCTGTTTAAAGCAATATAATCAATCTATTCCAATTAGAATACAGTAAAGCTCTTTTATGAAGCTTTCTATCAGAGCATGGTTAAAGGCTGAGCACAGTGACCTGAATTTGACTTCAGTGACTTGTCTGTGTGAAAGACCAAGAGTGGACACGTCACCAAGTTTCCAAATCATGTGGTGTGAGAGCCTGGTCTACAACCCCAGCATAAACACAAAGCTGAAATTTTCTAACATCTTGGATTTCAGTGTCCGAGCTCTGTGGGAACATCCGAGTCACACCACACAGCAGTTTGAAAGTGTTTCGTTTCTAAATAGCACACAGTAAAGCAGGTATGATGTCAGGTCACATGCCAAGTGGATGTTTACTTGAACTGACATGGGGTGGGTTTTAAATTCTCTTGACTAATCTTGAGACAAGGAAATGAAATCTTGATGGATATCTAGTACTTGGTGGCAAACACTGTAGTCAGCTCTACCCAAACTTAAAATCCTTCTTACTTTTCAGAGTTGCATCTTTCAAAAAATCAATGATTTCTATTTCAGCAACTGCCTATTTTGTAAATAATGTCAAGGACAAAAGAAATGTTTGAGGAAGTGTTTTTTAATAGCCTGGTTTGTTTTGCTTGCATTTTTTATTTGTTTTACCTAAGAAAACATTTCATTTGGTAATTAATAGTATTTTTTCACATCCTCCTTTGAAAGAGTCGCAAACTAGCATAGAAAGGGGGTGAAGGGCTAACAGATCACACGGAAATTCCAGCCCAGTTTCACACTACTGTGTCACTCACACAATTCCAGTCAATAACCAGCAGTTTCATTCACTACACTGGAAATTGTAATAATTACAACGAGGTAGCATACCCAGCACAAGTACCCAAATGTGTCAGAAATAAATAAAAGGATTCAGGAGATTCACATTAAAAAAAAAAAAAAAAACAAAAACAAAAAACCAAAAACCAAACAAATTCAGATCAAGACAAAAGAAATTACTGAATTAGTAAATGACAGCTGCAAGCTGCTGGCAAAAAAACCCCAAATCCCAGAATTCTGAAGACATGGAGGCAATAAAGGCACCTCACTCTGCCTACGGCTTATACAAAAAACCAGAACATGAGCTCAATGTCACAGAAGACTGTTCCCACCACCAGACAAACCATGACAAGACCATTTTGTTCCAACTTAATAAAAGCTCTCCTCAATCAACACCTGCTTTGCCAGGTAACCCATCCTCCACTAAAGACTTCTGTCAGCTCCATCACTGACTATTCCCACAGGGGCTCTGGCAATTACACACAGAGCTACAGGAGGCTGTGCTTTTGTCAGCCAAAAACATCTCCTGGTGCCTCACTGCGGGGAAGGACAATTCTTCCAACACTGAATATTTGAACTCAAACCTTTACACTTCCAGAAACGTTTATACCCCATTACAAAAAGGGTGATTCTGGCTTTTTTGACATTACACAAACTTTTGCCACTTTCATAATTTATGGTGTGTGACTCTATGATTACTCTGTGTAACCCTATGTAATTAAGTTTCTCAGCATTTGTGTTTTCAAGCAACAAGTGAAAGAGCTCTCGTGACAGAAATGGAGATTGTCAGAAGAACTAAGGTGGATTAAAAAGTTGTTAGAACAAAAATGTAAAGTGAAAAAGCAAGCTGGAAAGAACTTGCTAACAGAATTACCTGAGATCACCTAATTAGTAAGTTTGACAAGTCAGCAGGCACATGAGGGGGAGTATGCAAGTCTGGAAAGCCTCACGGACACAAAGGATTCAGACATCCCACAGAAATCCAAATGGCACTGATGTGGTGAACACTCTGGAACTGTATTCCAACCCTGCCAGCCCTAAGTCACTCACACAAAAGTCTCTGAACTGGGCATTAGTCAGATGACGGCACTAAAGAGAAAACACTGACCTCCCTGTAATTACAGAGTTCTGATATCCCTGAAAAATACCAGGTTATCCTACCAGGAAAAGGGCAGCTGTTCCACACAGAACCTGTGAATTGGGATCACTGCTGCAAGCCCTACTGCCAACTCGGGAAAGGAAACCCAAATCCCAACAGGGGCACAAAAGAGACCTCAGGAAAAATGGGAGGATTGTGACCTCTGCAATCATTTACTCCAACAGCTCAGCAAGACAGTTATGGAGCTATGCAATTATTCCTTATAAACACAGGAGGATGGGAAAAGAGAAAAGATTTTTAACAAAAATCAGGGAAAAAAGAACTGGCAGCTGACTGCCTGTGGGTACAAGCATTATCATCAGGCACAGAAGTTCTCTGCGTCCAAAAACACAATCATGAGCCCTGCCCTGCTGGCCTAGAAAGTTGTGATGGTGCACCTGACTGATTCAGACCCTTCTGCTCCCATGTTCTCAGCACAGACATCTCCTGACAAATAATGACAGTGCAGACAAACTGGAAGTGAATTATGCCTGTAAAAATGCACTGAGTCTTACAGACACTGAAGCAACACACAAGAGAAAGGTAATCCATCAGAGATTCATTTCTAAATTGACACATATTTTATATTTCTGCTTTATCTCCCCTGAAACTGGAAAAGCACTTAACTGCTAACCAGCTAGGAGTAATATAAATGAACTTCACATAATATGGCATGACTGAAATCCTGAAGTGCAATATTTAGCAGATGTCACCTAACGTTAGTTGCCATGGAGAGCATGAATTAGGCCACCCAAGCACTAAATAAAGAAACAGCCATGAACACCCTACGCTATGGAACTGGCTGCACTCTATAAATAAAATTCTGGATCACTTTTTGTACAGTTCTGAGAGCAATCCACGAAGGATGCCAGCACAACTCATCCCCCAGCAAGGAGGTGGCTTCATCTGCCCAGTGTGATGCTGCAAACATGCAGCTCCCTGTTCTGCTGAGCTGTTCCATAAACTCCACTAACACCTGGGAGGAAGGCAGGAGTTGCAGTTCAGTGAGAAGGTGAACCATTAATCCACAGTGGGGACAGCAAACATCACTGAGGAAAAGAATATTCCAGTATTGTGTCTGCTGATCATTTGTTTCAGTCAGGAGTAACACTGACCTCAAACTCCAAAAACTCAGTTAAGGCAGGGAGAAAAAAATTCTAACTTTGGTCTCTCTTGGATGCTTTGACAGAATCCACAAAGACCATCTAAGACAAGAGTTTAGACTGGTGGAAAACAGGAAATAAATTTTATTTACATGTATTTATTTTCTTAATAAAGGAAAACCATAGGTATTCATTTAAAATATTAGCTTCCATTTTATTTAGAGGCACAGGTGGTTATACCCTTCAATATGCAGACTAGTTACAAAGTTAATTAATAGTAGGATTTATTGATAGAACCTTTTTTTTTCTGGAGGGGGAGTGGGGTTTCTTGTGGGTTTAGTGAGTGCTTTTCTGTTTTTCTCATGGTGGTTTGGGGGTTTTACACCACAGGAAGTTACTGAGAAAACAGTTAAAAATGCAGGTGTTTGAGAGGTGTGTTTACAGCTTTTTAAGCACTGCTAAAAATCAACATTTCAAGTGCTTAAGGCAAACTTGGTTGTGATAACTCTTGGATTACCAACCTTGACCACATTTTTCCATCACAGGTAGTATTTAATAAAAATATATAAGGGCACACTCTGTTGTTAATAATTACTCAGCACCAGTAATCAACCAGAAGCATAAATATTGTAGATAATTTTTTTACAGAAAACTCAATTGAGAATTTCTCAACATCAAAATATTTGCAAGCGCTGCATTGAAAAACTCAGAAATGTGGAGATTACTTATTCAGTTTGCAAGGGAACTATGCAAAAAAACCCCAACAAACCACTCACAAAACACTAAGTCAGTAACTTTTTGTTTTTAATTTACAAATAGCTGATCTTCATCAAGGGTACAACCAATAGCTGAGGAACACCATAAATGGCAAAAAAGTCAAGAGCTGCTGTCCCAGGTAATTTGAATGATTGCTTTTGTGAATAAAGCTTTACCAGAGTAACACTGTGGACAAACACCCAAAAATCAAACACACTGTGTTGCATTCCTCCAAGGCAGCAGCAGGAATTGGGGAATAAAGGTGGATAGTCCCAACTAATAGGATCAGTGCCCAGTTAACAAGATTACAGCTCAAAATGCTTTGTCACTGAAAAAGAGAGGAAAAAAAAGCAAAGGGCAGCTGATGAGGGAGAACAATGAGAATAAGCCCAGCAGAATACTGGGGCCTGGCCACGGTGTCCTAAAGGCACAGCACACTGTCACAAAGTTAAGCTTGGTTCAAGAGCCTCTTGGGAAAAAATAAAGTAGTAATTCAGCAAAATTTGAACATCAAGAATAAAATATAGCTTAAATATTTTTTGAGTATTAATGAAGGTTTTGTGAAACTTTAGGGTAAATTTCAGAAACTTTGCTGCTCTTTTAGGGAAAAATAAGAAGCAAATTTAAAGATCTAAAGTGATTTAGAATATTCAGAGAATAAAACTTCCAATTCATTCATGCCAATCTCATTGTTTTGCTATTTTCTGTACAAACATGTTCTATTAAAGCGGAATTAAGCACCAAGGCCCCTTGTTCAACTTCCAGGGCAGGTGAAGGCTCACTGTTGATCCCACAGAAATATTAAACTTTTAACCCCAAAACTGAGAATTTTGCTCATTCATTTCTTGCAATGAGCCAGAAAATTCCTCAAATCAACCCTAAAGGCTGTAAAATGAATTGCTTGGTTCTAGATAAGTTCAGTGACACTCTAGAGACATGTTCTTGTAACTCTTAAATTGCAATCACACCTAAAGGCAGAATCATCTTTAGAAACAGGAGCCCCAATGAATGAGCAATCCAGACCTCATTTATTATCTCAGTTCTGAGTCACAGAACTACGGCAGAGACCACTTGAGTGAGGCAAAGTCACATCATCCAATTGCCAGGAAGTTGATCTTGGCCAGTGCATCACTTAAGTAGGTGAAAAACAGAGGAAAAGTCCATCACTCCCAAATGAGGAACATAATTTTTTGTGTTGATGTGTCCAAGATGTGGACTGAGTTTTATAAAGCATAGCGATGGGGAAAATTTTGGCATGATTCCTTCATTTCCTATCAAATTCTTGTGCTGCTGCTGTTTAAAGGTGTCACATTACAGAAATTTTACTGAATGTATTGACTTTCCTTCAACTTGATTCACCCTTGTGAATACACTGAGCCAGGAACAGCTTATTCCCATGTGACAGCATATTATTATAACACAATGGTGGCAGTGGATTGTCAACCACACATGCAAAGTGACCTAAGTACTGACTTGGATTCAAAGCACCATGGATTCTACTTCTGCTAAACACAGAATATTTTAATATTTGTCACAGAAACTGTGCTGGTCCCCTACTCAGCTTCCTCTTAAAAGAAAATAAACCTAAGAATGCTGGTTTAGATTTTTTCAAGCATCACCAAACCAATACCAGCAGCCCAGAGAAACCTCTCAAGGAGCATCTGGCACATAAAAATAGATTTTCAATTAATGTTGGTTCTGAAAAGCAAAAGAGTATTTCCAAAAAGACATTTTTCTAGAGAAATACTACAAAGATTAAAAGATTCAGGTTGTGAGAAGCTGAAAGGACTGACTGACAGCCTTTAGCACAATGAGTCTATGAATCAGTTTGGTGTTTCCTCATTAATCCATTCTCAAATTTTTGGACCTTGTATTATTTTTAGGGGGTACAAGAATACCAAATAAAGAGGAAAGCTGTAGTTGAAGCCAGAGGCAAGTTCCTCAGCAGGCAAGGTATCAGTATTTCCCAGGGCATTTTAACCAAATACAAGAAATGAAACAGTATCTCAGTGGAAAAGCCAAAAATTTGCAACTTGGCCTCATTATAGCACCACTCACTCATTTACTTTTCAAAAAAGTAGTTCAAGAATGCCTGCTTTTCCAGTTCTGTGATGAAACACCTGATATCTGCTTGCTCTGGCTGTTTTCCCAGTTATCCCTGTTTTAGCATGCAACTATACCGTGAAAGCTTTCCAAAACGCAATTCCTATTCTTTCAGTTGTGAAATAAAGGCAGCCACATGTGAGAAAAGAAGGAAACTGTATTCTCAAAGAAAGACTGCATCTGTTTTCACACCAACAACTCTGTTGAAGCTGCAAGTATTTAATTCAGGTATGCTGATTGTGTCCCTGCAAAAGGCTGGAGTGAATGGGGACAGATGGCCAGGACAACACTGTCTCCTCCAGCTCACATTCAGGATCAGAGCCAGTTGTGTTTGGGGGGAAGGAGGAGGGAGCCATTAACCTCAGAAATGCAGATTTGTACTAGGCTTTGTCCAAATTAATACAGAATCTGGGCTATGTCATCGTGAGAACTTTAAAACAGACCCTAAATGTCACCATTCATCCTGTACTAAGTCAGGAAGGGTTAAATTAAATGGAATCCACGGTTTGACACAGAACCTAAGCTGAAATAGTTTGTGCAGCTCAAGGGACAAAAATCCTTTAGGCCATTGTGTCAAGGAAAAAAAATACTAACTTTAAAAACAATTATTAACAAAGTTTCAAAAAAAGGAACAACTTGTAAAAAGTCTCCCGGAGAAAAGTGAAGTTTCATGTAACTCTTTGACACCCAGATTCCGGAGTTGGGCTCTACCCCAGGGTAACACCTCGATAATCCCAGGAGGGATAACCCCTCCAGGGGTCCTGCACCAGCGATTTTCTGCCAGGTCAGGAAATTGTGAAACCCTGCCGAAAGTTTCAGTTGGAATACGAAACGAGGAGCCGCATAATGAGGAACTGGGAGGGATTAATCCCGTATGGAAAGGCTGGTGACGCATCTGTTGCGGGCAGCAGAAAGGAGCCGCTGCCATTTCATTCCTGCTCCAGGTTCTCCGCAGT
Source organism: Fringilla coelebs (assembly GCF_963513975.1). NCBI lineage: Eukaryota > Metazoa > Chordata > Aves > Passeriformes > Fringillidae > Fringilla > Fringilla coelebs. The sequence goes on from NC_140041.1 coordinate 17,532,973, forward strand.
CTCAAGGCTGGCGGCTCATAACTATGAAAGGAAAAAGGCACAAGCCCGAGCACGTCCCTTGTCCCACCAGGAGAAGGGGGAGGGTTAATCACGTCCAGCCGCCATTTTCTGAGCGGAGCAGGAAGACATGTTGAAAAAAAAAAAAAAAAAAAAAAAGAGAGAGAGAGGCAACAAAAGAAAGCAGCCATTTCCATGGACGATTCCCAACTCTCTGCCTCTCGGAGAAACAGCCTCCTCACACTTTGTTCGAATGGCCACAAGAATTTCTCGCTGGGTGTCTTGCTCTCTATACATTCAGCAGGCTTGCCAGAGGAACCCTGCGAGTTGGAGAGCTTGGAACAGAGCATTTCCCCCTTTACCACCCCCAATCCTCCACAGGTAAATTTCTTTCCACGGCAGTGCCCTGCTTCACACTACAAAGTATAAAACAACTGCCAATATATGGTAATAAGCATGACCAAAAAAGTCATGCCAACCACACAGAAACGCCACTGGCACACACGGCTGGTTCCTACCGTATATGTGGGATGCCAACTCCTCCCTGCAGGATCTTGTACAGTTTGCTTTCATAGAGCAGCTGGGGGTGCCGAGCCTTCTGAGACTCCAACTTCACAGCAACTTCCTGCAGTAAGAGGGAACAAGGAGTCAGGGCAGAGCATCCACCGAGCTTTAAGGGGCACAGCACTTCCACACCCCCCACACACCCCCGATGCCAACGCTTTCGGGTATATATTTATTTATTTCCCAGCTCGACGTGCTGCATTTTGTGGTGTCTTCCGATCAAATCCACATCGCGGCGATTTGTACATAAATATCCATCCCGGGTCATGCATTTGAGCTAGAGATGTGGAGTCTTCAGAACCACTTAAGTGAGGAAGAACATACGTGGGTGTTTCTTCTTTACAGCTCAGAGCCGTGAGGGGGAGGAAGAAAAGAAAAAAAAACCCAAAGGAAAAGCTGGAAAAACAGGGGGATCTTCTTTGTTTCTATTAGTGTTGATGAAACGAGATACAAAGTGTTCCCCAGCTGAGGCAGAGGAGGAGATGAATGGCGGGCGAGGGACGACGACTTTGGCCGCTCACAAAACACAAATATGTTTAAATACCTTTGCCCACAATGGTTTTCGCCTCTTTTCTCCTCTCCCAAGTGCTGGGTGGGGGAGCCCGAGACCGCAAGGCTCCGCTGTGGAAGGGGCACCGAGAAAGACCCTCGGTGGGGAAGGGGGGAAGAAGACCCTCGAGGGAAAGGGAAAGAATGAAGTCCCTCGTAGAGAGCAAAGAGGGGGAAAGGAGACCCTCGGGGGAAGGAAAACCCCACCCCGGGGACACGGAGGGCACCGCCGGGGGCAGGTGGGGCTCGGAGCGGCGATGGCTGGTGCCCGACTCCCCCCAGGGAGCCGAGGGGGGAGTGCGAGCGGCCCTTACCTCCCCGTTGGTGATGTTGATCGCCAAATAGATGTCCCCGAAGGAGCCCGACCCGATCTTCCGCACCAGCTTGTATTTGCCTCCGACAATGAACTCGGCCTTGGAGCCGCTGCTGCTCGCCATGGCGAGGGGCGGCTCTCGGGCCCTCCCGGCCGGCTCGGCGGGACAACGAGGGCTCTACGGCCGCCCCCGAGGAGGGGATAGGGGCTGGAGGGGGGAGAGCAGCGCAGCCAAGGACGGTCCCCGCGCTCAGCTCCAGCCGGGGCCCTCGGGCGGGCGCCCCCCCCTGCGCGGCTCTGAGCCGCTCCCCGGCTCTCGGCGCGCTCCAGAAACACGAGAAGCGGCCCCCGAGGTGCTTGTGAGAGCAGGGAAGGGAAAGGGGGGGGGACTCGCGGGGTCGCGGCGGCCGCCGGCCGCTCACTCGGCCGCCGCCGCCATCTTGTGCCTGATCCGCCGCCGCCGACACAAAATGCCCCCGGCGCGCGGCCGCCGCTTCTTCACCGCGCGGGGCGCGCTGGGAGCGAGGTGGGCCGCAGCCGCGACAACCACGCCCCCTCGCGGCGCTGCGCCAATCACCGCTCTCGCTCCGCGCCCCGCCCACCAGCGGGGGGCGGTGATTGGGGCACTCTGCAGGTGTGCGCATGCGTGCAGCGCCGCTCTGACAGTCCGGGCGGAAGAGGGCGGGGAAGGCGGACGTGCCCTCACTCGCTCTTAAAGGGGCAGGCGCCGCAGCGGCGGGGGGTGGTCGGGGGTCTTTTTTGCGTTGTCCGCGGTCCTACACAGCCCCGGGCCCTGAGGCACTGGGGGGTCCGCGACAGGGGCTGGGTCAGCCAGCACTGAGATGCAACCCCACATATGGTGCCAGGCTCTTCGCGAAGCCCAGGCCGCAGCCTGTGTGTACGATAACGGGCTGGTTTGTAGATAAATAAATACACAACAACTTTGTTCCTTGGAGGTGTTTAATGAAAGGCTGGATGGGGCACTCAGTGCTTTGGTCTGGGTCACAACGTGGGGGTCGGTCACATGTTGGACTGGATAATCTGGGAGATCCATTCCAGCCCCGACCATCCTGGCATTTTGAGATTCTTGCCATGACTGTGGCAAAGCCCCGGAACAGCTGCCCAGGGCTGCTGTGGAGCCTCTCACTCTGGAAACACCCAAACCCTCCTGGACGCATCCCTGTGCCCCTTGTTCCAGGACCAACAAATCCATGATTCTCTGAAATCCACAACCTCCTTTTCCCAGTCCTTATCCATGCGGGGATCCTGGAGCTGAGCTGTTCCTGTGCTCCATCACACACCGTGCTCCATCACCCTTCCCTGCTCCTCAGCTCCTCACACCGTGCTCCATCACCCTTCCCTGCTCCTCAGCTCCTCACACCATGCTCCATCACCCTTCCCTGCTCCTCAGCCCCTCACACCATGCTCCATCACCCTTCCCTGCTCCTCAGCTCGCCCTCAGCCCTCACCCCAGGCCTGTGCCTTGCCCAGCAGTGCAGCCCCTGGGTGATCACTGCAGGTGAGGAGCCAGGAGCAGTCCGTGACACCCTGACAAGGGCACCGCCAGCAGAACCACCCGTGACAACCACATCCCTTGTCCCTGCAGTCTCCACCTTCAGGTGGCCCCCACAGCCGGCTCGCTGCTGGCCAGGGTCACCATGACCCAGCACCTCGTGCTCCAGGGGCTGTTCCTGGCTGTCTGTCACAAGTGACATCTCCTGCCTTGCCCCCTCGCTCTCTCTCTCTGAGTTTTTCCTCTGCAGGAACACCAAACTGTGAATTCCCAGTGACTCATCGTCACTCCCTGTCACAGCAGCGTCTTCTGCTGTGCAGGGCTGCGTTTGGGAAATGATTCAGTCTGCAGGAAAGAGAAAGCTCCTCCAGTAATGTAGCTCATGGAAGTAGAAGGAAAGCCTACTCAGGGTGTCTGCTTTGGAGGCAGGCAGGCAGAAACTGCTTCCCAGTGTGTCTGCTGCACCCAAAACCATGGAAATAATAAAAATATGGATTTTAAGACCTGTTTATGCATGGAATTTTTTTTAATAGCTGACTGCTTTGGAGAAAAGTGAGATTGAGAGGTCTAGGTTAGGACATGTCAGTAGGATATGAAGGTGGAGGAGTTCTCCAAGCACAGCATCCACACGGTGGAAGAAGATCTTCTTGAACTCACCATGTTGCTTTCTAGCTTGGTAAAAACACTTTCTGCCTGCACAAGTGCAAAAGAGTCCTGGATTGTGTCCATCTGGCTGTGAGGCAGGAAGGGAAATCTGTGATTTTCCCGAGTTTCTTCCTGTGGTGGACTCAGTGAGCTCCAGATGACTCCACAGTGAGAGACCGGGAGGATTGGAGAGGGAAGACTGGCACTCAGCAATGCCCTACATGGCAAATACCATCTCCAAGTTCCCCTTGTGTTTCAGGGAGCTTAAATCCAAGGTTTTACTACAGCTCTCTCTGCATCTCCGATGAAAAAATTGAAATGCAAATGATTCAAAATCAGCCAGATGCACCAGAAGGAAAACGATGCTCCGAGAAGGAGCTGGCCTCCAACTCATTCCCACCTCGGCTCTGTCAGGGAGCATTTGTGCAAGCAAGAATATCCACACTCTTGTCACTCACAGGGATTGTGGATCTCGTGTGGGGGATCTGGGATGCATCACACACTCCTTCAGGGGGCTGGAGCTTCAAGGGCAAATGAGGTATCTGTGAGCATCGCAGCCATTCCTGAAAGCAGAGCCCCGTGTCCTCAGGTGCCCCCTGTGATTTGCAGACAGCTCAGGGCTGATGTGCCTCTGTCGCCCTTTGGGGCTGTGTTTAATGGCTGCTCTGAGTGGGATCTGGGCAGCTGGGAGGCGTTTGGCTTGAGTCACGTATCCTCCGAGGAGCTGGAAAAACAGGTCTGGAGCTCCTGGGCCGGGAGAGAGCCCCATGCCTGGGTATGCAGGAGAGCAGGATCTGCTGGGCTAGGCAATGCTGCCACCTCCTGCCTGCCTGCCTGCGGGGACAGCTCTGTGTCCTGGGGACAGCTCTGTGTCTGGGTGATAGCTCCTTGTCCAGGGCATAGCTCTGTGTCCTGGGGACAGCTCTGTGTCTGGGTGATAGCTCCTTGTCCAGGGGACAGCTCTGTGTCCTGGGGACAGCTCTGTGTCTGGGTGATAGCTCCTTGTCCAGGGGACAGCTCTGTGTCCTGGGGACAGCTCTGTGTCTGGGTGATAGCTCCTTGTCCAGGGCATAGCTCTGTGTCCTGGGAACAGCTCTGTGTCTGGGTGATAGTTCCTTGTCCAGGGCACAGCTCCTTGTTCAGGGGGTATCTCCATGTCCAGAGATTGGATTTAAAATTCCAATTAAATAGTACTGAAAATGTCAGCTGGGAGGGGAATTTCAGGCTGAGCTGACCCCAGGTCTCACTGCTGCTCATACACAGGGTGGTCTCTCTTCTTCATCCTCTTTTCCTCCTACTCACTCTCTCACTGCCCAGCTCTGGCAGGCCAGCAGAGCCCCCACGGGCAGCTCAGCTCTCCAAACCTACAGAAAATTTTCCAAATGGTTTCTCCTGGTGCTTTCTCTGGGTTAATGTTCTGCCAGGCTGGTAACCCTGATGGAGCTCCAGGGAACAGTGCAAGGGTTGTCCCAGCTAGGCAGTGACATGGCAGAACAACAGACAGGAGATGTCAACTGGAAAAGTGAAGGAACATCTCCCACTGCCTGGAAAGGAGCTCTGCAGACACCAGGAGAGAGCAGGAGAATCTGTGAATTCCCATCCTCCAGTCCATTTTTTTTCCAAATCTTTCAGGTCCACTGAGATAATGAAAACATCTTTGTATCTGCATCACTTAGGAGAGTGAAAGGAATAAATCCTCTCTCTTCCCTTTCCAAAAGGCAGGCCAGAAGTCCTGCTGCATGACCAAACCTCCAGAGTGAGCAGCCCTCATCTTCAGCCCGAGCTCTGATCTGCTCTCTGAAGTGTTTATTGTCTCAGAGAGATGGAGAAACCAAGACAATTTTACCCCATTTTCCCTATAAGTGAGCAAATCCCAGGTGGGGACAAAGCCAAGACACCACCAATGGGTGTCACTGAGTCCTGGGCTGCCCAAATCACCTCAGAATCCCTTTGCTCTTTGCCAGGAGGAGCACGTGAGCTTCTGGCACGACTGAGCGTGGTGTGTCAGCCAGATCAGGTCCCAGGTGTGCAGTCCCAGCAGGTCCTGCTCTGGGACACCCCCTTCGCTCTGGCATCTGCCCTCACCTCACACCAGCAGCGTGTCCCTCACACAGGGACCTCTGCCCTCCCTCCCGAGCCCCTGCCTCCAGCCTGGAGCTGACCTCAGCTCATCCTCCACACAGCTATTTTTAGCAGGGCTTGTGGTGTTTGGGAAAATGGCTGGAGAGGAGCAGCTTGTGCCAGCAGGAACCAAAGCAGGCTCGCTCTGGGCCCCCGTGTGAGGCAGCTCACCTTCGGACACTCCAGCCCAAGGACAGGTGGCTCTGCCGAACCCTCCTGTCCCTCAGGGGGCTCCTGCAGAGCAGGGTGACATGGGGCTCCCCTGGACATTGCAGCGTGGCAGGAGGGATCCTGTCCCTCCACATTCCACGGGCAGAGTCCTGCCTGACACCCACCCATGCCAAGGGTGCCCAGAGAGGTGCTGCTGGCCACCTCTGCCAGAGCCACTTGTCCCTGCCCTCCTGTGGCTCCCTCCCCTGCACTGGCACAGGGCTGTGGGGAGTCAGCCCAGGGAGCTGCTCCAGGTTGAAAATAACTCCGTTTTTCCGGAACAGTCTGACACTGGCAGCCTTTGCCAGGCTGAATCTCAGTGCAAAGCTTCAATGCCAGTGCTGGCACGAGGCAAGAGACACCATTATTTTTGGCAAGGGCATCTGCTTTAAGTGTTTGCATGCAACCCTCAGAAAGTTGTCAGCCCCTGTAGTTACAGCCAGCACAGGAGATGCCTTTTTGCCTCAGCAGGGATGTGAGCAGCCATGAAATGATGGAATTTCATCTCCAGCACTGCTGCAGGAGAGGGCAGCAGGGACAAGACTCCCTCACTAATGCCAAACCTTTACACTCGACCTCATCGTGTCTCCAGGCAGATCCCAGCACCCACAGCCATTGTGCTCAGCCTCCTGCAGGGAAAGGACACAGCAGGCCCTGGAGATGGAATGTGGCTTTGGGACAGAGCCTGGAGCAGGCAGGGACAGTGGCACAAATCTCATTCTTGCAGTGCTTGGGTTGAACCAAAGGTGTTTGTGTCCAGGGAGAAGTGTCCAGGAGCACACAGTGCCCCTTCCAAGCTGTAAGAAGGTAGAGGGGAATTCTGCAGCCTGAGACATTCTTGCCTGTTTGGAGAGAGGATTGTTGTTTTGGTTTTTTTTAAGTACTGGAGGAAAAGGGGGATTTTCAAGGAATTTGGATGATTCACAGGAATGTTGTTAGTGCACAGCTGAAGCTCCACCAATGAACTTGTTCCCTGGAAGACTTTCCTGTAGAGTGTGTGGAGCTGAGGCCCAAACTTTCCAGGGATGTCAGGGCTGAAATTGCTTTGAGTGCTTGAGAGGATGCACTGGGACGAGAGGAAAGAGAGTCTGAAGGAGTCATGGGCCCAAAAATATGTAAATGGCAGCACAGCTGATTCACTGCATGTCAAGGGCTGTGGAGAAGTCTTCAGCAGCAGCTTCTCTGGTGCTTTTGAATTAATTACCCTGCTGGTGTGCAGAGTTCTGGTATTTGGCAGCCAAGGCACATTTCCTCTGTGGCTGCTTAAATCAGTCAGGTTCAAATCACTGAGGTGAGTCTGCTCTAACACAAAATAATTCAGCTGCTGGATGACAGCTGATACACCTGGGAGTAAATCATCCTCCTAAGTGCAATTTCTTGAACCATTTTAGGGAACATGGGTTTTATACATGTCGTGTGCAGTGGTTTAGGATGCTGGGGAGGATAAGAGGAACAAAAGCAGCTGGTGCAGTGCCTGAGCTGGTCCCATGCAGGCTCTGGCTGTGCTTGCTGGACACTGCTGCTCTCCAATGGCAGGAGCCAGCTGAGCACAGTCTGTCCCAGTGCCCCCATCACCCGCTTTTTGGGGTGCTCTGGATCTATTTACACATTGGGGGAGAAATTAGATGGAGCAGGAGCTGAGGCTGAGCTCCCCTGTCAGGACATTACAGTCCCTTCTCTCTGTTTTTTAAAGCAAGTTCCTTCCTGCCCAAACATCTTTTCTAGTCAATGGGTGAGCTTTTCAGGTCATTCAAAAGCTGATGCTTGCTGAGATTAAAAAAAGCCCAACAATGAGCTGAGAGATGCTGTTTGATTATGCCTGAATTTTTTTCTCTCCCCTCCTCCAAAGATCATCACGAGCTCCGGTTCATTTGCGTTTGGGAAGAGCACAGGGTGGAAAGTGCCAGATAAGGGGAAAGGCTCATCACATGTTATTGTCAGCACAGCACTGGAAATATCACTAAGGGATCCATCAGCCCCTTAATGCACAAGCCCTGCCCTACAACGCCCTGGAGCATCAGCCAGGACAGGTGGGTCCTTCAGGGAGCAGAACAAGCAGATGAAGAGGGAACGGGCTGTCCCGCTTGGATGCTCTTGGGGATGAGCTGTGTCAAGGGCTCCTTCAGTGCTGGGCCCTCAGTGAATTTCAGCACTAATGAGCAGCAGCTCAGCACAGAGCAGGGCCATGGTTTGCAGTCCTGCCCATGCTGGACACTCCAGCCCATATTGAGGCACCCGGGGAGTGGCTCTGTGGGGTCTCATGGGCACCAGCTGGGGACATCCAGCTGCAGCCCCAGAGCTGGGTGGCTCTGTGGGGACAGCTGGGCCAGGGCTCTGTGACACAAGGCAGCTGTGGGCTGACCTGCTGCTCAAGGGGACAGCCCTGGGAAACAGCTGGGTGCCTTGAAGAGCAGGGTGCTCCATCTTATGAGTAAAAAAAGGGTTACCCATTTTTCTGAAGGTTGCGGAGTTACAAGTTGAGTCGGTTGCCGGCAGAGGAGAGTTCTTTGTTAGCTTCGTGTTGTAATCACCTGTTAAGAGTCAGTCGTTAACTCCCTGTTGTTGAGAATTCCTCTTTTTGTCAGTGCCACCCTGCCTGCGGCCAGGTGGATGGCCCTTCTCGGACAGTGAAAGGAGGGAACATCGGAGCGCATGCCAATGACCTCGGAGCCGGCATGCCACGGGAAAAGCCCCTCACCAAACCTAGCAGAAATACCCCTAAAACAAGGAGCCAACACAGAATTAAGAGATCAAAGTGATGTCTGGACGTGAAGAACAGCACCCAGAGCCTGAGGAGACGCTGAGACCCTTTTTGGCCCCTCGCCTTAGCCACGGAGGATGTCAGCTGGAGGCAGGACCCTGAAGGTCAAACAGAATAATGCGCTTAAGGAGAATCCCTGGTGCTCTCGTATGGACATGACCCCCAGCGCTGCCTACAGAGTAGTGGACGAAGCTGCGCATTTCTCCTCCTCCTCTTCCGAGCCACTGCTGGGAGCACCGGTAGTGTGAGCACAGACCTGTCAGTTATCCCTACCTGAGCTGATTACTCTTAATAAAGGCATTACAAAGCGGAAAGAACGCCTGCCCTGTTTATTTCACTCCACAAACACCCAAGATGCAAGTGCGGGAGCAGCAGGGGCCGAGGATGACCCTCCAGTCTGCTCTGCCCCGGACAGAATTATTTGTCACTGCGTGAGCTCTCATAGCCACACTCCTTCCTGAGCAGCTCCTGTGGGTCTGTGAGGTGGTGGCTGATGCCTGGCACAGAAATGTCACCCAGCTAGGACACCTCACCCCCATCACTGCACTACTGGCCCAGTCCAAACCCCACTAGTACCTGGGGAGCAGATCAAAATCTCGTGTGACGCAGGCCCAGGACTCATCACCTCTCAGGATCCTGAGTGAGGCAGTCCCCATGGTGTCCCAAGGTGTCCTGTGACCCTGCCTCCAGTGGGACACAAAGTGCCCTGTGTCCCCAGAATGTGTGGTGACTGAACAATGTCACCCCACAGCAAGCCCATGTTCCTGGGCTGGTGGAGCCATGGTCCTGGGATCCCATCTGCCTTCTCTTGAAGAGATTTTTCACTTTGAAACTTCTCAAGAAATTTCAGACATGTGGGACTTGCCTCCCCTCTGCAGAGAGACAAAAAAGGCCTCGTTCCAGAAGGGAAGGAAGGAGTGCTGAATGTTCACACAAGGTGAACAAGCCTTGGGGTGCAGCAGGTGACAGCATTCCTTGGGGGAGGAAGTGGTGTGCCGTGTTCCCAGGAAGCTCCTCATCTCTGGTTCCATCTCAGGACAGCACGTCAGAGCCATGGCACAGCTCACCCATGCTCTGGCTCTGGCTGTGGCCCACAGCAGATGTTTGCAGTGTTCTTGTCCCAAGAATATCCCCTGAGCTCCCCCCAGACCTCCAGCCTTAAGGAAGAGGTGGTGGTTCTTTGTCTTTAATAACCCAAAGGATTTTTCTTCCATGAATTCATCCAGTTCCTGTTTAAATGCTTTGCATCTGTCACATCCTGTGGTGGGAGCTCCATGGTTTAACTATACATTGCACCAAGAACCACTTCCTTTTCCTCATCCCAAACTTCCCTGCAGGTAGTTTCGTTTGGAGCCTGCACTCCTGCAGGGGCAGAGCTGGTGAGTAATCACCCTCCCTGCCCTCACACGCCTGCCAAGGCAGGGCAGAGCTGCATCACAGCCCTTCTCCTGCCCACGGTGCCATTCCTCATGCAGGGGCTGCTGCAGAGCTTGGGGCATCCCTGCTTCCCTTCTCTGAGCCTCTTCCACACCCCTCTGGAATCAAGGAAGCGTGGAGAGCTGCAGGCAGCATCCTCAGCGTGGGCACATCCCCAGCTCACACGGTGTGCCAGTGCTTCCTTTCTCATCCTCTGCTTCTTCCCTGCTCATTTCCAACAGTCAATTTTCTGCTTTCTCTGCTCCAGGCATTTTGAAATCATCATTTAGGTCGACCCCCAGGATTCCCTTCCTGGGAGGAGATGCACCACTCAGAGTCTATCACTGGGCTACCAGTGCTAGCTCTGGTTTTTATGTGTTTTCTCTGTCCTTTCCTGCGTTCCCTTGGCTGCCCCCTGCTCAGGGACATGGACCAGCACCTCCAAAGAGTTCAGTGCTGGTGCCAAACACGGTCACTTTGCTGCCCTGCCCTTTTCCAGATAATTTGTGGACAAACTCAATGGCTGCCCACAGGTAGCTGTGAAAACAAACCCTTTATTCCAGCCCTTCCTTTCCTGCCTGTAACAACTGCTCTGCCTAGCAGGTTTTTCCTCTGTCCCTCCCCTGTCCCTGAGGGGCTCTGCTGGGAGGCCTGGCTGGATCTCACAATCCAGGTTTCCTTCCCCATCCTTGCAGGATGGCCCCCTGGTCCCCCTTGGCCCAGAGCAGGAGTCAGGCTTGGCAGAGGGTGTCAGGGCTGGTGCTCTCACCAGCGTGGCCTGGGGAGGAGCTGGGGCGTGGGCTGGTGAGTCAGGGCGGCTGCAGGAGCTGGAATCTCATTAATAATGGAGACTCATTAATAATGGACACGTCCCTCTGACACTGCAGCCACCCTGTGGCTGGAGAGAGGAGGTGAAGCAATGGCTGCTGACACATAGGGGAGCTCTGCTCTCAGCAGAAGCAGTGGACAGGCTGAGTAACCTTGGACAGGCATTGCCACTTTGGCAGGAAGCTCCACACGGCCAGAGCGGGGCTAACCCCACAGGTATGGGGGATTCTGAGCTGTACCTGGCAGCCAGGCTGAGCTGGCAGACCTCAGTGCCACCAGGACTGGGATTCCTGGCTGTCATTTTATGTTCCATGGCATGAGCTGCTGGGTTTTTTCACAACAAACTCCTCCCCAGTAAAACAGCCTCCCTGCTCTGATGTGATGTGGTGGGGAGAGGAGGATGTGTGGGCAACACAATGAGCTGGCCCTGCAGCCTCTCTGCTGCTGCTGAGGCTCCAGGGACCTCTGGAGCTTTCCTTCGACCTCCACTGCTTTTCATCCCTTCTGGCTTTGTTCAGCTGCATCCCCCTGTTTTCTCAGCCTTGGCACCTGGCAGCCCCAGCAGTCCCAGCTCTCTGAAGTCTCTGGTGATCATTTCTCCCAAAATAAAGGGGGACCCAGGCATGAGGCTGCTCCCATGAAAAAGCTCTTGGCCGTGAACTTCCCCAGGCTGCAGCACAAAGCTCAGGGCTGCCCTCCTTCCCAGCAGAGCCTGGAGCTGGTGACCTGCCAGGTCTTTGCTTTAGGTGTCCTCACCATACTGTGAGCCCCAGCTGAAACCCCTGGGCTGGGTTTCTGCCCTCAGTAGTGAAACAACACCCAGTGGCTCTCTCAAGGGGCACCTGGTACACTTGCATGTGGCAGAAACACGAGCCCTGTCATGGCACAGCCATTCCTGGGTGCACCAGTGGGCACAGGGATGGGAAGGTTGCCCAGGAACTGGCTCAGCAGCTTGAAGGGGCTCTCGCTTCCCTGGCACCCCTCCTTTCCCTCTGAAGCAAGAGAAGTCAGCTCCTGCAGCTCCTCCTGCGCAGGCAGCAGCTGCTGCTCCAGAACAACCACTCCTGCAGGAATTTGCCTGGCGGAGCTGGTGGGACTCCAGAGGTGCCTGATCCCAAAGCAGAAGGTGACTCTGGAGGGGATGTGCCTCCCCTTGGCTTCTCACTGCCTCGCCTTGTGCAGGAGAGCGGCAGCAGCCGAGCCTGGCTGTGGGCAGGGGGTGCCCGGGTGTGTGGGGTGCCCACAGCGGGGAGGAGGAGGAGGAGCTCACGTGGAGTTCCAGCTCCGTGGGTGGGTGGTTGTGATGACGTGGCTGGAGCAGAAATCCTACAAAGTCAGGCAGGGAGGAGATCAGTATTGGATCAGTGCAAGTGAGTAATCAGCAGAAACCACCAGAATTTTCTGAGCTCTTCTTACTTTTCTCATGTCCTGTTACCTCCTTGCTGCAGGCAGAAGGTCCTCAGTGGGGTGCCCTGTGGGATGCTTTGGGCAAGGAGTGTTGTCACTGGCACTGCCCTGTGTGGGGCTGGACTGGCCTGGGGACATGTGTCCTTCCTGCCAGGATGCTGCAGACACCTCCAGCTCTGCCTGCATTCCAGCCCAGGTGCCCATGGACTGTGCACACCTCTGCATTCTCTGTGCTGGTCCTGAGAGAGCAGGATCCTCTGTCAGGACAGAAATATGAATACCTCAGTGCCCTCACACAAGCCTCTGGCTTTCTCCTTGAGCTGTTGTCAGCACCAGCTGGCTCAGCTGGCTACAGGGATTTGTGACAACTGGGTGAAAAGCCCAGAGCCACCAGCCCTGGGAGAGAAATGGAGATCTTGGTGTAGGAAAGCAAGGCAGGGCAGCAGACGGGAGAGGGAAGGACCACAGAGGCTGGTGGACATGAAGTTCTACCACAAAAACATGGATCCAGGAAGACCCATGCTGTAGCCTCAGAGAGGCTGAGAGGGGCTGAAGCCTCCTCCATGAAGGAGACCTCTGCAAGGCCCATAAATAACCCTCTTGGAAATAAAGAGCTGACTCTTCATTTATTCTGCCTAGATCAAATCCTATCAGCTTATTTTTAGGCTGTGCTCTGCCTCATGTGCAGGCATGGGCTGGAGCCTGGAGCTCCATCCAGACCCCTGGAGCTGACACCATTTCCACCTGCCTGGGAGTCCTGGCTGAGTACCTGATGGGATTATGCTGAGCAGGCAGGCACAGCCCTCCTTCCCTCCTAAGTACATTATCTGGGGAGGGAAGAAGGAAGAGGAAGCAATGACATCTCTGTGGTTTTTCAGGAGCTGCTCATGCTGGTGGCAAGCTCAGCAGAATTAAAACCTTTAATTTCACAGGCTTTTCCCTCCTTTCCAGTGGCTGGAGCTGCACAGCACACACAGCACACGCAGCACACACAGTGGGGCTGCAGGCAAAGTCCACTTCTGAACCCTGCCTCCCTGTGTGGGAGGAAGTTTTGTGATTAGGACGCACCTGGGAGCACATTCTTGAGCTGTTTTTCTCCCTGTGTTTTCCTTTCCATCCTGTGGTCACCAGGTCCTTTCTAGACAGGAAAGAAGTCCCAAGAACAGTAAGAATGGAAGAGATTAAATTGAGGAAATGTAACTTTCCTGTACAAACGTGCTGCTGGGGGATGAAACCCCCCACCTGCTGTTATTAGGCAGAGCCTGAGCTGTGCTTTGCATGGCTGGAAGCTGTGTTTATTTTCTGAGCAAGCCCTGTTTAACTTCAGGCTTGTCTGGAGCGTTCCCAGAGAGCCCCCTGATGGCTTTAGCTTTCATCCCCATATCCTGAGCATTAATGTTTGGAGTAGCTGGGGAAAGGCAAAACAGCAAAAGGCTTTGCAGGAGCCAGCAAGTTCAGGGTGAGATGTAGGGTGGAAATAACTCCATTCCAGGGTGAGGTGATGCCTTCTGCCTGGATGCTCCTGCCTCCCATCCAGCTGCCTCTTCCCGAGGCTTTCACCACGTCCTGTTTGGAGCCAGAGCACAGAAACACCATCGGGTGCTTCTCCAGCCCCTGCTGAGGCTGTGCTCATCACACAAGGAGTGTCCCAGGGGATCAAGTCCCACCAGCCTCATGGGGTTGGGTTTTTCCTTAAATACTGCCAGAGGAGGGCTGGCAGAGCACTCCTGCAGTGGCAGTGGGTCTGGAGAGGGCTGGGCAATGCTGTGGAGGTGGCTCACCCTGCTCTGTGAGAAGCAGTTTTGCAATGGGGTTGCACAAAGCTGGCTCTGCTTCAGGAGAAGCCGGTCCTGCCTCCCTGCAGGGTCCCACAGGACACCCCACTCCCTGCCACAGCTTGCCAGGTTTGTGTTGGCAGGGTGGGAGCACACCCAGCTGGGTGCCAGGGGACAGCCCACCCTGCTGGGACACTTGGGCTTGGCTCCACCTGAGCACAACCCTGGGACACAAACACTTGTGCTCGACCAGCAGGCGCCTGTTTGTTTTCCTCGTGTAAGGAGAGCCGGGCCAGGGCAGCCAGCCCGCTGCCACACCTCCTGGGCAGCCCTGGAGCGGTGACAGCACTGTCACAGCGCTCCCGGTGCTCCCCGAGCCACCCAGGTGAGGCGAGTGGAGCCGCAGCCCCAGCCCGGGGCTGGACGGGAGGTGTGTGGTGCCAGCAGCAGGGCAGGAAGGAAACAGCTTGTGCTGAGGGAAGGAGCTGTCAGGAAGGAGGACAAGCCCATCCTGCAAGGAACTCGCTGGAGCCAGGCTATCCTGCCTGTGAACAACCAGACTGGAATGGGAAATGTGCCTGAGGGAACACCCGTGGTGTGAGCTGGCTGGGGAGGAGCTGGGGCTGGGGTGTGGGATGAAGATGCTGGGGGAGGAGGGAGCTCTGCCCTGCTGGGATTCCCTCGTGGTTCCTGTCCTGGATCATCCACAACCTGCTGATGGGAGCAAAGCAGCTGTGATATGCCCCCATGGCTTTGTTGGACATGGCAGTAAGATGGAGCTGAGAACTCCTGGCATCAGAGCAATGCCAGCCCAAAGGGCCTCTTGCTGCTTCAGAGAGCACCTGGGCAAGGACTGAAGCCCTGCTGCCACCTGCAAGGGAGGAAGGACATCTGTGTGCCCAAGGCCACAGCCAGGTAATGCCCTCGCTGCCCAGCCATGTGTGGGTCCCTCCTGTGGCTGTGTCACTCCCATATGGCACAGACCAGCCTGGGAATGATCCTCCTGGGGTGCTTTACAGCCACCCACCCAGCCAGTTCCATGAGTTTTGTCTCTCTGTGGGCAGGATGGGAGGCAGGCAGGACAAGCAGAGGGACAGGATGGCCTTTGTGGCAGGACCAGCAGTGGGACAGGATGGCCTTTGTGGCAGGACCAGCAGTGGGACAGGATGGCCTTTGTGGCACCAGCACTGGCTGGGAGCAAGTGGAGCAGGTGCATGTGGATCTCTGTGCTGCCCTGTCCAGCCCATATCACAAAGGAAACCAGAGGGAAGGGCTGGAAGTGCCAGAAAGCTTGTCCTGGCCCATGGGGAGTTTTGGATCTGGTCACAGGTGCTGCCTTGTCCTGCATGAGTCACTGACAAACTCAGAGTCCTTTTCACAGTGACACTTTCTGCACACTGTGGGTCAGCCTGGAAAAACCCCGGTGCTGCCATCCCCTCCCTGTGGTCAGGACAAGGGAACACCTCTGTCTTCTCAATAGCTTGTTTATAAGGATGCAAACACCTCACCAAGTGAAAAAAAAAAAAACTTCTTGCCAAGTAGGCACTGGTTCCCCATGTCCTAATCTTGGCAACAGCTTCCTCGGTTATATTTTCATTTCTGTTTTCCCTGCCCCCGTTCCCGAGGCTGAGCAGCTGGTTGGTAAGGGACGGCAGAGCAGCGGAGCAGTGCCGGGGACACGCCTGACCTTGGGATAACACGGCGGGAGCCCTGAGCGTTTGGGATGGGCTGTGGGAACGGCAGGGCATCACTGGGGCTGTACCTCTCCCACAGCGACGCCAGGGAGACATGGGGGACCGGTCCCTGCTATTGGGGGCGAGTTTGTGTCCCCTGCTCTCCCGGTGTGTCCCCTGCCCTCCACCCGCAGCTGCGGCCGGGAGGGCACCGGGGGCTGGATAGACAGGGGGGCACACGGAGGGCGGCACCGGGGGCCGATACCGACCGGGGATCGGCTGTTCTCGGGGACGGGAGCCCATGCCGGCTGCCGGGTGCCGGTGCGGCGGGGGCGGTGCGCTCGGGGCCAGCCGGTGCCGGCCGGGCCGGCCGCCAGCCCCCCCCGCCCGCCGGGCGTGCGCAGGGACCGCCCCGCTCAGCCCGAG
Organism: Fringilla coelebs; assembly: GCF_963513975.1. Classification (NCBI taxonomy): domain Eukaryota; kingdom Metazoa; phylum Chordata; class Aves; order Passeriformes; family Fringillidae; genus Fringilla; species Fringilla coelebs. Next base: position 17,549,171 of record NC_140041.1, read on the forward strand.
ACCGACCGGCGGCGGCTGCCGCGGCCCCGACCGGCGGGGCCGGGCCCCCTGGGTGGGATCAGCCCCGCTCGGGGTCATCCCCGGCTCGGGTTCATCCCCCGCTCGGGGTCTCCCCGTGCCCGCCCGGAGCGGCTGCGGTGTCACCGCCCGCAGCAGCGGCGGCGCGGCCGGGCGCGGCGACCTGCGCAACGCCGCCCGCTCCGCAGGTGAGAGCCGGGGTCGGGGGTTTCGGGGGGCAGAGGCGAGGCTGGGCTGGCTGAGGAGCGGGGGTGACACTCCTGGGGCGCGGTGGGAGCTGCGGGCCCGGAGCCGGCGACCCCGGTGCGCGGGTATCGGGGAGGGCCGGGCCGGTCTCCGCGTCACGGCCGGGGATGCCCGGAGCCCCCCTTAGGGACAGCGATGTCCGGAGCTCCCTTAGGGACAGGGATGCTGGCAGCCCCAATAGGGACAGGGATGCTGGCAGCCCCAATAGGGACAGGAGTGATGGCAGCCCCCCTTAGGGACAGGGGCAGCAGTGACAGCTCAAATGCGGGAAGCTGCCTGGGAGGGGGGGGCTGGGAAAAAGAAACCTGCTCCTGCGCTTTCTGCCTGCTCCCACGCTGCCCAGAAATGCTGCGGCTTCGTTTTGCACTGTCCCCTTGCCCCTCTGAGGTCTCAGGCCAGGGGGGTAAGAGGAGGAAACGAGGTTTCTGCAGCCTGGGGAAACCCCCAAACAGCCCTGTGCTCTGGGGATGCTGCTGCAGCCACCAGGGACACCCCAATCCGGGCATGCCCTGAGCTGCAGGGCACCCCTCCAGGGCTCAGGGGGTGTCTCAGATTGGGCCTTTCCACCTGCCTCCACTGAGCAGGGGTTTTGCTGTCACCCCAGGCAGAGGACACTGGTCCTTGATGGGAATCCTTCTGCTTGGACACCTTGGAAGCACCCAGAGGGGTGCAGAAAAGCCTCCTCCTCCCCATTTCCCATCTCAGCCAATGCCATGCCACAGGCAGGGGTGGCAGCCAAGTCCCAGAGGGCAGGGATGACAGCTGACAGGGTGATGCACCCGTGTCGGGCAAGAGGAGGTCCAATGCCACCTCACTTCTCTTGCTGGGCCAAGCCCAGCAGTGGGCGTGTGCCAGGAGGGGACAGTGACCCTGCCCATGGCTCACAGCTGCATCAGCCACTTGTCAGCTGGACCCGGTGGGGACAGGGAGAGGGGCTGCAGCCTCCAAAGGGGGCACCTGGCATGGTGCAATCTGGCTGTGGAGGTTGGCACTGGCTGGGCAGGCAGGGCAGGGCAAAGTCTGTGCTGCTGCTTGTGCCATCTGGCTTTTATCTGCCACCTCTGCTTTGCCTTTGCTCCTCTCCTCCTCCGCAGGGAGCCTGGCAGGAATCCTGCCCTGCCAGGGGCTGGTCACAGCCCAGCTGTGCCTGTGCCACACCTCTCTCTCTCAAGGCCTTCCTGCCAGCAGCCAAGCACTGTTTGTGATGCTCTGGGAGCTGCTCATCCTCCCTGGTATCAGTTAGAGCAGAGCGTGTTTCCTGAGAAGAAAATATCGGGAATCAGCTCAGATTTTTCACAGCAGAGAGGAGAGAAGAGTGTGCTGTGCCACGCAGGGCCCTGACATTGCGTACCAGGGGCTGCCAGTGCATCTGGCAGAGGCATCAGCAGCTCTGTCCTCTTCTCCCCCACCCCAGTGGCTTTTAAAGCAGCTCTTGCTGTCACAGAAACATCTCTTGTTCCAGCGCTGCAGAACCACTCTTTGTACTTTGAACAGGACCCTTGAATGCCAGGCAAGGTGCCAGGCGCCGGCAGCCAAGGCAGGGAGGGAACAATTGGCCCTGGCAGCAAGGAGCTGGAGCAGAGGTGGCAAACCCTTCTCTGCCCATGGGGACGGGTCCCTACACAGTCCCAGTGCTGGGTGACAGTTGCCAGGCCCCTGCTGGCACCTGGGGGCCTCCTTGCCTGCACCCCAGCCCCACACGTGGTCACCAGAGTGTGGGCACGTGTGTGTGGCAAGTTCCTGCCTGCCACACGTGGGTGTCTGCAGCCAGCCTGCTCCTGCCTCGCAGCACTTGATGGCTCTATGGTTTTGGAGTGTGCAGATGGGTTGAGTGTCCCTGGGGATGTGCTGTGGGGTCCAGGGGAGGCAGCACGGGCACTGAGCTGGGTTGGGCACCAGAGCACCAGTCCCAGGTCTGCCTTTGCCACTCCTGCATGCCCTGCAGAGATGGCGAGTGCAGAGCCCGGCTCTGAGGATGCAGCTGAGGCTGAAGAGGCTGTGTACGAGGAGATGCCCTGTGACAGGATGGAGCTGAGCCAGCGCCTGGCCGTGGAGGAGCTCATCAGCACCGAGGCCAGCTACGTGCACAACCTGCAGCTGTGCGTGTCCGACATCCGGGCGCACCTCCAGGAGAAGCAGGTGACACGGGACACCCCCTGCCAGGGGCTGGGGACTGCAGGGGGACTCTGTCCAGAGCTGTGAGATGCCCAAATCACTGCAGGTGCTCCTTCCACCTTCCTGTGCTCCCCCTCACCAGCCAGGCTCTGGGGTTGGATGGACACTGGGTCTGACCCAGGACAGCCACCTTGTAACCTTAACCTGGGAGCCCAGACAGGTCTCAGCATCCCCAAAGCCTCCTGAAGCATGGCATCACTCACTGGGGTGTCCCATGGGACAGGTAGAAGGTCACCAGCGGTGCTTCTAAAGCACTTGGTCCATCTGCATCTCTGATATATTTGGCTTAATCTGGGGCATCTTTGTTCCCTTCAGCTGCCTGAGCTGGACCTGGAAGGACTCTTCTCTAACACCGACGACATCCTCCATGTCTCCAGGCGCTTTCTGAAGGGGCTGGAGGCCACGGCCGGCCAGGGGCAGGAGCAGCTGCTCTGCATCAGTAAGTGGTGCAGTGCCAATGGCTGCCCCGTGCCCCCGTGTGGGGGTGTGCCAGCCCAGCCCCCAGCCCTGCGCTCTGGGAAGTGCTGGGGCCACCACACTGTGTTCACCCATGGGCAAGGCTGACCTGCCCAGCCTGCAGGGTGATGGGGACAGCAGCAGCCCCAGCTTAGCAGGGTGCCCAGGGGGCAGAGCCCTGCCCTGGCATGCTTGGCATTGCTCCACTGGCTTTGTCCTTCCAGCAGGCTGGGGATAAACCCCTGCCTTCTCATGGGAAAGGACCCTCCTCTCCAGCCCCACTCTCCTTCCCCAGGCACGCTGTTCCAGGAGTTCAAGGAAGAGATGGAGGCTGTCTACAAAATCTACTGTGCCAGCTATGACCATGCCCTGCAGCTGGTGGAGAGCTACCGCAGGGACCCCCGGCTGCAGGAGGAGATCCTGGACACCCTCAATGCCACCGTGTAGGTCCCTGCTGCTGAGGCACCACCTCCCTGTCCCTGTTTCACATCCTGGCTTTGCCCTTCCCCTCTCGGGACAAGCTGCCTGCATGGATCTGTGTCCCCAGGCTGGGTGCCATATCATGGCCACCACCTTTGTGGCATTTCCTGGCAGCCTGTCCTGGACCCTTGGTTCAGAATCTTTTATGATGGATCCCAAAAGAAGGGATGGGTGACATCCACAGCTTCCCCAAGGAGGGCACATCCTCCCCACATTGACCAGAGAGACCCAGGCTGGCCCTAGGGGACCTGAACTATCAGGGGGGTCACAAACACTGTCAGAGGCAGGAGAAGCAGGACTGGCAGGGGAGGAGCTCCTGGGATTCACTGCTTAGGGCACAGGTGATGTGATTCCCAACAGGGAGATGGGTGCCTTCCTGTGGGTGGGAAGGGAGACACTGCCAACACCCTCCCTCCCTGCTGCACACTGATCCCGTGTCCAGGGCTGGACAAGCACAGCACTGCTCAGAGAGGCAGGACACCCGCCCAGGGCTGGCACTGCCCTTGGGGCTGGCAGGGACAGTCCCCTGCAGCTGGAGGGGAGCAGCCAGAAATGCCCCACGACATCTGGGCTACTCTCTCCCTCAAACACTCCCAAAGAAGCCGTGGAGAGCAGCAGGGCAGGAAGGCAGCCCCACACACCAACCCTGAGCAATTCCCCTCTCCACCAGGCCTCACACGGGCGCGTCAGACCTCAGCTTCTTCCTGGTGATGCCCGTGCAGAGGGTCACCAAGTACCCTCTGCTGCTGGGGAAGATCCTGGAGAACACCCCGAGCAGTGCCAGTGCCCACTCAGCCCTGCAGGCAGCAGCTCGTGCCATGGCCCAGGTCAATGCCAACATCAACGAGTACAAACGGCGCCGGGAAGTGGGTGAGTGGCCAGGGCCTTGGTGCAGGAGGGGGCACAGCACCCAGCCCAACCCCAGTGGTCTCCTGGGCACTAATTCCCACTTAAATCAGTTCAAAGCTCTCCTGCCCTCCACTTAATCCTGCCTGGTGGAGCTGCAGATTGTGCAGGCAGCTCCTGGAACTGCTCTGGTCCTGTCAATGCCACTCTGGGCAAGACCCAAAGGCTGCAGGAGCAGGGTGGCATGGGGGGGCTGAGGACAAAACCAGTCTGTCCACATTCCTGAGGCTGGGGAATGGGGAATAACAGTCCTGCCCTTGGGATAGGAGAAATCAGGCTCCCCAGAGATGGGAGCCCACCTTTCTCTTTGGTTTTCCTAGTCCTTTCCTTCTTTGATGTGACTTGTGCTTATCCTGTTGATCAGCCCCTGTGCTGCTCACCTTCCTTGCCTGCTCAGCCATGAAGTCTCCTCTTCTGATCTTTTTTCCCCCTTATTTTGTGTCCTCCCACCCGGGGCAGCAACCAAGTACAACAAGGCCGAGCACCTGACGCTGCGGGACCGCCTGGCGCGCCTCAACACCCACTCCATCGCCAAGAAAACCACGCGCCTCAGCCGGCTCCTCATGCACGAGGCTGGCATCGTGGCCAAGGTGGGCAGCCCTCACCTGCACCCCGGGCACCTGCTGCCCACCCTGGGTCGGTTCTGGGGCATTTTGCTGCTCCTGAAGTGCCTCAATGGCAGAATGGGGAGGACAAGGCCAGTATGGGGAGGGGTGGCGGGTGCTGCCTGCTGGTCCTCCATCATCCCCAGGAGCAGGGGAATGGAGGAATGCAGGGACACGCCTCTCTGCCCACCCCAGAGCATTGCAGGGCAGCACTTTGGCCCCCAAAGGACCTGCAGGACCCTTGGGCCTCCCAGCAAAAGGGAAGACACCCCAGTGTTCCCCAGCACCACGACCACACCAAGAGCCTTGTTGCTGCCTGAAGTGATGTTCTGATCCCTTTCCAGATTCCTGGAGCCCCCCAGGGTCTGCTCTGCTGTCCCAGCCCTGTGAGCTCCAGGCAGGTGCCTGGCTGCTGTAGTGGGCATCAGCCATGCCCGTGCTGGTGACAGGCTGCCTCTCTCCTTACAGACTGAGGACAAGGAATATGATGACCTGGAAGAGAAGTTCCAGTGCGTGGCATCTAGTGTGGCCACGCTGAAGGAGAACATGGCATCCTACCTGGGCCACTTAGAGGTAACACCTTGACCACTGGGGCCATCCCCTCAGGAGCTGTTCCTTGGGATTGTGGAATACTTTCAAGCCCTGTGGAAAGCAGGAGCTGTTGGGGATGTTCAGAGATTTGCAGCTGAGCTGTTGTGTCAGGGAGTTGCACAACACCCAAGGATTGCTCAGGTCCAGGGGAGTTTAAACCAAAGCTGAGGCTTTGACAACACTGTCTGAGCTGGTGTCAGCTGAGAATAATCCGTCCTTAAACTTATCATTATTTCAAGGTCTTAAATGATTGAAAAGGCCGGGTGTTGTTCAGCCTGGGAATTCTTGCTTTAATAATGTGCATAAGGCAGAAATGTCCCCAGATCAGTCCTGACAACAAATTGCCCTTCTGAAATCACCTGGGTCAGCAGCTGCTATGATTTTCTCATGGAAATCCCTTGGGGCATCTGAGGAAAATGAAAGTCTGAGTGCTGGCAAAACATGCAATCCCCAGACACAGCATTATCAGGAAAGCCTCGGGAACTGGCCGAGGGTTCAGCAGCAGTTCCTGGGCTGGAAAGACCTTGCAGGAAAGATTGACAAGGGCTGCCCACACAGGATTGTTGGGAAGGAGCTAAAGGAGTGTGGTGCTGCCTCCCTCGCAGGCGTTCCTGCTGCCCGCCCCGCACCGGTGTGACCTGCAGATGGAGCAGGGGCCAGCCCAGCAGCACCGCCGCCTCTCCGAGCTCCTCCAGGGCACCGTGTTCCCCGAGTTTGTGAGTGCTCCTGCCTGCACATCTCCTTCAGCTCTCCCACCTTCTGCCAGGGCACACTGGGGGCTGGCAGCCAGGAGCTGAGGGCACCCCAGTGTCCTCAGAGTCCCCCAGAGCCCAGCTTAGCAGGCAGAGCCAGGAGTGAGTAACAGGATCCATCTGCAGTCCCTGGCACATGGAGGGAGGGAGCAGCTCCAGGGGAGAAAAGGGAGGGCAGGGACAGGGACACAGTAAGAGCACAGCTCCTGAGCCCACCCAGGGCTGGGATGAGCTGCAGTGTGTGCCTAATGTGCCTCCAGGGAGATGGGGAGGAGACCAGAACAGCCCAAGGCAGGGGCAGAGGGCCCTTAAATGGGCTCTGGGCAGGGTGTGGGGGGAGACTCAGCTGAGACTGCTCTGAGCCATTCCAGGCTTTTCCACGGAGCACGAGTTTGGAATTGTGTCAGGCTCCGTCCCAAGGGTTTGTGTTGGTTGGCATCCTGCGTGCCCTCAGGGAAAGATGTCCCAGGTGCTCCCCACTCCACACAAGATCCCCAGGCCTCTGCCCCCTGCCCCTGTGCTGGCAGCTGCTCCTGTCTGGGGGGCTCATGTGGAAATTGGGGTTCTCACCTGGCAGAAGCAGCGTGTGGACAGGCTGGTGTGGCAGCCCCTCTGCAGCCTCTCAGACATGCTGGAGGGGCCCCAGCAGCTGGTCAAGAAGCGCCTGGACAAGCTGCTGGACTACGAGGAGATCCAGGAGAGGAAGAGTGAGACGGGCAGCGTGAGCTACGATGAGGAGGCTGCCATGAACACCTACCTGGCCATCAATGACCTGCTGGTGGCCGAGCTGCCCCAGTTCAACCAGGTGGCTGTGCAGCTCCTGGGGCAGATCCTGCGCTCCTTCAGTGCCCTGCAGCTGGACTTGGCTGCCCAGGTCCTGCACCACGCAGAAAAGGAGCTGGAGCAGGTGAGTGGGACCCCTCAGGCACAGGAGCTGAGCTAGAACTGCCTTCTCCAGGTTTGGGAGATGTCTCAGACATCAGGGCACTGAAGGTTTGCTGAGGCCCACCTGCCCTTGCAGACACACAGCTCCCTGTGGAGCATTTGTAAGGATCTCCCTTCCCTCCTGCCTGGCAAAAGCCAAATTTTCTCTTCTGCACTGTCAGAAACTGTTCTGCTTTCAGTTTGTGGACATTACTGGTAATTTATTGATGTGGTGCTGCTGTCTGAGAGATCAGTGTGAGCTCAGAGGTCCTGAGAGCCCTGTGCCAGGAAGGCAGGGAGGAGAAAGGCAGCTCCTGGGCTAGGGAAAGCCTCCCCCAGCTCCATCCTCTGGAAGATGTCTCCCAGAACTCCTCACTGCTCAAAACTCCTCACTGATGTTTGTAAACACAGGGAGGGAGGGCTGTCACAAGCCCTGGGGTGGAGCACAGCCCTGGCCTGAGCCAGGACCAGGAGGAGAACAAGGTGCAGCTCAAATTCAGAGAGAGCACCTTTGGTCCCCTGTGCAAGGTGAATTTAGTGGTCAGGTCTGCTCTCTTGCTTTCTCACCCCTTTTCTTCCTCCTGCTTCCCTTCTGCCTCTACCCAGAGCTCTTCCTCCCTCAGGGCCCTCCCTGATCCCAGTCTGTCTCCACAGCTGCCCCATGGGCACATGGCCCTGCCCAGCTTCTGGAAGGTGGTGGAGGACAGCCTGCAGCAGTGGGGGGCTCAGCTCCGTGCCTTCTGCCAGGCCTTTGAGACCGTGGCACCCAGCCCTGGCACACAGGTAGGGGCAGGGCAGGGCATGGCTTAGGCAGCTGGGTAGAGAGATTGGACTGTGGCTTCCCAGTGCAGAAATGCCCTTGGTGGGGAGGCTGGCTCAGGAGGTGCCACAATATTTCCCCCAAGCCCCTGAGAGCTGGGGATGACCAGGGATGGAAAAGCTCAGCTCTGCTGGTTCTGGACACTCATCTCCAAACCTGGGGGTGGAGCAGGGAATGTGAAGGAGTTTCTGCTCTTAACCTGTCCCTGGGATGTGATCCTGCAGAAAGGAGAGCAGGAGCACCTGGAGGGCCTCAGCATCCTGAGGGTCTCATGGAATGCTCCTGTGTCTCGTGCTCCCCACCAGCCTCTGACCCCTGCTGAGGAGAGGAAGGTCCTTTCCCTTGTGAGCAAGCACGGCCCAGACAAGCTTTACCAAGTGACCAGCAACATCAGTGGCAGCAGAGACCTGGACCTGACCTTGCTGAGGGGACAGATCGTGGCTCTGCTGCAGAGCGCCGACACCAAGGGGAACACCAGCAGGTGGCTGGTGGATGCTGGAGGTACTGTGGGCAGCCTCTCCTCGCCTTGGCACCAGGGCCAGATTCCCCTGAATCATTTCTTATCCTGGATGAAGCAGCAGGCTGTGGTCTCCTGTGCTCCCTTCCAGGCTGTGCTCAGCCCAAGGCTACCTGAGCTTTGCCATCAGCTGTAAGGTTCAGGTGCCCTGACTGATTCCCCAGGGGAAGTGTCATGGCTGGGGAAGGAGAATCCATGCACACAAAAGCATTTGGAATTCCTTTTTTGGTGGGGATTTCTCCTGGGTGTCCCCTAGTGATGGACAGGGCTGCTGTGCTGTGCCAGGCCACAGCCACATTGTCATTCCTGTCTCCTCCAGCCAGTGCTGCATGTGCCAGGCAGCAGGGCCCCGTGACCTGTGTGTGTCTGTGTCCTGCAGGCCCCCGAGGGTTTGTTCCTGCTGCAAAACTCCGGCCCTACAGCCCAGTCCAAGTGCAGCAGCCTGTGATGCAGCTGCTGGGCCTGGACAGTGACCCAGAGAGAAGGAGACATTCCTATGCATCCCCTGAAGCTCCCAGGCCACAGGTGGCCGCCTTCACCCCAACATTCCAGGTGAGAGTGGGGGACATCCCTGGGGACATTTCTAGCAACTCTGCCAGCTCCCTGCTAGTCCTGGTGTGGGTGGGAAGGTGGATCTGCTTTTCCAGGTCTCCCCCTTGCTGACATCAGAGTGGACGGGGCAAGAGTACTGTCCTTGGTGGGTCCCCAGTCCCTCCATCCATGGCACTGCTGTGCTGCCCTCTAGGAACTGCCACATCCTTCCCCCGTTGACTCCCAGCTCCAGCCAGGGCTTTCTCCCTCCCTCGCTCCCTCCTTCCTTGCCTGCCTCCCACAGGTGGTGGCCGGCTTCTCCTTCGCAGCCCGGAGCCCGCAGGAGCTGAGCCTGCAGGCGGGGCAGCCCGTGCTGCTGCTGGAGCCCCACGACAAGAAGGGCAGCAGGGAGTGGAGCCTGGTGGAGGTGAACGGCCGGAGGGGCTACGTGCCCTCCAGCTACCTGGTGACCGTCCCCGTGCAGGACCCGGCGGGCTGGAGCCTGCCCGTGTGAGCGTGCCAGCCCAGCAGGGCAAGGATGGAGCAGCCAGCTTGGCACCTGGGAAACCTCACAGGAGATGCTGGAGGGAGGCGGCCCCCGGCCGGGAAGGTGGTGGGAGGCACCTGGGGGACATGGGTGCGAGGATGGCACTTGGGAGGCACCTTTTGACGGGAGGTGTGAGGGTGCCAGGTCCTGTGTGTGTGTTGGCACAAAGCAAAGCAGCACCAGGGAGTGAGGGCAGGTGGCTGCAGTTATCCAGGGATTTGCTGCAATCCCTGCAAGTGACAAATGTGTCCTGTGGAGATAAGGCAGCGTCGTCCTTGCTTAGAGCAGGATTGAGCAGCAAGGGAGCAGCACTGCAGAGAGGTCCTCAGCCAGGCAGGGGGAACTTGGACACCTGGGCACTGGGGCACTTGGGCACCTGAGCACTTTGGCACTGGGCAGATGGGCACTGGGCACCTGAGTACCTGAGAATTTGGCTACTTGGGCACCTGAGAAACTGGGCACCTGGGCACCTGGAATTTGACTACTTGGGTACCTCCCTACTTGAGAAACTGGCCACCTGAGAATTTGGCTATTTGGGCGCCTGGGCACCTGGGAATTTGGCTATTTGGGCACCTGGGAATTTGGCTCCCGGGGCCCCGAGTGCCCGAGCCCAGTGGCAGCGCTGGGCTGTGGCCGCCAGAGGGCGCCGCGCCCCCGCTGGCCGTGCCCGCCCGGTCGGACCGGGAGCGCTGGTGCGGGGGCCCCGCCCGGGGTCCGCACCGGGCGGGGAACGGAGATCGCCACCCCCGGGCCTCCGTCCCCCTGCGACCCGCACGGATCCCCGGCGGGCTGACACAGGTCCCATGGAAGAGGTTTTTGGGACAATCAATCCGTGTCGGTCCTGACTTGAGGCTCGGTTGCAGAAGGGAGAGAGCCCCCTCCCACCATTCCCGCGGTATCCGTGCCTCAGTTTCCCCGCGGTTGCGCTGTTATGGGATGCTGAGGGGCTGAGGTGGGCAGCCCTGCCATGGTGCCAGGGGGGACTTAGGAGCCCCCTGGGACTGGCCCCGCACGCTGCCCATCCCTCACCGAGGCCAGTGGAGCACCCGGCTGGCGTCGCCCGGGCTGCCCTGGGCTCCTGGCGCTGCCCGCATCAAAGGTGCCCGTGCCGGCTGGCGAGCGCTAGCACGCCGGGCCCTGCCCTGCCCTGCCCTGCCCTGCCCTGCCCTGCCCTGCCCTGCCCTGCCCGGGGGCAGCAGCACGCCCGGCCACCCACGGGCTCCCCGCGGGCTCCCCAGCGCAGCCGAGGCCGTGGGCTGGGCAGCGGGGCAGGGCTGGCACGGCCTCACCCAACCCTGAGCAGGGGCCAGGCGGGTGGGGACAGCCCCAGGCAGTGCCCTGTACGTGCCCGTGTGGGGCTGGGGTCTGGTGTGAGGCTGAGTGGGGCTCACCCTCTTTTCACCTGGACCTGTGGGGTGGCTGGGGGCAGCCACCTCTGCCCGGGTGCCACTGAAAGGCCCGAGGAAATGCTCACCTACACCAAACCTGGGAGGGGACAGCAGTGCCAGAGCTGGGGACGTGGCCTGGGGATGCTCCCAGCCTGGGGAAAGGCCGGCGGGCTCCTCAGCAAGGGAAAATGAGTAAGCTGGGGCACCAGGGTCATTGAGCTTGCCCACCCAGCCCAAGCCCTGCAGCCACAGGGCTCACCCCTCCAGCTCCCTGCAGGTGGCTCCTCTGGACTTCTCCATCCCTAATCAAATCCCACCAGGTCGGGTTTCCCTCCCGAGTCCCCTTCCTGCCAGCTCGGTGGGGTGCACAAGCAATCAGTCCTATGCCAGCCATGGCAGCAGTGGGGCAGGTCCTGCTCCACAGCCCTCGGGTGCTGAGACCCTTTGGGGGCTGAAAGGTGACGGTGGCACACGGAGTGCTGAGCCAGCTGCTGCCTGGGCCCCCATCTTCCCACTGGAAGGAGACCTGGGGTGGTCAGGCCTGGGCTGCACATCCAGCAGCAAGAGGACCAGGAGTTCATGTGGCTCCTCCAGCCTGTGTGTGCCAAGGGGTGAGCCGGGCTCTGCAGTTCCCCCCAGCCCTGCTGCCAGCCTTGATGGCCGGGGACCTTTCCCAGGGGTCTGTCCCCAGGATGGGGCCTGGTGCTTGGCTGCAGGACGTGGGTGCCTGCATCCCTCCCTTCTTCCTGAATGCACCCAAACTCACGGCACTGCTGCTGCCCTGAGCCTGGAAGTGCCCTCTTGGAGTCACGGGAGGGCATGGGGCTCTTCCAGCCCAGACATGAGGGGGGATAAAGGGCACAAGTGTGCCTTTAAATAGCCTCTCAAGGACAGGCTCTCCCGGGAGGAATGCTCTGGCTGGCCCGGTGGAACATGCCTGCGCCTGGGGGCACGGGGGGACAGCTGGGCAGGGCCGGCCGCTCTCCAGGAGGCCAGGTCAAGGTTAGGCACGGCCCTGGCCCGGTGCCACCGTGCCACGGCTTGGCACCGGGGGAACAGAGCCGTGCAAACAGGGAAATGCATGCCAGGCCAGGGGTTTGCCGTGCCCGGGGCTGATCTGAAGGTGGCAGCGGGGCCAGGCAGCCGCTGCTGCCCGTGACCCGCCCTCCAGCCCGCCCGGAATTTGGCAGCGGCGCTGCCTGGCTGCCGGAGCAGCCTCCGGGGCAGCTCCGGGTGTCCCAGAGCGGCTGCTGCACTCCTGTCCGGGCTGATTCATATCCTGGACGTGCAGGCATTTGGATATTGTCCACCCGCGGGGTGTGACAGTGTCCCCAGGGCGCGGGTGCCAGCCCGGCCATGTGCAGGGAGCAGCTCCGGCTCTGCTCCGTGTGCCTGCTACTCCCTGGGGACACGGCGGGGCCACGAAACAACCCCAGGTGAGATCCCGGGATGCCAGGAGGATGGCTGAGTGCCCAGGTGTCCACGTGCCCATCGGCTCTGCTGGGGCACCCCGGGGGCAGAGAGGTGTGAGAAAAAGCAGCTGCCACCAGCCCCAATCCCAGAACCATCCCCTCTCCACGGGGTGCAGAAAGGAGAGGACAAAAAGGTCGGAGAGGGAGCCGGGAGGAGCAGGATGGCCACCTGTGCTGAAGGGCACAGCCAGCCCGAGTGGCTTTAGGCACAGAGCTTGGGTTGCCCACGCTGCCAGGCTGAGCTGGCTCCCAGCAGAGCCAGCCTGTGCTGCAATGTTCCCTGCCACCTGCCCATGGTGGCCCACGAGGAGCAGCCCGAGGCGCCCTCGCTGGCCCCTCGCGTGCCTGCTGGGACCAGCGTGGCCCGAGGAAGGGCTGAGCCCCACGGAGAGCGAGCCCGGGGCTGCAGAGCAGGAGAGGAGCTGTGAACAGCAGCGCTCGCTCCAGGCTGGTGCAGCTGGCACCTGAATTGTCTAATAAAGTGTGAAATTGCTTTCATGCTCTGCTACCTTTGCTGAGCTGGACCGTCATTACGGCCCCCCCTCGCCGCCCGCACCGGCTGTGCCTGTCCCGCGGTGTTGGTGCTGCCAGCTGAGCCCCGGGCTGGGCTGGCACTGCCGGGCCTGGCACTGCCCCCAGCACCCCTGTGCCAGGGGCTGTGGGTGCTCCCAGTGTCCCCTCCCTGTCTCTCTGCCCCTCTGCTGGGTGGGGGCATCACCGGGATGGGGATCACCCCTACCGTGGGGATGTATCCCTGCTGTGGGGCTGGGATGGATCTCTGCCATGGGGCTGGGCTGGATCCCTGCCGTGGGGCTGGGATGGATCCCTGCTGTGGGGCTGGATCCCTGCCGTGGAGGTGGATCCCTGCCGTGGGGCTGGATCCCTGACGTGGGGATGGATCCCTGCCGTGGGGCTGGGATGGATCCCTGCCGTGGGGCTGGATCCCTGCCGTGGAGATGGATCCCTGCCGTGGGGCTGGATCCCTGCCGTGGAGATGGATCCCTGCCGTGGGGCTGAATCCCTGCCGTGGGGCTGGATCCCCGCCGTGGCGCTGGGGGCTGCCATCCCGCAGGATGGCACAGGATGCCCCGGGGCGCAGGGATCAGCTCAGGTCGGAGCCCTGCCCTGCGGCTGTGCCGCTGCCAAAGCCCTGCCCGTGCCCATCAGATTGGGCTCCATCCGGCCGCGCCCGGAGCCACCTCGGACCCTGCCGAGGCTGCAGAGAGCTCCCACCGTGGCAGGGACAGAGGGACAGCCCGGCCCCCCTCGCCCGTGGGTTACAAATTGCTCCTGAGCCACCTGGCTGTGCACAGACACCGTTCTCCACCTCTAATAACAATAATCAATCATCCTGCTCTGGCCAGGGGATGTGCAAGGTTTTCCAGGGCTGGGTAGCTGGTGGGGCTGGCAGGGGGATTTTGGGGGGCTCCCCTGAGGGGATGCAGAAGCCTCTGCTCTGGGAGTGGCTTCCCTCCTGCACTGCCCACCAGGAGGGTAATCCATGACCAGGTACACACCCTGCCAGGGGAAGTGCCCGCTCCTCAGAGCTGTGAAAATCATGATTTTGGAGGGAAAAGCAGCGTGGAGCCCAGGTGTGGCATGGGGCACTGGTGCTCCCTGCTCCAGAGGGTCCCACGGGTGCCCATGCCAAAGGAGCTGCTGAGTGAGGCCCAGTAAAAGGGATTTCTGCAGGGATCAAGATACTTTGCCCCAGGGAAGTGGTGCCACGTTTTTCCAGCTACTGATAAAGTTAAACCCTTGATCTGGTTAAAGATTTAGCCCACAAGGCAAGCCAGGGTAGGACAGCAATGCTGTTAGTGCCACTGCCTTGGTGACACTTCAATTTTTTCCTAATATCTGACCCAACCCTACCCTCTGTCCGTTGGAAACCATTCCCCTTGTCCTGCCACTACTGGAGAAAACCAGTCCCAGGGAGTGCACCCTAACCCAGCAGCATTCCCAAGCCCTCCTCCATTGGCATTTCTCCTCTCCCAGCCTGCACAGCCTGTTCCCAACGCCCCAAGTGATAATTGAATTGCTTCCCCCAGACCTGCCAATGCTTCAGGGACTGGAGCATCTGCACACACCACGGGCAGCCTGCTCTGAGCCTGCTCTGAGCCTGCTCTGAGCCTGCTCTGAGCCTACTCCATGCCTGCTCCAAGCCCACTCCGAGCCTACTCAGCCCTTCCCGTGGGGTGCTGCAGCTGCAGGGAAGGAAAAGGGAGCGAGCAAGGACAAGGCCAGGTTGGTGTGGAGGGGCAAAGACTCCCAGAATGAAGGGGATGGGGCCCAGGCAGGAGCCCCAGGAGCTCTGGGAGCCCCTTGGTGAGGTCTGCAAGCACCCAGAGGGGCTGGGAAGCACCCAAGGGGATGGAAAGCATCCTGCTCCCCTCCCTGCTGGGCCAGGAACTCCGTGCAGCCCATCCAGCCCTGGGGGCTGCTCCTCCATCTCTGCCCAAAGGAGATTTGTGGGTCTAAAATCTGCCTCTTTCAGGCTGCTCCCGACAAGAGCTCCAAGCTGCAGACGCGAAGCCTTTTGTGAGCCCGACCGCAGCCCGGCTGGGATTTACCTAAAACAGCCCCAGGGAGGAACGGCTGGGCGGGGATGTGGGGGGAGAGAGGCTGCCTGGTGTTTGTTTTTACTAATGAAGCCCCATAATCAAATCATTTCAATTTTAATTGTGAAGCCAGCAGGCAGATTTCTGTCTCCAGATGGGACGTGATAGGAATAGTTGAAGGCTGGGCACGTTCTGCCACTCACCTTAATGCTTGGAACAAGGCAGATGGGAGCAGCGCTGGGGAGAGCTTGGGAAGAGCCTGGTTCCCCAGGGATGAGGATTTGAGCTGGGATCAGACCCAAAACCTCTTCTGTTTGGTTGATCCAGGGAAACGAACCTCTGGCAAGATGTGCTGCACCATTCCCAGGTCTGAGCAGGGGAGGCAGGAGCTGATTTCCCTGCTTTCATCTCCCAGCTCTGCCAGGATACATAAAATCTATTTGTGGCTTCCACTTACCATCTCATTTTTTGGGTGTTTGGACTTTGGGAAAAGAGGAAAATAAAGAAACTGGGTCATTTTCTATTTATTTGGAAGAGCTGAGACGTTAACCCTCCAGCTGCACAGAGCTCTGCTCATGTCTCTGTGGGACTGGCAAACTTGGAACAAGTGATGGGGGAGAGGAGAAACCTCCTTCCTCCTCAGCAAGAAAAATGTGTCTTTTGCCCAGCTTCTTGTCCAGGCTGGGGGGAACTGGGTGCAGTGGGGTCGGGATTGTCCTCCCAGTCTAAAGCAGCTACCTCAGGCAAAACACATCAGTTTGTTTCTCGTGATGGAGAAATGGAGCTGGGTTGCTCTGGGAGTGATTAAATCTTCCAAGAAGGGACATTCCCTGCTGCCTGCCAGGCCTCAGCAGTCACCCAGGGGCATGGGGTGGGCATAGAAGGATGTCAGGGAGGGTTTGTTCCTCCCAAAGAGGATGAGGCCAGAGTCACAGCGTGATCCAGGCAGGTCACACCAAGTATGGCATACCTTGTGCTCCTCTTGGTGCCTTCCCCACAGCCATAACGGGGCAGAGCCCAGCTCTTATCAGGGCTGGCTTTCACCTCCTTGAGCAGCTGCCCCCCCCATGCCCACAGTCCAGCTCCCAGAGCTGACAGCATTTCTGGAATCCCCTGGAAGGGATCCAGGTGGGGAATGCCAGGCACAGAGCAGCCACCAGCATCCCTCTGGCCGGGCCTCTTCACTCTTATCAGCTCTCCCTTTCTGTGCCTGAGCCATGAGGGACAAGAGCATCAAATCAGAAATAAAGTCATTACCTCGCTAAGCAAATACAGATGAAAACCTCACTTTATTTTTTGAAATCGGAGCCCTGGCTCCTGAGGGCTGGAAGTGGCATCTTCCCTCTGCCAGTCTTCCCTTGGCTGAGTGTGCCCTGGCCCGAGGGACACCCTGGGTGAGGAGAACAGGGGGAGAGGGGCATTCTCCTGGCAGCCATGGATATCTGGGATGGAGGAGCCCTGTGCTTGGGGCACCCTCACTCTCCAGCTACAGGAACTGGGCACATCCAGTGGGAGTGACAGCCCCTCTGCTGTCCCCGTGGCACCCATCCCTGCTGCCAGCACAGCCCCCTTTGCCCCAGGGCTTACCCCTGGCACCTCATGCCTCCCACGCGTCTGCAGCTCACCATCCCATCCCATCCCAGCACCGATCAATCCAGGATTCTGCTGTCCTTCTCCCTCCTTTTATATCTTTTTCCCACCATGTCCAAAAGGGAATTAAATTGAGGCCACTAAACTCATTTGTGCTCGCAGCCGTGCTGGGGCTGCAGGCAGCGTTCAGCCCCGGCTCCCCGCAGCGTGCTGGCTCCCGCTGCCGTGCTCGGCGTGCCCCTGCCTGCCCCACGGCCAGGCACGGCTGGGGTTAAGCCCAGCCTGACCAAAACATGTGCCCGAGCAATTTCTGCCTCATGTGAGCCGCGCTTGGGGCGGCGCTCAGCTCCGGCTCGGGCCGCTGCGGCTATGCCTGGCCAGCAGCCCCATCCCCGAGGGCTCTCCCGCTGCCGGGAGGTGATGGAGACAGCCTGGGCTGCCACCCCCACAGCCGGGCTCGGCCTCGGGGGCTCAGGCAGCATCACGAGCAGACGGGGATGAGCTGGAGCCGGGCAGGTGCCTGCGGGACACGCGGGGCAGGGGCTGGGGGTGCCGGCGACCGGGGGGTGTCTGCCAGGGACCAGCACCCAGCTGGCACTGAAGGACCCCCTGAACCAGGCAGTGCCACCCCACCGGGGCTGGTTTTCATCAGGCAGGAGAAGCAGGAGGAGGAGGGATGCTGGTCGTGGGTGAACTTGTTCCCCTGCCACCCAGGAAAATGTCCCTGGAAGTGCCTGAGGACAGCAAAGGAGGGCAGACCTGAGTGTGCTGGGAGGGAACAGCTGCTGGGAATTTCAATGACCGCCCGTGAATGCTGGTTTTGTTTTGTCCCAGCCACGGCTGTGCTCTGCCTCGGCCAGACGGCATTCAAACCCTGCTGCTCACGGGGCTCTGCAAATGGAGCTCCCCGGGAAAAGCCAGGGAGAAACCTGAGCTTGAGAGGAGCCCTGGTGCAGCTCCCTGACCCTGCTCTGCAGGGAAACCTGCCAGGTTGGCCAGAGCAGGCAGAGCCTCAGCAGCAGGGATGTACAGGGCTGGGCTCTGCCCAGGGCCTCCAGTCTAGCTTTGTTCCTGTCTGCCAGAAGGAAAAGTGATGGAAAGAGAAAAGATGGTCAGGAAGTGAGTGAGGTGTGCTTCCTGCATCCTTCCTGCACAATTCCTTTCATTCCTGCATGCTTCCCTCTCCCCCTGCCTGACGCACACTGCCTTGGGGCTGGGCAGTGCAGGCAGTGTTTTCCAGGGACAGCCTCGGGATGAAGCTCTCAGCTTGCCCTGGAGCCTGGGACATGGAATGCTGCCCCGTGACTCTCCAGGGCTCCCTGGGGAAATGGAGATGCTGCCAGGCACTGTGGTTTACAGCCTCAGCCCCGGTGCACGCTGCCAGATCCATGCCCTAAAAATCTAGTTTCCTAGGGATAAACAGGATTTCTTATTCCTATTGCTAATGTGATATCAGCACATTGCAACACAGATGTTTTAATAACACATAGTTCTTTTAATGAAAAGACTTAAGCTAATTTACTTCCCAATATTTGTATATGTCCTATTTGCTCATTTATTCATGCAGTAAATGAAATTAAAGTTACTAAACATTTAGAAAATTACAAATACACCAGAGAAGTGCACCTGTGTATTAAAATAAGGAGCAGGAGCTGCTTTCCTGGCACAGAGGCTGCCCAAGGCACATGCTGCTGGCTGCTTCCTCCCTTCCTGTGCAGCCACTCAGGCTGGGGGGGAAGGCAGCTGGGCACTGCCAGACCCCATTCCCAGGGATGCTGACAGTTGTGACAACCACTGCATTTTTATTTTTATCATCCCGCCAATGCCGCTCTTTAGATCAGCTTTTATTAAAAATAAATAATGCTTTTAAAGCCGCTGCTGGGGCACCAAACTGTGACAAAGGCCAGGGAGGCGGTGCTGAGGATGATTAATGTGGTTTTCCCAGTGAAATACTGTAGCAGTTCTCCTGTGCTGAGGGCTGTGGGAAGGACAAAGGCTCTGGGCGCTGTTCTCAGCCTGGCACCTGGAGCAGGGGCACAGGTCTGGCTGTTCCTCACCCCCTCCCAGGCCTGGCTTTGGTGGGCACAGATCAGACAAAGGCCAAAGGGATGCTGAGGAACACAGCCCTGCCAGCCCCTTGGATGTATCCATCCCTTCTTTTTCCATTGTCCCCCACACCTGCCCCCAGCAGGCCCAGCCGTCTGAGCCCAGTTGGGTGGTGAACACAGCACACGGTCAGGGCAGGGAAAATGGATTTAGAATGTTCCCTGCCACACCTGCAGCCTGCACCCTGGGGCAGGGATGTCACACATCCACGGTGTCACCACCCTGGGCAGACCCACACCAGGTACATCTGCAATGACATGTGGAGGCTCCTTCCATATCACATCCTCCCCGGGAAGGTGAGCAAACCTCCAGCACCTCGGGAAAACCCCCAAAGGCTGTGCAAGGCTGGGCTTGCTCCCCTGGGGCAGACTCATCCCCCAAAGGCTGTGCAAGGCTGGGCTTGCTCCCCTGGGGCAGACTCATCCCACCCAGGCTTCCCAGGAAGGGGCACCAGTCCTTCCCAGTCTGAGCACTGGTGTGGTGGCACAGCTACGTCTGCTCATGGCCACGGGGACAGGGCTGCAGCTCCTGCCCTGTTGGGACAGCCCCAGCTGTAAAACCCCTGCTACGATCGAGGCTTGTGGCTGGAGGGCTCCATCCTTGTCCAAGATGTTCCCAACATCTGAGGCTTTCCCCAATTCCATCTCGCGGCAACCAGCGGGAAAAGCAGTTAGCAAAATCTTAGGGAAACATTTTGGGAATCTAAAAATCTCACTCTCTGAGCGCAGTTCGGCTCGACAGCTTGCTGGGGAACGGCAGGCACTCGATGTCAAGTGGGGAAGCAGAGCCGCTGACCCGCGGAGCTCCGTTATCTGCTCCGTCAGGGAAAGGCGCTGCCTCTCACTGCTGCGCTCCCGTTATCCCGGTCCCTCCCCTCCCCTGCCTTTCCAGGCCGGAGCATTTCTCAGTCTGTGCTTTATCCCATCCCTGCTGCTCCTTTTCCAGCGCCACCAGCGCTGATAATGACGGCCCTAAACGCCGCCCGCCCGGTGCCGGCGCTGCGAGCCCCCGGCCGCTCCCAGCCGGCGCTGCGCCCTCAGCAGCACGGAACGCGTGGGCAGTGAGCGGCACGGATCTCTCCTCCCCCAGTTGTGCAGTTCGGGCTCTTGGGATGCCATCTCCAGCCCCCTGGCTCGCCGCTCCTGGGAAACTCGTGCCCGTGCCTGTGGCGGGCGGAGGAGCGAGGCGGCTGTGTTCTTACCTCTCGCCGGAGCCGGGAGTGCGGGGAGAGCTGGAAATAGCCCTGGCTGACACAGATACCTGTGCGGAACAGCAGGGGCCCGCACTTGCCGTGGTAATTGCATACTGCATGGCGATGAGTCAGCCGGAGCCCCGCTCGGGCAGCACGAGGCTGCCCTGCCTCCCGCACCGTGCGGGCAGCGCCCGCCGAGCCCAACCGGGGCCCCGTTGCCGGGGAAATTGATGCTCCCCCCGTCCTCTAAGCACAGGAGCAGGGAGAGGGTGGGAATGAGAGCATCTTGCAGCTTTTTAAGCTCTCGAGATGCTTTCAAGTGCCAGGGAGGCTGTGCGAGCTGTGATTTGCTGCATTATTTCTGTTGCTATCCCTGCACGGGGAGCTCCTGTGTGCAGAAGAGCTGCTTGCAGCAAGTCAGCATCCAAACGCTGCCTGTTCTGGGGTGGGGTGGGGGGGTTTGAACCCCACAGCTGCCATCACCCACAAGGGACTGGAGCTACCCTGGGACCAGCCCTCAGCACTTTCCAGGGTCTCTGGGATGGGCCCCCTTTACCTCACCGGGAACCAAAGCAGCTGGACACCGAAGTGGTGTCGGCTCGCCCCGAGCTCCTCGGCAAGAAAGCCTCTCCAGCAGAGCTCTCCATCCTCCTCCTCCTCCTTCTCCTGGGGCTCAGGGGCTGCCTGGCTGCCGGTGATTGCACTGCCAGGACATTAATAAATAATTAGCCGGCAAACTTCCACCAGGGAGCTTCGTTTGCTCTCCTCCAGTGGTGCCGCCTGCCCAGGGAGAGAGCAGCTATTCCCAGGAAGAGGGGCTGGAGGGGGTGGCATTTCCCCAGCCGGGCTGGCGGCTCCCCAAGCTCTTCCACAGCTGACTTCACATTCCAAAGGGATTCGGGGGGAGGAGGAGGAATAGGTAAAATCAATGAGAACCTATTTGGTGGGATAAAAGAACGTGGTTTTATTTATAGCACTGGCTGGAGCTGAAGTGTCTCCTGCTCAGGGAGATGGTGCTGAGGAGCAGCAGAGCAATGTCTGCACAGGGCTGGGAGATGCACCAGTGCCTGCTGCCCACCCCCCAGCAGCCAGCCCCACTGAGCCCCCGGCCCCCAACTCCCCAAAGTGCTAAGGGTGGCTTTGCTCACCAGCCTGGCAAGGGGGGAGCACCTGCAGAGAGGATTCTGCTCTGACAACAGTGTCAGTGCTCAGGGGGTGCCAGGAGCTGAGCACCAGCCCCTTCCCACCACTCGAGCCCAGGCAGGGCTGCAGGAGCTGGGGACAGCGGTGGCCAGTCACCATGGGGGGTGCTCAGAGGATAGCTGATGACAAAGGAGGAGGGGGTGCTGCGGGATGGAGGCCCAGGGACAGACAGAGCCTGCCTGGCAGGCTGGGAGTCACGAGCCAGGAGATGCCCATGGACATCCCTGCCAGCAACAGCTGCTTGGGGAACAGCAAGTCCTTGCTCAGCAGTGCTGCAGATCCACAGCGTCTCCCTCCACTGCTCACTGCCTTGGCCAGCTCTGCTGGTGCAGGAGGATCAGGACCTGCTCTGGTGATCATGGCACGTCTCTGGGATGAGGCAGTTAAAAGAGAGGCACCCAGACTCTGAGCAACCTCCAGGGAGAGGCAGGAGGAGTTGCCCTGCTCAGAGCAATCGGCAGAGGAGGATGAGGCCAGCCTGGGTCACAGCCGGCCACCCCAATGCCCCTCACTCCCTCCTGGGAGCAGCTGGCAGCAGGATGGTGGGGTTACGGGAGATGGCCCAGCTCCTGTGCTCTCCTGCCAGGCAGGCATGGGCAGTGAAGGGAGCCCAGGCAGCAGCACCAGGAGCAGAGGCAGCTGGGCAGACAGGGATGAGGCAGGGAGGGCAGTGAGAGGCCAGCGGGGTGACATGGATGGGCTGTGACAGACACTGGCAGCACAGTGTGAGAGCTGCCAGGGCTGTGGGAGAGCCGAGCTCAGCCAGAGTGAAAGGGACACAAGGGACACGAAGCGGATGGTGCCATCCTGCCAGTCCCACAGCTGGCTGGTGCCTTGTGCCAGGCTGCTCTGGGCAGCATGGGGGGCACCGGCCCTGGAAGAGCGAGGGGCAGGCTGGGCTGCAGGCTGGGATGTCAGGCAGTGCAGAAGGAGCAGTGCAAGGTCTCTGACAGCACGTTCCATCCCCCAGATGAAGTGAGGTACAGCATGAGCCGAGTGCCCTGGGCTGCTGCCAGCCTCTCATCCCCAGGCAGAAGGGGCCGGCTGGCCCTGCTGTGCCAGAGCAGCCTGGGGAAGAGGACAGGCTGCTTCAGCTGCTGTGGGTGTGCTGCTTCCATGGACAAATGAGTCACTGAAAGTGCCATAAGGAGTCAATGGGCATCCTGGTCCCCTGCTCAGCCCACACAGCTGGTGGGCAGTGTGAGCCATCGTGCAGGAGCCATCCCTACCCTCCGCTGCCTCTTGCTCCAGGAAATTCCCATCTGTTTCAACAATGCGTCCACAAAATCCCCTTCTTGCTCCTTTGCCATCACATTAGTCTCCTCACAGGTTTTCTCTGCAATAACTGTGGGGATTTGCCTCCCCAGCACGCTCCAGGCTGCAGTTTGGGAGAGGAGCAGGCTGCAGGGTGGGGCAGGCTGCAGTCTGTACTGCATCCCCCTGCACGGGTGCATCCCTCAGCCCTCAGTGCTGGCCACAGGCTCCTCTGACAGAGCTGCAGCAGCCCCTGCTCCAAGGAAAGAGCTGCAGAGAGCCTGGCAGGTGGCACAGGGGGGAGGGACCTTCTGCCAGGTGCACAGAGAGGGGGCCTGGGGGGCTGTGGCACAGAGTGTCCATGGTGTCCTGGTGTGCCTGCCTGAGGGCTTTGTGGCACAGTGGGACATCACTCCCCAGTGATGCTGAGGGAGTTTGGAGCAGGAATGGCAACCACTGAACTACCAGAGGCTCACTCCTGCCCCCTGGACAAGCTGGATCTCAGAGCCAGGGGCCCACCCACCACCCACTTGCCCTCAAAATCCACTTTTGTTTCCTAGGTCCCTCCAGCCCCAGGGGCCAGTCCCTCAGCCCTGTGGCAGAAACGACATCAGACTTTCACTCCTTGCTGGCCACCAAGCATAACAGAGCCCTCCTGTCACCAGCTGAGGAGGAGGAGGAGACAGGAGGTCCCAGGTGCACACAGCTAATGAGGCACGGAGAGCGTGGAGGGAAAGCAACACTCTGTCCCTGTGCTCATGATCTCAGGTGAAGGATAAGACTGAGCCGAGTGCTGAGCAGGGCTGTGGGGAAGGGAAAGCAGAGCTCATGGAAAGGAGCCAGGCAGAGAAAGTCAGCGAAACCCTGGGCATGGCACCGCCAACCGCTGTGCATGCCTGAGCAGCCTGCGTGGATGGAGAGCGCTGCAGGGCAGGGCTCCGGGCAGCCTGGGGACACCTTCCCCTTCAGCTGCCCCCAGCTCACCCAGCACCGGCTCACAGAGCTCCTGCCAGCCCACAAAGCCTTGCCCCGTGCCCAGCCAGAGCGGCCACCGCACCAGTCCCCCGTGCCAAGCAGAGAGCGTCGCCAGCGGGGGGCTGCGGATGTTGTAACTCCTCGGAGGAGCCCCATTTGCCGCTGCCTCTCACTGCCCGCTCCTTACAACATTTTGCCATCCACAAACAGAGGCAGCTGCAACGTGAGAGCGAGGGCGGGCGGTCGCCGGGCCGGGGTGGCTCCTGCCCAGCCGGCGCTCATTGGCTCCTGCCCCTGTCCCACGCCTGGCCTTTGGCAGGCTCCGGGTACCTTCAAACCCTGTCCCCTCCTGACCGCTGGCCCAATGACATTACTCGCTCGTTGTTGTTTTGAAAGGACATTTGCAAGATTTCCTGTTATATTTTACCTCGGTAATGTTATCCCCAGTCCCTCCGGGCTGAGCATCGAGTTGCTGCTGCAGCAGCGGCGTGGTACCACGGGGCACTCCAGCACAGCCAGGGCTGCCAGGCCAGGGTGGGCACAGGGGGCTTAACTCTGCTAGAGAGCCGCTGACACCGCTTGGAGTCCGTAGATACAGAGAGCAGCAGGAGCTGGAGCTCAGGCAGCTGCCCTGCTCTCGAAGCTCAGGGTCTGGTTGAGGAGGAAAGCTGGCAGAGCTGGCCGGCTCCTGTGCACAGGGCAGGGTGTGTGACACGGACAATGTGACGTCCCATTCACCCCATGGCATCCCAGACACCATCCCTACCCACCGCAGGTGTTTCTGAGGCTGCCACATGACTGACTTCTTAGAAGGTGGAGACAACACCACTTATAACATCTTGTCCTCCTTCGCCTCTCTCCTGGTGCTTCCGAAGCCGTTTTATGAGTGTTATTCAACCAATTCCTCCAGAAACTGCAGGGCACAGGGAAGTGGTGTGATCTCCATTTCATAGGTGAAAAGAATCAAAAGGCACAGAAAAATGCTTGGACTGTGCAAAAGTCCAGAGCAGTCAGGAGCTGAAGTTGGGCAGGTTAACAACAACTTGCAGCCACGTCAGCAGCTGTAATTCATCCTGCAGGATCCCACAGAAACCTGAAGCAGCAGAAAGTCCACTTGGCCAAGATGCCCCCACTGTGCTCTGCTGTCCTCTGTCCCCCTCCCAGTACAAGAAGGGCCTGACCCCAATGCCACATCCAGTTTTGCTGCAGGACTGGAAGAAGCCCTCACCTGTCTGTTCAGAGGAGAAATGGGGCAGTGCAGGCTGGGCTTTGCTTTCCTCATGCTCCTCCACACCTGGGGGTGGCTGCTGCCAGGGCGGGTGTCCTGCAGGCTGGAGGCTGGGAAGGGCTCATCTCCTCGGTTAGAAAGAAAGGGAGGAGGAAAAAAGGACCAGAAGGGAAAAGGTATTTCTAAAGAACTCAGCCATGCACAACTTGGATGACAATTGACGAGTAATTCCCACCAATGTTACTTCCTACTTTAGTGCAGATGGTGCAAAGGAAATCATGAGATACTCAAGGGCAAACCTCGCCTTTTGTGCAATGAATTCCTCCCAAAGGACTGGCGTGGGGAGGCCTTCCAGCCCTGATGGGGCAAACCTCCTTTCTGTTCTGAGCTCATCTTCAGCACACCATAGCCTTCATCACTTGTACCTTCTGCAAGGAAAGGAATGCACGTCGGATCACTGCTGATCACCACACTGATCAGTGGGATCAGCTGGGAATTTGAGTCTCAGTCTTCAAGGAATTGCACACACCCCAGAGCAAGGCAATTTCCTTCCTTGGCCCTGCTGACTGTGCTGTGCCCGCTGTGACTACAGCTGGGAATCCTGGCAGGACATTCCGGGGCCCAGGCCTCCCACCCATGGGAAGAGAAGTTTCACTGCTGGCAGGGCAGCCGGAAAAGCACCTTGGGTAAGTGTTTTGGCACTCAGTAATTAGTACTAGAGTGCACAGCAATGAGGAAGAGTTGCTTTGTCCCATCCCAGCAGCCAGGGCACCCTGGCCTGCAGCTCCCATCAGTGTGACACAACAAATGCTGTCCATGACATCTCCTTTTGGTACAAGGCTTGGGATCATCAGGGAAAACCCAGTGTTGCTCCATTGCGTGGTGTCCACAACGTGTCCTGAGCCAAAGGGAGGCCAGAGGGAATTAAAAGAGTGGCTGGAAACAGCTCTGCCTTTGAAACAACAGCAAGGAGAACACGGGCAGGCAGTGGGCCTTTCTTGCCAGAGGGAGAAGCACTTTCTGTTCACCCCTCAGAGCCTGGCACAGAGCTCCCCACCCCGCTAACTCCACATCACTTTGCTCCCTCAGCTCTTTACAGTGACCCTGCAGGCCTGTCTAGGCTCTGAGGGGAATCAAGGATTTGGAGCCATTAGGCTGCAGGTGTTGCCACTTAGTTGGTTGTGTATCAGCTAATTCAGGCTGCAGTGCCAAGCCCTGCTCTTTCCCATGTAATTGCAACGGGTAAGTAAATAGAACATTCATGAGATTTTTGGTCCCATCATTAATTATTTCTGAAAGGGCTTTTAGGATACGCCTCAAAACCCCAGACAGAAAGATGACGTGCGTGACATCAAGATGCTCACAGCCGCAGCAGAAATGAAAACAAGGAAAATCAGAAGATCTTTTGCTCCTTTTTACTCTTTACTGCAGTCCCCTGGTCCCACTTCATGCAGACCCACCGAGCCTGGAAGTGTCCCCTGGCCCAGCCGCGGCTCTCAGGGTTTTTGTATCTCCAAATTTCACTTCAAATGGGGTGATCTGGGGACTGTTGAGAGGTGCCTGGTGCTGTTGGGTGCTCCCACTTTTAAACGCTGGCAATTTTAAGGTGTGCGCAGTGGCATTGCTCAAAGTGGGTTCCCTCTGTGTGTGCGTGTCCCTGGGGAAGGCATTCCAGCAGGAACTACGGGGCTCTTTAAAAGCCCCAGAGAGAGCCTGGACGCACTCCTTGGTCTGACCCGCTGCACCCAGCGCTTACACATCCAAACTCGGAGCGACCCAGGGGCCGGTGGCACCCCCCGTTTGACGGGGTGGCACTTCCAAGGGACACAAAAAAGTGGTGTCCCACGCGTGTCTGCAAAGCCCCCGGGGCGGTTCCTCGCAGCGATCCCCCCGTGCCCGGCTCCCGCAGCCGCTGCGGGCGGGGGCTGCGGGCGGGGGCTGCGGGCGGGGGCTGCGGGCGGGGGCTGCGGGCGGGGGCTGCGGGCGGGGGCTGCGGGCGGCTCCGCCCCGGCGCTCCGCGCTCCCCGCCCCGCCGGCCGCCCGGCTCCCGCCGCCGCGCCTGCTGCATGCTCGGTGCTCAGCCCCAGCCGGAGGTGGAAGATGGCGGAGCCGGGGCCGGATTGCAGCTCTCTGCTCGACGAGGATCTCTCCTCCTTCGTCTTCAGTTACCTAGCTGACAGCCAGGTAGGCAGCGCGGGGGGGGCTCTGCTGCGCGGCTCCCCGGCGCGCTGCACCGGAGGGGGGGAGCGGACGGACCCCCCCGCTGCTTGCCGGAGCACCCCGGGGAAGAGCCGGCGCTGCCGGAGCGGGGCTGCGGGGCTCGGCTCGTCCGCCGGGCCGCCCGGGGGTGCGCGGCGGTCCCGTTCTCTCCGCGGCTGCGGAGCCGGCCGCCCGCGGGGCTGTGCGCGCCCCTCCCGGGGCTCCCGGGCGGCCGCAGCCCCGCAGCCCCGCCGGCGCTTTCAGCACCACTCGCACGTGGACTCCCGCGCCCCCCCGTTCCCCCATCGGCCGGCAGCTTGGGGGGGACAGGGGACAAGTTGATGGGTCGATGGGTTTCGGTACAGAAGCACCCCCCGGTTGTTAGGGCTCCCCCGAAGGTGGGGAGGGGGCGGCGCAGTGGTGGGGGGGGGGCTCCGCAGGGGGCTGCGCGGTGGGGGCTGATAGAGCCGGGCTGGGGGATGAGTCATGCCGAGCGTCAATTCCACGCATACGGGCTGGGATCTTGGGGGATGGAGGTTTGGGGAGGGGGGGGTGCGACAGCGAGAGGGGTCTCGGTGCTGCGAGTCGCCGGCTCCCAAATGTGGATGGGCTGTGTTTTGGACGGAGCTGGGTATTAAAATCAGATTAAGGCTCCTTGGCAGCTCCGGCGGGATCACGAGAGCGAGCCGTGCTGGCTATAGGGCTCGCATGCTTTTCCATTTTGGGGGCTGCAAGAGAGGCGCTATACAATAAACCGGGCAGGAGCCGGAGCCGGGGCTGAGCCCGAGCATGGCCGCGCATTTCGCAGTCGGCTCGATGAGGCTGCTGCAAGTGCGAAGAGTTTTCTGTAGTTATTTATCATCCCCCCCGACCCTTCACTTTCATAACCACGGATTACAAAATAGCTCTGATTGTGAAGCGAGCGCATTCATCCCAACCCTTGCTCTCTCACCAGTTCAGCCCCGCGATTGCAAACAGCCAGGAGCGTGTGTGTTTGTGGGGAACAGGACCAGGGCTAATCCTGCCGCCGTTTGGGTTCAAAACAAACACGGGCTCGAGACCTGGTAAATCAGATTTGCCCGCGGTGCGTGTGCCAGACAGAACCAGGCAGGGCTTGCCACCAGCCAGATTGATGTAGTCCCGGCACCTCTGCCCGCCTGCACCAGCGCCAGAGCGCTCCGGCTTGGCACGGGACCGGGCGGCTTCTGGGGGCAGAGCAGGGGGGAGGCAGCTTGGCTTCTTAACCAAGAGCTGCTGACAGGTTGATTACAGCAGAAGGGTCAGGAAAGGTGAGAAGTGGGCCGAGATTTTGTAAGCACTTTGTGGGTTTTTTCCATTTTGTTATTGCTGAGGGAGCCATCGGCTTGCAGGAGGGGAGGCTGGCTGTGTGGGACACTGTCCCCCGAGCGGGCTGCGTGTGTGGGATGCCATCCCCTGGAAGTATGGCACAAAGGCTGCAGCTCCCACCAGCCCCATTGCTCCCTGAGCAGGTGAAAGTTCCTGGCTCCATTTCCCTATAATAACACTCCTGTTCTCAGTGTGTTAACCGTGACATGAAAAGCTCTTATGGTTGCAGCGTGTGCCTGGAGCCTTGTTTCTCTTTTTCTTTGCTTTTTGGTCAGCATGTGCCAATTTAAGAATATTATTCCAAAGAGCGACTGCTAAGAGAGGGGGAAAAAAAATCCTACGAATTGTCATCCTTCTCTGGTGCAAGCCCACCATGTTGTGAATATTTCCTGGAAAATTTGGAACTGTGAAATGGCCTGTGCTGAAATGAGACAATGTTGATGAAACGTAGTTGGCTGTGTCCCCTGTTTTCTCTCCCTGTCCCCAGCGTGCTCTCTGCTGGAGGGAGCAGCACAGGTAGCGCTGCTCTGAAATCTGCAGGTGTGGGAGGAGAGGAGCAGCGAGGGCAGCGTTGCAGCTCGCTGCAGCTCCCGTGCAGCCCCTCTGTGCTCTCCCGTCCGGCGCCTGCTTTCGATAATTCCGTTTCCTCTTCTGTCCCCACGTGCGCTGAGGGGCTCAGAGCCGCCATGGGAAGAAAAGAGAAGACAGAAAAAGGAAGAAAAAACAGCCCCCCCCAGCTATGATTTGCATGCGTTTGCTTAAGAACCGCCTGAAGTTGTAAGCATGTGTTGTGCTTGTACCTTAACCTCTGATGAAACCGGGGGAAGGCTCCAGCCCTGGCTCTGTCACATGCTGCCTTCTAACTGGGAGCGGGAGGCGGGCCGGGCTGGCGCTGACGTCTCTCCCCATTACTACTGTACGAGCCTCTGCTTACAACTGGGTTACTGACTCCTCTGGGGAGCCCCAAAGCTGCTGCCCCAAGGACCCCAGTGCCCCGGCACGGAGCAGGTTATCCTGAGAGGCTGCGCTGTCAGGAGGCCACGGGATGATGAATAGTGGCCGTTTCCTTCGTGGAAATTTTGAGGAACCGGGACTCTCCTGCTCTCTTGCCCGTGCTTCTCCCCGTCCTGCTTTTGCAGTAGGTTGTGAGAAAGGCACAGTTGGTGCAGGTGCCAGGTGATCCCTTCCCCTCCAGGGGAGGAATCCTGAGCAAGGCTCTGGGGGAGATGCACAGGGAAGGTTTGACAGGGGTATCTGCATCAGTCCCTTATTCATAAGGGTTTGTGCTGAGGGTGCCAGCTAACCTCTATTTACATATCGAGGACAGCGATGATTCACGTGGTACCTGCATTGCTACAGAAAGAAAATCAGGAGTTTTCACTTGATATCTGCCTTTCTCCTGCCAACTCCTTTTTCCTTTTTTTTCTTTTTTTTCCTTTTTTTTTTCCAACAAAAAAAGAATGATTTTGTTCTGCTGCGCCTCAAAATGTGTCCTTTCTGGGCCTGCTTAATCCATTTTGTGCAACTCTGCTGCTCAGAGGTATGAAGCTGGTTGTAGCTGGTTCATCTGCTGGCACCAGGCACTGGGAAGTGCCAGCCAGGCAGCTCTGCCGAGAGCACCGCGGAGCAGCTCTCAGCATCCCTGTGAGAGGCTGGAGCTCTGTGGCTCTAACGGCTTCAATTCGTTTAAAAACCCCAAACAAAGTGCAGCAGGAGGGGGAAAGAAATAATAATAAAAAAACCCAGGCTGCTTCTCAGAGGGATGTTTAAAGATCACATGAACTGAAATACAATATTCCCTCTTTAACTTCCCAGCCTCCTGCTAACAGCTTAATCCATCGATGAGTGCAGGAGGCACAGCGAGCCCGCGCTGGGTTGGCATTTCTAGTGCTGAAGTGGGGATGCATCTCTGATTTCTGATAGTCCTCACTGAGCTGACCGATATCCTGCTTTTTCTGTGGCCTTTCTCTCGAAGATTTGGGGTGGGTTTGGACGATGGACAGCCCGAGGGCCTGTGCAAAATGCATCCTCAGCTGCATTGCTGCAGCGTGGGTCGAAGGGCTGCTGCAGTGGCAGGGCTGGAGGAGGCTGAAGTTTTCTGGGAAGTAGGGTCGCTGTGTCCTGGTGGCTGTCACCGTGCTGGAGCTGGGGGTGCTGGTGGCTGTCCCCACCACAGCAGAATCTGAGCTGGGCCAGGAAACAGGAGGGAGAGGAGAGCTGGGCTGGAACCTGCCCCTCAGAGCCTGCCCCCACACCTGCCTGCCTTCCCCCCGGGATTCTGACCTGTGTTCCCCGCCCCAGGGGTGCCCCATGCCCGGGGGTTTTCCCCCACCTGCCTGCCTGCACATCCCTGCCCCACTCTCATGCTGTAATGGAAAGGCACCTCTCCAACAGGTGAATAATTAAGGGCTCAACGAGGGCCTCCAGCAAAGGGAGCTTTGTGAGGGAGCGGGATCTCTCTCACATTAACCTTTCCAATGTCAAAAGCCTTTTTGTGGGGAGGAACTCCACTTACACAAGCTCTTTGGCATGGATGGTTGTCTAATTAAAAATGCTCTGGAAATGCCCCTTCCAACCCCAAACTCCTGGTTTTGGGGAATGGGTCCCATGTCTGTGGTGCAGGGCTGGGGACAGGGATTGCACAGGCTGGCTCCTGGCAGATGGTTTGTTGTGGCACCAAGAGCAGGAGCCCACCAGGCTCCGAGATTCCCTTTGGTGGGGCTGGGCGCTGTGGCAGGATTTGGGAGCTGCAGTGCTGTAGTGACGGGACAGGGAGAATGCATTCAAACTGACAGAGAGTAGGGTTACAGGAGACACTAGGAAAAAATTCTTCCCTGTGAAGGTGGGGAGGCCTTGGCACAGGTGCCCAGAGAAGCTGTGGCTGCCCCTGGATCCCTGGAAGTGTCCAAGGCCAGGCTGGAAGTCGTCCCTGCCCATGGCATGGGGTGGAATAGACGAGCTTTAAAGTCTCTTCCAACCCAAACAATTGTATGATCCCACGAAGGACACGATTCCCCCCGGCCAGCATGTGCCAGCACCATGGAGGCTTGGGGACATCCCCGGGCCGGGGCAGAGACCAGTCATTGTGCAGGGCCAGTCTGCGCGGCTGCTACTGCCAAATGCCACCACCGAAGCCACCACTTCTGCATGCCCGTGGCCCTGGGGGGATGCTGTCACCGCGGCGAGGGGCACCATCCCCGTTGGGCTCTGCAGCGCTGGCTCTGTCGGGGAAGGGAAGTGCTG
The DNA here is from genome assembly GCF_963513975.1 of Fringilla coelebs. NCBI lineage: Eukaryota > Metazoa > Chordata > Aves > Passeriformes > Fringillidae > Fringilla > Fringilla coelebs. The sequence continues at coordinate 17,580,494 of NC_140041.1, forward strand.
TCCCCAGAGACGCGGCTCCACCGGGACCGCGCGTGTGGCACCGCTTGGCCGCCACCGCGGAGCCGGGGACGCGAGGTGCTGGCAGGGCCTCGGCTGCAGACACGTTTGCCGGAGGAATCGGCTTCAGGCTCCCGCAGCTGAGCCCTGCTCCATGGCAACCCGGCGCGGGCTTATATTTCTCGTGACTGCTTGGCAGCCTGGAGTGATTTAGCAGGGGGGAACTCTGTGCGCGCCGGAGCCGCCGCCAGCGCGGCCGTGCCGCGGTGACCGCCACGCTCCGGCCCTGCGGGGCTGCCGGCCGTGCGGGGCTCCAGAGCCCTGCCCGCAGCCCGGGAGCGGGCAGGATCCCCCCTCCTGCTGCCTGCAGAGCCGCCTTCTCGCCTGGACGAGGGTGTTTTAAGATGCCTGTGCTTGTAGTGAGGAGCCAGGGACTAAAGGTTGAAGTTAATGGGGCGGGTGGTCAGGTGAGGTAGTGACCTACTTCCAGGGGCACGGGCACCGGAGGCACTGGGTGATGGTCCAGCCAATGTGTTTCCCTTCCCTTATCGCCCGTCCAATCTGCTTTTCAGCACTTTTCCTGAACTCTGGCTTACAAATTATTATTTATTTATTTATTTATGGCGGTCGGGTTTTTTTTTTCTTTTTCCTTTTTCTTTCAATAACGGGAGCTTCCAAGAAACGCCAAAGGACTTTGCACAGATCTGGCTGCGCTCAGGGCCTTGTCAGCCCTGTCCTCATCCAGCCTCGTCTCACTGCACTTCCCCACGTGGAGGCAACAGCCAAGGCCGAGCTGCTGCATTAAACCAGTTCACTTCTGAATTAACACAGGAAAAAGTAAAAGCTGGAAATCTCCTTTGGCCCTGGGAGATCTGGAAACCCGCCGGGGGAGGGGTTCTTCATGTGGCAAGCGTGGTATCTGCTGGTGGGGGATGTGGAGGGGCTGTGGCAGCCCTGGGGACACGGCCCCATGCAGTAGCCAGAGTCACCTTTGATCTCTGCCGGCTCCGGGCAGCAATGTGGGGCTTAGAGAAAATACTTCCCTTATCTCACATCCCAATGTCCCGAGGCAAAGCCCGCAGGCGCTGGGAGCTGGGTGGGCACCCCAGCACCAGGAGCTTCCCTGAAGGAAGCATGATGATGCTGAAGGGTGCCAGGAGCTTTTTACATCTGTGTCCCCTCTGTCCCCATGGCCCCCTGCCCACCCAGATGGGGACAAAGGCTGGAGAGCCCATGGAGGGCTGATGTGACACTTCCCCCTCCCCTGGGATGAGCAGTACATGCTTTATATGGATGTTTTTGTGCTGAGGTGGCGCCTCCAGCTCTTGCAGGGACTCCAGTTGCAGGGCAGCAGCATATCTTTACTGAGATGCATTTTCTGAATTCTTCCTGTGTGCCCTGCAGCCGGGGCAGCACCACAGCCCCTCTGCTGAGCCAGCCACAGCCAGACCCCTCGGTTCCTGTTTCATTTTGCTTCCAGTTGGGCTCAGAGAGCGGCAGCTCAGCCCTGCTGTCACTTCTGCACCCCCCTTTGTCTTGGGACGCTGCAGGACATGCTTTGTCTGCAGCATGCAGGGGGACAATGTGGGAAGTGTCATCCTTTCGCCCCTGCTGCCCAAAGCCGCCTTCCCCACCTATTCCCCGAGGAACCCTCATTTCCTAATTTTCATGGACGTCAAGAGCAAGGAAATCCTGTGGCGAGGGCCGAGCGTCCTGGCCGGGGCTGCAGGCCCGAGCTGGGGCAGCCTGGGATGGAAGGAAGCCCAGCTGCCTCTCTTCATGTTTGTTCTCCTCCCTCCTGCGCCCTGCAAGGGGGGATGTGGCTTTCACAAGTGACAGCTGGGGCCCTGGCTGTCCTGCCACGAGGTGACCCATGGCCGGAGCAGCTCCAGCTGTCCCTGGGGGTGCAGCATTTTTGCTGAGCATTTTTCTTGCGTTTTTTAGCCAAGTTCCTAGGTAGGAGGGAGTCGAGTTATTATTCTTTCATGAAGAAAGTGCATCTGTAGCTGCAGGGTGTTCGGGAGACTGCCATGACCCCTTGCATGCACGCAGCACTGGCACACTGGGCTGCAGCTGGGCTGGCTTGGAGCTGAGACCAGCACTGGTCACCCCAAGGCCACGGCTGTGCACGTGCCAGGGTGGCAGTGAGGAGCTGGAGGTGACAAACAGGGCACTCACAGCTCTCCTGGAAGGATGAAGCAGGGCCAGGCTCTGCCTCTCTTTACCCTGCAGAGGCCAATCCCTCTGCCAGTTTGGTGTGGTGACACTGGTGGGCACAGAGCCAGTGGCTGTGGACCTTTGCTCCATGTGTGCTGCCCAGGCAGAGCCCACACTCCTGGGCTGGGAGCAGGGCCAGATCCCAGAGCTGGCCAGGGGCTCGCCTTGGCTGGTGCCCGGTGAGCTGCCAGCACCTGCTCCTGCCACGCACAGGCTGCTCACCGGGCACCGGCACGGCGGGGCTGAACTTTGTCCAGCTTCAGTCCTGATTTCTTGGCACCTTCCCTGCCTCGGTGCAAATGTTTGCAACTTCCACAGCCCTTGGCTTCCAGCTAATTAAACTTTGCATTCCTGTTGGCTCCCTGCAAACCCAGGCCGCTTCCCTTTGCCCCGGGCTGGGGGACCTGCGGTTCTGCCTGTGCCAGGTGTGTGTGGCTCAGGGCCACCTTCCTGCACCTTCATGGCAGGAGGATTTTCAAGCCTCCCCTCCAACAGCATCAGCCCCAGAGCTCTGCACAGCTGGAGATTTGAACCACCAGCATCGTTTCTCCTTTTGAGCAGGCTTGCACACAGTCACGACCAAACCGTGCTGATAATGAAAAGGAAAAAAAAACGCAATTTTTTTCTTAAAAAGGAAGTTTCTGTTTCTGTGTGGGCCCCACAGGGAGGCTGGCGCATGCGGGTTTCCAGTGCTAGAACCCATTTCCCAGGTAACAGAACTCCAGCCTGTGAGAACTGTGTGGTTTTCTCAGGCTGAAAGGTTGGACGGTATTTGAGCTGCTTTTTTTTTTCCCTTGTTGCTGTGTCCTTTTAAGAAGGAATAAGTATGTCTATTTATATGTATTTTGAAAATGAAAGCACATGGCCCGTGTCCCCAGAAACCCTCATGGTACATGCTGCCACCCAGCTCTGGGGGGACACTGCTTTGCTGGTGACCACCCCCAGCTCACCCCGGCAGCAGAACTGGGGGGCAGCCCTTGGAGCTGGGGATGAGCTGTGGTAGGTGCAGGACATTCTCCTGGGAATTCTCCATGACACCAGAGGCTTTGGGATGTGGAAGTGGATGCGGCAGGAAGGAAGTTGGTGGCTGAGAGGAGAGCGATGTCATGGGGGGAATGTTGGGACAACATGAATGGGAAGGGCTGGAGCTGCTCACTTCCTTTACTCATGTTGACTCCTCCTGCCCCTGCTCTGAGTGGTGCTGCCTGGCCTGCCTGCAGTGCTGGCTTCTCCCTTCCTCTGCCAGGGCATCCTGGATGCAGAGTGGTTTCCCTGGGGAGAACTGAGGGTCTGCTTGCCCTGGCTGCCTCCTCTCAGTGTCCACCTCAGTGTCCACCAGTGCCCGCTGCCCATCTGCCCAGAGGAGCTGCAAACCCGTCTGCACATCCAGCTGAGTCAAAAATACATGAAAGGCAGATTATCAGGGGGAGACTGTCCTCATCTCTGCCGCTCACTTATGGCAGTGCAAGGACCTGGAAATACAGCTTTCAAGTTTCTCTCTGTATTTATGTAACCCAAACGAACTCTTTTTTGGAAAGAGCCATTCTGTCTCATTTAGATACCTAAATATAGCAGCCTCTCCGGAGGGAGGATTAGCCTGCAAGTGCCCTGGCGGGTATGGGACCTTTGTGCACGGGTGTTATGGGGAGTTTGAACCTCATTCAGTGGGGCCTGGGGGGATTATTCCCTTTGCCATTATCAGGGTGGGCTTGCAGTGTTCTGGGTCAGCGGGGAGCTCACGGCAGTGACCGAGTTGGGAAGCACAAACCTGTGGAGATGTGGACTGCAGGGTTTTTTCTGAATGTCTCGATGCCTTTTGAGGCCAGGGCCCTTCTATGCCCAAACATGCTGTTTGTTACTGTGCTACCACCTCCCCTTGCAGGGAGGATCTGTGCTCCAAAGCGCTGAAGCAGAGCTGAGCTACAGGATGAAACCTCCACATCCAGCCCTGCCAAAGGGCCCCGTGGGGCTGCAGTGCCTCGGGGTGATCAGTGAGGGCTGTTGGAGATGAATCACCCCCACAACGTGGCTGGGTGGAAGGGCAGGGAAGTGCAAGAGTCCTTCTGCCCATAGGTGCACCTCAGGTAAGGTGCACTTTTAGGGAAAGGTGTGGGACCAAGCCTTTGAAATGCCAAGCTGAGGGACACACCCCACAGGTGCCATTTCCCTTTGCCAGGGATGTTCATGGGCATTCAGGGACACCCACCCTCCTGGGCACCAGGGCCTGCACGCTTCCCTGAGAGGCAGGTGTTGGCAGAATCCAGGCACTGTGCACATCCCATGGACCCACTTCTGCTTCTTCACGCACACCAGAGCTCTTTGCCTTTGGATGAGAACAAGAGATGGGTCTGACCATGTGGTGTGGGGGGCCTCTCATGCACCCCCTAGCATCAGCCAGGCTTGCACCTTGCACCAAGCATTAATGGGAGCTGAGTTTCTCAGAGGTGCACAGGGTGACCTTTGCTTTTGCCTTGTAACATTTCCAACTGCCCTGCAAGTGAGGGTGTTACTTCCAAGGAAGTGGGGAGTGGCTGTCTGTGTGTTGTGTGCTGATGTTCCAGGGACTTGGTGACACATGCTGCAGGAGTCTCTGCAGCAGGCTGGTTTTAAGAGTGTGGAGAGGACACCCTTATATTTCCCTCTGCTCCTGCCTGCTTTGCAGCGCTGACACAAGAGCAGCTCCCTGGCCTGGGGCTGCTGCAGGGGCTCCTTGGGATAGGGAGACACACAGAAGCTGCCTTGTATTTTCTGCAGAAAAGCAGAGGGTCCCTCAGCTGTTTGAGCACTGCCTCTGTGCTTTTGGCGTGCTTTTGGCTCTGCCTCCCTGCACACCTCGTCCCCCCGCTGCCCATCCTTGCCCCTCCCTGTGCCCTGTGCCCCGTGCCCAGCTCAGAGCTGTGCAGCCTGTGGTGTGCAGGCTCCTCTGCCATGCCCCTGGGGCAGGAGCCACCTGGCTAAACCGTGGGACCCCGGGGATGTGTCAGTGAACACCTGCAGGCTGGCTCCACACAGCGCCCTTGGACAACCTTGTGAGCCCTGGTGCTGTGTCCCCTCAGCTGCCAGTGCACTGCAGGGACCAGGCAGGTCCTGTTTGGGCGCTGCCCTGCCCAGGTCGGTGTTGGGCCCTAGCAGGGTGCAGGTGAAATGGACAAGGCAGAGGAAGCGGAAGGGGAGGAGGTGGCATGGTGGGCTCTGTGTGGATGGCTCTCAGTGTCCCCAGGATCCCCGAGCTCCTGGCAGATGGCTGCAGCCCTCCCGCCCTGCTCCGAGGAATACAAATGTGCGGCAGATACGGTTACCCGGCCCGGCAGCGGTGTTGGCTTTCATCTGGATCGATATCCTTGCTGGCCTGCGTCTGCGGGAGCGCTCAGCTGGCAGCACAAGCCTGCCCAGGAGCAGACACCCGCCCAGGCTCTGCTGCAGCCCCTGCCCGTCCGTGTGTCCGGCTGCCTCGGCGTGGAGGCAGCGCCGGTGCGGCCGCAGCCGCGCTGTCCGGCTCCGTCATGCGTAAAATGTAATAAATAGGGCCATAAGCCTTTTACAAAGTCTATTTCCACTCTTGGATCCGGGATTTAATGCATGGCTGCTTAGAGAGGCTGAGGATTTCAGGGGTCAGCAAGGCTAATTGCACTGCTGGAATAAAAGGGTGCGTGGTGAGGATCCTGCCCGCGGGCAGGAGCGGGTGCCGGGGGTCCCAGTCCCCCGCCCGCTGCCCCGGCCCTCTGTGCTTCCTGCCTGCAGTCTGGGAATGCCACGGCCAGGTGTGGCAGCTTGGCGAGGGCTGGGGTCCCCAGGGAGGTCTCTTTTGGGGCCTGGGAGGCCGAGCCAGCTGGGGAGTCACATGCTGCAGGTGTTCGATTCCCCGCTGCTCCGTGGTGTCTGTGTGTGTCTGCCCAGGCACGGCTGGCTGGAGCGCTTGATCTTAGATTACCTGTAAGCCAGGGAAAGCCTCTGCGGGGCCAAGGGCCAGTGAGGATCAGGGCTGTCCTGGTGCCAGCTCAGCCCCAGCCTGCAGCATCTCCTTCAGCTGCAGAGAGGAGCTGGGTACCATCCTGCCAGGCTGTGCCAGCGGGCCCTGATGCCACAAACTGGGATGTGAAGGGATGTGTGGCCTGTGCCGGGGAGACAGCCCCACTGGGAATGGAAATGCCCTGCTGGGGGAGAGACCTGAATGGGGGGTGCTCCAGAGCCGGGTGTGCTGGCTGGCCAGCACAGGGCTGGGGTCAGGACCTGGACAGAGCTTTCCTGGAGATGCCAGGGAGGGGCTGATGGGATGTGCGGGCTCTGCATCACCAGGACAACCGGCAGCCACACGCGCCCTGTAAGGAGGGGGACCCAGATGCCCCGAGGCTGCCGGGCGCGCGCCCTGTGCCAGCCGCTCGCTCTGGCAGGGCTGTGCCGCCGGCCACGGCAGACGGAGGACGCCAGCTCCGCTCAGTGACTCCGCTGGCTGATCCCGTCATCTCCATCTCGCGCCAAGTGCTGAAGTCGCCATGGAAACCGGCATGGCAGCAGCCTCGCCAGCATCCTCACTCCCAGCGCCCGGTCGGTGCCGCGCCGGTGCCGGGTGACCGGTGGCAGCCTTGGCCACCACTGCTGGTCCCCGTTCCTTGGGGGCGTCAGTCCCGCTGCTGGGCTCGGGGATGCACACGGGGCCCTTTCCTGGAGCCATGGCAGGGCCCGATCCATTAGAGCTCCTCCATCCCGCAGAGCCCTGCAGGAAGCACAAAGCAAAAGCCCGAGAGTATTGCTATTAATAGTACCTGCTCACAAAGTTATCTTTAGCTGCAGTGCTCCCACCTTCATTCATAACAGCCATGGCACAGGCCTGACTCTTCGCCCTGCTGCTGGAGTGGCTTTGAGGTAACCCCGGCATCCCCAGGTGCCCCGCTCGCCTGGGCTTCCACCACTCAGCAGCCTTTCCTCTGCCTGTGCTGCAAACCTTTCCCCGTAGTGGGAAATGGAGCTGGATTTCTTTTCCAGGGTTCATTTTTCTGTGGTGACCGTAACTCTGAACTCTGCTTGGCTTTGCCTCTCCTCCCACATTGCTCCTGTGCAGCAGGGTTGTATCTTGCCAAAAGCTTTCTCCCTGGAGCATCCCTGCTGGAATTCCACGCTGGTGCTGGGATTTTGCTTGATCAGTGGAGGAGGCAGTGCATGAAGTTGACTATTGGGGATGGAGCATTTTCCCCTTGTACTTCAGTGGGTGTTTTCATAGGTTTCAAGCTGTGGTCCACCCTTCCCAGCATCTTTCATCTCCAGAGCTCACACAGATCCTGGGAGGGTGCAGGGCTTTGAAAGGGCTTTGAGGATTCAAGGGCTCATCCCACTCCTTTGAGGCAGCATCTCCCACCGTTGCCAGGGAAAGGCCTGTTGCTCCTATTCTTGAACTCGGCAGTCGCTGAGTTCCTCAGGTTCCTGGGTTAATCTGTTCCTGCCTTTAATGAGCTGCCTCATTAAAGTGTTTTTCCTAATAACCAACCCTCCGGGCTGGGTGATGTTCAGCTACAGACAACTGGAGACCTGCAGGCTGCAAAGGGCTGTTCAGGCTGCGTGTGGGGTGCAGGGTGAGCACCATCTCTCTTCTCCCACACGGTGCCAAAAAGGCTGTGAAGGGGGCAGCTCAAAGCACCCCAAATCTGCCTCTCCTGGACTCCAGCACCAGACCTACTGCACCCACAAACACAGGGCAGGCTGTACTGAGGGTGGCATTTGCCCTTGGGGTGCAGCAAACAGGGGATACTGGGACTAACCCACCTGCTGCAGAGTCTTCCTACAAAATGTTCTTACCCAGGGGTGTGCAGCACAGGGGTTGGACATCACCCTAGGAGCCAAACCTGTGGGTGCATGCCTGCACCCCTTGGGCTGGGAGGCGTCTGCCCAGCCCTAATGAGGGGGTTTGAGCTGCTTACCTTGGTGCCTGGGAGCTGATCTGGCTGGTTTGGATAAATGGAAGGGGAAGTCTCTCTCCTGGGGGCCTGCTCTGTGTGGAGTGCACACACAGCTTGCAGCCGTGGCCGCCTAGGAACATCCATCCTGCAGGCAGCTGTCCCACCTGGTCCCCTTGTTCTGCAGGCATCTGTCCCACCTGGTCCCCCAGCTCCGTGGTGGCTGCTCTGGGCCAGCAGGAGGAAGGCTGGGAGCCCTCGGAGCAGGGGCTCCCCAGGAGCAGCTTCCACAGAGCCTCTGGTGAAGCAGCAGCTGCCACAGCCCCTGTCCCCAGGCCGTGGTTTTTAGGGTGTCAATGATGCAAGGCAGGAAGGTGCCTGGTTCTGGGGCTGCTCCATTTATATTTAGCTGACCCACTTGCCGAGCGGGGGCTGCTGGTCCATCCTGGTGCTGCACTTGGGGTGCTGTGAGGGAGTGCAGCAGCAGCATCCGGCTGGGAGCGAAGGGCTGGCCTGCATCCCTGCATTCCTGCATCCTGCATCCCTGCACCCTGAGCTTGCTCTGGAAGGGCTGGACTGTGCTGGCACCCACCCTGCAGCCTGCCAGCCCCTCAGCACCACTCCCAGCCTTCCCCATCCAGCAGCACCCCAGATCCCACAGGGAAGGATGAGCTGTGGTGCCCCAGCAGGGGTGGAGAGGCAGCAATTGCTGCTGCAGGGAGCAGCCTGAGGTTGTGCACAGCCTGAGGCAGGAGCAGGCACTGCTCCAGCCCGTTCCTGGAGCCATCCCATGGGGTTCTCCTGGCTCTCCAGCCTCAGCTCACCCCGCCAGCATCCTGCTGCTGTCTGCGGTGGGTGCTGCCACTGCGTGAGGGGCTTCAGGGAACTCCTGGAAAGCGCTGGGCTGCCAAAACACATCCTCTCATTGCCAAGCACCTGCGAGGCAGCTGCTTCCCCAGGGCAGGAAGGAGATAAAAAGAAAATCTCTTTCAAAGGCAGGGTGGCCTCCTCCCCAGGATCAGGGCGGGTGGCCAGGATGCTTTCCCGAAAAGAGCCGCAATCCCTGCGTAGTGAGGGGCTGGAGGGGACATGGTGTTCCCATCCTGATGTCCCTGTGGCTGCGTGTTTCCAGGGCTGTTGTGGTTGGCACACCTGGAGAAAGGCGAGTCCCCAAGGCAGGTCAGAGCAAAGCACTTGCTGCGGAAAGGGAAATTAATTATGGGCACTTTGCTGCACTCCAAGTGACTGCAAAGGCTGATGTTTCTCCTGTTGGCCCATAAACTAATTGTAACGGCGAAACCTCAACAAAAGCCAGGCTCTTAAATGCTTTCTTAATTAATAATTCTCAATAATCACTTGACGTCAATGGCCAATTAAAACTTTGGAGAAGGGAAGTTGTTGTTAAGTGCCCGGTACCTTTGCTCCTCCAGTCGCTGCAGCTCTGATGAATCCTGCAGAAAAGCGCCGCCGGGAGGGCCAAGCCCGATGTTTTTAAAGGAAAACATTAAGCAGGAAAAACGTGAATATTCACGTGAGTGTCCACAGGGACAAGAGCAGGGAAGCTGAGCAGTCACTTGGCTCTGCTGCTCCCTGCTGAGCAGCTAGCAGGGGATGGCAATGCAAGCACCCAGAGGGTGGCACCAGGGGTGCCCCTTTCCTGCCCCTCTGGTGTGCTGAGCCCCCACGGACAGCATGAGTGGAAGGGCATTGTTTCAGGGAGTCCATATTCCAGGGCTCTTTAAGGTCCTGCTGAATGTCCTGTCCCATGGTGGGTCCTTGATTTGTTATGTGCCTCCTTCTTCTCCTTCTCTTTCTCTTCCTCCTTCCCACAGTCTGTCTGAGGTCAGCATCTCCCAGCTCGGCCCTGCCAGGCCTGAAAGCATCACCAGCTGGATTTTATTGGGTGGAGCTGAGTGGTCCCCAATCCATCTACTGTTAAGTGGAGCCTTTGTAAAGCTGCCATTCATCTCCCTGCAGTGCTTGTGGCTGCAGCGGAGTGCTGGGAGGGTTAATGTCCTCCTCCTCCTCCTTCTTCTCCTCCTCCTCCTTCTCTCAGCTTCACAGCCATCTTAAAACTGCTGGAGCCAGGGCTGTGCACTCCCTGCTCCCACTCCTTTTACAGTATGGGCTGGCTGGCCAGGGAGCCCGGGCGGCTCCTCCATCCATCCAACTCTTTTCCTTCTTTGGATGTGCCCTGCTCTGGCTGCCTGGACACTGCCTCCCCCCATGGGACCCATGCCCCTGGTGAGGGGTGATGCCCGGGGCCAGGGGCTGCCATGGCTGGGCTCAGCAGTGTCAGGGTGAGATTTTTGCCCACATTTCTCCAGGACAGTGCTGGGTGTCTGCCAAGGTGGATGCCAGCGGCTCCCGGGCACCGATGGCACTGAGTGGGCACTTTATACCTGCAAATCCCTTGGCAGGCACTGGGAAATCCTCCTGTGGGAAAGGTGGGAGAGGGTCAGAGCTGTCAGCCAAAGGAGGGTGAGGAGCGTGGAAGAGGGGGCAAGGAGCTTTGTGGCAGAGTATCCCATCCATGATGGGCACGGGCTGCTCCCAGCAGGGCAGCAGCAGTCCTGCAGTGGGGAAAAGCAGTGGGAGCCCTGCAGTGCAGGGAGCAGAGAGGGCAGAGCCTCAGGCAGGCAGGCTCTGCTCCCCACTGAGCTCCTGCCCTGCCTGTCACCCCTCACAGCTGGTTCAGGGGGTCCCTGGGGGTCCCGGGGGTGTTGCTGATGGCCGTGGGAGAGTTGCTGAGCCTGTGCTGATGGCCAGGCACAGCCCCAGCCCTCTGTGTGTCAGGACAGCAGCAGCACGTGCTCCTGCCTCTGTACCCCAGTGTGGCCTCTTACCCAAATACCAGCCACTGCCCAAGGGTTTGTGCCCCTCCTGACCCTGGGGAAAGCAGGGGAAAGGCCTCTGGGGCCGAGGGGGAGGCAGAAACTGGGTGTCCCTGTGTCCCCTCTGTGCTGCTTCAGCAGATGTCAGCACAGGGAGCCGGAGGAGGTCACTCAGGGATCGCATCTGGGCATTTTTTGGGTTGCTGAAAGTCCGTGCATAGGATGGTGCCTGAAAAGGGAATGAGGGGAGAAGGGGGAGCAGCCCCAAAAGGTACAGGGAGGTCTCTGGTGCTGCAGGTCCCCGTGGGTCAGTGGCAGGAACAGTGGGGACCCTCTGGGGGGACCAAGGACCTGTCATTCCAAGCGGCTTCTTCATGAGCCCTGTGCCTGTCCTGCCTGTCCCTGTATGGGGACAGCAGCCTGGGGTGTGAGTCCCTCGTGTCCTTGGTGTCCCTGCAGCCACCAGGCTCAGGGCAGGGACTGTCACCTCTACCCCTGCTGGGGGATGCTCCTGGGGCTGTGTCCCACCCTCCCAGTGCCCAGGTGCGACAGGGTGGGTGTGCAGCAGGAGTGCCAGGCAGGTTCCCAGTCCCCTCCCAAGCAGGTGGCACAGTGGGCACCAGGCTGCCTCTGCTGCTGCCACCACTCCACCCTATTGTCCCCAAGGAGGATGAGGCAGCCCTGGCAGACCTCCCAGCTTGGGAGGCCCTTGAGAGGTCCCAGTAGCAGTGTGGGGGGCAGGACTGGTGCTGTTGTGGGTCCAGCTGCTCTCCAGCAGGGATGATGAATGGCTTAACCCTCTCCTGGCACTGCCAGCCTCCTGCTTGGATGGATGCATCAGGATGGGATGCCTGGAGTTGTCCTGCTTGGCCCCATCTCAATGGCACTCAGTGCCAGCAGTGGGGGGATGGCTGCTGAGAGTCCTAGCAGGGCCACAGCCCATCCTGGCTGCCTGGCATCCCTCCTTTTCACCTCTTTGTCCCAGATGTGCTGCTGGAGGCACGCAGGCCTCCTGCCAAAGGATGGGTGGCTTTCCTGTGGCTTCCCTGCTGCCAGAGCCCAGGGATGGCTCCTCACCCAAGGCAGCCACGGTGCCAGTGCTCAGCCTGGCTGCACTTGCTGTCTCCCTGGCACTACAGGCAGGGGATCGTCTGCCAAGCACCGGGGTCACACCAGGATTTATCTCTCTGCTGCACATCCCAGAGGAGAGGAGATGGAGGCACCCATGGCTCCCTGCCCCTCCTGCCTCTCTGCTCCAGCTGTGGCTGGTTTGGTTGAGGAAGATCCCTGATTTTCACTGTGGGGAAGCCACAAGAAAGCCTCCTGTCCTTTGCCAGAAACCAGGGCACCCTCACCAGGAGCAGGGGACCCCCTTCCCACCCCCTTCCCTGCTCATGCCAGCGCATGTAAACCCTTGTGGGATGCAGGGTGGGGGATTTGGACTCAGTCTCATCTCTCAGGAGACACCCAGGGAAAAGCCTCGTGGATTATTTTATGCTTTGCACCCAGTTTGGGCCAGTGTGAGCCTGTGGATATGTCCAGGCAGCCCCAGCCATGGGTGAGGGGAGCATCAGTGCAGCCCCTGGCTCCTCTCACACCAAAGCCAGCAGCTGCAGGATAATAAATGAGGAGTCTAAATTTAGACCCTGTGTCTGGAGCAGCGTCACGGCATTGCCAGAGGGTTTTACCATTCACCACAGGCAGGTTTCCCCACTCCTCCAGCTCCATGCCACCTCTGCAGAAAAGCTCATCAAAGACATCCAGCTGGAAAAGCACCCCGAACAGAAAATCTGATACCTGCACAAAATCTCTGTGCCCACCGAGGGATGACAGAGCAGAGCATTCCAGGGAGCCTTGGAAGGAGCTGGCCTGGGGCCCGTTTCCTTTGGCAAAGGCTTTATTTTGTTGCACAGAATTTCGTAGTAAAGAAAACAGGGATGGAGCCATCCCTTGTGCCACCCCAGCCCCGTGGCAGCTCCTGTCCCAGCTGACAGGGAATCCGTGTTGAAATTCCAGCAGAGGCTGGAGTGTTGTGCAAAGAGCCCTGTGCAGAGCCAGGCTGTGCTTTCCTGGCAGCCCAGAGTGCCAGGCTGCTACTGGCTTGGGAATGAGGGGATTTGCATGAAGATTCCTGGTGCTGCCTCTGGGATTTTCCCCGTGTGTTGCAATGTCAGAGGGTGTTGGGAACAGATGCTGTCCACTGCTGGCTCCTCCTGGCCTGGGGAGGGTTTCTCCAGGCAAAGCCAAACACTGAGCCCTTGCCATGAGGTGTGAGTGTGGCAGGGACAGCTGGTGACAGGAATGTGACCAGCTCTGCCCAGGCCTTTCTTCGTGGCTCACAGCACCAGGACTTTTTCCCTGCACCCTTCTTTCCACAGAGTTCCTGCACCTCCCAGGGATGGGAAATGCCAAGGTGAGCACAGTGCTGGGTAAAACTCACCAGCAGTGGGGCCAACAGCCCCTTCCCACTGCCTGCACAGCCCCACATCTCTGCTCTGAGCTGGGCACCGTGGAAGCTGGGGCTGCCCCTGGATCCCTGGCAGTGCCCAAGGCCAGGCTGGATGGGGCTTGGAGCACCCTGGGATACGGAAGGTGGAACAAAACCTTGAAGGCTCCTTCCCATTGCAAACCATTCCCTGGTTCTGTGAAGGTGCACCACCTTCCCTGCGCCCGCCCGTGGTGCCAGCTGTGCCTTGGCACTACAGGGACACTTGAGGACACCCCAAGGACACCCCACTGGCAGAGCTGGCTCACAGCTGAGCTGGGGGAGAGCAGCACATGGTGCCGGGGGTCAGTGAGCCCCTGCCTGCCCCCCACATCCCAGGGCACCCCAGCCCCTCGGCCAGAGCAGGCGTGGCGTGTTCAGCGTGGGGACAGAGGCACCCGCAGAGCTTGGGCAGCTGCCCAGGGCACTGGCAGCCGTTTGGGAGGAGGAGGAGGAGGAGGAAGGCACCTGACTGCCAGGCAGGAGTCCAACTAGTTGAAACAGCTCCCGTTGTGGTTTGCATAACCCAGCCTGGCTCGGCCAGCTCTGGGTACACACGGTGTCACCTGGCCACCAGGCTGGCAGTGCGGCTGGGTGGGCAGGCTAGGGGCTGCCTCTCTGGTGCCCACCATGCCCTCTGTACCCTGCTGTCAGGCTGGGAGGGGCAGGGCTGGCTGTTCTCCTCCAGTGCAGCCCCAGCTGTGGGGCTGTGGCCCAGCAATGTCCCCTCGGTGCCACACCGAGCGCAGCCCTGTCCCGCTGCCCTCCCTCCCTGCAGGACCCTCCAAGGTGACACTGCAGGCTTTGACAAGGGCTCCTGGGGCTCTGACAAGGGCTCCTGGCCAGGCTCCCACATGGCAGCCCCTGCCACGGGGGCAGCAGAGGCAGAGGGATGGATAAGAGCGGGTGGATAAGAGCGAGGCAGGGCTGGGAGCTGGAGCTGCTCACATCTCACATGATTGGGGAGCTGCTGCCAGGCTCTGGAGCCATGCATAGTGCATGGAGGTGGCACACCACGCCAGGCCTGAGCAGCCTTAACCCCTGCCAGCCCTGCTCGGGCTTTCAAACCACCTGGCACTGCCAGGCTAGAGGTGGCATCCCCCACTCCAGAGGGGACCCCTGGCTCTGATGCTCCCAACCCAGGGGTGGCTGCTGGGTCAGAGCAGTTCCTGTCAGATCCAGAGCTCAGGGCTGGCTTTCAGGCCAGCCTGCCCTGGGGTCTCTGGCTTTCTGTTGATCCCTGGATTAGCTGGGGTCAGAAATAGGGGGGGACAAGGCTTGGGGGCAGGCAAGCTCAGGGCAGGGTGGCACAGCACGTGGAGCAGTTAAAGGATCTGATTTAGTGTAAGAACTCATGCTTGTGAGCTTCACCCCAACTGGTTTGGGAGGAGGAGAGGGGCCCCCAACTGGTTTGGGAGGAGCAGAGGGGCCCCCAACTGGTTTGGGAGGAGCAGAGGGGCCCCAGCTGCTGCCGCAGGGAGCAGCCAGACCCCTCCTCTCATGCCCTGTTGGAGCCTGCCTGGGGTTTTGGGGAGGGGAAAGGTGTGGTCCCTCACAGGAGAGAATTTGGAATAGAACAAAGCTTTGTGGATGTGGGTTTGCATGTGCTCCTGAAGGAGCTTCTTGCCCTCATAGGGTTTTTCTATCTGGAGATCTTGGAGCCATTTCTTTCCAGGGTGAGTCAGTTGTTTGTGGAGTAGGAAGCCCGAGGAAAGCAGGTTGGCAGCACCGGCTCCAGGCTGTGGCTCGCAGAAATGCTTCCTGCAGAGCCAAAAAGCAGGGGCAGAGCCCAGCCCTGGGGCAGGTAGCCTGGCTGGGACAGCTGACAGTGCCCGGGTGCAGACCCGGACACAGCAAAGCCTTGTGCAGCCCCAGGAAATCCCCGGAGCAAACAGGTTGTGCTGCTGTGTGCCCAGCCTGCCCAGAGCTGCTGCTCGTGGTTCTCACCTCCACCATCCACCTGGGAGCGTGTCCCTGCATCCCCAGGCCTGCTGGGACCTGCTCTCCTCCCACCTTTCCCACAGAACTGGAGTGGTGTCAATACTGATAATCACTTTATGCCAAGGACTCCTGATGCCCACCTGGAAAATACCCAGCTGGCAGCACTGCCCCTCCCCAGCAGCTTTGTGGGCACAGAGGTGTCACAGCAGAGGCACAAGGTGACCACGAGGTGACCACACTGGGTGGTGACAGTCCCCTCTGGCCAGGACACCTGCAGAAAATGGGCAATAATTTATTTGGGTGTAGTAGGATGAGGGAGGAAAGGGAGCCCCTGATTCAGGAGGAGAAGAGGGGGCACTCACCTCTTGCTGTTCCCAGGTGATGGGGACAGGGTGCCAGGTTTGTGCAGGGCAGAAGCAGGAGCTGGCATGGGCAGTGCAGCAGTGAGGGGTGGCCAGCAGTGCCCACCCACCCACCTGGCACAGCTGGGGCTTCCAGCTGCACTGGACACACCTGGGCAGGCTGGGCAGGGGGGTAAGGACAGATCTGGGTAGCTTGGAGGGTAAGGACAGATCTGAGTGGTTTTTCCCCCTTGCACAGAAGTTTGCATCCTCATGCATCCAGCTGAAAACTTCATTTTCAGGTGGGAGCTGGGCACAGGGGGGCTCCCACAGCCCCCTGGCAGGAGGGCCAGCTCAGCAGCAGAAGGGCTCCTGGAGGGTCCCACTGAGGGTTGGTGCTGGTGGCCTGAGCCCCAGCAGGGCAGGGCTGTCCCTGCAGAGGGCTGGGGCTGGGCTGGCTGCGAGGTCAGGCTAATGCAGGAAGATCCTCCTTGTGCCTTCTTAACCCCAGCTTGAACCTTCCCCGTCTCCTGCCTCGGCCTGATTAGCACTAAGAGGCTGCTGGTGGCACCAGCAGTGCCAGCCCACGGTGCCTTCCGTGGCTGGAGGCACCTGAACCCCCTCAGAAGCAGCAGGGTGAGCAGGAGCTGGGCTTTCCCCCTGCCCTGCTGCCACCTCCGTGCCAGGAGGGATCCAGCAGGGGACACCTTGTCCAGGCAGTCCCTGCTCCTCAGCAGAGCATCAGCGAGCTGTGAAAAGGCTGCTGTGCCCTGGGGAGGTGAAGGATGTCCTGCAGGTGTTGGGGACAGAGCTGGCAGGGGGTGACAGCGGGCTGGGGTGGCTGGCAGGCAGCAGGTTCTCTCCACCTGCTTGTCAGGTGTGACTGGGCCCGGTGTGACACGGTGTGACCTCAGCTCTGTCACACGGGTGACACCAGAATGTGCTGCGAGTCCCAGCCCTTGCCCAGCTGGGCAGGGCGGGCTGGGGCAGTGCAGGGATTCCCAGGCTGTGGCTCCTGGAAAGCCAAGGGCAGCTTTGGCAGCTTGGGAGATGCCGAGGCTGGGGCTGTGCGTAGGGAGCATGGCTGTGGCTGGCCTTGGTGGCACGAGGCAGTGATGTCCCCGTGGGCAGGGGCTCTGCCTGCCCCTGAGTGCCACCACAGCTGTGACTTCATGGTGTGGCAGTGGAGGGACAGTTGGTGCTTCCATCTGGGATTTGCTCTTGGAGCTGGCTGGGGGGGGTGAAGAGCTGCCAGTGCCACGGTGAGCAGTGCCCATGGAGCGGAGCTGGGGCTGGGTGTGCCAGGCTGTGCCATGGCAGATGTTTGCAATGTCCTCTGGGCAGATAGGGCCTCGTGGAGCCCTGTCAGCCTCTGAGCTGGGCACCAAACCTCCCCAGGGCAGGGGCAGGGCTGCTCCTCCTCACCGGGGTCCCTGTGCCCACATCAGTCATGTGGCTGCTGGCTGCAGGGACGTCAGCAGAGGAAGCTCTGAAAATAATCACCCCCTCATGTTTTCCTTGCAAAAGGAGGGAGTTGCCATCGTGGGGAATTCTTGTGACCAGCAGAGCTGGCTAACAGTCAGCTCCTCAGTGAGTCAGGACTTGTCCCCTGTCATGGCACAGCCATGTCCCCTGTGCTGCCAGCCTGGCTCCCAGGGCTCCACAGCCTTTCCCAGTCCCACTGGGCATCCCCTCAGAGCTGCAGGGCTTGTGCCACCTCTTGCCCTGTCCTTGTCCCACACAGGCTGGAGGACACCTCACAGAAGGAGGGATGGTGGGGGAGCCCTGCCTTCCCCTGCCCCTGCTCCTTCCCTGCCCCTGCTCCTTCCCTGCTCCTTCCCTGCTCCTTCCCCTGCCCCTGCTCCTGCTCCTGCTCCTACCCCTGCTCCTTCCCTGCCTGTCCCATGGCCAGGGGGTCCCATGGCAGGGCTGGGGAGCTGGTGGCACATTTCAGTCCCCACTGTGCTCTGTGCCCAGCCCAGCTCGTGCCAGCTGCTGTCCGTTGGTCCTGCCTTTGCTTTGGGGAGATAAAAAGGGAATTTCCTAGAAAACCCCAGGAATGTTCAGCCCGGGGTCTGTGCCCTGCCTGCCTAGTGCCGTGGAGTGGCAGGGAGCTGGTGACAGGGACAGGGCTGGCAGCAGCCACTGGCACGGGTGTGTTTGGGTGGTGGATGGTGTTTGCCAGGCTGGCTGCTGGCAGGCTGGGCTGCCATGGGGTGCTGCAGCTTGGCCCTGGGGGTGCAGGGTGAAGCTGTCACACTTGGGCAGGCACAGTTCTGAGCACGCTGAGGGTGCCCAGGTGTGCTGGCACTGCCTGGCCAGCCCTGGCAGCCCACAGGGACACAGACAGGGCTGTTTCCATTAGGTGGTGTTGAGAGAGGAGGTGTTCCTTGGGAACAGCCTGTTCCTGCTCTGTCTGCTCCTTGCACAGGGCACAGCCACCACCTGCCCTTGCCTTGTGCCTGGCAGCACTGGGGGGGGCTTTAGGGTCTGTGGGGGCTGCAGGGGCTCCCTGGTGGGTGCTGCAGCCCTAGGCTGGTCCTGGAGCTCAGGCAGAACCAAAGTGGACTCTGTAATCTGGAGCCTGAAGAAATGAGCTGAGCATGGTGTGAACATGCAGCTCTGTAACCTGTGATATACTTTGCTGTGCCCTTCTTCCTAAACCCGACACACCTTTGTTTGAAGTATTCCAGCAGAATGTTGTTTATCCAGGGCATTATTACCAGTATCTCAGGCTCCTTTTTTCTGTCCTGTGACTCAAGGACAGTTTAGTGCAATTTCTTCCATCTTTCCTGCATATCAAAGTTATCCTGGCAAGTTCATGTTTATTGTTTGCGGTTAATGTTTAATATTTCCCATTCCTGGCATCTCCTGGTTGATCTTAATTACACCTTCTAATGTAAGACAAAAGTCAGGGAGCGAGACTGTGCTCAGCCTGGGGCTGGGGCTCAGAGCCTGATGCTGGGCACCCCTTTTCCTACTCAGCACCCTTTTTCCCACCCAGCACCCGCTTTTCCCACCCAGCACATCTCAGGCTGTTGGGAGGGAAGCTGCTCCACGTGTGCCACTGAATCACAGAATTATTTCAGTTGGAAAAGACTTCTGAGGTCATCAGGTCCAACCTTTGAGTCCGAGCTCTGAGTCCAGGATGTGTTGGCACACCATGCTCAGCTCCCACGTGCTGCACCCAGAGGGACCAGCAGAACTTGGTTTGGAGTGGCTCAGGAGGAAGAAGGAGCTGTTTGCTTAGTCCAGGTTTTAAATGAGGTTTTGCCTTTTGCTGGCTGGGCTGAATCGTTAAAACGGATTAGTAGCAAGTTAAAAAAAGTAATTAAAAATTAACAGGGGGCAGAGGGCAAAATGCCTGGCAGGACAGAGAGGTGTCTCCTGCTCTGTGCAGCCTGGGAGGTTCCTGTGGGCCTGCCCCCCAAACCTGGGGAGGGGATGAGGGACCTGCCTGTGCCTGTGCTCACTGTGGGTGCAGGCAGGGTCCCCTCACCTCCAGGGACCCCTCGCCCTTCACTGTGGGGCTCTCAGGCTATAAATATCAGGGGTGTCAAGGGGTGACAGGGCCAAGGCACAACCCGACACCACCTCTCCCTCATTCACAGTGACATTTTGTCAAATGCCACTGGGGAGGGGGGTTGCTTATCTGCTGGCACACACTCTGGTGACCTTCACAGCTCTGGCCAGGTGCCTCCTTGCTGTATTTACACTTATTTATAGCTGTCTCCTCCATTCCCACCTCTGCCCTCCTCCCTGGTGCTGGAGCCAGGCTGTCCCCCCCACACAACCCTCATTCCTCTGGGCTGGCAGGGAGCTGGCACATCCTTGGGGATGATGAGGGGCTGGCAGCACCTGGCCCAGGTGCTGATGGGTGACCCCATGGGGACCGTGTCCCCTGGCTGGGAGCTGTGGGGGCAGCAGGGTGCACCCCTGGGTTTGGTCCTGGTGTGGGTCATGCCCCCAAAGCCTCCTCACTCTGCTTCTGGGGCAGCTCAGGAGGGTGCTGGGGGGTCTGCCTGAAAGGGGGGAATGGCTGTGCCCAGTGCCACCACCCTGGGGAGAGCCCATCCCAGGAACACCCTGAGTCTCCCTGCAGGGCTGTAATCCCCGTTTGAAGCAGTCTGTGATTACGGATTTCCCTGATAAGCCCAGACAACTCTCTGCAAAACCCCTGCCCAAGGATTTTCTTTCCTTTTTTGAGTCCTGGTGAGGGTGAGGAGGGAGAAGCTGCCCTGGGGCCGAGGCAGGGCTGGTGGGAGCAGCACTTGGTGTTCTCAGCATTTCTCTCCTGCTGCTGCTGTGGGTGCCAGCCTGACTCTGCTGGCTGATCTGGGGCACTGCCTGCAGCACGTGTGGATGGA
This sequence comes from Fringilla coelebs, assembly GCF_963513975.1. Classification (NCBI taxonomy): domain Eukaryota; kingdom Metazoa; phylum Chordata; class Aves; order Passeriformes; family Fringillidae; genus Fringilla; species Fringilla coelebs. The sequence continues at coordinate 17,600,564 of NC_140041.1, forward strand.
TATTTATCCCTTAATGCCTTGGGCAGGCTCCTGGCTGTGCGGGGAGGAGCTGAGTCACCGTTTGCTCCCCAGTGAGGAGTGGGCTGCTGTCCCTGCCTGCTTCCCTTGGCCCCTCCGAGGTGCTGCCTCTTTCCTCCCCTTTTTCCATGGCAGGTGAGTGACAGGGTCACCTCAGGGCACCCCAGGGCAGGGTGAGGCTCCTGGAAGGTGCTTCCCGTGGCCAGCGGCACTTCAGAGGCTGCCCCTGTGCAGGCTGAGTGAGCACCAGCCCCGTGTGCCATCCCCCCTGTGCCCACAGCCCACGCCAGAATTCTTGGCCATGACTTCAAGGGGTTGGACCCAGGGGTTCTGCAGATAAGGATAATTTCTGGCAGTGTTGGAGTGAGACAGGGAGAGCACCTGCAGGTCTCTGTGTCACGGTCACTGTGCTGTCCCCAGCTCCTGAGGCAGCTCAGCAGAGCAGACAATGAGCTGAGCCCTGGCTTGCCCTGTTCAGGTTGCTGCTCCCTGGCAGCAGGGCTGCTCCTGCTCTCCCTGGGCTCAGGGATGCAGCTGACCCCAGGCAGCCTCTCCAGTCCTGCTGACTGCAGGGGTTTTGTTTGGGGAGCCCAGGTTGACACTGAAAAAGAGGAAAACATTTCCTGTCTCGTTAATCCAGTGTTTGAATTAGAGTTGGGCTTGGGGAGGAGTCTGGTGTCTCTTCAGAGATAAGACCTCACGTGCCAGAGTTCACACTGCTCCAAAACAGAAGGACCAAAAGGGACATGTCCCATCCCACCTGCTGTCCCCAGGGTGTCAGAGCCAGCGCTGAGCTGGGACATCTTTGGATGTGACTCCAGCTAGTGGCTGCAGGTCCAGCCCAGGACATTTCCCCAGAGCTTCTGGGGCCACCAGAGACAGTGGCCTGCACTGAACACCCTCCCAATCGGGCAGGGAGATGGATCCAACTCTGTGCCAGCTCCTCGTGCTGCCACTGCCCTGGGAAGGACAGACTGGGGACATGGCAAAGGGACAGGCAGTGGGAGCACATGGCAGCCCCAGAGCACCCAGAGCCAGAGGGATGCTGACCAAGGGAGTCAGCAGGAGCTCTCCTCCCTGCAGCAGGGACTGCTCAGGCACTGGCAGCAGCTCTCTGGTGGCAGCCTTGCTCAGCACACCCGGCCCAGGTGTCTGGGCTGGAGGATGCCTCGCAGTCTCCGAGCATGTCTCCATGGGTGTTTGCTGGCTGCACACCAAGAACCCATGGCTGATCTTCCTACAAAGTCCTGAGTAAAATTAGAACAAAAGTTCACTCCTCTCCCAAGGCAGCAGGAAGTGCAGAGGGTGGGAAAAGGGAGAGTCAGAGCAGATGAGGTCCCGTGCCCACAGGCAGTGTCCCCATCACTGCTGCCACCCCCGAGCTGGGCAGGGGGCTGCCCCTTCCCCAGCACTGGGGCCAGCCCAGAGGGGCTCAGGGCCACGGGCTGGGACTGGTGGGTTCCCTCTGGAGCCCAGTCCTTGGTGGCTGGGCTGGGTAAGTGACGCTGCCCAGCAGAGGGGACTGGCTGGGGTGCCCATCATGTGGCAGTATGGGTGACCTCTCCAAGCAAAGGCTGTCCCCATGCCTTTCGAGGAGGAGAGGAGGAGGCTCCACACAGACAGAGCTGAACTTTGGGCATTCCTGACCCGTGGGAGGCAGGAAGCTGGGAGCATCCCCAGCGTGGCAGTGGCAGGGCAGTCCTGCCCTGAGTGCCCAGAGAGGGCAGCTCAGCAGCCTTGGATTGCAGGAGTTTATTTTTACCCAGCCCTGTTGCCAATGGGGACATGTCACATCTGTGGAGTTGATCAAAAGACATCCCGAGCACTGGTGTCAGCTGCTCCTTGTGATCTCAGCACCAGGATCTTTTCCCTTGTGGCATATCAAAAGGAGCAGGAGAATTTGGCTGCTCTGCTATTTTTAATTGCACGCACACACGCACACACAGACACACGTATAGCTGTGTATGTATGGCTTGGCTAAAAATAAAAACCTTTGCCTGTGTTCCCATGGGAAGAATTGGGGAGAAGGGGGAGACAAAGTTGTCACAAGACTTTTTCTGGAGCAGGCATTAGAGCAGGGACAGGAAGGCAGGGACAAGCCACAGCAGGTAAGGGACACATCTGAAAGGCCAAAGGACATCTGATTCCAGAGCAGTCTGGGCAGAGGGGACAGAACAAGGGGAAAGGCAGCATCTGTGTCCCCCAGAGCTGGCAGTGGGGACTCCTGACCTGCTGCATGTGCTCTGACACCTGGGAACAAAGGTTTTTGCAGGGCAGGTTAGAAAATCTCCATCCCTGGGGGCCCAGTGAGGAGTCTCAGCTCCCAGAGCCACTCAGGGCTCCCTGATACTCTTTGTGGCACCACACCTGTGGTATCTACCTGATACACATCCCTCCAGCAAAAAGGTGAAGGGAGGGTGCTGGGAGAGCATCCCCCAGAGTGGGGGCAGTTCCCAGAGCTCTGTCTGGGGCAGCACCAGCAGCTCCCTGCACCCCCAGCCCCACTGCAGCCCCTGGGCATGGCTGGGGCACGGCACTGGTTCACCATCAGGCCATAAAATCACTCTCCCTGCCCTTGCTGTGCCCTCCAAGGTGCTCTCCCTGTTTTCCACCTCCCCTGGGATTGGGCAGGGTGGGAAGCAGGTGAGAAATGCAAAAAGGGAGTGAGTGCATGCACAGGAGTGTCCTTTGGAGTGTCCTGAATGCGGTGGGGAGCGTGGCAGACAGGCTCCTCAGCCTGGGGGAACACAGCCAGTAATCCCAGATTATCCCAATTTGAAAAACAAAAAATGAGAAGAGAAAGAGAGAAAAGCTGTCTTTTCCATTCCTGCAGCTGGGTTTGAAATCCCTTTTCCTTCCCACTGAGTGATGGAGGAGACCCTTCCAGGGTGCTTCAGGAGGAGGGGCCCCCACGCTCCCCTGCAGCCTCTCTCACATGCTCAGATGTTTGCCTGCTCCAAAATCCATTTGCTCTGTAAATAAACTTGCTTCCCTCACTGCCAGAAGACTCCCTTTGGGCAGACAGTGCTGGGAGGAGTCTCACCAGACCTTTCCCCTGTGTTTTTCCCTGGACACCGAGGCAGAACCAGGCATGGTCCAGATGCCAGGACAGGCAGCGGGTGCTGGTGCCAGCCCTGGCTCCCTCGGGCTCTGGGTGCAGCTCTGGGGTTTTGTGGCTGGAAGCCAGGCCCGAGTGGGGCAGGTGCCAGCTCCTTTCTGTGGTTAAATGGAGATTTTTTAGCTCACATCACCCTGAGTGCTCTCAGACATCCATTCATCTCCACGCTGTCCCCTCACCCTGCAGGGAGCATGGAGCAGGCTCTGGGCTGCCTTGGTGGTGCTTTGAGATCTGCTGCTTCCCCAGGGGGGTGTCCTGAGTGCTCCAGGGCCATGTGGTGGGACAGGGTGAGCAGCAGGGGTGAGGCTGGCCCTGTGTGCTGCTGTCCCAGGTCTCCTGTGCTGATCCCCAGGCCACCACTGGATGTCACTTTGAGGACGCCAAGGGCAGGAATTGCCCCTATGATGACTGTGCTGTGGCTGTGCTGTGCCCTGACCATCTGCTCACTGGGAGGGACAAGGCTCTTCCCAAGCAGCTCCTGCTGTTCCCAGCTGGGACACAGCTGGGACACCAGCGGGGGTGTGGTGGAGCTGTGGGGCTGCTCCAGTGACCAGTGCCAGGCTGTGCAGGCCAGGTGGGTGAAAATGTGCCCGCCACACCCTGCCAGTGCCTGGAGCTGCGTGGGAAGAGAGGCTGGAGCCGGGCTGGGAGCACCTGGGGTGGATCGCTGGGTGACAGGGGGGGATGCTGCTGTCCTCAGTGCCTGCTCCTCTGGGCTCAAGCATTTCTCTCCTCTCCTGTGTGCAGTATGAGGTGTCTGGCGAGGAGCACCTCTACTCTGATTTCCCCGAGATCGATCTGTCCCAGCTGGACGCCGGTGACCTGGACTCAGCCGGCTGCTTCAGCGAGCTGCAGTGGGGCGGGGAGCACTCGGAGACCGACTCCAGCCAGTACAGCACCGACGACTCCGAGCTCTTCCAGGTACCCCATCCCCCCAGGGTGCAGGCAGGGGGAGAGGGAGGCTGGCAGGAGGGAACACACACGACTATTAATATCTCCTCCCCAGCTGATTAGTGCTCCGTTAATTTGTGCACCGGCTCTAAATGGGGCAAGCGGAGTAGGGCTAATGAGGAGGAGGAGGAGGGGGAGGCTGCTGCTGCTGCTGAGGCAGCCCTCCTGTGCTGGATTATTCACTGGAATTGCAGCCGGGGTGCAGCGTGTCCTGTTCCATTCCTGGAATGCCAGGGCGGCAGTGCGGGGGTCTCGGCACTGGAAAGTTCCTTCCCAGGAGCTGGAAGCAGCCCCTTCACCCTGATCCTTCACAGGAAGCAGCCTCTTCCTCTGTTTTCCCAGCTCTGCCAGCCCTTCTGTCCCTGGGGTCCCTGTGGCAGAGGGGCTGGTTCCTGTCCTCGGCTCTGGGCTGGGATGGATCCGTGGCTGTGCCAGCACGGTGCAAAGCTGGGGTAGGGGATGCTCCTGGGCACAGGCGGGACTGCTCCATGTCCCTCTGCTCCTGTCTCATCTCCTGGAGCCGTGGGGACAGGGCAGGGCTGTGGGCACAGCACAGACAGGTTGGAAGCAGGGAGATGCAGAGGGGACTGGGCACAGAGCAGGCTGGGCAGCCCCCTCGCTCCTGCCCAAAGCTCGTGCCGTGCCCTGGATGTGCTTGTCCTTGGAGCTGGGGTCTCTGTGCCCCCCTGAGCAGCACCCAGGCCTTTACCCCCTTGCACAAGGAGGTTGTGACCCACTGGTACCAGCTAATCACCAGCCCTGGGTTACATTTTGGGAGGAGGAAGATTTCTATTTAAACAAGGAGATGGAAAAAAAAGCCTCAATATTTTCTAACATGCCCATAATAACAACCCTCTGGCTTTTATGCTGGGCTGATGCTGTGCTTGAAAATGGTCCAGTCCAGCTGAGGGACCTTCATCACGAGATGCATATTTTCCGTGAACTTCCTGGGGAAAAGATAAACAGAAAAGAAATGCAAAAGCCAGGCCGATGAGGAGCAGTGGAGTATGATGAAATGTATCCCACTGAACTTGTATGCACAGCAATCTCGTGCCAATAACAGGAGGAAAAGAAACTGAGCCAAAAATGGAGCATCCTGCTGCCTTTCCCTGGAGCCTGCTCTAGTAACTGCGAGCAAGGTTAGGGCATGGAACAAAAGATGTTTAATTTTCAAACAAGAGGAGAGAAACACAGGAGGCTGTGTGCAGGGAGCAGTCCTGCCTGTGAGCCTGACTTTACCCCGTGCTAATTTTATCACTGATGGTAGCCTGCTTCTCCTTGGACATGGTTTACATTCAGATTGTGATGGAGGAGGACCAAAAAGGAGCTCCTGGCTCACTCCAGCCATTCCTCAGCTTCTGCATCCTCTTCTGGGCTTCAGCACTGTATTGCCAGACTGGAATGGAACTCGTGGGGCTGGGTGGGACTGGGAGGGTACTGGGGAGGCTGGAGGTGCATCAGCAAAGCCAAAGCCCAGGTGAAAGGAGGGACTCAAGCCAAGCTGGAGCAGTGGGCAGGGAGGAGGCAGGAGCAGCCCCTGGCCCTGCCTGGCCCAGCATGGGATGGGCCTTGCACTACAACTTCCCTGACCCAGTTTTTGGGTGAACAGCATGATCTGGGGAGATTTGGGAGTGACTGGGGCTGTGCTCTGGACAGGATCTCTCACAGAGCACTGGGTGCACCAGTGCGGGAGAGCTGAGAGCCCCTGAGCAGCAGGAGGTGCTTGTGTTTGGGGGCTCTCAGTGAACACAAAACTCACTCACTAGAGTGGTTCTTGTCACAAGCTCTGGCATCAGGCCAGTGGTGCAGAGCTTCCCCCTGTGCCCTCTTGGGAGGCTGTGCCCTCTTGTCTACTGGGCAGCCCTGGCTGAGCTCACAGCTCTTGCGCTTGCAGAGTCAGGAGGATTTGGGCCAGGAGCTTTTTCTGACAGATCCTTCATCTGCTGCTGTTTGCCTCATGGTGGGGTGGAGGGACTGTGGGGAGAGAAGATGCTCTGATTCCTTCTTTTCCTGCTGGGGTACAGGTGGACAGACTGACACTCCTCTCCCAGGTCTCTCAGTGGGGTGACTGGGAAGTGTGGGAGCTGGTGTGGTTCTGTTGGTCCCTGTCCCCTCTCCAGCATCCTGGGGACCCTCTGCCCAAGCTAACCCCCCCTTTCTTCTCTGCCTGCTCCTTTCAGATAATAGACAGCGAGAACGAAGCGCTGCTGGCAGCCCTCACCGAGACTTTGGATGATATACAGGGAGATGACATGGGCCTGGCTGCCTTCCGAACTATGGAAGAGGGGGACACGCTCAACCCTGCCACCACCTCACCTGCCCCCTCCCCCAAACCCACCGCCCCGGTCACGGGGGGGCCGCCCCCGGCCCCCGAGGGTGATGAGCTGTCTCTAGTAAGAACCCACTTCCTACTGTTTAAGGTGGATTTGGATGAGCCCCAGATAAGCCGGCTGCATGGGTATGATAGGAAGCCAAGGTCTGAATTTTTTCATTCTAGGCTTAAAACTCTCTTTAACCGTCAATACCAAAGCATATACTTGTATTGTATACGTATACATGTTCTGCATCATTGCTGTCACCTCCATCACCATCCTCACGGGAACCAGCTGTGTGTATACAAACCTATCTCTGGACGGGGTGGGGGCGGGCGGCAGAGGGCTGGGGGCTGCTTTGGCACACCCACACCTGCTTTTAACCCCACCTGCAGGTGTGGGGCTGCCCGGGGCTCTCCCTGGCTCATCCCAGCCCCGTGCCCATGGGCAGTGGTGGCTTTTCCCCCTGGCTCTGCCCTGGGCTGAGCTCCCTGCTGTCACAAGAGGGGCTTGCCTGAGTGTCAGCCCCTGCCCTCGGCTTTCAGTGGGAGGGTTTGACCCTCCCTGTGCCTTCCACCAAAGCCCCTCAGGGGCTGTGTGGCTTCCAGTCCCTCCAGATTTGGTGGCTGGAGCATCCTTCTTGGTTCCTGCAATACTGGGGCTCCAGCCCCGCTCCCCTTCCTGGTCAGGATGAACTGGGAGCGTTTCCTGCCATGCCCGGGAGGTTCCCTGGGACAGGACACCCAGCCTGCTCCCTCCTGCCGCTCACAGTCCCTCCCAGAGCCCCCAGTCCGGTCCCGGGGTGTCCCCGAAATCCCAGCAAAGGGGAGGAGTGACATCCAGTGGTGACAGCGTGCATTTCCACCGCCCACGCCCCGCGCAGGGGTATATATCACACATGACCTGTATGTGTATATATAGGATGTATACGTTGCAGGGGCGGGGGGGAACGGGAGCTGGGCGCTTCCACCCACAGGAGCCTCTCTCCTAAAGCTGCGGGTGCCCTGGCTGGCATTTCCTGGCAGACCTGACCCGGGCACCCCTTTTCTATCAGTCCCAAACCCCCCAGATCTGTCTCTCCTGCAGTCCCCGGTGCCTACGCAGTCGTCTTGCTGTTGAGCTGTTGTCGGTTGTTAGCGCCGCATGGGCACAATCTCAAATGTTGTTGCTGGGTGTGGGGTCTGGGGGTTTTTTTCCCTCCCCCTGACCAAAATTGGGGTTGAGTAGAAGGATAACGTGCTGACCCTGCCATCAGAAGGGGTGGCACTGCGGGTGAGCTGGGGAAAACCCGCTCCAGCGCCCATGGGTGTGACAGAGAGCTGGGGGACATCCTGACAGATCCCACAGGGATTTGCATCTCCAAAGAGCCTTGAAAGCTCGTTAATGAGTCGAGGCCCTCTCTGGATGTTTTGGCTAAATGAGCCTCACACGGGGACTCAGCGAGCTGTCCAAACCCATCACTCACACCAGTGTAAAGCCTCTGTCACCTCAGGGCAGAGCTGATGGAGTGAGAAGTTGGGATGCCACGGCAGCTCCTGTGTGTCTGACCCGAGTGGGGTTGTCCCTGGGAAGTAAATTCCCTCCTGCACACTACCCCAACCTGCCTGGGGGCCTGTGGGCTGAATGCCGCGGGGACACCCTGACCCCCACAGGGCTGCACACAGCGAGGCACCTGCCCCACAGCCGTGTGGGGTGGGAACTGCTAACCCTAACCCTCCCTGCCTGATATTTTTTTGCCCCATTTTTGGGTGGGATGCTTGGGCATGGATGTGCTCACACATCAGCCAAGGGGCCGTGGCCCCAGGGGTTTTCTCCTGCCCTCGCTGCGATGCCGACTCCTTTTCTTGCCCCTTCTCTTTGCAGCTGAAGAAGCTGCTCCTGTCTCCATCACCTCCGAGCTGCGAGGCCCAGCGGGACGGGAGCGCCCGGCGCCCGGGGACCCCAAAGTCCCGGCCCCCACGACCCTGCACTAAGGTATTTCCTTGAGCCCCTGCAGCACCCACCTCCTGAGAGCTGGGCCAAAGGATGGTGTTGGGGAGTGTGAGCAGGCTGTGGGCTGGGCAAAGCGTTGGGAACAGGCAGGGACTGTCACCCGCAGTGCTTCCATCCCTGTCTGACACAGTCTGGGCTCAGCAAAACTTTAGACTTTGTGCTGTGCTAAGAAGCACCTTAATCTCGCTTGAACGCAGGGGGGTTTGGCCTCTCCCAAGTTCCCTAAGCACCCATTCGTGAAAGCCCCATGTGCTCCATCCCTGGTCACCCCCTTGCTCCCCTCCCTGCTGACTCTCAGCCCAAGCCAAGGCCTTTGGCCAGGAGTCACTGCCTGTGGTAGTGCAGAGCCCACCCCAACGCCTGAGCTGATCTGAAACCTGGCAGAAGGTGCCACCAGAGATTTTCCTGCTTTGCTAATGGTAATTGTGCAGTGCATTAGGCCTGGCCAATTAGATTGTGTGAGAAGAGCAGCAGATCCCTCCTGGGGAGAAGGAGCATCCCTGCCTGCAGGAGGGGCAGCACTTGGGGCACAGGGCTGTCCCAGGGAGGTCGGGGTGCTGGTGAGACACAGCTATGAGGTGTGAGGATGTGGGGTGGCTCTGTCAGCCTCCCCCAGGGTCGTGGCTGTGGGGCTCAGAGCTGACTTTCTCCTCTCTTCTCTCGGAAGGTGGAGGGTCCCCGGGACAGGAGGGCAAGCGTCCCGCAGGCACAGAGCCGCAGCTGCACGGAGCTGCACCGGCACCTCACCTCCAGCACCTCCAGCTCCCAGACCAAAGCCCCCCAGGCACCCGAGGAGTGCCCTGGCAGCGGCCACCACCCGTCCGCGGGCGACTGCTCCCACAACGAGGACGACAGTGACTCCAGCGAGGACTCGCTGAGCTCCGGCGACTCGGCGGCCGCCCTGTCCTCGGCGGAGGATGGCCCGGGCAGCCAGTTCTCCTGCGAGGGGGAGCTGCACTCGGTGCTGGAGCTGATCCGCTACATGCACACCTACTGCCTGCCCCCTCGCAAGCTGCCCGCCCGCGACCCCGCCGAGGGCAGGCCCCAGCCCTGCAGCAGCCCCTTCAAGAGAGCCAAACCGGACTGTGCCCCCGGACAGAGCCGGCCGGGCTGCGCCTGGCAGGCAGCTGGCAGCTGCAAGAAGCCCGGAGCATCCTTCTCCATCCTGAAGGAGCTGCTGGCGCGGGACCTGCTGTGCGATGTGAGCAAGCCATACCGCCTGGGCAAGCCCGTGTACGCCGCCCTGGCACGGCCGCCCGGCTCCTGCTCCCCCGTGCCGCCCGACGGGGAGGATGCCAGCGGGACTTGCACGTCCAGAGCGAGAGCAGCGGCAGCAGAGAGGGGCGAGCCCCGGCAGAGCCCCGAGGCGGAGGCGCCGCGGGAGCTGGGGGCCCTTGAGGACGATGCCGGGAGGCAGGAGGGGAAGGGGTCCCGCAAGCAGGACAGCGCTGTTTACGCCGTGCGCCGCTCCAAGAGACTCAACCCCGAGCTCGGGCACTGGCTCTCCTTCCTTGAGGAGCCCCACCCCGAGCCCTCCGTGCCCCTGGGCTGCAGGGAGGCTGCACCCTGCCCAGGTCTGGAGGGCTTCTCTGCCGAAGAGCCGGCGGCTGAAGTTGAGGTGGGGGGCACAGCCCCGTCGGCAGAACCCCAGCCCCTCTGCCTGGGCTCCCTGGGGGATGGAGAGGTGGCCACTGAGAGCCGGCGCTGTGCCCTTCTGGAGCAAACAGGTGAGGGGCCTGGGCACTGTCACTCTGCTCGCCATCCCCAGCGTGCCTGTGCTGCCCTGCTGTGGCTGAGTGATGCTGGCTGGCTGCTGGGCACTCAGCTGGCAGGAGAGCTGTGAGCAGCCCCCCGTGTTGCTTAGCTGTCGGGTCCCATGCATGGGCAGCTGGGGGTCTGTTCCCTTTTGGGGTGCTTTTTCAATCCATGGGCATCTTCTGCCTCAGTTTACCCATCCTTATAATGAGGTGGAGGAGTTGGTGTGGCCACAACCCAGCAAGGACTAGGTTGCCCCATCCCTCCAGGTTTTTCCTTGTGGGTTCTCCCTGGATTTAGGCTCTGGGGTTCAGCTGCAGTGGTGCCCCAAAACCCCAGCAAGTTGCAAGTGCAGGAGTGGCTCAGCCCTGGCAGCGTGAGCCATCCCTCCTGGGTGGGCAAAGCCCTCAGTGGGCACTGCATGGGTACAGCTCCACTGGTAACCTGCTTCTCTCCTGCCTTTCAGAAACACCCAGGTGTCTCACACTGTCCTTGGCACAAACGTAAGTGCAGGTGGGGCTGAATGAACCATTTTGGGGCTGGAAACTGCTTGGGGTTGTGTGTCTGGGCAGGGCCCCTGCAGCCAGCACAGGGAGCTGTGTTTGCAGAGCACAGGGAGCTGCACTGCTGGGCACAGTGCTGTGGGGAGCCACAGGGTGTGAGGAGCTGGGAGAGTCCCATGCCCAGAGCAGGGCATTTTGTGTGTGCCCTGGAGCTGCTCACCCCACTGCCCTTGTGGGGTTACTCTGTCAGGCTCCAGCTAAAGTGGGAGGGTTCACTTGTGGGAAGTCTTTTCTCAGCTTGTTTTTGGGTTTTGGGGCTGTGGTTCACCTTAAAACTTTCCTGGTTTTCTGCTCTTCTCCAGTGACCCAACCTTTGGGAAGAGAAACTTTGAGCCAATGCTGACCGTGGAGCTGTGTGGGACAGCAGGTAGGATGTGCTTTCATTTCTTAATTTTGCAAAAATGTATTCTAGGACGGGTCTCATTCACCCCAAATTCAGCCTGGAGGCATCAGTTCCAGCCTACCGTGCCAAGGGGACACCTTCATCCCCTTCACACTGCAGACACAGGAGCTTGCTGCGCACTGCCGCATCCGAGCACCAGGAGCAGCTCAGGGGAATGTGTTTGGGGTGGGAGGAGATGTTCAGGGGGGCCCTGCATGAGCCAGGAGGGAAGGGAGAGTCCTCTGGTCCCTGCTGGGATCAAGGCATCCTTCTTGTTCCCCTGAGTGCCATTGGATGAGGCTGTGGGGGCAGCCCAGGACTGGGGTGGGGCAGGGCAGGCCGGAGGGGGCAGAGCTGACCCCTGCCCTTTGTTTGGGGGGTCCAGGTCTCACACCGCCCACCACTCCGCCATATAAACCCGCCGAGGAGGACCTGTACAAGCCAGACATCCCCCAGGAGGCAGGGAAGGAGGAGGGGATGGCCCCCAGCCCCGGGGACGTGGCAGCCTCGCGGAAAGCCCCCAGGAAACACCCGGAGAGGACAGAGCTGTTCGCCCACCTGAGCCGGGCGCGCCCGCTCTCCGAGCAGCAGGGCTTGCTCAAGCGGCCCTTCTCCCGCTCCTTCGGGGACCACGACTACTGCCAGGTGCTGAAACCAGAGCCTGCCCTGCAGAGGAAGGTGCTCAAGTCCTGGGAGCCCCCGAGCCAGGTGGAGACAGAGCACAAGAGGAGGGTCCCGGCCGCCCACTACCAGGGGCTGGAGCTCGGCAAGGACACGGGCACTGAGATGCTCTGGAAGGACGGCGTCAAGCAGCTGAGAGACCAGGAGATCAGAGCCAGCTTAACAAAGCACTTTGGCTTTCTGGACAGTGCCCTCGATGACGAGGACATGGTCTTCTGCAAGACCCCCGAGTATGACACCGTCTTTGAGGACAGCTGCAGTGAGAGCGGCTCCCCCGTGGAGGAAGATGAGGAGGAAGAGGAGGAGGAAGAGGAGGAGCATGGCGACACCCAGCTGTGCCTGAGGAGAAGCGCCCTTTCCAGGAGCAGTTTGCATTACTGCTCTCGGAGCAGGTCCAGCTCGGGCTCCTCGTGCTGCCGGTCGCGGTCACCTGCCAGCAGACGGACCTTCAGGTATGGGGACACGGGGACATTGGCACTGGTTTTGTCCCCTGAATTTTCAGTGTGGTGCAGGGCAGCCCCAGTGCTCTCTGCTCTGCTGGCACAAGTAGTAAAGATGCTAATTAATGAAAGAAAAGCTGTGAAAATAATTGGTGCTGCAAGTAGTAAAGATGCTAATTAATGAAAGAAAAACTATGAAAATAATTGGTGCTGCATCAGCCACTGCTGCAAGCGTCAGCCATGGCCTGAGGAAGCAGTGGCAGAGTGAAGCAGCCAGGGGGTTCCATGGGTGGCAGGACATGGGCAGGACCCAGGCCTGGGAAGGGGCAAGTGCTGGCTGGGGACACCCTGGCATCTATGAGAAAAAGCTTTGCAGTGTCCTTTCTGGACCCCAGTCTCTCCTTGGTTCCTAGTGCCCCTGAGTGCCCCCCCACTCCTGTGGGCATCTCAGCTTCTCACTGATGGTTGAAGCTTCCCCAGCAGCTCCCCCAGCCCCTGGCTGACCTCCTGTCCCTCCTTGCAGGTGTGAGAACGGCGAGCAGTGTCAGGGCGGGAGCGGGCAGCGGGGCCAGCTGAAGAAGAGACGGGAAAAGGCCATCGTAAGTGAGGGGGGACCCCACAGGGACACAGCAAGACCAGCCCTCAGCTCATCCCCTGCTCCAAAAAGCAGCAGTGGAGCCCATTAGCCCTGGCTTGAGCATCCCTTGGTGCAAGGCCAGTGTTAAACAAGGACAGGGGGTGGTGGAGGGAGGAAAACCCAGCGTGCAGCGGAAGCCGCCAGCGATTGGCAACACACGGAGTCCTTGGCACAGGGATGCCCAGAGCCTCCTACGCTGGTGCCTCAGTGTACTTGGCACTGGCAGTTTGTGGGGTGAACTGGGGAATCCCTGATGTCACAGATATGGCCCTGCTGCATCCTCATGCACCAGGAACCTGTGGGCACATGCTGGGAGCCGGGAGAGGAGTGGGCACGTGGGAGAGTAAATTGGTGCTCCCTACTGCTGTGCACACACACATACTCACACATGCTGTTTTGGCACTTCTTCCTGCATTGCAATTAGATTTTGCCCCTGGCAATTCTTGGGACTATATCCCACATTTGCCAGGAGAAGGTGCAAGAATGCAGGTGAATTTTAAAAGAGAAAAGGGGGCTGTGGTTGCTCCAGCCTGGTTATGGCTGTTCTGGGGCTGACACTGTGACCTGGAATGGAGACAGCCAGATCCTGGAGATGTCAGGTTCTGTCCATGGCAGTGTTTCCCAGTGCTGGCTGCAGGGGCTCCTCCACAGCCCATCAGCAGCACAGAGGTGCAGGGCCCAAGCCTGAAAGCTTTTGGTTGCTTTGGCAGGGGGAAGGCCGGGTGGTGTACATCAGAAACCTCTCCAGCAGCATGAGCTCCAGCGAGCTGAAGAAACGCTTCGAGGTGTTTGGTGAAATCGTGGAGTGTCAGGTCCTGACCAGGACTAACAGGTGAGTGGGCAATGAGCTGTGGCCCAGGGCTCCAGCAGCTACAGGCAGTTCCTCTCCTCAAACCCCACAGCACTGCCAGGCAGTGCCACATCAATCTCCTGGGTCAGCCGAGCCCTCGGTCTTGGTGCTTTTGTCAAGGAGATTCAGCTTGTCCAGAGCTCCAAGGGCATCTGTGGGATGGAGGAGTGGAAGAATGATGGGCCAGGGGTGTAGTGGTGCATCGCAAGGTCTGTGGGGCTCATCACATCTTGAATCCTCTCTCTGATTGCTCAGGGGGGAGAAGTACGGCTTCATCACCTACCGGTACTCCGAGCACGCCGCCTTATCGCTGAAGAACGGCCCCTCGCTGAGGAAGAGGAACGAGCCCTCCTTCCAGCTCAGCTCTGGTGGCCTGGGGCGCTTCTTCTGGACCAGATACGCTGACCTGGGTGAGGAAGCAGCAGCTGCTTTGTCTCTTTTATTAGCGCAGAGCAGTTACAGCACACTGCACTGCTGAGCCCTGGTCACGCAGGGTCCCAAACGCCTGCAGAGCCTGCAGGAGAAGCCCACTGCCTGTCCTATGGCTCATGGGACTGCTCGTGGCTCAGACAGGTGGATTGGGGAACTGAGGAGAAGGAAAGAAACTGGTGTGAGGCCTCAGGGTGTGCTGGCTGCAAAATGTAGCATCACAGCCTGGGGTGCTGGGTCTCAGCTGAGCACAGCCCATCCTGTGTCTGCTGGGTTTCTGCACAGTGCTGGAAGCTTTCCAGCAGAAAACTCCCTTCCCAGGCATTAGAGAAGGCAGTCAGCAACATTTCATTAGCCCAAGAGGTGATGTGGGTGGTTTGCTGCTCTGCAGGACAGATTCACCAGGCTGCACATGCACTCTGGAGCCAAAGTGACAGCACTGAAATGTGCTGTGGTCGCATTAATCCTTTCAGTGCTTCAGCAAGGTCTCAGCGACTGTGTCACCAGGGCTGCAGACTGAGCTGAGGGCCAGGAGCCAAAGCCTGTGCTAGTCTGCAAGAGAAATGTGTCCCAGGCTTTGCCCAGCCCTCCTTGCTTCAGGTGTTTCACCAGCACTGCATGTTTATTTCTGTACCCTCTGCAGAGGCTGAAGGGTTCTGGATATTACTTGATGAGTGAAAGACTGAGGTCCAGAAAATAAAGCCCCAAGTCTTGACTTACCTCCAGATGCCCTATCTGATTCAAGTACTCCCTGATTTTTTTATCAGTATTGGCTCTGCTTAGAGCAGCAATCCCTTGACTTTGATTGTGGGCACAAATGTCCATTGTTCATCTGAGTAAATCCCAGAGCCTCCTGTTTTGGGCACAGAGAAATTAGGAACCAGATAGCACCCCGTGAGGAAGATAGTGACTGTGCAGTGCTGTGGGGAAGGGGGCCCAGAGCTGCCCCCCTGCCTAAGAGAAGCCCCCTGAGTGCTCCTCACCTGATTTCTGCAGAGCCACCAGTCACCCTCTTCCTGCACAGCCCAGCTCATCCCTAAAATCCTGCTCATCCTGGTGCAGGATGAGAAGGGAAGCCCCCAGGCAGAGGGGAAATGCAACCACGCCATTCAAAATATACACCCAAAATGTTAAGCTGCTGTGAAATCAGGCAGCCTTAGTTCTGCTAAGTGCTAAATTCCCTGGGCTTTCCAGGGGCACTCTTATGTTCAGCTCCTGGCACAGGGCTGGCAGTGGAGCAGGCTGGCTCTGCCACCAGCACAGCTCCCATAGGATGGCCCTGTGTCAGCCCCTCCAAATTCAGCTGCACCCAGCAGATTTTTTCACCCCTGGCAGTGAATGCCAGTGGCGTGTGTCCTACCCAGCTGAGCCTGGCTGCAGTGCCTCTGCCCCAGCTCTTTTCAGTGTCACCATCACCGCTGTGTCCAGCCTGGCTGTGCAGTAGCAGGGCAGTGAGCAGTGCCCTGCTGTGCCTCAGTTTCCCTCCCCATGAGGCAGACAGGACTCTGATCCCCCTCCCTGACCCGGCTGCCTTCTGTCCCTGCCATCCCCAGATTGCGGCACGGACGAGTCCTCCCCAGCTCCGGTGAAAAGCAAGTACGAGACCATGGATTTTGACAGCTTGCTGCAGGAGGCCCAGCTCAGCCTGCATCGGTAACAGCCTTAACCTTGGAGGAATACCTCAATACCTCAGTCAAGGCACTTCCAATATGTTTACGTTTTCAAAGAAATTATTCAGTCTATGGCAAGCAAGAGAGCGAGAGAGAGCGAGAGCGTGCCCGCGAGAGAGAGACTGCTGTCCCCTGATCGATGTTTACATTGAACAAAGCTGCTTCTGTCTGTGAGTCCCCATGGTGTTGATGTCTCACTGCCACACGTTAGTCCCCCTCTGCTTCTGACTGGTTGTTTTAGGGTGAGCCTAGGAGCCCCCCGGCCCTTCTTCCCCCTCCCAGCCCTCCCCATGCTCCCGCCGTGGAGTTGCAGCTGTGTTCACCATAACATTTTTTTGTCTGTAGTGTGTGATGATGAAATTGTTCATTGTGAATAGAATCAGGATTATAAACTAATTTTTAATAGAAGAAGAGAAGAAAAAAAAAGTATATACTTAAAAAAAATGTATTTATGGCTCAGATGTACTGTAATTCAGATTTATTGTACCGCTTCCTTGATTTTTAACTATGCACTGTAATGAGGCACTTGCCACTCAGCAAATGGGGGGTCAGAGCAGTCACAGAGCTGACATTCCCCTGCCTCCCCTGCTGGCAAACCGGGGTGCTCGGTGCTTGCCCCGGGGTCACCCACTTTGCTCTCAAAGCCATTCTTTGTGCTGATGTGGCCTGAGCCCCCAGCATCACCCCCATGCTGAGCTGGGTCCTGGTGGGTGATGGATGCAGCTTTGCAGGCTGCAGAGGGTGGGAGAGGGATGCACTTCCTGCAGCCAGCGCTGCTCTGGCCTCCACTGCCTTTGGAGCCAGGAGAGAGGGGCTGGGGGGCTGCAGCTGGGCACGTGGGTCCTGCTGGCACAGCCTGGGGGATGGATGTCTCCAGTCCATGTGGAGGAGCTGGCTCCTCTCCAGCTCCTTGGTTGGCTGGGAGACTGGCCAGGCCCTGTGGCTTGATCCACACTCTCTTCCATACCCTGCAAAGCAAGCGGGGTGAGAAGACCTGTCTGTGCTTCCCACTGGGCAGCCAGCCCCAAATCCAGCCCAAAGCCCAGCCCAAAGCCCAGCCCAAAGTAAGTCCAGCCCAAAGTGCAGAGAGGCGGGGCAGGCATGGCACCCACAGTGAGCACCCACCCAGCACCCTGCCCCATAGCTGATAAGCCATACACGTCCCAGCACCCACCTGCACCCCGGATCCGTCCAGCACCCCAGGACACAGCTCTGCCTCTGGCCAAGGGCCCTCGGCGCTGGATTTAAGTGTAAAATGAACTTGTGGACTTGCCCTCCATGTGTGGGTGTGGTGGGAAGGGGACACAGCCCCCCACCGGCCAGAGCAAAGCCCACCACCAGCTGGCCAGAGGCACTGTTTTCCCAAGGGAGCGGGAACCTTGCTGCTCCTCAAGCCATCACCACCTTCCTCTTTTATTTTTGAGCCCCAGAGACCACTAGGGATTCAGCCATCCTCTGTAGATAGAATATTATAGCCTTAACTCTGCCAATAGATAGATTAGAGTCTCCTGGGGTCTCCCCTCCCCATGACCTGGGGGTTTTATCCCCGGTTCCCCGGGTATGTTCCGTCCTGCAGGGAGAGTGACCAAAGCCTCGGAAATGGCACAAGATGTGAGGCCAGGAGCCGGAGCCCTGCCAGGGTGGCCCCTGGAGTGCAGCTGGGCTCTGGCAGGAGCAGGAACGCCGGCAGCGCCGACACCAGCACAGTTCCCTGGCTGCTCCCTCGGGAGAGCCGTGGTTCTGACAACACCCAGCCCGGCAGCGCCAGGGCCCGGAGGCCACCGCGGGGTCCCCACCCCGCCGCCGGTGACCATCGCTGCCAGGGAACAGTCCTTGTGCCATTCCAGCCTCAGCAGTGAAATCTGGCACCTCTCCCTCCCCAAAATCCCCCTGTTCTCATCCCACCTTAGCGACCACGAGCAGCTCTGGCCGAGACTGAGCATCTGCTATTGGCAATTGCCTCATTGTAGCTTTGCCTTTTTCTGTCCTAGTATTTCCTCACGATGATGATGTTTACATGTGATTGCTATAGAGCTTATGTAGAATGTATATAGCGACACATTTAGGGTGGGTAGTACTGTCCTGTGCTGTGCTGATGTTTTTCAGAAAACGATCAATCCAAAAGAAAAAGCCAACAAAAAAAAAAAAAGAAAAAGAAAAGGAAAAAAAAAAAAAAAGAAAAGCAAATAAGTGGAATTCTTCCATCTCCCACTCAGCTGGGGGCACCCATGGCTGGGCCCCGCTGGGGATGCATCAAGGGTGGTGGAGGGGAAGTGTTAGTGCAGAGCTGGGGGGGCTCCAGCCCACGCCAGAGGATCACTCAGTCACTTCCCAAGCACTGGTTTTGGCATACCCAGACCCAGAATTTTCCAGTGTTTGCCTGTGGCTGGGTGCCCTGGGTCGGCCTCAGCCCAGCTGCTGGGTGCTGAGGCTGGTGCTGTGGAAGGGGAGGGCTGGTCCTGCACAGAGCTCATCAGTACTGCAGCCCTAGGGTAGGAAGAGATGCAATAAGTGGTCTTTGTGGTGCCTGAAGCCTATAAGTGGGGTAGGGTTTTCTTTTTTTTCTTTTTTTTCTTTTTTTTTTTTTTTTGGGTTTTTACTTTTTTTCCATTCACTTGGGATGGTTTGTTTTCCCTCCTCCCCAAAAAAATCTTTCTGTTCCAGACTTATGCACTATGCTTAGAGTCCCTTGGGCTGTGTGCTGCCTGCCCTGGGGCTTTTCCCACCTTTTAGGACTGGGTGAAAAATAAATTTCCACTTGATTTTTTTTTTTTTTTTGTGGGTTTTTTTTTACTCTAAAGGTGTCTTTAGCTCACAGTGCTCGAGTCTGCAGGAAGGTGGGTCGAGCACAGGGGCAGGTGAGAGCTCCCTCCTGAGCTGCCTAAGGTTTGGATGCTGACAGGGAAATGGGGCAGGAGCAAAGCAATGCCCAGGCACTGCTGCCAGGGAAGCCAGAGGTGCCCAGAGCTGTGCAGGAGCTGCCAGGGACTGGGAATCCCCCCTTTCTCAAGGATTTCCTTTCCACCCACCCAGTCTGTGGGACCCCTCACACCCCAGCCCCCTGCAAGGGCTGGGGATGGGCAGGAGAAACTGGGAGCAAAAGGGTTTACTCTGGCAGGCAATAAGTCAGGAGGAGATTTATTTTTTTAACACTGTGTGGGTATAGAACGTCCCCCAGCCGTTTCCTGCAGGTGCTGTGGGCAAATGCTGAATGTGTGAAGAGTTTCTGATAAAATGCCCCTTTGCTTGTTTTGCACAGGTTTGCCCCAGAAAAACTCGTTGTTCAGGGGGGGCAGCAGGTTTCTGGCTGGAATCCAGTGTGTCCCTGAGGCTCCGCAGGGAGGAGCAAACGTTTCTGAGTGTGTGGGCTGAATGCAGAGGACAATCCCAGGTTTTAGGTTGGATGCTGCCCCAAAGCAAAGGTTTCTCTCATTTCCTCAGCACAGCTGAGGGCTGCACATCTTTCAGGAAGCAGCAGCTCAGTCACCTTGTTGCAGTCCTGGGTCTGATCTCAGCTCTGCACCATGCAAATGAGTTTTGCAATTGCAGATCTACATGGTTTTCTCCTTTTTTGGGGGGATTTTTTTTCTTTCTGGAGGTCTGCTGAGTCCTGAGGTACCGGTGTTGGAGCTGAACCCGACACCTGTTCTGTTCTAAGTCCATCCCTGACAATCTCAAGCAATACAGAGCCAAATGCAGCCTTGGGGTTTCATTTTGGGGTTTCATTCCTCTTCCCTCGCCCTCCCTGGGGCCAGGGGCAGCAGCAGGAGCTGGGGAGGGAGTGTGTGAGTGCATGTGAGAAAGAGAGAGAACGGTTCAATTGATGCATTTCTTCAGAAAGGTGTAAGAATTTCACCTAAAAAGGGGCACATCTGCTTTGTTATTTATATAAAAAAGCTAAATTCTGTGGTTTTCTTCTTTTTTTTTTTAATATAAAAGGACACTGCTCATAATTATTAGGGGCCAATTCTGCCTCTGTTGCTCATGCTGAGTAAGTACTACTTAACTCTGCAATTTTCTACTTGCAGAGTAAGTAAAAGCAGCAGAATTGATCCCTCTATGATTAAGAATCAAGTTTTTAGTATTTTTTTTTAATTGGTAGTGTTTTTTTTATATTTCACTTAATTTTTCCCCCAGTTCCATTCTGTTGTGTCCTTATTTATGTAATATACTTTAACCTTAAGAGATGGCATGGATTCTTATGCCTTTCCTTTATTATTATTGTTATTATTTTTAAAAAAGAAAAGAGATTTATTTCTAGTGTGATTTAACTGTCTACCTTCTAAAATGAGAGAACGTTTTCTTGTATTTTTACATTGTCAGATTCTATAGTTTCATAGATAATTTAACCAAATCGCTCAATGTATTCTCTATATCTATCCAGTGGGTATAAAAGTTCTATTTTAAATTGTGTAAATACTTCAGAACTGGCTTCTTTTTCCAGACTCCCCTGCCGTGGAGTTTCTTGTTTACATCAAAAAGACTGTAGAATCTCTACGCTCATGTACTGTAAATAGTGAAGTGATCTGCCTATAAATAAACGATAACATATATACTATAAAGTGGAAAGAACAAAAAAAGGAACCAGTTTGTGCTGCTATACTTCAGTTTTTAGTGCAAGTCTGCTCGGGGTGAGGTGTTTTGCTCTGCCTGGCTGGCAGTGGGGCTGTGCCAGGGCCAAGGGGGTGGCACAGCCTGCCAGCTGCCAGGGATGCAGCTCCTGCCTGGGAATATCACTGTCTGTTGCTATTTTAAGTGTGGCTTCTCCCAATTTAAGTCACGCAGGAAAAACCTGGGCTCTACACTCTGCACTTCCAGTGGTGCCACTGCCATGGGACCCCTTCTGAAGAAACTCCTCAGATGGAGGGGGTGAAAAATGAAGCCAGGCATGCTCATCAAAATTTCTGGAGTGGAGTAAGAGAGCAGGAAAAAATGCAGGTGCTGCATCATCACCTGCTGCAGGTGGTGATGCAGCAGCCATGCAGCTGAGGCTGGCAGCTGGAGAGCCCCTGGAGCCAGGAGAGCAAGCCCTGGGAACCAGAGTGCTGTCCCAGGGGCACGGCCGTGTCCTGCTGTCCTGGTGTCCTGCTGTCCTGGTCCTTGTAGCAGTCCAGCTGTGGGAGGGATGTTTGGAAGGCCGGGGCAGGCCCAGCAGGGCACAGCTCCCCCAGGCACACAGGAGCCCCATGCCAGCCATGCCCATGCCAGCCTCACCAGGCCACAGGGGTGGCACTGTTTTATCCAGACCATGGATCAGCAGCCCAAAAGGGGCAGCTCTGCGAGGTGCTGAGCTGTGCCAGCTGCTGGTTTTTGCTGATAGGCACCGATTCAGGCAGCAGCTCTGCACCTGCCTGTCTCCAGCACATCTGTGGGAGCCCGGTGTGGGTCCCCCAGGCTGGGCACAGAGCTGGAACCTGCCTCCCAGCCCAAAGCCAGCCCCTCATCCCTGCCACTGCTGCGGCCAGAGCGCAGAGCTGATGGGAAGCTCATTCCCTGCTGCTTTCCACAACCAGCAGGCTTCAAGGCCACCACAGAGGAATGTTTTTCTGAGCTACATCAGGCACTGTCGTGTCGATAGTGCCCAGACAGATGAAAGCATGAATTTGGAGGGGGGAAATGTGGGAATGCAGCAGGGACAGCCAGTGATGCGGTGCCCAGGGTGGGCACATGTGGGGCAGAGACACAGGAGTGGGTTTCCCAGGAGGGAGAGGGGTACACAAGGGAGGGGCCTGCAGGGAGGGACAGATGCAGAGCTGATGTTTGTCCTCCCAACCTGACCTGTGCCTCCAACATTGCATTCCCAGGCAGCCTCCTGTAAATAAAGCACTGATCTGTTTATTGAATATGATTGTTTCTTGAGGATAATTCCTGCAAGCAGATCTAGAATCTGTGTGAAGGGATGGTGAATGTTGACATCAGTTCATCAGTTCCCTTGGTCCCAGCGATCACTTCCAACCATTTGGGATAAATCCCAGCTGGCCTGTTTTTATTTTGGCAGAACTTTGTGATAAAACAAAGTTCTCCTTGTGACTCCTTTTCACATAGACAGGTGCTGTTTTGGAGTGGCTCTTGTCGCTGCTGGAGGGGAGAGGGGCAGTGTTATTTATCTTCCTGCACAGTGCAGTCACTCAGGAGCTTTTGTGAACAGGGACAGCTTTGGTCGTGCCCTGGGCTGGCTGGCACCTGGCAGTGTGGGCAGCACACCCCAGGCTGCTGTTCCTGACCAGAGTGCAATGCCCACTGTGTGGACTTCATTTCACTGCCTGCTGAGCTGTCCTGGGCTGCTTTCTGGAGTCTCAGCTCCCTCCTGTGCCCTCAGCAGTGGCACCTGACACCAAATCCTGCTGGGATCTGCTGGCACAGGAGCTGCCTGACAGGGACCTCAGCTTTGGGCCACACAAGCTCTGCCCATGGGCTCTGCAGGGTAACTTCAGGTAAGCCACACAATTGCCCACTCAGCATTTATCAGTCCCAGCCTCTTGTCCAGCTCCATCCAGGAGTCTTTGCAGAAGGGAACAGCTTTGGTTCCTTTGCTCTCTGGCTGCTGGTCCAGCTGTCCCAGCCTCCCTGCCCACAAGGATTCTTCCCAGCTTTCCTTCCTGCCTCATTTCCCATCACAGCAGGGCTGGACCTTCTGCCATGCTGCCCTTGAAGTGTCCAAGCTCCCAGCCTCGAGCTGCTGCGAGGAGATTGACTTGCTGTCACTGGGGAATTAAACTCTCTAACACTGTAATTTCAATATTAGGAAGTGGCATTTCTTTGTTTCAGCCCCAGGCATGTGGGGCTGAAATAACTCCCAATTACACACACCACACCTGGCTGACCGACCCGCTGAAATCTATTGTAGCTTTCACACAGCCAATGCATTTCCCCAAACTCATATCTATATGCTAAACACTCCCTGAATTTTCTGCATGTTTAAATCACTTCTCAGAGTTTATTTTCATTGGAGTAGAGTTTTTTTTCAGGGTCTTGGCTAGTCGTTTGGGGGACATCCCATTTCTCCAACTATTCTTTTTTGGTCACAGACCTCCAAAAATGTTTCTTCTCTTTGAATGCATCCCATTGCTGCGGTCAGACCAGGTTATTAGTTCTTACCAGCATTGCTCAGGCTCACAGTCTTTACGGCTGAGATAACCGCTTGCACACAGGACAAAGCCCTGTCCAGTAAACCGAAAGGAATTTCCAAGAGTAATTAAACACTACTTGTTACAACTTTTTTTGTCAACACCGGGACAGCCTCAGCCCCTGCCCACGTGGCCCCGAGAGGCAGGAAGCTGGAGAGAGGGGAGGAAGACCCTCCCTTGTAAAGGGGAGGAGGCAGCAGTCTTGAGCCCGTGGGGTAAAGCTCGCTCCTCGTCACGGCCTGCGTTCAGTTTCGATTCCCCGCAGAGCCTTCCCCGTCAGCCCCGCCCGGAGCTGGAGCCACGGCCCAGGCAAAGACCATGGCCGGGCTGAAGGAAGAGCTGACCTGTCCCATCTGCCTGGACATCTACAGGGACCCCACGATCGCGGACTGCAACCACAGCTTCTGCAACGACTGCATCAAGCAGGCGCTCCGGGGCCAGCAGACCCCGGCCCGGTGCCCGCTCTGCCACTCGCTCGTCGGGGAGCTGCGGCCCAACTTCCACCTCCGCAACATTGTGCAGAGGTTCCTGGATGCTCCCGCGCCCCAAGAGGAGGAAAAGCAGGAAGGGCAAGGCAAGGAGAAGGCGGAAAGCTCGGGCCAGGCAGAGGAGGTGGTGCTGTGCGATTCCTGCCTCCAGGAGCCGCAGCCCGCAGTGAAGACCTGCCTGAGCTGCGAAGCCTCGCTGTGCCAGGCGCACCTGAGCAGGCACAACAGCCGGGACGGGCAGAAGGGCCACGTGCTGGTGGAGCCCTGCGATGCCCAGCTTTTGGCTGAGAGGAGATGCTCCCAGCACGGCAAACTGCTGGAGTGCTTCTGCGAGAGCGACTCGGAGTGCATCTGCGTCCTGTGCTCCGTCATCTCCCACAAGAGCCACAAGATCATCAGCTTGGAGGAGGCTTTTAGCGAAGCCCAGGTAAGAAAGAAGCTGCTGGGACGGTGGCACTGGCATGGATTGCGCCAGGAAAACCCCAGACACCTCCCATGGCACAGGGGCAGCTCCTGAGTTTGAGAACTACAGACCCAAGATGGAGCTAAATTGCAATCCTGGGCTTTTATTCTGAGTTTTGTCCCAGATTCTCTCTGGCTTTGGCCCTTGAGATATAAAACAAGATGTTATGAACACTTTTTTCACGTTCTGAGGGAAGAGTTTGGCCAGACTGGTGGGACTGAGTGCTCCTGCAAGGTTTTAGTCCTTGGTACACCTCCAGGGCAAAGATGAGCCTGAGCTGCACTTATGCAAAGATAATTAATGACAGAGTAAAAGAAAGAAAGGTGCCAACAGGGGAAATAGCTTTATATGTGGCTAGTGCACATGAACAGTTTTCACTTCAAATTGTCCTGATTGTCCTTGTGGTTGTGGCATTGGTTCAGGGATAAAACCTTCCAGTGAACCTTTATGCTCTCAGGACTGATTTGTCCTGAGAGCATGCAGTGAGCTGACCTTTTGCAAGTCTAGCTTAACCCCTGTCAATAAAACTGCTGATCTTGTGCATTATGCCAGTCCTCTCCTGATACCTCCTTCCCGTGATATTTGTAGGTATCTTATCATGGAATTCTGAAAACACTGAAAAACCATGAAGCTGCTGTGGATGAAGCCATAACAAAACTGCTGAAACAAATGGAGAGACTAAAGGTTTGTCTCAAGGTCCCATATCACCTTGGGGTGGTTGCTTGCTGGTAAATAATGAGATAAAAGTTTTCTTTTGCCCTTCCCCAGATCATGGATTCTGAAGCTTTTTTAGTTGCTGGGTGGTTTCTCATGTATTTTTTGAAATTTCCTCTTTGAGGAAGGATGATGCATAACTTAGCAGTCTGGGAGGTCCATTCTTAGTTAAGCTTGAAAGTCTGTGCCTCCTGATGAGTGGCTGGTGTGTGGCTTTTTTATTTTTCCAACCTTCAACGTTTAGTTACTTTTTTAATCCCAGAAAAAATACAGATTTTTTTCTGAGTAAGAGCTAATGTGGAAAATGTCCCTTACAAATTTGAAATTGTTTTCTTAATAGATTGATGAGAACCAGCGGAGGGAGCAGCTGGAGAGCCTGTTCAAGGAGATGTATAAGGAGCTAGAGAAGAAAAAAGGGGAGGTCCTGCAAGTTCTCAGTGACTATGAGGAGGAACAACTTCTTAAGATTCAGATAGAGGTGAATAATCACAAGAGGATGAAGGATTCGGCCAGCCAGGATGTTCAGGAGCTGGAGGCTCTGAGGAATCAGAAGGACACACTTCTTTTCACCAAGGTACCTATCAGCATCCCCCTTCCCAGAGAATCACAGCTCCAGGGCTGGCCTGTGCCTGCACTGTGCTGATTCTGCTTTCAAAATGTCTTTACAGGCTTTTTCAGCAATCACAGGCAGGTAAGCTCTTCCGGAGGTTCCAAACCTTTATTGCCAATGTGGAGGGATGGAGCTCTTGGTGAGTTCCACACAGCCTAAGGCAGGCAGCACCCTGGGGCTGTGCTGGAGGGTAGGAAGCTCTGCAGAGGGATCAGGACAGGCTGGATCCATGGGCCAAGGGCAGCAGTGGGAGGTCAAAGTGAGGCAAAGGGCCAGTCCTGCACCGTGGTCACAACAATCTCATGCAGTTCCAGGCTGGGGAGCAGTGACTGGAAAGGTACCTGGCAGGAAAGAAACTGGGAATGCTGTTCAGTGTTGGCTGAACACGAGCCCAGGTGTGCCCAGGAGGGCAAGAGGCCAATGGCACCTGGGCTGTCTCAGCAATAGTGTGGCAGCAGGAGCAGGGCAGAGACTGTCCCCTGTGCTGGCACTGCTGAGGTGTCACTGTGAGCGCTGTGTCCAGTTCTGGGCCCCTCATGGTGAGAGAGACATTGAGGGGCTGGAGCGTGCCCAGGGAAGGGAACGGAGCTGGGAAGGGTCTGGAGCCCCAGGAGAGGCTGAGCGAGCTGGGCAGGGGCTCAGCCTGGAGCAAAGGAGGCTCAGGGGGCCCTTGTGGCTCTGCACAGCTCCTGCCAGGAGGGGACAGCCGGGGGGTCGGGCTGTGCTCCAGGGAACAGGGACAGGAGCAGAGGGAACGGCCCCAGGCTGGGCCAGGGCAGGCTCAGGGTGGGCACAGCAGGAATTTCCCCATGGAAAGGGAGCTCAGGCACTGGAACTGCCCAGGGAGGGTTGGATCCCCATCCCTGGAGTGTCCCAGGAAGGGCTGGAGGTGGCCTCGGGGCTCTGGGCTGGGGACAAGGTGGACGTTGGGCACAGCTGGGACTCCATGGGCTGTGAGGGCTTTTCCTGCCTCTGTGATTCTCTGGTTCTGTGATTCCTTCTTCGTGTTTTAGGAAATGCCAGCCACTTCCTAAAATTGAAGGTGTGCCAAAGCCACCCATTACTTTGGATAAATCAACAAAAGATGGTATTCTGAGACTTTTCCAGAAATTCACCTCAGACATGGAGGTGTTCTTTAAGCAGCCATCACCTGGGGGATATCAAGCAGGACAGACTAGTGCTCATTTCACAGGTAAGTGCTCATTTCACCATGTCAAAAGCAAGATGGGGAAGTCAATAAAACATCTTTAAGAAAGGATTTTAATGAGGCACCAAGTACACTGAGTACCCTTAGAAGTGCTAATTCCTTACACTGTGTGCTTATTTGCACATGTGTGTGCAGCAAAGGGAGCTGGTCCTGGCATTCAGGGCTTTGGGACTTGCCTTGAATGCACCTTGCTAAACCAGGCTATGGATGAAGAGGTTGGGAAGTCCCTGGAGTTTTTTGGGAGGATTAAGAGAAGATAACAGCAATATCTCTGTGGCATCTCTCTGATTCAATGGGATGTTGAGAACTCATCCCAGCAGCAGGGTTGGACATAAATAACCTACTCTTCCTGTGTAAATACTTCTACTCCTTTGTAATGCTTTGCAAGCTTAGCCTACAGTCCCAGAGCTGTACACAGCGGACACTTGTCTGACTGAATTGGTGAAATTAGGGTTCCCTAGGTACTGCTCTCTGGATGTTGCTTCAGCCCTTGCTGGCAGCAGGCCTTGGGTCAGGACAGAGGCAGACTCCAAATGTCCACAATTATCTGGTAATCAATGTGTTTTTTCTCTTTAGGTTCCTTCTCATTTGGTGGTGGTACAACATACCATGGTGGTACAACATACCATGGTTCCACGTATGGATTTCATTTTTCTTGAAACTAGCCTAACAAAATACAAATTCAGTGGCAATCATAATGATAACAATCAAAGAAAGGAGGGAAGAGAGAGAGAAAACCCAACCAAAATTATCAATGCACAGCATGACTGCTCCTCCATCGCCTGCTCTCTGATGTCCAGCCACTGTTCCCGAGCAGCAGTTGGCTCCTTGTGGCCGTCTCTCCCCAGTTCATACCCTGGGCATGGTGTTCTGTGGTGTGGAATATGCCTTTGGCCAGTTTGGGTCACCAGCCCCAGCTATGCTCCTTCCCAGCTTTTTGTGCACCTCCTCTCTGGCAGAGCATGAGGCACAGAAAGCTCCTTGGCTCAGCTGCTCAGCCAGAGCCAAGCCATCGTCATGTTACCAACATTATTCCCTACTGAACCCAAAACTGTACCAGCTGCTGAGAAGAGAATGAATTCCCAGGAATGGAGTTCTCATGATTAGAATGAATCCCAGCCCAAACCAGAACAGGACTCCCAATACACACAGTGCCAGCCCAGAGCTGCTGGGAGGAGGATATCAGCAATGAGAGCTGCTGGAAGCTTGGAATTGTTTGTGCCTGGTTTGAATGCTGCCTCTGTGTGCTCCTTAGGTCAAAGATATTAGTGGTAGAAGAAAAGCTGTCTTTTCATGATGTGTCTGTCAAGGCTGGCCATCCTGCTGAGAACTTCAGGCTTATAGAGACTGGAACCATCCCTTTCAAGTGTCCCATCATGCTCCCATCAGTGTGATGAAGCTCCTGTTAGTAATGTGGTGACAAGGTGTTTTGTTTTTTCAGGCCGAGAAATTGTGAGCCTTGCATGGAGGCTATGTTAAGCTGACACATCAGAAACTGGATTGTGGGCTGCTATGAGGGGGTGTATCACAGCATCCCACCTCTTCCTGCAAGAGCTCCTCTCTTATTTGTTTTGTTAATCATAATGGAAATACCATTAGGTTGGGCATTTTTGCTCAGCTGTTCTAAATACCGTGTTAGGTTCATGTTAATAAAGTCATGTTATTAGTTTGTTAAACGCGATGGCAATTTATTTTATCGAAAAGTTGACAGCACAACATTAACTGCTACAGAACTAGACAGCAGCGATGCTGATCTTTGATCTAAGGCAGCAGCTTTTGCCTCTGCCGCCTCTTTCCATGCTGCACATCCAGTGCAGAAGCAAAGCTGCCCTGTGTGGTGAGGAGAGACTGGGCAGCATTCCCTGCTGGCGACTGAGGGGAAACTTATCGAAGTGACTGCTGCAGCGTAGGGAAGGGTGGAGCCGGCAGAGGAAACACTTCTCTGCCTGGCCTGGGGCGGAGGAAGGGGCTGGACGGGGAGGGCTGGCAAGACCTTGGGCCGGCTGCCTGCCTCTGGTTGTAGTTTCGGTTCTGTGGTCCTGCTGCAGCCATGGCCAAAGCTCGGCAGGGATGTGGAGGGGCTGGCAGCCTGGAGGCCGAGCTCATCTGCCCCATCTGCCTGGAGCTGTACCGGGAGCCGCTGTCGCTGAGCTGCGGCCACAGCTTCTGCCGGGTGTGCATTGAGGAGGCGCTGTATTCCGAGGTCCTCTGGACTTGCCCCACATGCATGGCCGACCTGGGTGTCACCTGGGAGCTACACACCAACTTCAAGCTGCGCAACATCGTGGAGGCATTTAAGGCCACCGCTTCCAAAGCTCAAAGAGAAAGCGTCCAGCAGGACGAAGGCGCCGAGAAGGGGAAGATGGACGTGGTTTCCTGTGAGCAGTGCCTGGATGGGCCCCAGCCGGCCGTGAAAACCTGCCTGATTTGCGAGGCGTCCCTGTGCCAGGCCCATCTGAGCAAACACAATGCCAGGGATTTCCATCAGGAGCACATCCTGGTGGAGGTGGGAGCAGGCGAGGCGGAGGAGAGGAGGTGCCGGGATCACGGCAAGCTGCTGGAATGCTACTGCCTGCGGGAGGAGAAGTGCATCTGCGTGCTCTGCTTCATGGCCGGGGCCCACAAGGGCCACGAGGTCATGACCATGAAGGAGGGACACGACAAAGAGCTGGTAGGGAGCTCTTCCGTGCCCGTGGCCCGTACCCTGGCCGCGAGGACGGGAGAAAGCCTCAGGCAGAGCGGTGGAGCTTCCGCAGGGAGTGGGCATGGCAGTGAGGGCAGCCCCGGGAAATTCTTCTCCGCCCCCAGCAAGGGACTGGTGCATTGGGCTGGAATTTGCTTTTCATTCCCTCCTGTGTGTTACCAGAACAGTGTGAACAGCTAAGCAGAGGGAGAAGAGCGGGGAAAGGTGTTCGGGGCTGGCCGGGATAAGCGTGGGTCAGTCCCTCAGGGTGCGGGGGTCCGTCAGGGCTGCTCCCCTAAGCGAGAGGCTCCGCTGCCCCACGGCAGTGAGGTGCAGCCCCGGCACTGCCAGCCGCCCTCACTGCGGCGTTCCTGGCTGGGATTGAGAAGTATTCCTGCAGGGATTAGAAAATCCCTTCCTCCACAGAGCCCTGGGAATGCCATGCTGTTGACCTTTGGGTGGTGAAGGGAGTTTCCCTCTCGAGGTCCTTCCCTTGGGCTCTGGTCTGTGCTGTAGCACGGTGGATCAAGCTCTGCTCCCCAATAACCAGTGGCAGGATGAGGGGATGCAGTCTCAAACTGTGCCGGGGAGGTTCAGGTTGGACATCAGGAGGAGTTTCTTTACTGAGAGGGTTATTAAACATTGGAAGGGGCTGCCCAGGGAGGTGGTGGAGTCCCATTCCTGGCGGTGTCCAAGGAACCACTGGACGTGGCTCTGGGCTGCCTGACAAGGTGGGGATTGGTGACAGGTTGAACTCGATGACCTTAGAGGCCTTTCCCAATTTCAGTGATCCTGGGATTCCTCCCTCTGCCACAAATTCTGTGAAGCCAGTATCCCAGTAGATACAAGAAACATGGGGTCTCCATATTCCTGCCTCTGAGTCCAGCTGCCGTCCTTGAAATACTCCAAAATCAGCTGAGACTGAGGGGAGTAAATGCATTCCCTGTGCTTACTCACTGCCTTGCACTTGAAATATCTGGGCTCAGTTTAGATCCCAAGCAAAAACCCTGCAGGAACCCAGTGCATGGGCAGGAAATGGCTCGCTCTGGACCTCAGGACAGGTCACAGCCTCCTCAGGAATTAGCAGAAGCATCCTTTGCAGTTATATGAATTGCAAACTAACTTCCTCCCCCAAGTTACATATCATAGTTTCAGGGCTGCCAATCAGAAGTGGGATGTGTGAGACAATGGTGATTTCACCAGCTCCACAAACTGCCCCTTTGATTTGAAGCTGTTTCTGCTGGGAAGTTCAGTGCTGTCCTTCCTTCTGCCAGGTTAAACTCTCCAGCATCATGAAAGACCTGCAGGAATCTAAAAGTGATTTAGTTACTGCCCTAGAAGAGCTTCAGGAAAGCAAGAATCAGATCAAGGTTGGTATCAGGCTTATTGCTAATTCAGAGCATATTTCCTTCATAATTTCACAGCAATAAGTCATGGAAACTATACTGTTAGAAGCAGATGAATAGACAGGGAAAAGAGTGGTTTGAGAAACTGCCAGAAACTCAGATTCATTGCAGCCTTCCAGCTCCTCTACAGGAGGAACCAGCTGGAGGATTCCATCCTGTATTGTGGTTGCACAGACCAGGTTGCAGGACTAGCAGCCCACAGATTGTACATAAGATTATGTATTTTTAAAGTTTTCTACCTGTTTAATAAAAGAAAAGCAATTTATATCTACAAGTGGGATTTTCATTGTGTACCAGTAAGCTCTCACATTGGTATTCAATTCAAGAAATTCAACTGACTTTGTTACTATATCAGGATTAATTTTGAAAAGCCTCTGTTGAATCAGATCTTCCAAGCAAATGTTTATTGTCTGCTTCCTTCTAAAGCCAGCACAAAGGACAGATAGAATCCTAATTGATAAGCAGAGGCACTAAACTGAAGGGTGGAGTTTCTGAGCCAGTGTCCCTTTTTCTTATCTCTTCATTTAGAACAATACCAAAACACTGACTTCTGACCTAAAACAGCTGTTCAAAAGTATAAAGGCAGAGCTTGATAAGAAATGGAGGATGATCCTGAGTGACATTCGGTGTAAGGAGAAAGAGGACCTGGCAGTTGTCACCAAGGCAAGGAAGGAAATGGAACAGAAGAGAGACCAGGCTGAGCAGAATCTTCAGGCTTTGCAGATGTTAAAAGAGCAACCAGATATTTTCCTCTTCTTCAGAGTAAGCAGCGGTATTCTGCTTTTCTTCATGGATCTGCCTATTTCTCAGCCAGGTGACCTTTCTGAAAATCACACTAATGATATTTTTCCTATTTTTCCTTTTTTTTTTTTTAACAATCCTCTTGGTAGGATCTGAAAGTAGTCACAGACAGGTATGTTCCACTTCATAACATTTGTTTTCTTATTTGAAAAAATATGGTGTTGAAAACTGGGATCAAACCCCACCACCCTATGCTGCAAAGCTGCTCTGTATTCCAGCTGAGCCAGAGGGCACCACATACACACAAGTAACAGGGATGGAGACATCCCTGCCTGCTGTTACACTTGTCCCTTTAAATTTTGGTTTTCTGGCTGGATTCTCACAGAAACCGCTGGCTTGTATTACCAGAAAACTTTTTATCAGGAATGAAGCCTCTAGGGCTCTGTTTACATTAACACTGTCCTGGATGCACATTGGTGACCCTCCCACAGCTGAGTTCCCAGGGAACAGCCTTTGGCAGCAGAGATAACCAGCTCATTTCCCAGCAAGTTTTTGAGTTGCAGACAAGCTTGGTAGCTAGAAGGATTTATTATTATCTTTAATTTGTAACTTACCACTTCCTATGCGATGCCTGGGTGTCAGCTGTAATTCAGTGGTGCAACAGCACACCAACAGTTCCAGATCCACGAGAGGCTTTGCAGCAGCACTGCAGGCCCCAGCTGCACAAAGAGCTGGCTCAAACATCTACCTGGAATTTGAGATGTCACCTCGGTAACTTGCACAGTTTAAAACTGAGTTCAAACTCGGGTTGTAAGGAGAGCTTGGAATCACCACGTACCTCAGGGCTGCAGCTCGGTCGGTTACTCACAGCTGTGCTGCAAGTCACATCCTAGCCTGTGGGATCAAGGTAATTTTCCAGAAACCTGGGCACCATTTAATACACTTGGTATTCTAGTTCTGGCACTGCTACAACAGTAAGAGCTGCCTGCAGCAAGTCAAGGCCCTGTTCACACATGGGGGTTATCAAAACACCTCCTACTCTCTCATTATCAGCATTTGAAAGTTCCAGTGCAGGTCAGTCAGCAAAAGGCATTGCCAAATAAATAACAGTATGTAACAATTGGAATTCAACCTTCACAAAGGGCAGTTAACCCAATAATTCATGTTGCCAAAGCGCTCTCCTCTTTGCAGACTCTGTCCTAGTGAAGAATTCTGTTACCTTTGGGTGCTGGATGGTTTTCCTTGGTGCAATGACTCTGTGTGCCCTAGGATTGCGAGTCTGGATCTGGTCACTGAGGATGTGAAGGTGGAGGCAGTGCAGCTGAATGACACACTGATGAGCCAGTATGAAACCCAGAAAAAGAAGTTTTTGTTGCAGCTGGACTATCTGCTGGACGATGTGCGCAGTGAGCGGCCCTGACCCAGCCGTGCTGACACCATGGGAAACAGGGACCCCAGTCCTTGGCAGCTCCTTCCACTGGGGTGTGAGGGGCTGGTGTGGGGTACTGAGAGCTGTAGGGAGGGGCAGGGGGCAGGTTTCTGGGGATAACGAGGTCTGCTCCTGAGCAGTGCAAGGCCAATTTCTCCTCTCTCTGATGTGGTTTCCCATTCCCATCAACTTCCCAAATTCTGGGCACACACTGAAAGTGCAGCAGTTCTGCACAGATGTTTGTGCAGAACACTTTTGCTTGATTGCAGTATAATTGTGACATGCATAGTCCTGAGATAAGGACAGAACTTATTTCTTTTTGATATCTTTATGGCTTAAGTATTTTGATTACCTAAGAAGTCTGATTCATTGCATCTTTCCTTTTGTATTACGCCCTCTCACCTCCAACCACTCAATTTTTACTTGGCATTTGTCTCATCCTTGATGGAAGCCTTTAAAAGCAGCTCGTTTTAGCTCTTCTTTTTTGATTTTGCCAAGCACTGAATGATGTGACTGAATTAAATTAAATGCATTTCAAGCATTAGGATGGGCCTCTTCCTGTTACTTAGTCTGATGGGTTTTCTAAGTAAGTCAGACGTGCCACACGTAGACCTGTGTGTGTGACATTAATTAGGGCCTTCCAAGCCCAGCAGGTCATGGTGGGGAGGAAGGTTTGTCCCAGCTCTGACAGAACTCACAGATGGGAACCAGGCAGTTCCATCTTCTCCATCTCCAAACTTAATGCAAGAACGTGCAACTTCAGGCCCAAAGCTCAGTGCACTGCGAGCTGTAGGGGGAGGGAAGGGCAAGGAGAGTTAATAACTCATTTTTAACCACTGTCAGCATAACCCAGCCATCCTCCCATGGAGCTGTACCCGCAGGACCAGGGCACTGGGCAGGGAAGTGCCAGGAGGACAGGACTGAAGGAAGGCAGGAGGCTCCTTACTCAAGGCTGGGAGCCAGGTGACACAAAGCAGCTGAGAGCTGGGGAAATCACAGGCTGCCCTTATCTGCTGGGTGATAACGCCGAGCTGGGAGCCTGGGAAGAGCCAGGGAGAGCCACTGCCTGTAGGGTTTATGGACAGAGGGCTGATAACACCATCACAGAGAGAGCAATGTGCCAGGTGGCACCAGGGCACGGCAGGGCTGGACAAAAGGGAGCTGCTGGGCAAAAGGCAAGGAGGGAGGGCTCCCAGGGCTGCCCAGGAGTACCTGCTCTGTGGAGCAAAGCAGTTTCCAGGATTACTTTGCAGTCTGACCAACTGGTCTGTGGAGCTTTGATATTCCAAAGATGATGTGATCTGGAGAAGCAGTGGGTTTGCCAGGCAGGCTGAGTGGGATGGGCAGATGGCACATGCTGGCATTTGTGTGCCAGCAAACCCCAGCTCCTTGGCAGGAGATTCTGCAGCGTGAGGAGCCCAGAGGCACATTTCTCCAAGGCCAAAGGTTCCCTCAGCACAGAAATATATTAACCATAAAGCTTAATATACCTCGAGAAGAGGAAAGCACTTGGAAGTGGAATTATTTAATTACCTTAAATAATTGCTTGGATTTTTTCCACCCATTTTTAAGAAAATCAGTCTAAAAGTAAGAAGGAAAAAAGCCTACTTTTTTTTAGGTCCAGAAAAATAATAATGCTCGGGATTTTTTTTCCTTTTACTATCATGTTCCAAGAAGATATTATTTCCCTGATTCTTCCATGAAGACATGATGTATTGATGATCCAAGTTTTCCACAGTCTGTGCTTCTAGAACAAGAATGAAAATGCTGGAACACCCGTAGCTTGGGTTTGTGATTTCTTATTAGGATTCTGCAGAGTCCCTGCAGAATAGGCTTTGAAGGCTTTTGTCATAGATGTCACTCCTGCCAAGGATTTGCTGTGGTTGTCTTGAAGTCACCATATACTTCAAACTCAATTAAAACTCCTGTGGAAGTCCCTAAAGGGATTGGGAAGCCAGTCACTGATGTTTTTGACAATGGACAGTCAGGGGAGAGGGAGGCAGCTCTTCTATTTCCATTGCAATTGCCTGTTCTGGTTACCATGACATCTAATAAACCCTCATGGAGAAAGGAAATGTTTTCTATGGAAATATTCAGTATTTCTACAGGAAGATTTACAGCATTTGCTTAACACTGAAAGACAAGAGCATGAATTCTGCAGGCTTGAAGTTGGCCTCCTTTGCTCCAACTGTGTATTGATGGGGGGTTTTGACAGTTTGCATTCAAGGTTCCATCTGGAATGCAAATATTGGGCAATGTTTGACTTCAGATGAAACGTCTGCTTTTCTGTGCGAAGGGAAGGGAAGGCAGACAGGGCTGGGCATGGCCCCTCCGACCTTGAACCTCCAGCCCAGAGACAAGAGCAGAGCACTTAACAGAAACCTGGGATTTCTAATACCCACATAGCCAAGGATGCTTCATCCTTCCCAGGTTGCAATGAATCCCATTCATTTCAATGAATCCAGGTTTCACTGAATCCCAGCGGTACCCCAGGGCAAAAAGGGGCCGGAGAGTCCCACGGCTCCCCACCTGCACAAAGTTTAATCTCACTTCACCTCACATTATCACCTCACCTTATCAACCGTATACTTTCAATTTAAAAGGGCTGCGTGCAAAGCAAAGGAGCCGGAGGGCCCTTTCTCGCCGCTCGGCACACCCGGAATCCCCTCGGAAGTGCCCCGGGCCGGGGGGTGGAAGGGGCGCGGCTCTGCCCGGCCCTCCCTGCCCGGAGCGGGGCGGTGCTGCCGGGGCCCGCCGCGGGCGGGCGGTCCCTCGGTCTGTCTGTCCGTCTGTAACTCCGTCTGTCCGGCCGTCCGTCTGTCTGTAACTCTGTCCGTCCGTCCGTCCGTCCGTGGGTCCCAGCCGACCCAGGTCCCCGGGGAGCCGCGGGCGGTGAGTACCGGGGTAAGGGACCGGGGGACAGCGGGGTCCGGCTCGGACCTTCCTCACCTCCTGCCCGTAGCCGCGGAACGAGCAGGAGGAGAGGAGAATGCCCATGGAAGCCATGGGGAAGCTGGGCAGGAAGGCGGCGGAACCCCGAAAAGCTGAAAGTGAATGTGGCGTTCAGAGCTGAGCTGTTGCCCTCACTTCCTTTCCGCTCTGCCGGGACCCTCGGGGCTGCCTTGGCTTCCAAAGCGCTCGGCAAACCCCGCAGTTTCAGGGGGCACACAGCCTGCGGGCTTCTTCTTGCAGGTTTTACAACGACCAGCGCAATGGCATTATCCAGCGCGGTCCCGGTGTGTTTCCATTGGGATCGGACAGTGCCAGCTCTGTGGATGCAGCCCGGGCTGTGATGGGCAGTGTGGGATGCCCTGGGCTGAACTGGCAGCTGCTGCCTGAGGAAATCCCTTTGGGCAGCTCTTCCTCAGCCCATCCTCAGTGCCCGGCCCAGCTGCTCAGTGTGCCACCTTCCCCTGCTAACAGAAAGGGTGGGAGAAGGGCCCTAACGCGGGAATAACTTGCTGAAAGCCTTGGGAAACTCTCCCTGAGAAATCCGGGTGGGATGGAAGCTGCTGGAGGGATCTGCTTCAGCCAGGGCAGGGCAGCCAGCGCGCTCAGCTGCCCTGGGAGGTGACACAGCTTCCCTGGAATAGCTGGCTGCCAGCAGGGATTCCGTGGGATCTTCCCCAAAAATGCAGGAGGCTGCTGCTGCTGGGGAAAAGTGAGGAGATCCCATATTTGGAGTGGGAGCAGATCCCACATTTCACAAAAGTGAGGTTTTGTTGTCCGGCTTTGCAGGTTTTCCCACATGAGTGGATGGCTGCTGGTTATTCTGCCAAAAGAAAGGCAGCTCTGTTTCCACATGTGTTCCTTAAACGTGGTTTTCATTATTCGTGTTATTTTCAGTCCTTTGTGGAAGTAAATGTTTGTGGCTTGAATGTTTTGCTGGAGGATATGAAGAATTCTGTCGAATTCCAAGGTGCAGGCAGTGTTGTTCCAGTGCTTATCTGGGTGTTATCATGGTAAAATTGAATTTCCTTGTTGCTCCACAACAGTAAAGGCGTTATTTGAAAAAGGTTGTTGTCCAACAAGAGAAAGGTCAAAGATTTAGTTGTCAAAATGATGTGATATACTTTCCTGTTGTATTCTTAGGGGGTGTATTTTCTAAGGGCCCAGCTCTGGTTCAGTTTGTGTGGAACTTGGATTTCTGATTCACCTTTACAATTCTCCAGAAATTTTTCATGTCTTTTTAGATAATGGATTTAAGCATTAGTTTTTAGTGCATGAATTCTGCTGTCTAGCAAGGGGTACATGAAGTTGGGGAGTGATCACATAAAATGATAATTTAAATGTAGAAAAATAAGGAAAACTGAGATGGGTGTTGTAGCAAGAATACTTTTGATTCCGTTTCTACTCTGAAATGCTCACATCTGAAGTTTCAACCTCATAGTAATTATTTCAGCAGGTGAGTGAGCTTCACAATCCAGTTTTCTCTTACTCTCAAGGTGACTCTGATGTGCCACAGATGAATGAAGTCCAAGCAGCCCTGGGCTGCAGTGCTCCCCCAAAAACAGAAGCCAGGCAGATGCTGCCACATCATGGGATCAGAAAGAAGGGCCCAGATGGGCTCCAGAAATAGTCTGGAGGTCTGATGACTTCTGGAGGCTGCAGGACCTCTCTGTATCTTCATTTTATGGCAGTCAGTTGATAACAGATACTGGAAATTTCCTCAGTTGGGTCTTGTAGTTTTTTTATCTTGAGTGAAGTTTGTTGCAACGAGACACTCCCTGAAAGGCCAAAAGGAGTGATAAAAGTGAATTCTGGGTTGTGTGTAAATAGCAGCTTTCAGAATAAACAACGCAGCAGCTCCTTTTTCAAGTTCTATGTACAGAATGTCCTTCAGTGTCCAAACCATGAACCAA
The DNA here is from genome assembly GCF_963513975.1 of Fringilla coelebs. Classification (NCBI taxonomy): domain Eukaryota; kingdom Metazoa; phylum Chordata; class Aves; order Passeriformes; family Fringillidae; genus Fringilla; species Fringilla coelebs. Next base: position 17,638,092 of record NC_140041.1, read on the forward strand.
AGGTGTTTTCTCAGGATCGGGTTTTTTTAATGTGTAAGAATAAAATCCAGTTTTATTAGGCAAGCCTGGGCTAACGGTTACAAAGTTGATACAGGGCAGTACTTTGAGGCAGAAAAAGGTGAAATGAGTGTTGGAAATTGTGTCATTTCCTACTGTCCTGACATGGCAAGGGGCAGGGACTGTGTCCTGAAAGGTCCTTTTCATGCCATGGAGAGAAAGCTGTCATGCAAGTCTGCACAAAGAGCCAGTATGTGCTCAGAGCTCTGCGGCCAAATAGGTTTTTACTTAGAACATTTCCCTACTGTCTGGACACAGCTGAAACCCAGGCACCCCCTCCCATGCAGATGTTTTACAGCAGCACCAAATGGAGCTGTCTGGGGTTTGTCTTGGCACATTTCAGAAAATTCCCAGGTTTGACTGAGCTGCCTGCAAGTCCTGGAGGAGGGACAGAAGGAATCAAAAGAATTTTTCACTACTGAAATCTTTACTAAAATCTCAGAAAATAAACTCATTGCTACATATAAAAAGTAGCCTGGCTTGATTTTTTTTGCCCCCTCAGCTTTTACAGTGTTGATTTGCTGAGGTTTGGGTGAGTGAGAAGTCTTTTGATTTGTAATTCTGTGCTGGTAAAACAAATAAAAGTTCTTGAGCAAATACAGCTCCAAAATGTACTTTTGCAAAATAGAGCTGACACAGGCTTTTGTAATACTCCCTTGATTCTCACTGTGTATTTAAGGGGGGTTGTGAGGGCTGTAAATCATCCCTGAGCACAATTTGCAGTTCTGTACAGGTGGGTGAGATTGGAAACCTGCAAGGTAGGGGTGGGGGTCTCCTCCAGGTGTGATCACTGTATCATCTTGAGCATGTCCCTTCTTGCAGTGCAGGTTCTTCATTTGAAGATCCTGACTCTTCCCGTGGCACTCAGTGCTCTGGGCTGGGGTCAAGGTGAGCATTGAGCACAGATGGGGCTGGGAGGGCTTTTCCAACCTCAGTGATCCTGGGATATTACAGCAGCGAGGGAGACAGCCCCTGTGACACAGAAAATCCATCCCTGCTGGTTTGGGGTCTGTGTTTGAAACCCTCCTTTCAGTACCAGCTCAGGGACACCCAGCAGAGTGGCAGGGTTTGGTTATTTGGGAGCGTGCAGGAGCTCATCCACCAAAGGGATGCTCCGTGTCTGGGTCTGTGCTGAATAGAAACTGCTTTGGGAGTCCCAGCATGGAGAGGAGGTGAAACAGAAACTCCTCCCTGGTATTTTCTGTGTGTTGGCTTTAGACATGTCTGCAGCTCCAGGGACAGGGACACCATGATTGGATTAGTTGGGTGGAATTACTTTCTAATTGGTTCTAGAAGTCTCTGAAGAAGCCATTGTAAATATGGTTCTGTAGTTGGTTCTGCCCTTGTGGGTTCCTTCTGCTCAGGCTGTCCTAAGGCAGAAGGCACCACACAAAGCCACTCCTCTCACTTCTCCCTCCCATACCTTTGGGAAACTCACACTGCAGGGATGGTAGCAGGGAGTGTTTTTATCAGGAAATATTTCTGTGCCAATAGGGCTGTCCAGCCCTGGCACACCTGCCCAGGGAAGTGCTGGAGTCCCCATCCCAGCAGGGATTTAAGACTTATAGAAGTGGCACGTGGGCACATGGGTTAGTGGAGGCCTTGGCTCTGCTGGGAGTGGTTGGACTGGGCGATCTCAGAGGGATTTTCCAACCTGAATGACTCCACAGTTCTGTGATGCTGTAGCTGCTTGAGAAATGGTAATTAACTGAACACGTTCTGGGGCAGACTCAAGTGGCCTTAGCACTGCCAGTTCCAGTAGCAATTTATTAATTGGTACAATTAATTTGGGACAATTGGACAATTAATTGGGCAATTAATTCAGCAGTGAGTGTTCCATGGACAGGAGTCTGGCTGATGTTTGCACTGCACGGAGAGGATGTGAGCAGCACATCAAATCCATGTTGTCCTTGGCACTCTGGGAGTGCAGTACCAGAAAGGGAAGCCTGGCAGTGACACTTCTCAGGGTTCTCTTGCTGGGTCTCACCCCAGACCAGTGAGTTTCTGGCTGAAATGGCCTCACTGTACTGGTGGTACCAGGTGTTGGGGCTTAAGGAGTTTTCTGGAGAATTCTGGATGTTTTCTGCAGGTGGGAGAGCGGAGTTCTGGCAGTCACTTGGTATGCTCAAGTTCCATTAGGGTTTGTCTCATCAAGACTTTGTTCTTTCCCAGTCAGGCAGTATGTTCCCAGGATTAAATTATTGATATAATTGCCCTGTTTTACTGTCTGTGGGCAGCTCGGTCTGGAGCACCAGTTCCGGGAGATGTGTCCCACCTACCAGTGTGCCCATTAATATGTTTTCCAGTTCTGTACATTATTTTGATCAGGGGCAATTTCCTTGTAAAACCAGTTTTGCAAAAGTGTGAAGTGCTTTTTTTTTGCAGCGTGTCATTGGCTGTAAAAAAGCCACTTCTTAGGTAACAAACCTTTACAGTATTTGGCAGGTGGAATCCCTGCATTAAAAAAACCAACCAAAAAACAACCCACAGGAGATGTAGACTGAGCTGTGCTTTGCTGTAAATGTCCCACTTGCAGTTAATTTTTAGCAGCTGAGCTGGAGTGGCTGTGGCACTACAATAAACCCTCTGTCTGGCTTTGCAAGGTGGAACAGGCTGCAGGCAGAGATTTTTTTCAAGGAAGCCTCCCAGAAAGGCAGTGCTGCTGCATTCCTGTCCATTTCCCAGCCCTGCCAGCAGCAGGTGTATTCCACAGGATGTCAGCTTCCCTCCTGGGAAAGGTCATTCCTTGCATCACAGGGATACAGTCAGGAGGCTCCCTTGAAAATCTCATTTTCTCAATTTCCAAGCAAGCTGAGAGGTTCCCAGTTTGTTTGGAAATTGCTTTCTCTCTGCTGAACTGAGAGTTTCAGCCCTTGCTTTTGATAAATGCTGTGTTCAAGTCTCACATTGTACATTTATTTTTGGTTTAATGGTCTTTCTTTGTGTTTTCAGTGAGTCCTGGTGATGGCAGCGATGACAGAGACCAACCATATCCATGAAGTGATGGAAGGGCCAGAAGGAGATGATTCCAAATGCAGTTTCCATCACACAATGTTCCTGGAACCCCAAGAGAAGAAGAGGAACATGAAGGCTCTGCTGGTTGAGCAAGCAAAGGAAACTTGCAGCTGCACCCCGGCCAAAATTAAAGATTGTGTTTTGGGGTTTTTCCCCATCTTACAGTGGCTCCCTAAATACAACCTCAGGGAGTACCTCCTGGGGGATGTAATGTCTGGTGTGATCGTGGGGGTCCTGCTGGTCCCACAGTCCATTGCCTACTCCCTCTTGGCAGGGCTGGAGCCCATTTATGGCCTTTACACCTCCTTTTTCTCCTGCATCATTTACTGCATCTTCGGCACCTCCCGCCACATCTCCGTCAGCATCTTCGGCGTGGTGTGCCTGATGCTGGGCCAGGTGGTGGACAGGGAGGTGGAGAGGGCTGGCTACCAGCTGGAGCCAGCTGTGCCCAGTGCCCTGCCAGGCCCGGGGGGGCACGGGAACGCCACTGGGAACGGGACAGAGCCGCTCTGTGACAGCGGCTGCTACGCCATGGCCGTGGCTGCCACCCTCACCTTCATCTCCGGGGTGTACCAGGTAAGGCAGCTGGAGCTGGTCCACACCTCCCGGGGGTTGGGTTTAGGTTTTCTTCTTTTTAATGCAGTGATTTCACCTGCCAAATACTGTGAAGGTTTGTTACCTAAGAAGTGGCTTTTTACAACCAATGACACGCTGCAAAAAAAGCACTTCACCGTTTGGCAAAACTGGTTTTACAAGGAAATTGCACCTGATCAAAATAATGTACAGAACTGGAAAACATATTCATGATAGCTGGGTGGGACACTTCTGCTGGAGCTTTTGTTGGCCTTGTGTCTGACATAGAAATGAGACTAGACATCTGATTTTTTTGCGCAGAATATTATATTTTTTATTATGGAGAGTTCATTTTTATATGGTATTAGAAAGTACTGTGTTTGAATGTAATTGGTTAGTAATCGAGTGACACTCAGTTCATTGGTTGGTAAGGATTATTGTACATGTCTATCAAACTTTCCTAGTTTTAGATAGTTTACATATTTTCTTCTAGTATTCTAATATTCTTCTAAGATTCTTCTATATTAATATTCTAACGAGACAGAATTCTTGTTTTGTAAGTGCATCTTGTTTTTTTCACGTGAATAGATTGCAAATTGATTTTCACTCTTAGAATTTGTTTCCCGTAGAAACTCAACAGACTAACTGTTAATTCAGTTAAAATAGTAATAAGTCCTGATTTTGCAAGGCCTTTCTTTTGTAAAAAAAAGTTTTACCTGCACCTCCAGCTCTTAGGGTCTGCTCACAACCTTCGTCACTGTGGCCTGAAGCTCTGTTTATTTGTTTGGCATTAGAACCCATTTCACTGGGCCAAAAATGTGGTGCATCAGATCCTAATTCCAATCTTTAATAATTTGCCTTTAATGAAGAAAATTTTGGACAGTAAAAATATCTCTAGTTTTCTTTTATTTGTAAATGAGCTTTTAAAAATTTGCTGTTTGCCCATTTGAAGCCAAAACAATGCTACTGCATGGAAAGGATTCTACTGAGAGGATACAATATATTTCATATTTATATGTTTCTCACTCACTGCTTGCCTAAATTAAAGCAGGTATCCTTGTTTTTAGAGTCTTATACATTAACCAGAATGGGATTATTTTTAGCAGTACTGCAGAGCTGTGGTATTTGAGTTTGTGAGTTCACATTCATTTGTTCTCATCTGTCCAGGGTGACAGCCAATCAAAATATATAGGAGGGGAACAAAACATGTTTGTGACACTTTAAAACACAGGTTTTGGACACAACCTGGAACTTTTTGTACTGCAAGTTCCTGTTATTTCAGAAATATTCTGGTTCTCCCAGGGTACACTGGATTTTGAGTTTCATCTTTCATCCCTGTGGGATGGGTGCAGTTTGTGAATTGCACTTAATAGTCTTTGCAAGTACAAATACAATTAAGTTTCTTTATCTGAAGAAATCAGATCAGTTTCTCTTCATTCCCTCTGAATATTAGGCATATTCTCTACAGGCCAACACCCTCAATTGTTTTTTTTTCCAACCAAAATCACATATTCTCTGTATCAGAAACTTTACAATCAAATCGTAAAAAGAAAATCTTCTCGCACCAGTTAATACTAATACTAACTAGGTAAGCTAATTATTATTGATGTTTTACACTTAGAACAACATTGAATTAATTAACCATGCTATAAGGGAGCCTTTGAGGGTTGTGAGCTGATTCCAGCCAGTCCAGGTTCCAGTACTGCCTTATCTTCAGTAATTCTTCGAGGTTCTTATGGAGTTCCCAGTTATCTCTGTTTTTATGATCTGCAGCAGAGGAGTTTGCAGCTCATAGACTTTCTGAGTCAGAGGCACCAAACTTTCTGCAGGGCAAAGGACAGTTGTCACCCCACAAGCTGTGGGTTTATTGCGGGCTCTGAACTCCAGTGCAAGGCAGACAAAGGCCACCAGGAAAGTTTTAGATCCTTGCAAAGTTCACGGAGTTTAGAGGAACTGAAAGAGAAATGGCAGGAGCAGGCAGTATTTCAAATGTAGAGTTTGGATTTTTCCCCTAGGCTTTCTTCTTTTCTTCTTTCCCCACCAGGGTAATTAGCAGAGCAGACAATAAACATTTGTTCAGGGGATGAAGATCCCCCAAAAAGCCTGGTTTGAATACTGGAGACTTTTCTCCCTGCTCAGACCATGCATCATCCTCCAGGGCCGTGCACAATGTTGGGTTTTTTTATCCCAGCTGACAAAATCTGTGGGATTTGTGGGATTTGTGTCCTGACGTGTTGTGTGTGGTTGGTTCCTTGCAGGTGGCCATGGGTTTCTTCCAGGTGGGCTTTGTCTCCGTGTACCTCTCGGATTCGCTGCTGAGTGGGTTTGTCACAGGGGCCTCGCTCACTGTCCTGACCTCACAAGTCAAGTACCTGCTGGGCCTGGACATTCCTCGGAGCGGGGGCGTGGGCTCCCTCATCACCACCTGGATAAACATCTTCAGGAGCATCCACAGCACCAACATCTGTGACCTCATCACCAGCTTCTTGTGCTTCCTGGTGCTCATCCCAGCCAAAGAGCTTAACGAGCGCTTCAAATCCAAGCTCAAGGCTCCGGTTCCAGTGGAGCTCTTTGTGGTTGTGGCAGCCACTCTGGCATCTCACTTTGGGAAGCTGAGAGAGACTTACGGCTCCAGCATTTCTGGGCACATCCCCACGGGGTTCCTGCCGCCACGCCCTCCGGTCTGGAGCCTGATTCCCAGCGTGGCGTTGGATGCCATCCCCATCGCCATCATTGGCTTTGCCATCACCGTGTCCCTCTCGGAGATGTTTGCCAAGAAGCACGGCTACTCCGTGAGGGCCAACCAGGAGATGTACGCCATCGGCTTCTGCAACATCATCCCCTCCTTCTTCCACTGCTTCACAACCAGCGCAGCTCTCGCCAAGACCCTGGTCAAGGAGTCCACGGGCTGCAGGACCCAAATGTCGGGCATGGTGACCAGCCTGGTGATCCTCCTGGTCCTCCTCGTGATCGCCCCGTTGTTCTACTCCCTGCAGAAGTGCGTCCTTGCCGTCATAACCATCGTCAACCTCCGCGGGGCCCTGCGCAAGTTCAGGGACCTGCCCAAGATGTGGCACCTGAGCAGGGTGGACACGGTGATCTGGGGCGTCACCATGGCGGCCACGGCGCTCATCAGCACCGAGATCGGGCTCCTGGTGGGGGTTTGCTTCTCCATGCTCTGCGTCATCTTCCGCACCCAGCGGCCCGAGGCGCCGCTGCTGGGCTGGGTGGCCGAGTCGGAGACCTACGAGTCCCTCTCTGCCTACAAGAACCTGCAAACCAAGCCTGGCGTGGTGGTGTTCCGCTTCGAGGCCCCCATCTACTACATCAACAAGGAGTGCTTCAAATCCGCCCTCTACAAGCAAACCGGGGTCGACCCCGTGTGGGTGAAGGCAGCCAAGAAGAAAGCGGAGAAAAGAAAGCTCAAGGAGAAGGAGGAGGGGTGTGGGGCCAAGCAGAGCAGCATCCCCATGGCTTTGGGGTTGGAGCCCGTGGGGTTTCACACCATCGTGATCGACTGCTGCGCCGTGCAGTTCCTGGACACGGCCGGCATCCGCGCGCTCAAGGAGGTCTGCAAGGACTACAGGGACATCGGCGTCCACGTGCTGCTGGCCCAGTGCAACCCCTCTGTCAGGAGCTCCCTGCTCCGAGGGGAGTTCTTCAAGCAGGGGGAGGACCAGCTGCTCTTCCACAGCGTGCACCAGGCCGTGGACTTTGCCCTGGGCACGCAGGGGCAAGGTGCTCCCAAGAACTAGATCGGAAAGAGAGGGGTTGGAACGAAGGCTGGGCAAACGTGTCTGTGTGTCTGTGCAATCGATGTGTGTGTGCTCAGGGAGCAGGGCAGGGTGGTGCCAGCGCTCTGGTACTCTGCAGTCTCTCTGGATTTACCTGCCTGAGGTAGTGATTCCATGGGAGGTGCTGAATGAAGGCAGTTCTTAACTTGATTGTGGCCAATCTGCAGATCTTAGGTTTGCACGGAGTTGTTCATCTCATGTCGTCTCTCTGGAGCTTTGTGTGTCTCAGTTCCACTCTGAAGTTGTGGTCAAGTCTTTTTTGCCACCCTGTCCTTGTGGATGGACTGGGATTTTGGAGTAGTCTGGACATCCTGTGCAGCTGAAGAATGAGGCAACTTATTTCTCATCCCTCATTCTGGCATTGCTTTCCATCACCACACCCTTGTATTTGCCAAGGAAGGGCTGCCAGGGACTGTTTGCTCTGGTCTTTACTGGGCAGTGCTTGAATTTGCAATCTCCCTGAATTTTAGATAGAGAAATCAAATCTAAACATGCAGGAAAATATCTTGATTAATTATCTTCTAAGCAAGCACCTCTCACCTCCAGAGGTTTTGGCACTGCCTCCTAATTCAGCCAGGCCACAAGGACATGGTTATCTCATTTCTGCTCAGGCCTTTACCTGCCTGTGCCCATGGAAATGCTGCTTCTCCAGCTTGATTTAATGATTTTTTTTTCCCACAGATGACTCTTTAGAAGTCTGATTAATTGTTATGGTCAGTCAATTGTTTTCCTAATATTTAGGAGCTCTTTCGAATTATGAACATTAGATATGGAAAATATCTAGCTCTTTAATTTTAACCAAAAAAAGTCCCTTCTAGGCAGTTTTTTATGCCAGGTAGAGAGAATCACAGGCACCAAAGTGAAAAGGGACAAATAGATTATCCAACATCTGCCCAGCTGTGTCCATGTCACACAGACTGTACATGAATGCAGGATTTATTGGCTATAAACCCTTTGCTCTGTCCTGGACTTTATGCAATGGGAGTGCACAGACCATTGGAAAAAGAGCCAGGAAAATTCTGTCCTGGACCTTTTTTTTACCAGGTCAGTATGAACAGAGTTTTTTACTTTGATTTTAAATTCTGTGGAAGTGAAGAGTGCCTGTTCTGCATGCTAAAATACAAGGATGGGATTTTTTACTGCTTTCCTCACAGCAGTAGAATAAAATTGTGAGGGCAGAATTGAGAGATTCACAGTTTTTCCTGAATACCAGCTATACACAGCACACATCCCTGGAAGAGGGTGCTTTCCTCCCAGAGGAGTTCACAGTCTGAATTTCAGGTGCTCCACAGCTTTTAAAAGGGAAAGGTACTGTGAACAGACAATATTCTCATCCTTAAAAATTCAAAAATAATGAGTCAGAAGTCAAAAAAGGTGTAAAATCCAACAGGAATTGTGAAATGTTTACTAAATAGAAAGAGATTTTGAGTTTAAATGTTTTGTTGGGTTTTTTTTGTTTTTTTTATCTGAGCAAGGACCAGTAACTATTCTCTTCTTTCTGTGAAAGCTGAATGTCATGGATCACTTCACTCTGGGAGCCTCAGAGAAGGATGAGGCAGCAGGAAGATGAGTCCTTTTTGTGTTAACTGAACTTATTGCATTTTTGAGGGCACAGAGCAGCACAGAAGTGCTGGGGAGGTGAGGGGTGGCTGCAGCACAGCTTGGAAAGGGAGAACCTCACTGATACCCTCCCACTGCACATCCTAGAACGGGCCCTGGTGAGGAAAAAGCCTCTGTGTGTCACTGGGAGAAGTCTGCTGTGTTCAAACCCCACACGTGTTGTTCTGCCTCAGCCCTGAGGCTTCTTTGTGAGGGAGATGGATCCCAAATTCTGCTGAGTTTTTCCTTGGCTGCCATGACCTCCTGCAGGAACGTTTTCATGCTGGGCTGAGGATGCTTTGTGCAGCCTGGGGAGTTGTGCTCGCTGCATTGGCATGGCCAGGGAGGATTGGGCTGAGCTGGAGAGGAGCAGTGAGCAGGGTCACATTTTCAGCCTTTCAGTTTTTAGCCAAACCTGGTTTGTGTGCAGAGCCCCTGGGAGGGCAGGTGTGTCCCCACAGGGGTGGCAGTGCCATGGCCTGGGGGAGTCCCTTTGCAGCTCAGCTTGTTCACAAGATCAGAAAGAATCTCTGGAACTTCGAGCTAAAGCCTCGATGCAGCTTTGAAATGCTGATTTTTAACTCCTGTTTTGCCAGAGGGCAGAGCAGCGCTGAAAGTGATAAAGGACAGCACGTGGTGGCTGCAATTGCTTTATTTGTTATTGCAAATGTTCCTGCAGCTGCTTGTTCTCACCCCTCTGCCCTGAGGCACGGGAGGAAGGAGCTGCTGCCCAGGACACTTCAGGGCAGCCAGCAGTGGGACAGAAGTGAAATAAATAACAGCTGCTCTGGGTGATTCTTCCCTCTTCCCCTCTCTCCCACGTTCTTTCCATGCTGCCCAGGTGGAGATTTTTTCACCCGTGACCGTGCACAGGTTTGTGTAACCAAATTCCAAACCTTTACTTATTAAAAGATGGTTTTGTAAATCCATTCCTACCTGTGCCAGGAAGGGAGGAATAGCAGTGTTAACTCCAAAAAGGACCCACTTCCTGCAACTAGTGGGATGTGTATTTGTGGCTCCTGGGTATATATTTACATAAAAAGCACAATAAAACAGCCATAAAATGATTTTTCAGGTAATTAAATTAGATTAAATCTAAAAGATGTGCTGAACATTACCTGGAGCATGTTGCATTTGGCCTCAGTGCTGTTTGTGCAGCCTCCAAATTTCATTTCCAGCAAAACACAAGAAACTATTAAAATGCAACAGCAAAAGCAGCCACAATAAATACTTTTAATGTTCTTATTTAAAATTAATAAGTATCTATTAATGCACACTGCCCTGGCTAAATGGGAACTGAAATAAATGCCATTTGCCAGAGTTCAGTGCAATAGGGAGTTCTTGGGAATTAACTGGAGATTAAAGCTTGTTATGGCTGGAATTTCTTACAGCAGTGGGTTCCAGCCCTGTTCCTCTTAGGCCTGGAATTGTTTTTTAGCAGTGACATGAATCTGATTTGAGCCTACTGGCAAGCAGCACATTTTTTGTGTATGGACCCTTTAAAGGGATCCAGTTTTATCTTTAGGAATTGGGGATCACTGATTGGAAACTTTTCCTCCCAAGCATTTGTTCTATAAAGGAGTCCATATATTGATATATTTGTGTTTTGGTGCCGTGTGATGGATGCAGCAGCTGGATATCTCCATTTATGCCTTTGTAATATTCCTGTCCTGTCCTGGCAGGGGCTCTCCTGCCTTCTGCTGTTTGAAGTGAGCAGTGCTCTGGGCATGTGCCAGGTTTTCAAGGGGAAGTTTGCCTTACTCACTGCTTCCTGAGCCTTCCCCCATCCCCTGAATTTGGGAATTTGGGAAGAGGGCCCCTCAGAACGATTGGGTTTGGGTTATCCATCAGTCTGGAGCAGGGATCTTCCTCCCAGTGCAACCTCCAGAACCCCAGACCAGACTGGAAGCGGGTGTAAATCAGCTCAGCTCTATTCCCAAATGTCCCAATCAGCAATTATCAGTCTAAATGAAAAATTAAGAGATCATTAGCACGTTCGTTAATGACAACAACAGAGCATTATGGAAATGAACTCTCAGTCTCAGCTGTACTGGAAATCTCTTTAGCACTCTCCTGCTGAATGCCAGGCTCTGTTTTTCCCTCGAAATGTTTCACTTGTCTGAGTGCTCTGACACAAAAACCATTTTCAGTCCACTTTGCAAACTTCAGGCGCTGCAGTGGGTACGGGGAGCTGGTTTTGGGTGTCATTCTGACACTGCCAGGCTGGGGTTGAGTGATGCTGATGTCCTGTAAAGGCTCTGCAGCTCCTCCTGCTGCTGCTCCTGCTGGGTTGTGCTGCCAGTCCCTCAGTGTTGACTGTAAACACAAGGAGCTGTGTCTGACGAGTTCCATGTGACCTGCTGCTCCCTTTTCGTGATCTTTGGATAAAGCCAAAGCTCCTGAGCAGTAAAGTGAGTGTAAAACAGCCCCCAACCCCCCCAGTGCTCTGAGAGAACCAGGGCTGGGGATCTGCTGGCTGAGGGGTCCCAGACTGGAGCCTCAGCCTGGTTTGGGGCTGGCATTAAAAAGATTTAGTTCATGGCATAATTAGTACTTGTCTGTTTTATTTTCTGGAGATTCTATAAGCTAAGGCATAATGGTATTCTTTGATGTGCAAATTCACCAAATATTTCAGCATTGGATGGAGAACCGAATTTCCATTGAGGTAAAATTACTGCTTCAATATTTGAATCCCAGCTCTGACAGCACTTGGTCCCACTCTCAAATGATCCAAAGATTCCACATGTAGGTGGGAAACATTTTGTTGAACTTGGGTCCAATTTTTTATATCTGATTTTTTGACTTAAGTAAATTTTATGCATATTTGAAATGCAGTTGAAACATGGTTAAGGAGAGGTAAAATCTCATTTTTTATGACAAGCACATGATTCTTTGAGTCTTTAGTTTTGTGTTCCTGAATATCTCTAGTATGTCCTTGGTATGGTCCGGGGTGTGATTTTTTTAATCATTGAAAATTTAGAATAATTTTAGATAGTTGTGAATACTGTTCTGCAGAACAAAGAAAATGGCAAACTGTGGCTGGAGCTGGTTGGAGACCCAGTTTAACCAAACAGGACCTCAGGACTGGACTAGATCCAATTGGTCAGCAGATCTGACCTGTTTACAAAATAAATCATGTCTTACTGGAGTAAAATGTGGGGAAATCATGGAGTGTGTGGAAAAGATCACTTTATTTTTTGCTGTGACTTGTCTGTAAAAAGAAGGTGCAAAAGGCCCCAGGTGGGTGGTGGAGCACAGGGTGCTGGGGGAGCTGTGTCACCCTGTGCCCAGGGTGGGGACAGAGCTGCTGCCACCAGCCCCTCCCTCAGTGCTGGGCTCACCAGCCACAGGTTTGTGGGGAAAATTTGATTTTGTCCCATGTCCTGCCATCAGTTCTGTGCCCATCCCCTGCCTGGTGGTGGCTCTCTGTCCTTGCCCTGTCTTGTCTGAGCTGTACCCATTGTTATTCTTAATTGTTAATTTGTTTGCATGAGAATTTTCTGTCAAATCTGGTAAAATCACTGGGGTTTCTTCAGCACAATTAAAATATGACATTTGTGGGGTTTTTTGTTGTCGCTGACTGATGGCACCTTCACCTTGCTCTGCCCCAGCTGCTCTGTGCAGCCAGGATGGGTTTGTGGTGGCATTAATAACCAAAATCAGCATTGGGGACAGTGATGTGCCCTGTGCCAGGGACCAGCACCCTCCTGAGCCAGGGCTGATTCCTGAGGTGTGGAAATGCCACCTTTGGTGCTGCTTGTGCTTTACAACAGGTGCAGTTACAGCACCTGGCACTGCAGGCTCAGCCTTGCAAAACTGCTGCTGTGGATTTCAGTGCTCCTTGAGGTAAATTTCAGTGCTCCTTGAGACAAATCAGGTTGTGCCAGGGAGGTTTAGGGTGGATTTTGGGAAAGGTTCTTTCCCCAGAGGGTGCTGGCACTGCCCAGGCTCCCCAGGGAATGGGCACAGCCTGAGGCTGCCAGAGCTCCAGGAGGGCTTGGAAAACTCTTCCAGGGATGCCCAGGGTGGGATTTTGGGGCTGGGCAGGGTCAGGGGCTGGGTTTGATGGTCCTTGTGGGTCCCTTCCCTTCGATCCTGTGATTCTGTCCCAGGTTCTGTGGCTTGCTCAGGTCATGGCCAGGACGAGCCAGAAAAACCTGTGAGGGCAGTTCTGGGCAGTTCCTGTGACACTGGGTCTGCAAAGGTGTCCTTGAGTTATGGAAAAGACTTTCCTGGCCCAGCATGGCTCAGCCTTTACCTGAGGATGCCTTTTACCTCAGGGGACCTCTGTGCACAGGCTGCAGCTCCTGTGTTGGTGCCAGCAGAGGAGAAGGAGCACAGCCTGCAGCAGCTTCCTCCTGAAAAGCAGAGAACAGCCTTTGCCTCCAGCCAAACCAGTCTGGTTCCCAGCTGAGGTAACCAGGCTCAGCCAGCAGCACATTTATTTATTTACCTGGGCAGCTTTGGGCTCTGCCTTACCTGGGATTAACTCATCCTTGCCATCCTGTGGGACCCCCAGCCCCATCTCCTGCCTCTGCTTGGGAAAGGTGTCCCAGGGCTCCAGCCTGCTCAGAGCCCTCCCACCCAAACCTCAGAGACCTCTGGGACAGCTCCTGCAGCACCTCCCCATGGAGAAGCTCCATCACCCCTTGTCCCAAAGCTGCCACCACACCCTGTGACAGCATCCCAGGGACTGAGTGGTGGGAAAAACCTTCTCCTGTTTGAAATCTGATGGAAGATCCAATCCAGTCACATGGCAGGAGATTAGATGAGGTATTGTGTTGCAATAGGACACGAAATGAACGACACACACTGAAACTTACAAGGTAAAAAGAAGAAAGTTTATTTCTCCATCTCAATATATATCGAATTCTAAAAGTGACCTTGGTTTGGAGGATGGAGTTGCCACCTCTCCAACGACACTGGTCAAACCAACAGTCCATCAAATTTTTCCTCCTCCAGAAAGGAATGCAAAAAAAATCATTATCTACATAAAAGTGTGTGAGAAACTCCATTACAAAAATGATGCGAACATCAGAAGGCTTAGAAGAACTTAGAAAAACAGGGTGACAGTATTGGCAGAAAGCTTGGAAGATCACCTCGTTCCAAACACCTTCCCAGGTGCTTCGAGCCCTGTCCAGCCTGGCCTTGGACACTTCCAGGGATGGGGGAGCTTCTCTGGGCACCCTGTGCCAGGTCCTCACCCCTGAGGATGCCCAACAGCCTGGGCTGGGTGCCAGGCCAGTAGGAAACAGAAGTGTGTCCCCATGTTTTTACTCACTGTATTCATCTGGAATCTGTTTGCAGTGATTAGCTGGATAATCTGGACAAGGGCTCTGTGTCGTGCAGGGAGAAACACAGGACAGCAACAAGGGGCAGCAAAAGGAATTTTTTTCCTCCTTCTTGTATAGAGTGCTCCCCAAAACCTCTGTAGCTGATGTGCTTGTCTCTTTTTCCCATCTTCCAGGAGTGAAAATGCTCTTTATTGTTGTTTATTTGTGGTTCTCCTGGTCCCTCAGCCCCCCAGGTGCAGTCCCAGGGGCAGGGACACTTTTGGCCTCTCAGTATTTGTGTTATCTTTGCCCTTCTAGGGCCCCTGAACATTAAACTGCCCTGCCAGGGAACAGGGGATGTTTCCTGGGATGTGTTATCTCCTGCAGAAATGTAAATAATCCCTTTCCAAGAAACAACTGCAGAGGTTCTGTTCAGCTTTTTTTGTCCTCGGGTGCTTCTGTTGTGTTTTGCCATCTCAGCAGTGGCACCACTTCTGGGCTTGTCTCTTTTTCCTTGTTTTCCCCTTAAAAAAGATGATGTTTTGCAGTAAATACATTTCAAGTGAAGCTGAACCAGCAGCCATCCTAAAATGCTGCCGGACCCCCCATATGAAGGTAAGGAAAAGCAGCTCATCTCTCTTAACCTGGCACCTTTACCTGGCTCACTTCCTTTTTTTCAAATAAAAATTGTGATCTAAGTCATGGGGAGCAGTGGGTGCAGCCATGGCTAAGCCAGGCTGGCCCATGACCTGAGAGGCTTCCAGAGGCCAAATCATCACAAATAGATTTACAAACCTTGAAGCAAACCCAGCCCCTTTGTGCAGTGCACTTAAATCTGTGCCCAGGCAAACTGGAGGTGCCAACCTGTCCTGTAGAACAGAAGGGATGCATTGACACAGCAGCACAGACTCCAATTTGCTGCATTTGCCCGTTGCAAAATGCCTGGGTAACAATCCCAGACACAGGAAATTCCATGGTTTTTGCTCACTTTGGGCTAGAAAACAGCAAATGCCACTCCTGCGTTTCCTGTGCCTGGAGCTTGTTGGCACTGCTCTGTTTCTCACCTGCCTGCAGTGGGGCATGGGTGGGTGTTTAATTGCTCACACACCATGCCAGGAATAAAACCTTTGGATTTCATGCTCTGGGAAGCAGAGGGGGCTGTGTCAGTGCAGGCAGGGTCCTGTCCCCACCTGCATTGTCCAAAACCAGCTGTGCAGCCCAGCCTTGCCCAGGATGGAGCGGAGCATGGGGTGAGTTTATAGTGGCAATAAAGAACGGGCCCTGAAGATGCTTTTGGAAACAAACTGTTTCAGCTGTGCTGCCCTTGCATGGGGAGGGCAGCACAGCCTTGGGTGCCTCAAGGTCACCTGGAGTTCCCTGGTGGGTTTTTGTTTTTTTTTTTTTTTGTGATGCTTTTCCCACAGTAAATGTGACAGTTTTGTATTTTCTGCCCTTGCCTCACCTCATGCAGAAGAAGGAATTCCAGAGGTGTGCACAGTGTCACCAAGGGTGCTCTCACAGCCCCTCTGCTGGGATGGAGGACGTGGAGTGGCCTCTCTCAGTGCCCACAGCTGGAATTTCCAGCACAGAGAACCAGCAGGGACGAGGAGCTTGAGAACTGCAAAAAGCATGGAATATTTTAAAGTGAAGTGTGGAATGTATTTGAATAGATATTTATTATTGGAGTGCACAAAAGCAACTGGGAATTTGAACACAAGAAAGGGGAGAAAAAGGTTCCAGGGGAGGATGGCAGGGAAGGCTTGGAGGCAGAAATCTTGGGGAGGGGGAAGAGCAGGGCTCTGTCTGGGCTTCCCAAGATTTATCAGGGCATAAAGGAAACCTCAAGAGATAAAAGAGCTCCAGAATATAGAAATGAAGATGGAATTGGGAAGGAAAATCAGCAGCAGGCTAAAGGTAACCTAAATCCTACCACACTTGTAAAAGTGCTTCACCCCATTTTTGTGATTCTCAGGGCAGAGATCCAGAGCTGGATCTTCCTAAATAAGATCAAACCCAAAGATGGATTGTGCTCAGCTGCATTTCATCCCAGGGAACAATCAGACTTAAAAGTCCAGCCTGGCCTGCTCTTCAATGGCTGACTCATCACTTCTTCAGTGAATTTCAAGATGAAGGATTCATGGAGAAAATAGAAATTTGGGTCATTTTCTGGGCAAGAAGATGGAAAAAGAAAATGAGTGAGTAGAGACCACATCATCCAGGCCAAGGCACAAAACGAGCTTTAAGTAGGAACAAAGTGCCTGAAAGGAAAGATAGAGTTAGTTACTGAGAGCAGGGGAAGGGAAGGGGGAACTCTCAATGTTGCACCCTGAAAATGCATGAGCTGTGGAGGAATGGCAGAGAAAAAAAAAAGAATTTATATAAATAGATAAAAAGATTGAGCAGCTGCCTCCCTACCATGTGCTCTCATTTTCTCCTGCTGCCAGAGAACACGGATGTTCCTTATTTATTTACTCCTAATTACTGAGATCCAGACTTCCCCTGATGAGATAAATGTAGCTCAGGATGTTGGTTTTCCCCTTCTCTTCCCTCAGGGTGTCTCCCCAGCATCGGCATCCAAACCCTGTGGAATTCCACCTCTCCATGCCCAGCTCCCAGCCCCCTCTCCAAGGTGCCTGCCTGGCAGGAATTCATCCAGCTGCACAGGGCATGGCACATCCAGCAAAATCCGGACTGGGTCAGTGGGAAAGAGATGGAAAAGGAGGGGGCAGAACAGGGGGAGTGTGCTCAGAGGGCTGGTGGAGGTTGTTGGCACAGCTGACAAGGGCAGAGCAGTTCCAGCTGGTATTTATGAGGCTGCTCTTTCCATTCAGGCTGATGAACAATCCTCTTTTCCTGGCTGCTGCTGCAATTGCTCACCTTTACCTACCAAATAATACAACCCTGCTCTTTTCCCCGTTGTGTTCCTGCACAGCAGAGCCCCTTGTTGTGTGTGCCAAAAGGCTCTGCAAAATGTGAATTGTGCAGACTGGGCACATCCAAAGTTCTGCCGTCTCCCTGAAATAACCTGTGTCACCACAGCTTTGCTCTCTGCTTTTGCTCCACAGAGCCTCTGTGGAGGAAAAACTGCCAGGAAAGGAAAGTCATTCTGGAGTGAGCTTTGCTTCTTGGTTTTTGGCACAAAAGCTTGTCCAGAATAGCTGAAAACCTGAGCAGAGGAGCCCAGCGGGACCTGAGCTCGCTCAGTTCAGAGAGCGGCAGAGCAGGGAGGTTTCTTTCCATCATTGCCCTTGTTTAGCAAACACTTCTCCAGATCCAAGCAATCCTCTTATCTGGCAGGAGCACTTCTCTAAGCCCCCTCAATCATTCTTGGTGTCCAGAACAAGTTGTCAGCCAAAATACTCTCTGAGAATGGTGTTTGTTTTCCAAACACGGCTCTGCTTGGCGGCTGCACCGTTTCCAGCGCCTGCACAGAGATAAAAGAGACATGGCTTGGCTCAGGAGCTCAGACCCCAAGGGAGGTGGCACCTGGGCCAGCTTTTCCTCTGCCCAGGGGTGCTGCCAGGTGGAGACAGCTCTGTGCCCTGGGGAGAAGCTCCAGGCGCTGAGGAAACACCCCGTTTGCAGCCAGAGGTAAGATTTGGTGATGTGTGCAGGGCAGGGGAATGGGATTTCTCCTCATCCCAGTTCAGTTCCAAACCACAGCCACGCTGGGTCTCCCCTCAGGAGTGTTTTTCTCTCTGTCTGTTGTTCTAGTTGTCACAAAAAGGTGTTTTGGTGCAGCTGCATTTTGACTGAAAAAACTTGGAGTAGCTCTGAAGGTGTCTCTGTGGCTTCACCAGCCTGAAAAAGCAGGGTGGTTTCATTCTGTGGAAGGGAGCCCCTGTTTGATGGAAGCCACTAATGCAATTTAAAAACTATGTAATCTGGAAGGAAAAATTAATTTGCAAATTATTTCCCTTACCCATATCTTGATTCCTAAAGTGCCCCTTGGAATATCTTAACATTTCCAAAAGAAGGTTTTGCCTAAGTAGCAGTGTCTTGATGGCAGAAGGAGTTTTAGTTTGAGTGAAATTCCGTGAAATTTCACTGAAATTCCGTGAAGTTCCTGTTTCAAAACAAGAGGGACAGGGAAGGAGCACGGGGGGCTCTGCAGCTGTGCCCCAGATTTGGGGGTTGTGGTTAATCAGCTCCAGAAGTGACAACAAACGAATCAACCTTGGGAAAACGCTTTCGTTGGATTAGTCTGAGATAATTTCCCTTTATTTGTTTATTTATTTATTTGTTTATTTATTTACTCATCCACCCGTGCCCCGAGCCCTGGAGCTAAGCAAAGCCCCCGTGCTCGTGCCTGCAGCCCCTCACGCCTGCCTGCTCTCCCACCCCAGCTCCCCTGCGCCCATGGAGGACGCGTCCAGCCAGGAGCCAGCACCCAGCAAAGCCACCCTGGGCTCCCTGCGGCCACACGAGGCTCCTGCCACCCTGATCAGCCTGGAGGAGCAGGAGCCCCCAGGCTGCAGCAGCAGGGAGCTGATCCTGGAGAAGGCCAGAGCTGCCTGCAGGTGCAGCCCCGGGGGCCTGGGCAGGTGCCTGCGCCGGCTGCTGCCGGTGCTGGAGTGGCTGCCCCGGTACAGCCCCCGCACCCAGCTGCTCGGGGACGTGGTCTCGGGGCTCCTGGTGGGCGTGGTGGCCATCCCTCAGTCCATCTCCTACTCCCTGCTGGCCAACCAGGACCCCGTCTACGGCATCTACACCAACTTCTTCTGCAACATCATCTACGCGGCCACGGCCACCTCGCGCCACGCCAGCGTGGGCTCCTTCGGGGTGCTGTGCCTCATGGTGGGCCAGTCGGTGACGCGCCACCTGCAGCTGGCAGGCTATGGGGACAGCAGTGCCACCCTCGGGGACAACTCCAGCTTGCCCCGGAACGGGACGGAGCGCTGCGACCGGAGCTGCTACGCCATCACCGTGGCCCTTTCCTTGAGCTTCCTGGTGGGCCTTTACCAGGTACAAATGTTCACCCTGGTGCTGTTTCCTCCTAGGAATGTCTCTGAGTTTGAGATCTCTAAGTGTTGGGTCAGATTTAAGAGTCCTGAGAAACATTTCTAGACCCTGACACGCTTGAATATTTGTGAATGCGGTGATTTTTAAAGTGCAAACACAGCTGAGTGGGGGATGTTTTCTTCCATGGGACAACCAGGTCCTTGGATGTATCTGAAACATCCTCAGCAAGAGAAGAGAAGGATTTGGAAACATCTTCCCACCACTGCAGTCCTGCAGCTGGGCAGCTCAGAGCAGGTTTGGGGCAGGCAAGGACCACCCTCAAGGACCCTGCCATGCTCCCTGTCAGTGTCCCCACTGCCTAGGCCAGGCTGTCACTGAGCAATTCCAGGCTTTTCCACTGGGACAGCTAAAATTCAGGGCATCCCAAGTGAGTGCTATCCAGAGCTGCTCTGATGGGGCTGCTCGTGAGGAGGCAGCAGCAGGGACCTCGTAGGATTTTCTGTGTGGCATCCCCAGCCACAGAGAAGTGTTAAAGGTAGGTCTCTCTAGTATTCATACCCCAGATTAACTCCTGAAGACAAATTCATGGAACTTGTCTTCAAACATGGAATGCTCAGCACATCCCCAGGCAGAGTAGCCAGAGCTGCTAAAGTGGTAGCACAGTGACATGAGTTGCCAGCCGCCCCTTCCAGCCCTTCTCACCCTGCTAAAGCTGTGGCTGCTTTGCTTTCCAGATCCTGCTAGGGGTTTTACAGATGGGCTTCGTGGCTGTCTACCTGTCAGAGCCTCTGCTGGGTGGCTTCGTGACGGGCTCCAGCCTCACCATCATCACCTCCCAGATGAAATATCTGCTGGGCCTGAAGATCCCCCGGCACGAGGGGGTGGGCTCCTTCATCCTCACCTGGGTGGACCTTTTCAGGCACATCCACAACACCAACATCTGCGACCTGCTGACCAGCCTGGCGGCCTTGGCCATCATAGTGCCCGTCAAGGAGCTCAACGAGCGCTACAAGGCGAGGCTGAAGGCGCCGTTCCCCATCGAGCTGCTGGTGGTCATCGCGGCCACCCTCATCTCCCACTACTTCGACTTCGAGCGGCGCTACAAGGCCGCCGTGTGCGGGGACATCCCCACGGGCTTCAGGAAGCCCACCGTCCCCGATGTCAGCCTGTTTCCCAGCCTGGCGCTGGATGCTCTGCCCATCGCTGTCATCGGCTTTGCCATGACCGTGTCCCTGGCGGAAATCTTCGGCAAAAAGCACGGCTACGCCGTCAGCGCCAACCAGGAGATGATCGCCATCGGCATGTGCAACCTCATCCCCTCCTTCTTCTACTGCTTTGCCAGCTCTGCTGCCCTCACCAAGACTCTGCTGAAGGAGTCCACGGGCAGCCAGACCCAGGTGTCCGGGCTGGTCACCTCCCTGGTGCTGCTGCTGGTGCTGCTCTGGATCTCCCCTCTCTTCTACTCGCTGCAGACCTCCATCCTCGGCGTGGTCACCATCGTCAACCTGCGGGGCGGCCTCAGGAAGTTCCGCGACACCCCCAGGATGTGGCAGCTCAGCAAGCTGGACACGGTGGTGTGGTGGGCCACCATGCTGTGCTCCACGCTGGTCACCACGGAGATCGGGCTGCTGGTGGGCGTTTGCTTCGCCCTGCTCTGCATCATCTTCCGCACGCAGCGGCCGCGCGCCACGCTGCTGGGCAAGGTCAGCGACAGGGAGGTCTACGAGGACCAGGCCGCCTACAAACAGCTCAGCAGCATCGCCCACGTCAAAATCTTCCGCTTCGAGTGCTCCCTCTACTACGCCAACAAGGATTACTTCAAGGCTGTGCTCTACCAGAAAACCGGGCTCAACCCCGTGCTGCTGGCCGCCAGCCTGGGGGCCCGGGCGCAGCCGGAGCCAGGCGGCAGCAGGGGCTGCTGGACCAGCGGGTGTGGCTGCCTGAAACAGGGCAGCAGCAGGGCTGAGAGCCCTCCGGGAGATGCCTGTCCCCCCTCCACAGACATGCACACCCTGATCCTGGACTGCGGGGCCATGCAGTTCATAGACACCGTGGGTCTCTCTGCGCTCAAGGAGACCCACCACGACTACCAGGAGGTCGGTGTCCAGGTGCTCCTGGCCAACTGCAACCCCTCCATCCGCCAGCGGCTGCGGGAGGGAGGCTGGGCTGGCCAGGCAGGCGGCGCTGGAGGCCACCTGGCTTTCCACAGCATCCACGATGCCGTGCAGTTCGCTGAGCGCTGGCACCGGGGGGACAGCAAGGACAAGCAGGCTGCTCTCCCGGAGCCCGAGGAACAGAACTTCCAGGTGTCTCTGTAGCCCTGGGTGCGAGGAGAGGTTTTTAACGGGGAGCAGGCTCGGTGTTTGTACCGTCAGAGCGAGCAGGAGGGGCTGGGGTGCTCTGCCAGAGGGGCAGAAGGGTGGGAAGGGTTTGGGGAGGGCTGAGCTCGGAGGAT
Source organism: Fringilla coelebs (assembly GCF_963513975.1). NCBI lineage: Eukaryota > Metazoa > Chordata > Aves > Passeriformes > Fringillidae > Fringilla > Fringilla coelebs. Next base: position 17,659,820 of record NC_140041.1, read on the forward strand.
GCTCAGGATGGCACAGGGATGGGAAGGGTTTGGGAAGGGCTGAGCTCAGGATGGCACAGAGATGGGAAGAGTTTGGGGAGGGCTCGGGGTGGGGGGGCCGGAGCTGCGCCTGCCCCGCGTGGCCGCTGGAGGGCGCGAGTGAGCCGCGAGAGGGGCCGGGACCTGCCGGGAATCCGGGAAGGGACCTCAAAACTCATCCCCTGATCCCCAAAACTCATCCCCTGATCCCAGTCCACCCCTGCTGTCACAGGGACCCCAAAAACTGGCTCCCAAATACACAGGTGATTTACAGGTGATTACAGAGTCCTTTTATCTATAAAGTTTTGAATACCCAAAATACATGTGCATATTCATAACTTTGGTACATCCCATTCCCCGCTTCGTATGGTAATTAGTTCAAAAGCCATTAAGCATGCGTAGTTTGTTCCTCGAAATGGGTCGATGGTCTTTTTAATGGGGAGGGGTCCCAAAGTGAGGAAGTAAATGAAGCCTTCCTCGTTCTGACCTTTCTACCTTTTCAATGAAAACATGACGAATGAACCCTTGGTAGAACTCCCATTCCCTGTCCTCAGTTGGTTTCAGAACAGAGGAGGCCACAATTGTCTTATGTTCCGAAAGCTTTTTATCAGTTTCTATATTCTTCATGAAAAACCCAGCTAACCAAACATTGTGTTGATAAGCAATCAATTATTAGTTAACTACCAACTCTGAACTTCATCAAGGCCTCCCCATTTATTTTGATTAACTCTAATAAAGCTGATCTCTAACGAAAACTTCAGCTCCTCTAAAATCTCTGAATTCCTTCAAGTTTATGTCTCACTGCCACCGTGTCCCAGAGCCCAGGGCTGCGCCCCAGGGTCCCTGCTGGAGCTTCCCCAGGGGCTGAGGAGAGGCCAAGCAAACCTTTCCCCCCTGGCAAGCAGCTCCCCTCTCCTCCTGCTGCTGCCTCTGCCCCCTGCCTGCCTGGGCTCTATAAATACTCCAGCAGTGCCATGAAGAGAGGATTTGCTGCTGAGCCTTTGTCAGCCACAGTGGGAGCTGACTGTGCAACTGGTAATTATGGCTCAGCAGCAGCTGGACAGGTTTAAATCCTTTTGATGCTTTGAAATGTTCCCTCTGGGGAACTCTGAGGAGTAAAGGTTGTGGCTGGTGCTGATTGCTTCCCCTCTGGAGAGCCTTGGAGACGCTGATGGCTGCACCAAGGGCTGCTCTGGCCTAAACCCTGGGTAGCACAGCTCTGGCTTAGCTCCTGTGCTGCATATCCCTGGATGCCAGCCTGGAAACATGAGAGGAACGTGAGGAAAAACCATCCTGGGAAGTGGAGCCCAGGCAGGAGCTGAGCTCAGGACTCACTGCCCTGGGCACAGGTTGGTTTTACCTCTGGGGGTTGGCAGGAAGGGTTTGCAAACCCCCTGCAGGCTCTTCTCATCTCTTTGAACAGCTCTGAATAAAGAATTCTCCTTCTTTTCCTTTTGTTTTTGATAGGAGTTTAACAATCAGAAATGATGTTGCCTCACCAAGCAGGTAAAGGACTTGGGAAATTGGTTTTGCATCTCCCAGAAGCCCCAAAGAGCCCAGGCACTGCTGCCACAGCTGCAGCAGCCCAGGGAGCTCAGAGGACAAAGGCACAGCAGCAGCCAGGGGGGCAGAGGGTCCCCAAGGGCAGGGCTGGGCTGGGGGAAATCTCTCTGCAGGTTCCTTTTGGTTTGTGCTCAATCCGAGTGGAACTGGCTGGGTGCTGCCATGGAAACAGCAGCAGGGCCCCAGCAGGGTGTGCAGCATCTCCAGGGAGCAATCCCTGGGGAAAACCCCCCCAAACCATCCCCGTGGGGCTGGGGGCCAGGGAGCCACGCTCAGGCAGGGCAGGACCTTGTCACAGCCAGGAGGGGACACAGGAACACCACACACAGGGCTGGGAGCTCCTGTCCGAGCAGAGCTGGGGTTAAAAATCCCAGTGTGAACCCAAGGGGTGTGGTGCCAGCAGGGAACACACTTTGGGGGAGTCTGCAGGGGTTAACCTGACAGCAAACATCTCACTCAGCAAAGAGCAGGAAGATGACTTGGCTTTAATCTGCTTTGTGTCCAGAAATACTCCATAAAAGAGGGGGGAAATAAATTCGGGAGTGGGGGGGGGGGGGGGGGGGGGCTCGTGGGCATCCTGAGAGCAGAAAAAGAGGTAAAATTAATCCTATCAATAATCCCTGATGAATGATTCACTCAGCTCTCTTATTCACAGCCCCATCAGTTATCTGCATTCACAGGGAATCACACTCACATGGAATCACACACAGCCTCATCTGCATGGAAATGAGCAGCCCAGGAGGGCTCCACAGCCCAGAACTCATCCCGAGCTTGGCAGGGAAGGGAAGGAGCAGAAGGACAAACACCCAGGCACCCCTCAGCCCTGGGGGGATGGCAGGAGGCGGGAGATGGATTTCTGCTTCCCTTTTTCCTCCAAAACTTATTTTGTGGAGCAGAGAACCAAGTGCAAATTGTTCATTAGAAGTAGGATTTTAGGAAAAACCAGTTGAAATTATGGAAAGTTCTGTCACACCTGTGTGGCCTAGAGAGAGACACTGAGATGGGCCAGGACTCAGAGAGCTCTCCCAGGAGGAGTGTCATCCTTACATTTCTGAGGGATTGTTTAATAGTTCCCAGCCCACAGATTGTAAATGTGATTTTCCTGACTCTCCAGATGATGCTGACATGAAGCACCATGCCTGCTTTGGTTCCACCTTTGGTCCTGAGGTAACAAATTTCTCCAGGGGTCACTCTGAGAGGGTCTTTCAATGTCTGCAAAATAATCCTGTGCCCCTCCAATGACAGCTGAACCAGCTGATGTGTTATGAACAGTGATAGTCACACTGGTAAAAATGACCCCAAAGTTCTGCTCTAAAGCTCAAAGTCAGGCCTGCCTCAAACTGGGATTAAGGTTTGTGTCTGCAGGAAGAGCTGTGAATAACCTGTGGGAGTGGGTCAGAGCGCTCTGCAGGCAGGGAGAGCTCCCACCACCGATGGCAGAGTTTCATTGTTCAAACCCTGACGGTCTGGGAACCACAGGCTCACCCTCTCCTTCCTGACCCTTTCACTTCTGAGCTGGTCCCACCTGGGCTTGGCCGAGCCCTGTCAGCAGGAGCCTGGGAATGTGGAATCCTGGCAATCCCCGGAGTTCTGGGTGTGCGTGATGTGAGGAGAGGAGGTGGTGACAACAGGGAGACAAAATTCTGTGTCAGGACAAGCATCGACCCAGCTGATGCTGTAAATCAGCTGCAGAGCAGATTTTTTTCTCCTGCCTCTCCTCTAAGTCCCTCAGAAAATCCAGCCCTGGGAAATCCCAGGAATTCAGCTGCTCCATCCTGACTTTCCAGCCCAGCTCTGGGTACCAATTGCTGCTGCATCCCAGCGTTAGTGGGGGATTGTCTGAGAGGGAGGGGGAAAGCTTGCATTCCAAAAGGAACAGAAGGAAAGTTCTTTCCCGGGGGAGTGGGAGGCTGCGTGATCCAGCCGTGGGTAAAACCCTCAGAAAATCAGTGTATTGCGCTCCCTTTGGATAAAATCCCTCCCACGCGGCGAAGGAGAGCGGGGCTGCTCGGAGGGAGCTCACCCGGAGCTGCTCTCTCGGCTCTGCCGGGTTCCCGTCCCGCTCTGCTCCTGGAGGGGCAGCAGGGAGGGACCCAGGGCAGGGATGGGGCTGCACCTGCAGCGACAGCGAATTCTCTGCAGAGTGGCTGTGATTCAGTCCCGATGAATCACCCAGCCACTCTCCTCAACCTCATCTCGGGATTCATCATTGTTAGAGCAGGAGGAAAAGGAGGAGGGGAGAAAAAAACAGGAAAAAAACCCCCAAACTCCAGTGCTTGATCTCCCTCTCAAATCCTTTTTAATTTCCCTGTTTAAAATTTTAAATCCTTTTTTTTCCAGGCATCCCATTCAGGTGGAATAAACTTTTGCCAGTCCTGGAGAGGAGGCTGCACTGAGAGGAGCTGGGATGGGCCATGGCCACAGCTGGGGACAGCACTGGGGCCAGCATGGCCCAGGTTCGGAACAGCCAGGGATGGAAGGGGCTTGGCCTCTGCCTTCTCCAGGCACCAAATCCTCCCTGAGCAGCTTTCCCCCTGCCCAGAGCCCTGCTGGCCCCCAGCCCACCCAAGCAGTGAGAGGAGAGCACAGAAACCCACTCAAGCTCATTCTCCCCCTCCTGCAAACTCGGGGTGGGTTTGGCTCAGGGCTCCAACTCCGATTTTTCCCTTCTGTGCTAATTTTTCCCTTTAGGAGGTGCTGCTGGAGATCCTGGCTGGGAACACCTTGGAAGGCAGGTGAGGAGCTGCTCTGAGCACTCAGATCTTGCCAGGAAGAACTACAATTGTTTGTTCCATGAGGAATTTATATACAAATTCAGCACTAAAGCTAGAGGCTACACTAGTGAGTAGCTACCACTAGTGTCTTCTATTAGTAAATACTAATAATGTCCAGAAAACACACATCAGTACCATGGAGAAGAAAATGCAGGCAAATCAAAATTCTTTCAGGAACTCTTGAAGAGAGAGCTCCACCCAGACCAGCTTCATTCACTTCGGTTTGGGTCCTCTGAGTCTGAGAAAATCCACACTGTGACAAAATGTTTCTTCATGGATTGGATGGGGTTTACTTTTGTTAATGTTATTCTTTCTCTGTCTTTCAGTTTCTATAGTGATGGACAAACACATGCAGCACACAGGCCTGGGTGCTGTTTGCCTGCACTGCCTGAAAACGCCACCAAATTTTTGAGAATTCCTGTGAAAAATCTTTGCCAAACCCCCCAGGTCTTAAAAAAACCAGAGTTCTATCAAAAAAGTTGATAATGTGTTTGATATACATTTACTTTTTGGATGTATTTTGTCAGCAAGCAGCAGGGATTGCGCTTCTGTGGGTGCTCTGGTTTCTCCTGGATCCACACACAGCTGGACATGTCCCTTTTCCAGGGGCAAGGACCTCAGCTGTGCTTAAAGGACATGGAAATGCCCCAAACCAAATTACATCTCTGACCCTGAGTGTGCTCTGGATCCCCCTGTGCACCCAGTGACCTCTGAGAGGCCCCAGCCCTGCAGTGACTGCACAAAGGTGCTGCAGCTTGAAGCCCCAAACCCCAAACCGCAGCTCCAGAGGTGACAGGTGAAGGTGACCACACCTGGAGGAGGAGCTGCTCGGGTCCTGGCTTTATGCTGGGCTTGTTTCAAGGGGTATTCTAAAAGCTCTGCTGATGAGCTGGTTCTGGTGTCCTGCTCTGCCAAGACTGAGCTTTGTTAAGGGTGTCAGGGCCAGATTTCAGCTGCCAAAGCTCCGGTAATGTCAGAGGAGCTGGACTGATGCTGCAACTGAAAAAGCCTTTGCAGCGTGCTTGGAAATACCGCCAACTTTTTGTTTGTTTTGAGAAATCCATTGAAAGATCTTTGCCAAAACCCCTCAGATCTTTAAAAAGCGGTTCCAATCGAGCAAGTTATAGTAAGAAGGGTTTGCTCCACTTCCCTTCTGCACAAAAGCAACCAAACCAAACCACCGATCGCTGAGCTGGCTCCGAAAGCGAGGGAGAAGCATCGGCGAGAATTCACTGGATAAAGGGAGAGCTGCCCTGCCCACAGCGCCCGCACGGCTCCCGGGGCGAGCTCGGGGCTGTTCTCCCGGGGGAACGGCCCCGGCTTTCCCCGGGCGGGGCGGGGACGGGGCCGGGCACCCCCGGGAGCCGCGCGGGGCGGGCCGGGGGCGGGCGCTGCCCGCGGAGCCTCGGCGGGAGCGCGGCCCCGCATCCGCACCTGGGCGGGCAGGACAGACCGCATCCCACCTGGGCGGGCAGGACAGACCGCATCCCACCTGGGCGGGCAGGACAGACCGCATCCCACCTGGGCAGCGCCGGCAGCCGCCCTGCCCCATCCCGCCAGCATGAGCGGCCGCGCCGGGCGAGCCGCGCCGGGCGCCGCGGGGCTCTGCCCCGGCCACGGTGAGCAGGGGCCGGCGGAGGGAGCGGGCGGACGGGGCTCGGCTGGGGATGGGGCAAACCCGCTCTGGGGGCGGCTGTTGGCCGGCATCGCCCGGGGAGCGCCCCTCGGCAGCGGCGGGGGTGATGCGGGTGCGGATGCGGGTGCGGTGCAGGGCAGCCCCCGGGTGCGGTGCCCGGTATCTCCCATTTTGGGTGCCCGGTATCCCCCATGTGCGGTGCCCGGTGTACCCCATGTGCGGTGCCCGGTGTCCCCCATGTGCTGTGCCCGGTGTCCCCCATGTGCGGTGCCCGGTGTCCCCCATGTGCGGTGCCCGGTGTCCCAGCCCGGGTGCGGTGCCCGGTGTCCCGCGGGTTCGCGGCAGAGCCCCGGGCGCTCGGGGGGAGCGGAGGGAAGGCAGGCAGGCTGCTCCGTGCGCGGTCGCGCAGGTGAAGGTGGCAGCGAGCAGCAGCCGCCGGCTCCGCTGGGGTGAGCGGCTCCCGTGCCCAGCGGAGCGCTGGGATGGGCAGCGCTGACCGCAGGAGGAGCGGGATGGGGCTGGCAGAGAGCCCCTGGCACGGGGGAAGCCACCGGGAGGGGAAGCTCGGGGGGCTCTGCACGAGTGGGAAAGGGAAACTTGGCTGAAGCGAGGAGGAATCGCTGTCCCTGCAGGAGTTCGGGGGACGGGCAGGTTGTGGCGCTTGGGGACACGGCTCAGTGGTGGCCTTGGCGGTGCTGACTGGACTCGAGGATCTCGGAGGGGTTTTCCAGACTTAACAATTGTGTGGTTCTGTGGTGAAGAAGGTGTTTTCCAGGACTGGGCAGCTCTGTGCTGTGCCAGTTGTGCGCCAGGGTCCAGAGTGCAAAGGCTCTGCTCACAGGGGCTCCCCAAGCTCTGCATCCATTCCACGCTTGTGTACTGAGGTTGAAGCATTTCAGTGCGGCTGAAGCTTGCTCAGAATGACTCCAGGGCGAGGGAGGCTCGCAGGAGTCCTGCCCAAGCCGGGTGCTTTGGTTCAGGTGCTGGGAGTGCAGCCGGTTTGTGGCTCCCACTCGGGGACACACAGAGCTGTGGCAGAGCAGTGTCACTCCCTCCAGCCCTGGGGCATCTCCCCTTGCTCCAAAACAAATTCACCCTCGGAAACTTGATAGAAGGGTGAGTAATTAAAACATTATCCAGCTGCAAGTTTGTGCTGCTTGAGGGCAGTGAGGAAGGAGCCAAGTCCTGGTGTGCCAGCTTCGGAGCCTGGAGTGTGCTCTGAGATGTGTGATGTCATTATGACTTCATTTCTTCTTAAACCCAAAATACTTTCCTTTGAGTGGGAATATTGCCCAGTGTTTCTTGAAGGAGGATGACTTTTCTCTGTCCCCTGTTACTGCAGTTGGCTGGTTTTGCTTGGCAAAGACAAGGTGGGGCTTTTTAGGAGATTGTTTGGATTTTGCCAGAGTAGCAGAGGGTGGTGGGTGGCCTGGCTGAGGTCCCTCTCCAGGAAGTGCCAGTCCTTGGGGGAAGAGCCACAGGTGTGCCCAGGAGCCAGGGGTGGGAGCATTCCCAGCAGGAATGGGGACTGATGTGATGGGCAGGGAGCAGCAGCACCTTCTCTCCTCTGAGATCTTCCCTCTGCCTCTTCCCTTGCAGCCTCGGCCAGTGCTGTCCAAAAACGCCGTTAAAAAACAAACATGAGTCAGGCTGAGTTTGCTTAAATTATAACTCCTTTTACACCAAGGTGTGTTTGTCTAATTTCCTCAAGCAGGCTCTGACCTGACAGACAGAAATAGCTGAGTTTGCCCAGGACTTTGTAAACACTGATTTAAAAGTAAGAGTGCTCTGACTGAGCACTCTTGCTTCCTTCTAGGAAGTCTCCAAATTGTACATTCGGCTCCTCTGTGCCAACTGTGCTCCTGCAAGTGCCAGCAGTGCTCCCCCCTCTCCCTTTCCTCCTCATCCCCATCCTCTGGAGCCAGCTGGCATGCCTTGAGTTTTCCACCTTTTCCAGGTATTCCAGGAAGTCTGAGGCAGGACAAAGAGCAAGGGACAGGTGCCAGCCAGAACAGGCTGAGCCCTTTGGGTGGAAATACCTGGAACCTGTGGAAGGAGTTCCCAGGTGAATGCAGGGGAGATGCAGCTGGATGTGGGATGGAGGATGCAGGAGCCTGTGTTGGAGTGGGGCTGAAGAGGAGCTGGGAATTGCCCAGCTGCCCTTTGAGGACAGCTCTGTCCTGCTCCCCACTCTCCTCTGCTCCTGCAGACAGCAGCACGGGGGGACAAGGTGAGGACCCCAGTGTCCTCTGTGGGGACTGGCTGTGCTGGCTGCAGGAGCAGTGGGAGGGGGGCCAGGAGGGTGTGAGGAGGCAGCAGCTTGTCCTGCACATCCCACTGTCACACTGCACACTGTGCAGACACTCCAGCAGGAATTCCCCCATGGAAAGGGTGTCAGGCACTGGAACTGCCCAGGGAGGATTGGAGAGCCCATCCCTGGAGGTGTCACTGGGGGCTGGGGACAGGGTGGGGATGGGGCACAGGCTGGACTGGATGGGCTGGGAGGGCTTTTCCAAATGATTCTGGGATTTTGTGACTGCAGTAAATGTTGGTGTGAATCTGAGAATCCCGTGGCTAAAATCTGGGATGACAATGCCAGGTTGTGGGGGCTAAAGGAAATCTCTCATGGGAACACTACTAATTAATATCCAATTAGGGCTTCCCTGCCCATTTGCAGAGCAAGGCACTGATAGTGTCAGGTTAGAGACTGTCCCCTGTTCTGACCTTGTCATTCCTGTCCCTCACTCCTTAGGGAGTTTCTGTAAAAACCTCTTTCTAAAAAGACCAATACACCCAATTAAATGGTGCCAGTGTTTCTCTAGCCCGGTGGATCCCTGAGGAAGCAGAGTGTGAAGAACCTCATTGTGGTGCAGTTTGTGGGAAAGGGGGAACGTGCTTCATGGCTTTTGCATTTCAGCCCTTGCACTCCTGTTTGCTGGTGCACTTTTTGTGGGACTACCTTTATTACATTATTATTTATATTGGGGGAGATGTTACCTTTGCCTCAGCTGGGGCAGAGGGTGGGAGAGGATGATCCATGTGCTCGTTCCCTCAGCTAACACCAATCCAACCCCAGGATTTGCAAAGCAGCTGCCTTTAGTCTGGTCTTGTTGTGTAATTCCATTAGAATTATTTCTATTAGAGCCCATAATGTGATCCAGGCCCCCCTCAGCCCTGAGGAGTGGCTGCAGTGTGGGGCTGCAGGGCCTGGGGGAAAGCAAATTACTCTGCAGGAACACAAATGGAGCTTGGGCAATTTGATGTGATTAGGGAAACAATTAGAGAAAATCGCAGGAGGTGCAGTGGCCCCGAGGGAGGCAGCTGCTCCGGAGAGCCACCCTGGCACAGGGTGCTGTCCCCAGCCTGCCAGGGGAGAGGAGGGTGAAAAGCCCCTCTCAGCCCCTCCCTGGGGTGGTGTTGGGTGTTTCTGCCCTGCCCTGGTGCAGCCAGGAGGGTTTGGCTATTCCCAGGTGGGTTTGCAGAGCAGTGCCCGGGTTTGGCTGGTGCAGCAGGGCTGGAGCTGCTCCTGCACCAAGCTGAGCAGGGAGAGCCTTCCCCTAGAGCCTTCCCCTAGAGCCTTCCCCTAGAGCCTTCCCCTAGAGCCTTCCCCTAGAGCCTTCCCCTAGAGCCTTCCCCTAGAGCCTTCCCCTAGAGCCTTCCCCTAGAGCCTTCCCCTAGAGCCTTCCCCTAGAGCCTTCCCCTAGAGCCTTCCCCTAGAGCCTTCCCCTAGAGCCTTCCCCTAGAGCCTTCCCCTAGAGCACTCCCCTAGAGCACTCCCCTAGAGCCTTCCCCTAGAGCATTCCCCTAGAGCATTCTCCTGCTCTGGGGCTGTTTCCCCGAGCTGAGGCAGCAGGTCAGAGCCCTGCCTTCAGCACATCTCATCCCTAATTCTCCCCCTGCCCTCATCCCCCAAGGTTCTCACCCCCCAAACCACCTCTCCTCTCTTCCCTCTGTGCCTGCAGTGCCTGGCTGTGTCCATCACCCTTGTGCTTGGGAGTCCTCAAAAGCTCTAAAATCCCACATTAGCCCTGCCAGCAGCTGAGGTGCTCTCAGAGCCCCCGTGGAGAGCCCACACCACCTTGCCCAGGGGCAGAAGGGTTGGTCTGGCCTCATGAATCCCATTCTGGGTGTACCAGGGCTGCTGAACCAGCAGGAATGTCACAGCTAAATCTCTCTCAGAGGACTCCCTGGGATGCAGCTGGAGCTCTGGGTCCAGCCGAGGAGCTCCTCCCTGCTCATCACCCAGAGGTTCTTCTGAGGTGTCCTGGCTCTCCTGGGGCTCCTCAGCTCAACCAGGGGGTGCTGGGCTGGGGTGAGAGCCAGGCTGGTTCCACATGGAGCAGAAAAGCTTGAGGAGGATGTTTGGGGTGATCTGGCTCTTCATGGCTGCTTTGACATCCCTGAAGTCAGGGCTGCCCCCATGAAAGCCCCTCTCAGGGCTCTGTCTGACAGAGCTCAAGGCTGCAGCTGATTTTAGAGGAGCCAAGGCAGTGGAACCTGTTTCTTTTTCATGGGCCCTCCATGGGATTGTTACAAAAACATGTTTTCCCTAACAGGAAAAACTGCCAAGCAGAATTTTTATCATTCAGCAGAGAAGGGAAATAAAATAGAAACCCAAACCCAGTCAACACTGTCCCCAGAAAAATAAGGGAAAGTTGCAGCAATGAATATAAATGAGGAATTAGAACATGTAGGTGTCTGATAAGGCAGGCTAAAGGAATCTGTGAAATAGTAAGGAGCAGGGGGTTAAGGATGAAGGGAAATCATCACCAAGAACAGCAAGAACCACCAGAATGTTGTGTTCAGGAACTGCTCTGCTGGGTTCAAATGGCAGAGTCAAACAGGGGAGGACAGGGCTCGACTGAACCCTCCAAGAAACAAAACCTGCTGAGCTATCCCCAAACTCCAGGTGAGAGACAGCCCTGGGCAGGCAGGCAGGGGCAGAAATGGGAATTTGACAGTGGAACGGGTCCTGTGGCAGAGGCAAACAGCACCCAAGAGCCTGGGCTGCTGTGGAACGTGAAGGGAATGGAGTTCCCTCTCCCTCCTGCTGTGGAACATGAAGGGAATGGAGTTCCCTCTCCCTCCTGCTGTGGAAAATGAGGTTCCCTTTCCCTGCTCCATCCCCTCCCTGCCCTTGGCTCTGACTTCCTGCACATGGACCCACTGGCACAGGCACAGGAGATTCAGCTCTGCAGCCTCCAAAAGCTCCCAGTGGGACCAGCCTGAATGGCCCAGCCTGCTCTGAACCCCAGGGGCAGCAGGGAAGTGCAGAGCAAGCATCTCCTTGCTGGCCTGAGTTTAGGAGCCTCCCTGGTCAGCAGAAAATCATGGAGCTGATAAAAACTAATTGCAAAGATGCCTTTTATGAGCGCCTCCTTTCCATGGGCTCTGCTTGGCTGAGTTGTTTTATTGATCAGATCACTTCTATTACAGCTCAGGGAGGAAAACAAGCAGCCCTTCTGCACTTGTGTTTGCTTTTAATAAAATACAGCAGGCAGGACTTGCTGGGGGATGATTAAAACACAGCCAGGGAATTGGGAGCTGGAGGAAGAAGGGATTTCCTCCTGCCCATTCAGCTCAGGATTTCCCGGCTCCATGGAAGAGCCATTTACCATGTAAATGCTAAAAGGGAGGAGAAATCTGGGTTGTTCACCTGTGGGGAACAGGCTGGGGGGAGCTCAGGGCAGTGTGAGCACAAATATCTGAAGGTGGGAAACTGTGAGCTCGGAGAAGAAAAGCTTGGAGCAGAGGAAGGGGTTCCAGCAGCCAGGAATTCCTGCTGCAGGGAGCTCTGGCCATGAGGAAGGGCTGTCAGCACACCCCACTGTTTGTCATTAGCAGTAATGCCAGCGGTGGCAGCAGATTAATTCTGGATTAATTCTGGAGTAACATTTCTCTCCATCTCATCCCTTGTTTGTGTTTGTTTGCATGCCAAGGGCTCCCTGCCCTCCCTGACACAGGAGCTGAGAGCTCCTCTGGCCCTGCAGTGCTTCCCAGGCAATTCCTTCTCCTCCACATCCCTCCTTGCAGCAAACATCTGATCCCTCACTGCTCTCTGGCTGCCCAGACATTTATTGTTCCAGCCTTTGTTTATTTAAAAACAAACACAAAAAAAGAATCAGCAACGAGAGCCCAGATCAAGGATCCAAAAATAGGCAACCCAGGAGAGACTGAGAGCTCCAATCTTGGCTGATGGGAACATTTTTAGGTGATGAGCACTTCACAAAACCCAGCTAAAAGGAGCAGCATCAGGAAGAGCAGGAGAGAGGTGGCTGTGGGGTGAGCAGGACCCACTGCCCTGGGATTCCCCCGGGATTCCCCCGGGATTCCCCACCAGCCATGGAAACCTGCAGGAGGTCACTGTGGCTTGGAGCTGTGGCATCAGATGTTTGCTGAAACAAGGAGGGATGTGGAGGAGAAAGGAATTGCCTGGGAAGCACTGCAGGGCCAGAGGAGCTCCCAGCTCCTGTGTCAGGGAGGGCAGGGAGCCCTTGGGACACAAACAAACAGGGATGAGATGGAGAGAAATGTTACTCCAGAATTAATCCAGAATTAATCTGCTGCCACCGCTGGCATTACTGCTAATGACAAACAGTGGGGTGTGCTGACAGCCCTTCCTCATGGCCAGAGCTCCCTGCAGCAGGAATTCCTGGCTGCTGGAGATCTGGGGACAAGTTTGCATCCCCCAGGTGCAGATGTGCCATGCCAGGAGCTGGGAATTGGCCTTGGGTGAGGCCACCCTCATCCCCCCTGGGTGCCCTCAGCTGCTGAGAAAGCAGGAGGGTGGAGCAGAGCAAAATCCCTCCGGATCTCCCTCCTGAGGCTTCCTCTGGGGGGCTGTGCTCATCCCTGGCTGTCTGCTGGGAGGGATGGCCCCAAGGAAAGGATCTCCCCAAGGAAAGGATCTCCCCAAGGAAATCAATCCATGGAGCTGCTGAGGATGAGCTGTGCCAAGGCAGGAGGCACTGAGTGCACGGGGAGAGGATGGAAAAGGCCAAGAGGACTGGGAGAAGCTGAGAGAATTGGGATTGTTCAGCTGTTCCAGGGTGTAAGGCCCTGGCACAGGGTGCCCAGAGCCCTGGATCCCTGGCAGTGCCCAAGGCCAGGCTGGACATTGGGGATTGGAGCACCTGGGACAATGGGAGGTGTCCCTGCCATGGCAGGGTGGCTCTGGGTGGGATTTAGGTCCCTTCCAGCCCATCCTGTGGTTCCCTGATCAGTTGGGAAGGTGCTGCATGGTAAAGGACCTGGGAGTGTCACCCAGGGAGAATCACATACCCTGCAGCAGTGCTCATCCGGAGGGTGGATGTGGGAAGCAGGGAAGGAATCCTTCCCCCCAGTGCTCTTCTCAGGTTTGCACTTTAGGAAAGGCACAGGAGGGGTCTGGGAGCCCTCAGGAATGAGCAGAGCTGGGGCAGGGGGCTCTGGGTCAGTGCCAGCACAGCCAGGGCTGTCCCTGGGGCTGCTGCAGCAGTGTCTGCAGCAAGAGGAATAAACAAACTCTGTCGAGGGCAGGGAAAGAAGCCACAGCAATAAAATGCAGTAAGGAAGATTTAGGGGAGAGCCTAAAAAATCCCTCAGTGTGCTTCCCCTGGGAGGCTGCATGACGAGAATGTGGAATCTCCATCTCCAAATGTCAGGTACAGTATGGCTGGGTCTGCTGAAACTGCTCCTCAGGGTCTCTTCCAGGCCTCTTCCTCCATCTGATTCCTCTCTCCATGGCCTCAGACTCTGCTTTACAGCCTGGAAACAAACACGAGCTGAAACAACTGCATGACAGATTTTCTTGGTGGTGAGTTGGTTTTTTAAGTGACAAATGGGAGCCTCCTGTTGGAAAAGCCTGACTGGAAAAGCAGTGTAATGAGATTTTCTGTGAAAAAGCCAAGATCACAAGGAAAAGCTGTTTGCTGGATCTGCTGCCTCAGTGCTGCTCTGGGCTTTTATTGGATCTGCAAAGTTGGTGCTGACAAAAGATTTTGGCGCCGTTTTCTCTTCGGATGTTCTTCCTCCAGATCAAAAGGCTGATTAAATATAATAAACCAAAGGTGCAGATAACAGGGCAGGAGATTGTGTCAGCTCAGGGTTTCCTGCTTCCCTGTTCACAGCCCCTTCTTGCTGGTTGCCCTGGCTGGCTTTGGGAGGTGTGACGTTAGCAGAGGCTCTCCCTCCCCCTTCCTGAGTGCACCAGGATGAACATCCCAGGATTTCCAGGTTTTCCAGCAGCTTCCATCCCTGTGAGCCCAGGGAGGGGCAGGGACAAGGCCAGGCTTGGCATGGGATAGGGTTAATCTGGAGGGAGCCAGGGATGATGGGGAGGGACTTCCACAGGAGCCTGGAGTGCCAGGACACAGGGAATGGCTTCAGCTGGCAGAGAGTGGGTTCAGATGGGATGCAGGGAGGAAATCCCTCCCTGTGAGGGTGGGCAGCCCTGGCACAGGTGCCCAGAGCAGCTGGGGCTGCCCCTGGATCCCTGGCAGTGCCCAAGGCCAGGCTGGATGGGGTTGGGGCACCCTGGGGCAGTGGGAGCTGTCCCTGCCATGGCAGGGGTGGAATAGATGAGTTCTGAGGTCCTCCCCACCCAAACCATCCCACGTTTCTGTGGTTTGAGCTGGTCCTTCCCGTGCCAGGCCCTGCCTCACCCTGTGCTCAGCTGGCTCCAGTCCAGGGCAGTGGGAGCCACTGGGGCTGCCCTGCTCGTGGCACCGGTGCCGCTCCTTCCTCCAAAACAAGCGCCAGGATCGATCACTCTGCACTCAGTCTCCCTGGGAGATGGGTTCATTTCTTGTGTCACTGAGCAGGGTTTGTGAGAGCACGTCCCCCCTTCTGTCATTGGCACAGCCAGGGGCTGGGTGCCCACTCAGTCCTCACCAGGCACTGGCTGCTCGTTGTGATGTCTCCACATTTCCCCTCCTCCCTCACTGCCAAAGCAACGAGCAGGAAATCCAGCTGCTGCCTGAATGGACACGTTCCCAGCAATCTGCCTTAATTCTTTATTTACTGTAAAATGAGCAGGGCAAAAACTGCAGCGTCAGTTCCTCTCCTGGGGCTGGGGCTGCTCCTCCTCCCGTCCCAGCCTCCCCCTGCCCTCTCCCCATCCCCATCCCTGAGCTGGGATGGAAGCAGGCAGGGGAACAGCTGATTGCTGGCCATGGATTCCTGGAGGGAACAGCTCCCAGGGAATTGGTGTGCCCAGAGCTGGGTGCTCAGCCAGGAGTGGGGTGTCCCTCCCTGCCCTGACACTCATTTGTGCTAAGCAGCTCAAAATTCACTTCTGCACCTTCCAGGGCAGGGCTGCTGGTGTTTCCTGCCAGGCAAAGGGGAAATTCAGAGTGTGCTGCTGTGAAGGAGGCAGGTTTGTGCAGGGGGCAGATGGGGAGGCTGCCAGGGCATTCTGGGGACTGAGAGCCCCCTGATTTCCTTGCCAGCCCTGGGAAAAGCACCCAGGTAAAAGAAATGGCTCTCAAACAGCTTTGGCTTGAGAGCAGAATCAGTTTTTATTTCAATAACAGTGACATTCCTTTTGTCACATCCAGGCTCTTTTGTTCCCTTCAATGCTGCAGCTTTGGGTGGAAGGAGTCTGGCAGCCACACCTGGAACTTGTTTTCCAAAAATAACATTTACTTTTGGCTAATTTAATACTTTGCAACTTCTCAGGAAGAGTTTTTCATTTGCTTTCTGAGGGACTGTGTAAATATGAATAAAAGTCAGCTGTTTCACGAGCAGGGAAGAAAATAAAATAGATAAAAAAAAAATAAAAAGCTCCTTTGGCAAACACCCACATGGAAGTTTTTAAAAGCAGCCTCAAACTGCATCTGTAGGCTGCAGCTCCTCCTCCACCCCTGTGTGTCCCTGTGCTCCAGAGAGGGGCTGCAAACAGCAATTCATCATGTTCAAGGCACTTTTTGGGGTTCTTGTTAATATTTGCAGTGGTGCTGTGTTGTCCCCAGGCATCCCTGTGCTGCCAGGTGTGAGCCTGGAAAGAGGGAGGGAATTCCAGAGGTAAGGTGGCAATTCCCTTCTGCAGCACTTCTACAGAAAACTTGCCAAGGTTGGATTTTCTGTGGCACAGTTTGGAGTCTCTGCAGCTGCTTGGGGCTGGGCACACTCAGGCCCAGCTGATTCATAATCAGGGTTTGGCACAAGTGCTGAGACCAGGACAGAAAGGAGCTTCAGCAGGTGAAAGGAAAAGAATTTTGCTGAAAAATGCCCCAAAGCACCTTGAATTAGGAGGATTTCCAACCCTCCTGGCCAGCAGAAGCTCTTGCCCTGCCTCAGGCCCCTGCCCCAAATGAATCCACTAAGGACAACCTTTTATATCATGTTTTTCACAGAGATTTCAGGTCTTTCTTAAGCTGTTGTACCTGGTTGTGACCAACCCTTTTCTCGTTTAAAGCCACAGAATTTCAAACTAAAGACCTCCATGGATGCTGCCTGTGCCCTTTGCAGCCTCCCAGACCATCCCATCCATAAATCCCTGCAGCCTCCAGAGTAATTTAGCACGGGAGGGACCCACCCTGAGTCCAGGTGAGCTCCAGAATGAGGAAAATCTGACTCCTGAGAACTCTGCAGATGGCTCAGTCCTGACCTCATGCTGGAGATTTTCAGGTGTAGATGAATTCTAGACTAAGAGCTACGAATCACAGACTCTGACAACATTCAGATTCTTTTCTGTGCCAATTTGTGGGGCGTTCATTGCAATTTTTTGGTTGCTGATGCTGCAGCTTTTTTTGTTCAGTTCCAAGGGACATAAAAGTCACAGACATTGGGTTCCTTTGTCCTGTTGAATTATCTTAGGCACTAAATCAGTTTTTGTTGCTAATCCTTGCCACTGTAAATTCAGAACTCTTTAATCCCTAATGCCCAATATTCAGTTAAAAATCTGCTGTTCCCAGGGGATTTCTGATCAATTTGTTTGCTGGAATATTCCTGGTGGCTGTAAGGGGCAGAAAGTCAGAGACCCTTTGTGCACAGGAATAAAAAGTAGAAAATTCTTCTCACGAGCAGCATGGGAACTGCAGGATGCCTCCAGGAGGATTTTTAGGAGTTTCTTTTTGATGATTTCAGAAGGAGTGGGGCAGTCAGTGCTGCTGGGGCAGGGGGCTCTGGGTGAGTGAGGTGTGAGCAGTGCTGGCCAAGCAGAGCCAGGATTGGAAGGCTCCTGTCAGGAGGAGCTGCAGGATGAGCTGGAGCTCCTGCATGGAAAGGAGGAGCTGTGAGCAAAGAGGGAGCAGGGCAGCCCTGCACAGATCAGAGTGGGGTGCTGGGAAAGGATCCCCCCTCCCTCTTGCCCTCAGCTCTTCACTGACATCTCTCACTGTGGTTTTGGTCTCTGAGAGAGCCAGGCTCTCCCCTGGGATGTTTCCCTGGGCTGAGGTTTGAGTGCAGCTGAAGGCTTGGCGTGGATAGCAGAGCTGACAGGAATTGCTGAAGGTGAGAGCAGCGAGCTGGGAGAGCTCATAATGCCCCTGTCACAGGCAATAACCTGCAGGTTTTACAGCTGCTCCTCTCCCTGACACAAACACAGCCTGGCAGAGGCAGGGAGCTGCTGCAGGTGTCTCTGCTGAGGAACAAAGTCACCCTGGAGAAGTTTACTGCTGTCAATATTTGATCCAGGAGGACACAGCTGCCTGGCCGTGCCCTTTCCTGGGGAGCAGCCCTTGGACTCTGCTGCCTGCTGGGGCTATTTTGGGACTCAGGGATGAAATTTAAGCTTTGCCATTGACAGAGTAATCTGATGTGAGGCTGAGGAGGCTCAGAGGGCACAGCTGGGGCTGTGGAGGCCAGGCTGGCACCCAGAAATGCTGTTTGTACATGAGGTGTGGCTGCCACTGTCACCCCAGTGCCACCTGTGACTGGCATCCCTTGGGAGCCCCTAAACTCAGCCAGGTTGGGGTGGAAAAGCCACTTTCCTTGAAGAGCTTTTGGAATATGAAGGCATTTCTTCTGTGCTCTGTATTTCAGGCTGGAGTCCATGTCATTTTTGGGGATGTGTCACGTCTCTGTTAATTTCTGTGTTTAAGCCAAGTGCTCCCTCCTGCCCAGCTGGAATGAGGCTGGGTTCAATCTGATTCCATCAGCAATCTGTCTGTGCTGACAGCTGAGGGACTCCTGATCAGCCCTGCCCTTCCTGGGCAGAGAGGAGACAGCAGAGACAGGGAAGGCAAGAGGGGCTGTGGGAGGGGGCAGAGATCCCCCCTTGGCAGAAATGGGGGGAAATAAAGCCATTTTATCTGGGAGAGAACAAGGTGAATCACCTGGATATTTCCTGTTCCTCAAGGTGAATCACTTGGATATTTCCTGTTCCTCAGGTGCTGTCACGAGCAGGATATTCTCTTACAACACTTGCAGGATTTTGGACTTCTCTGCAGTGATGAGCAAGAAATTGTCTTTGGATTGAGGTGACTCTCACTTCAAAAATAGCAGCTTAATGTGGGCTGGGGAGATCTGGTCCAGTTCACCTCTGCTAACAACTTCTTTTTCTCTGATAATGATGGAGCTATGAGGAAAATCCCCACCCCAAAAGGGAAATGTGTAGGGAATCGAGCAGCAGCTCTTTTTTTATTCAATCCCAGCTTCAGTTTAGCAGCTGTTCACCACAGAAAGTGAGGAGCCCCTTGAAATCGTGGATTTAATGATAAATGCAGTCTTTAATTATGTTAGAGAGGCTCTGCTGTCCTAGGGAAGAACTCCAGAGCAGGAGCACAGGAGAGTGGATTTTTGGCTTTTTCCTCCAAATTCAGGTTGGAGGTCAGGCATTAGGGACACCGAGGTGAATCCCTAGACCTCTCCCCCTTTTCTTTGCAAAACACAGCAGCAGGTTTTGAATCAGCAGATTGCAGAGTGCCCAGAGAACACCAGCTGAAGCTTTAAGCTGCAAACAGGGGCCAGCCAAACTCTGCCTTTTTGATAAAAATATCCTTTGGACTGTGGCAAATTTCCCTTGCAAAGTGCTGTCCAATGCACAGCTCCTGAGTGCCTCCCCTGGCGAGCACCCAGCCAGGTCTGCAGAGTGGGGGGCTCATTTGCATTGCAGAGCTGCCCTCCGTGTCTGGGAAGGCTGAGGCACTTTTATTCTGATTTCCCTTTGAAGCCAAGGAACCACAGTGGTATTATTTGCATCTGGGCTGGCACTGACAGGCTGTGGTGGTGCCTTTATCCCTGGCTCCCTGGAGGCAGCACAAGGGGTAATCAACAGCCTCAAGAGCTCCGAAACTGAGCCTGTTTTTTCCACTGGATTAGCAGCAGCAAATGCACAAGCACATTATTAAGATGGTGCATTCATTTCTTTGGAGTCAGGATGGAATTTTGATAGAGTTAAAAACCCCATTAATATTTACATCACTTAGTGGTGCTGGAAGTACATTTATTTTAACTCAAGCTGCAAAGCATTTAGTTCTTTGTAATTACAGCACTGCTATTAAGTATTCATAAGGCTGCACAATAGAGTGTCACAGGAAACCCGCTTTAATTTAGTGGTAAGTCAATGTTTCAGGTTTGTGTAAAAACAGAAACTAATTTACCAACCCTTCTTGCTTGTGTTTTCCCACCTGGGCTTTGCAAACTTTCTTCAGCTTGGCTCTATTCAAGCTACTTTTTGTACCTTGGGGAGTTGGGAGGTTGCTGGGGAAGCCTTGCAGGTGTGCAGGTGATTTGGAATGGGCAGAGCCAGGCTGGGGGCAGAGCTGGGAAGCTGCCTGATGGAAAAAGAGCTGGGAGTGCTGGTGGGAGGCAGCTGGACGTGAGCTGGGGGTGCCTGGGGGGCCAAAACACCCAGGGCACCTGGCCTGGATCCTGCAGTGGGTGTCTCCCAGGGGGAAATTGCATCGATGGGAGATCCTGGAACCAACCCAGTGCTTCTCTCTCCCCTGCAGGATGAGGTCTCTCCTATGGACATTGAACTCCCAGTTACCTGTGCCTGCTGCCTGTGATGGAAGAGCTGGATGTGAATGTGAGGTAGGAGGGAGGACTCAGCTGCTGCAGCCCCCGAGCTGGGGTGGGCAGGGACCCTAAAATGCACCTGCAGGGCTGCAGGGGAGCATTTCCTCTCTGGCTGCAGATGAAACTCTCTGTTCATTCAGCCTGGTCTGGGGCTCCCTGGAGCTCCTCTGAGGTTGTGACACCACCCTGGTGTTTGGAGAAGTTTCAAACGTGGCCCAGACCAGTCAAGGATTTTTCAGTAGAAAACGTTATGAATTTTGAAAAGGTTGCAGTGTGATGTTGGAGAGACATTCCTGGAAATTTTTGACAGTACAGTTTGGAACTTGCATTCCTCACAGCTCGAGGGAGGTGGCAGACCTCATTTTCTCTAATTCCAGAGTAGGAAAAGAAATGACCCACGGGTATTTCCTATTTATATTTTATTGGATTTTTTAATTTCACGTGACTCAGAGATTGTTATTGGGTACATTTATCACAGGCAGTAGGTTAATGAGAGCCTGTCAAGGGGTTTGAAATGAAAACCTCAGTTTGGTTACAGCAATCCAGAGAGGCCGAGCTCTGCCTGGCTTGGGCTGTGAGCAGGGTAAGTCACAATTGTGCCATGTTTGGGACTAAAAACCCTCCCCAGACTTCGGGTAAGGCTCCATCATCTCTCTGCCCTGCACTCCCAGCTGCCAGGAGTGAAGCAGAGCTTCTGGTGGTCTGACGGCCCTCCTTATGTCACAGGAGCTAAATCTCATTCTCTTGTATTTTTGGAGCACAGGTGACCCTTATCTACACCAGTTCTGCATGGCAGTTTTGCCCTGCATTTTTCTATCTTTTTTTCCTGCCCTTCTCCCTCTGCTCTTTCTCCTCCTTTCACCCCCACCCACTTTTTTTTTTCCACCTCCTTTTTCCCAACTTTTTTTCTGCTATTTTTCCTCCACCTGGTTTTTCCTGCCTGAGTTTTCCTTCCTTTTCCCCCACCTTTTTTCCTTTAGCCTGCTTTTTTCCTTGCCTTTTTCCCCTCCTTTTCCCCATCCTTTTTCCCCATCCTTTCCCCCCATGTCTTTTTCCCTGCCTTTTTGTTTTTCTTTCCCACCTTTTTCCCCCCTCACCTTTCTTCCCATTTCTTTCCTCTTTACCCGTTGCAACAATTTGGGAAATGGCATTTAACTGAGAATCTGAGCTTTGCTCAAAGCTGGCACCTGATTTTCCTTTGCTGGCTGAAGCTTCCCTTGGAAAATCTCCTTTATGCTGATGGGTGTGTGCTAATGTCTTTACAAACAATGCCAGGGGTGTTAATTAATGGCTTTGAAATGGCTCTTGATGCCTCCAGCAACCTCAAGGGCAAGGCTGTTACAGACCCCAGACAAGTTTGACTCCTGAATTTTAGGGTCATAGCTAAAGGCTCGGCACAAAGCCTACTGCAGAACCTCTGGGGAAAGGAAGAGGGGCAGCCAGGAGTTTGGGATAAAAGGAATTCTGAGATTCCCCAGTGGAATATCTATTTTATTCTAATCAAGCTGCAGGGCTCCTCTGTCTCCTTTATGGATGCTGGCTTTTCCCACACGTGGGAAATATTGATCCCACAGTTGTGCTCCAGGCAGGTTTTGGGATATTGCCCTGAGTGCTTCACGGTCAGTAAAGGGTTCTTGCTTCCTCAGGTTGGATAAACAGGTGAAACAAAAATCACCAGCACCTTTAATGCTGGTAAACAGCTTTTACAAACCCCTTGAATTCTAGCTGCTGGTGAAGGCAGACTCCCTTTGCCTAGCCAACTTTGCAAAAACAAGGTATTATTTCAGTTTGCCACAGCAGTAATTGCTTTTTATTTTTAAGCTGAGCCCCCAAACCCGCTGAATTTTAGATTGATGTTAATTGCTTCCAAACTTGGCTTTATCAGCTTTAGTTTTCTCACTCTGCTGCTGAAGGTGTTTTTGTGGCTTGAAAAGTGCAGAGCCCTCCAGCAGTTCTGTGTGCAGCTCATTAATCTTATCTTGACTTTGAGGAATGAGCAGCAAGGTGAGGGAACGAGGAATCACGTCGGCTGGGTCGGTTGGGTTTGTTTGGAAGCAAAGGCAAAATCCTGTTTTTTTCACCCAAAGCCCAGGTTCAGAGGCACGGGGAGCACTGGTGCTGACAGCTGACCTCCCCCCACACCCTTGGCAGGGAATTGTGTGTCTGGGGAGTCCCAAATCCTGGAGCTTGCTGTGCTGGCTCCTTCTCCCTGGGATGGGTTTGGCTCCTGGGGCTGTGCACGGGCAGGAGGAGGCAGGGAAGGTCCTCAGTGTCCTCTCCCCATCCAAACCTGGGAGAAACAGGAGAAGGAGTCATGGAGGGAGAGACAGGGAGCCAAAGTCCCATCCCTGGAGCTCCAGGATGTCCTGGAGGAGCTGGGGGTGCCCTCACCCCTCTGCTCAGCACACTGCCAGCCCCTGCTGAGGGGACAAGAGCTGGGCTGAGTAGTTGCCACCAAACAGGCACCAAAATGGCCCAAAGTGTAGGAAATGGAAGGAGTTGAGGGAAGTGTTTGAGAGCTCAGAGTGCCCTGGCAGTGGGGATTCATGGAAAGCAAACAGCTGAGGTTGCAATAAAGTGTTTATTCCTGTGTACACAAGCTCCTTTCGAAACCTCTCCAGCTCCTACACTTGGAGTCATTAAATCATCGTTTATCTCAAGTCCTTTGATCACACTTGTGTTTAGGTGAGAAATAGCAGGCTATAAAATGTCATTTAACAGGCCACAATCAGCCTGCAGCTCTCTTCCTCATTCCCTTTCCAAGGGAAGATCAGCTCCAATCCTTCTGCGGATCAGCAGCCAGAGAGGGATTTGTTCTTGCATTTCTGCAGAGGTAAATGAGCTGATGGGGAGGATTTCCTGCCAAACCTGTCTCCTCCACCTGGTCCCCCGGGCTGGGGAAGGGTCTGGAGCAGCAGGAGGGGCTGAGGGAGCTGGGCAGGGGCTCAGCCTGGAGCAAAGGAGGCTCAGGGGGCCCTTGTGGCTCTGCACAGCTCCTGCCAGGAGGGGACAGCCGGGGGGTCGGGCTGTGCTCCAGGGAACAGGGACAGGAGCAGAGGGAACGGCCTCAGGCTGGGCCAGGGCAGGCTCAGGGTGGGCACAGCAGGAATTTCCCCATGGAAAGGGAGCTCAGGCACTGGAACTGCCCAGGGAGGGTTGGATCCCCATCCCTGGAGTGTCCCAGGAAGGGCTGGAGGTGGCCTCGGGGCTCTGGGCTGGGGACAAGGTGGGGATCAGGCACAGCTGGGACTCCATGGGCTGGGAGGGCTTTTCCCACCTCAGTGATTCCATGAAATGCTGTAAGCAGCCAGCTGAAAGAGGCTGTGGGCTTTGCCAGGTTTATTCTCTCTGTGCCTGGAGGGTTGGGCACAGCAGGGACACTTTGGGAGCACTCAAACACCTGGGGCATTCCTGAAGGTGCAGCCCCAGAGCATCCCCCACCTGCCAGCACCTTCACCAGGGCAAGGCAGGAGGGCACAGGGGCCAAGGAAGGATAAAGAGGCTCAGTCTTGCATTTTGTGCTACCAGCCAAGGATTTCCAGTAGCCAAAAAACCCTTGGGGGAAAAGTTCTCTTTCCTAAGTGCTCCCTCCAGCCCAGGCCCTGCTCCATGGGGGAGTCACAGCCTGGGTGTTTTTCATATTGTTCAACTCTTCTCTCAGTTTCTAGGGAAACACTTTAAAGCACTATATTTATGGGAACATCTTTCCAAACACCTCCGCCAACACTTAATTAATGGAGTTTTTAAGCCTGGCTCCAGCTCCTGCAAATTACTGGTGTGCTCTGGTGGCAGCTGTGCAAGGGAGACACCCAGGCTCTGGAAATAGAGCTGGGGCTGCAGAGGGGCAGCTCCTGTTTGTGTTTGTGCCCAGCCCCACGGGGAGCTCAGGCCACCACACACCTCTGTCAGGCTTCATCTGCTTTTATCAGAGCAGTGTGTGCACATGGAAATTCCCTGCACTCAGAGCTGGCCCACCAAAATGAACTTTTGGATGTCTTGCACCACATTTTTAGCAGCAGTGTCTGTGCACCGAGAGGCAGCGAGTGGAGATCTGGAAAAGGCTGTGGAAGGATGTGAAAACCATCCTGAAAACTGGGACATCCCAGGGCAGGCTGGGCTCCAGGGCTCCAAATGGGCTGGAGCTCATTGCCAGCCTTTGCCCAGGGCAGCTGCAGTGCCAGGGGCTTTCCACAGCACCCCCCTCAGCACCAGGCTGGCAAAATTCCCCTTGTCCCCATGTTGGCATTGCCCTCTTTGCCAGGAGGGGCTGTTCCCAGGAGTCAGGGAGCTCTGCAGAGGAGCACCTTCCTGCTGGGAGCTCCTGCCCTGCTCAGCCCCATTAAACACAATTAACAAACACTCCCAGAGCTTCCCAGGCTGCCCTGCCTCCCTCTGAGCTGAGCCCATCCTCAGAGCACCTCGACCTCCCCTCCTGTTTATTGGGAGTGAGAAATGTGGAGAGGGCTTTGTGGAGAGCTCTTAGCTGGGGATGGAGGAGGAGCTTTAGCTAAAACAAAACCAAGGGATTCAAGTGTTCTGCTCTTGGGTCAAGGGCATTCTGTGTCCTTGCTTGGAGAGGACACCTGTCTGGAGCCTCCACACCAGTGAGGGCATAAAAATGAGCTGGTGAACACCAGGGGCTGGGAGGTTTCTGGCTGCCAGCACTGGAATTATCTTTAACAAACTTTGGTTTTTTATAGTAAAGCTCAAAATGAGCTGGGAACTGTTTCTGTGTGGCTTGGAGTCCCACATGGGGTCGGGGAGGGTCTCAAATAAAATGTATTTTAGAAATCAATGCTTTATCCTATCTGTGCCAAGTCTTCCATTAGCAGAGGTAACTGCAAGGAACTTTTTTGATCCTCTGGAGGTTTGAAACTGGGAAACTCTCCAGGAAACATCAGAAGTTAGACAGCCAATAGCTGTATTTGCCTTCTGCTGTCCAAGGTGTAAACAGGCAGTGGGAAAAGGGCACAGCCTGGATATTTTAATACCCAGCCTTGTGCCAGGACACTTCCAAGGGTTTTGACTAAATGCCTCTCATCTAACAATATTTTCCTGACTGCAGATATTGTTTGAAAAATATCTGAGAGCAGGACCTTCAGGGTTTCTGATTTGAACATCTTGCAAGTCCCAGGCTTTGGGCAAAGATGGGAAAAAAGTTTTGAGAAAAGGAAGTCAGAATGAGAATGACTGAAAACTGTCAGAGGGGGTTTTGATCAAGAGGTAACAAATCTCTGGGCATAGGGAAGGGCTTCTTTTGGGGAAAGTTTTACAGGAAAAGGTAAAAAAAAAGGGCATTAAATGCTTTGAGCCGAGGAGCAGCAGCACAACTCCTGAAGAGCTGTGGGCTCTGTGCACCCCAGTTCTGCACCTGGCCATTGCAGGAGGCAATAATCCTCAAATTCTCAATTGTGTGAGAAATCTGGGCACTCAGAGTATGTTTGGTGTGAGCCTAAACCTTTATTTTCCCACTCTGTGTTATGGATCTGCACCCAGTCCCTCCCTGTTCCTAAACTCCTGAGGCAGAGCTGGAGTGGTGCATGTGTGTGATGGGGATGTCCCTGTGAGGTAAATTATTCTGTACAGCAGCCAAATGACAAACAAACGTTCCTGTGCAGAAATGCACCCTGGGCTCTGCCTTCAGCCCTTGGGGAACATGGAAGGGAAATGAATGAGAATGTTTGGGAATACTGGAAAGGAGGAGCTGCACTCCATCAGCTCTGCTGAGCACAGCTCTGTGCTGTCTGTTGTTGAGCATTCAGCCTTGTGTGTGACAGGAGAGAGGCAAAGCCACCTGGAAAAGAGGGGATCATCACATCGTGATTATGGAATATGCGCCAGAAGTCAGGGTTGCTATTCTGCTTCCTTCATCACCCTCTGCTCCTCATGGAGCTGCTGTTGGTTTGGCAGAGGCCATGGGCTCACTTTGGAGGAGCAATTCTAATTAGGAACTGATCAAGGCATTTCTGGTTAAACTTGTGTTTGATCTTTGGCTTTATTCAGCATTTACAAAGAGAAACCATTGTTACAACAGCTCTGCTGTGCTGTGCAGCGTGTCTAAATCCTGCCTAAGTCAGAGATTTGGGGTTTTTCATTGTTGTGGGGTGTTTGGCTCCTCCATTGAAACACTCTGGCTCTGCACAGAACCCCAGCTCTCCCAGCAGAGCTGCTCCATCCCTCTGAGCCTCCTGGTGCCTCCTCTGGGCTCTGGGCAGCTCCAGCTCCTCCCTGGGCTGCACATCCCAAAGTGTTGTGAGAGCACAAGGGGAATGTTCAGCACAGGAAGGGGACAGCTGCATTAAAGTCTGCAGACTTGCAAATCTCTTACAGGGAAAAAAGATTAACCCAGGGTGCTGCAGAGCCCAGGTGGATGTGCCAGGGTGGGATTTGGTGGCACCAGGGCTCTCTGGAAGTTGGTAGAGGATGCCAAACAACGGATTTGCAGCAGCTGCCTTTGCTCTGTGTAAATACTGTGATCTTAATCTCATGCTGATTTCATAAGTTAATTTTAGCTTTATTCTAGGTGACAGTCTAATGGGTTTTGAGGGCTGTACTCACATGCATCAGCCCTGCAGAGGTATCTGCTCACATGTGGGTGTAAATTATGTAACTGGGGATCTGCTGCCTGCCGAGGAACAGAGCCAGGGCTCAGGCAGAGCCCAGAGCTCCCCAGGCCTGGCTTTATTCCCTCCCTCATTCCCCAGGTGCAAACTCCTGCCTCTGGCTCAGACCATGATAAATCAGCTCCTTGTCCTGGATGAGTGCTCAGCCCCAGATGCAGTTCCCACTGGGCAAAGGCAGAAATTCTGCTGCTGCCAGCTGGGGAGAGAGCAGGGAGCAGAGCTCAGGGATTGCTGGGCTGGGCACTGGCAGCTCCCTGAGCCTCACCTCCAGTCCTGGGGGCAGGCTGGGCACCACAGGGAGAAAAATATCTCTAAGGCTTGGGAGAGCCTCCCAAGAGGGACAGGGAATGGGGAAGGGTCTGGAGAGGCCGTGGGGGAGCAGCTGAGGGCACTGGGATTGTGCAGCTGGAGGAGGCTGAGGTGATGGGAGAGAGAGATAGAGATGATAGAGATTTAGAGATATAGAGATGGAGATATAGAGATGGAGATATAGAGAGATAGAGATACAGAGAGATAGATATATAGAGATATAGAGATACAGATATAGAGATAGAGGAGGAGATAGAGATAGATAGAGATAAGAAAAGGGGGCACTGCTTTAAACTAAAAGAAAAAGGATTTTGATTAGGTGTTAGGAAGAAATTCTCTACTCAGTTCTAGTGAAAGGTGGCCCTGCCATGGCTGGGGGAGTGCCATGGCTGGGGATGCTCTTTAAGATCCTTTCCAAGCCAAACCCTTCTGTGGTTCTGTGATTCTGTGCAAATACAGCAGCAGGACCCCTGAACCCTTCTCCAGGCAGAACACCTGATAGCACCCACGAGCACAGAAAGGGGATGTACAGCCACATCCAGGTTGGCATCTGAAATGTCTTTCAGGGTCTGCAGCTCCAGTCTCTGCTCTGGGACAGGGACAGGACCAGGGAAGGGCTGGGGCTGGGCAGGGCAGGCTCAGGGTGGATTTTGGGAAAGGTTCTTCCCCAGAGGGTGCTGGGCACTGCCCAGGCTCCCCAGGGATGGGACACTGCTCCCAGGGATCCCAGGGTGGGATTTAGGGGCTGTGCAGGGCCAGGAGCTGGGCTGGATGATCCTGTGGGTCCCTGCCAGCTCAGGATATTCCAGATTCAGTCCCGGAGGCTGAGGTGGGAGCAGGGCTGTCTCCCCAGGTCCCCCCGTGTGTGGCAGCCCCAGCAGGTCCCTGTCCCCAAACTGGGGAGTGCTCCCAGCACAGATTGACTGCTCCAGCCCACACCCAGCAATTTCTGAGACATTCAAACAGCCTGTCTTCTTTGCTTCATCCTGACAATCGGTTTTAATCATTATCAGCTGCTTAAAACACTTCATTCTCTGGAGCACTGCAGCTTTCAGCCTCCGGCAGATTCATGGGCCAGGGCTGGTGACGGTATCAGGAGTTGCGTTTCAAACCAGTGCAAAAGGAGAAAACCTCAGCCCTTCCCTCCCACCCCACCCCCACAATTTATTTGAATTTTTTTTCCAAAAAAACCACTCAAACTAGCGAATCATATGACCGAGTTATTTTGATACGTGGAGCGCTGTTTATTCCTGGCTTGTCAATACTTTAATTAATTTCAGTCTGTTTCTAAAACAGAAGTGAAGGACGTAATTGACTGGGCTCTGTTGGGAGCTGTCCTGCCATCTGCACGGGCTGAAGTGAAGCAGTGCAGCATTTAAAGGCATTAAAGGAAATTAAATGCCTCTGGATTAATGCTGACTTCTGATTAATATTTTAGAAAAGGATGTGGTAACAGCTGGAAAGGCAGAGATCAAATCATCACTTGCCTATTGTCATGTTTCTGTACTGAGCCACATGATCAGCTTTACTGATAAACAGCTTATCTTGGTTTGTAGGTGCTTAAGACCTAATGATTTTTTATGCCTAGGAATAAAAAAATCAGGGAAGCAGGAAAGAGGAGAGGCCAATGACAGCTTATTTGTGGTTATGAAATATTACAGAGGGAAAAGCCCTGGCTGGAAAAGATCAACCCAACCCTTTATTTCCCACACCCCATGGGAATGTTACATCAAGAGAACTCTTCCTGAGGCTCCCACTGCTGTGAGTTTTTAATCTCAGGGTTTCCCCTCTGTGTGCAGTGGGGTCCAGGGAAGGCGCCTGCTCTGCCCCCGTGACTGATCTGTGCTCTTTAACTGCTGCAGAAAATATGCAAAAGCACTTGAGCTCATTTAGAAAAGTTGGGTTGTTTACAGGAAAGTGAAAATTGAGCTTGAAAGAGTAATTACCCTTCTTTTTACTTTCACATTAATGACTATGCAGAAGAGCTTTTTAAATATGTCCATATGTGGGTTTTAAGCATTCATTCCCCATCAGAATTTCACCTTTTTCCTTAAGTGATTTCTGTATTCCTGCTAACCAGCAATCATTTTGCCTGAATCTCATTTCCTCATAATAGCAAACCCATCAATCTCTGTTTTATTAAAGAGGGAAGCAAGCTGGGGAGCCAGAGCACTCCGATTTGATAAAAGATGTTATGCAAACCATTGATTTCAATTTGCAGCAATATCCACTTCTTCCATTATTAACAACTTGGAATTACTCAGACTGAATAATTAACATGTATTCCTGATGATGGATTATTCCAAAGGCAGAAAGAGCCCAGATGAAATCCCTCCTGCCCCCCAGTGAGGGATGTGCCTGCTTGATGTTCCCCAGGGGAGCAGTGGGAAATGGCACCAGGGAAACACTCCCAAAACTGATTTCAGAGCTAAAGTTCCTCTCCCAAATGTGCCAGGGAGAGTTCCTGCCCTGCTGGGCTCTGCTCAGAGCCTGGTGGTGACCACCTCTGCCCAGGGATGCCACCAGCCTCAGCACAGGGTGGAAATGTGGATTTAAAACTCTCAAAGGTGAAAAAACCCCGGGCAATGTCTGGAGATGAGGCTCAGGGCTGTGCTCCTCTGGCCTTTCCAGAGCTTGTCTGGGTGAGTAAAACACAACATTTCTGTGTGCCAGAAGTTTCTAATCTCCTTTAGGTTTTCTCCAAATCAGGAGAGCTCAGTGAGATAGTGTGTAAAAAGCCTGGGATGCTGTTTAGTAAATGAAAAGTGACCCCAGGGCCAGTCAAGGTAAAACAGAAAACCAGTTCCATTTTTCAATTACCTGAGCAATCTCCCAGCATTAATCCTGGGGGTCCAACACCAGCTCTGTAGGCTGAGAAGGAATTTCCCTGCTGAATTAGTGTCAAGTGTTGCTTTTAATGCCAGTTTATCTCCAGCCACACTTGATAACAGGAAAAAATCCCTTCGCCACCTGTAAAAGTCACACAAGCAGGTGAAGGTTTAGGATACAGTTTATTCAGGATATATCATTAGAAATAGCTTTAGGAGAAAAACAACTCAAAATTTTGTAATAAAATCAGGTTTATGAGGAATTTATTGCATGCTGGGTGTCACCTTCTCTTTTGCAAGCTCTGAAAAAGAAAAAAAAACCCAAAACCTTTCTTTGATACAGCAAATTATTTGTAGAAATGTGGATTTAAAATATGGCTGACAATGGGGAGGGGGAGTTTGTGTTATTCTTCCTTTGTCCTTTCCTCCTCTTTGTTAACTGAAAGAAATTATTGATCTCAGAGTAGAGGAAAATTGGGCACTTGGAAAACAAAATTATTTCCTTTCCCTAACTCTGGAAAGATTAGTAAGTAAAAAAAGAAAAAAAGGTAAAAAAAAAAGCCAGACTGTTTTGTGTTTTGTAGCACAGAGTGAAGAGAGAAAACGGCAAAACATTATGTAGATTTCGAAATTGAAGATGTAAAATGTCTTGAGGAAAGTTTGAACCCATTAGTCCTTGTCACATCACATCAGGAACTGTAGTGACAAAGAGTGATGGGCTCAGAATGGAAAAGGGGAAATTGAGGTTACAGGTAAGAAAAATCCTTCCCTGTGAGAGTGGGGGAGGGCTGGGATGGAATTCCCAGAGCAGCTGGGGCTGCCCCATCCCTGGAGTGTCCCAGGCCAGGCTGGACAGGGCTTGGAGCACCCTGGGACAGCAGAAGGTGTGGGATGAGATGAGTTTTTAGGTACCTTCCAACCCAAACCATTCTGTGATTATATGATACTAAAACCTTGTGGAAACAAATGGAAAAAAACTACAGGAAAAAACCCCAAACAAACCCAAAATACTTCTGCATGGAAAATAACTATTTGTGTGTAAAGAGAATGGAGATGTGAGGAAATGTTCTGTACATTGTGAGGAAATGACATACATGGCTCCCAAAACTCAAATATGCACTATTGATGATAGGTCAGGAGTCAAACAAAACTAAAGAATTCCCAGAACATGGAAAAGAACTCAAAGGAATATTTGAATATGTGTAATCTTCATAAATATGCATCTGATCAGGGCAATGAAAAAGTACATAAGGAAAGTTGTTTTAACTAACTGGTGTGCTCCTGGCAGTTTGTCAAGCTCTCTCCTGTCCCTTTTATCCCCTGCTAAACTTTTAAAAATGTGAAGAGTGAGCCTTGTTTCTCACACTTTTGTCTCTGGTTCCCCCAGTTCGAGTGAGGGCTTCGGCATCGCGGAGAAGATCCTGCTGCTCTCCTTCATCTCCGCCGTCATCCTCATGGCCATCCTGGGCAACCTGCTGGTCATGGTGGCCGTGTGCAGGGACAGGCAGCTCAGGTGAGCCCCCCCTGGGACACAGCCCCTCCTGGCTGCTGCAGCACAGGCTGCCCTGGGGTTTTTAAAGCGTTCATCCAGTGATAAATGAGAAATCCAGCCCAGCTCCTTAAAGCAGTCTGGGCTGACCAACAGAGGTTCCAGCTCTCCTGAAACACAAGCATGTGGCTGGTTCAGAGGTGGGGGGGTAGGGACCAGACCAATGCCTGTGCAGCACTGGGAGTGTTTGAATTGCCTGTAAAAGCTGTTCAGGATGACCAGACAGGCTCTTTGGCTGATGAACAACGGGGATCTGTCACGGGTTGTGGTGGTGTCCCCCAGGACGAGGGAAGAGATGAGAATCTTGACTCTATGTTTCAGAAGGCTGATTTATTATTTTATTATATATATTATATTAAAACTATACTAAAAGAATAGAAGAAAAGATTTCATCAAAAGGCTTGAAAGAAAAAGATTAGAATCAGAATGATAGCAAAAGCTCGTGACTCAGAGAGTCCGAGCCAGCTGTGATTAGCTGTTAATTAGAAACAATCACATGAGACCAATCAAAGATGCACCTGTTGCATTCAATGACAGCAGGTAATTATTGTTTTTCTTTTCCTCTGAGGCCTCTCAGCTTCTCAGGAGAAAAGTCCTGGCAAAGGGATTTTTCAGAAAAGATCATAGCTCCAGTGGGTTAAGTCCCAGATGCACGAACATCGTGGTATTGAGATGGCAACCTGCTGGTCCTGGTGGCCCTGTGCCCAGACAGGCACCTCAGGTGAGCCCACCCAGGGGCTCCAGGTGAACTGAGGGCAGGAGCTGCCCCAGGGTGTGCCCCTGCCTTGCAGACCCTCCCTGCCCTCGGCTCATCCCGAGCGCCGGCACTGTTTCATTTCCCATCCTCATCTTTTTGGCATTCTCTGTAGAAAACCAGACAAATCAGAAAAGCACACCTGAGCAGCAATTCCCTGGAGAAACAGGTTGGCCTCTGGCCCTTTTCCATCTCACATTTCCCAGTGAGCTCATCAGCAGCGCACAGACCAAGCTCTGGTTGTGGTTGAGCAGCACCAGCACAGCTTAGCAAATGCTGCCCATGATTTGAGGGGGTCACAGGCACAATTCCTGTCTCAAGGCTGCTGCTAACCCTGGGAATTGTCAGCCTAGCCTTAGGAGCAGAGAGAGAGATTTAACAGCCTCTATTCATGTGCTGCGTGGGATTTTTAATGGATTTAATTCTATTTTATTGTTGTGATTTAAACGTACTCTTCAAGTTAAAATTACAGCTTCAGTCTAGATTATTCTCAGTGCTTTCTGGAAGGATTTTCTCCATTTACAAGTTAAAATAAAATCCCTTTCCTTCACCCCAGAGTCTCCAGTGCAAGCTGTGAGGCTGAGCCACATCAGAGGCCTGTGAGCATCCATTTGCCTCCTCTGGGTGAGCAGAAATATTTAGGCCAGGAAAATGGTGGATATTTAGCTTTAAAAACCAGGAGCAAGCTGAGATGACCATATAAAGTGAGGAGTGTGTTAGAGAGGAGCTTTCAGTGTGAAGGAGCAGATTAACCCCAAATTCATGCTGGAATCTCTGTCCATGTGTGGATGCTGCTGCACTGAACCCACCCTGATTTTGTGATCTGCCTTGCAGGAAAATCAAGACCAACTATTTCATCGTTTCCCTGGCCTTTGCTGACCTGCTGGTGTCGGTGCTGGTGATGCCCTTTGGAGCCATGGAGCTGGTTCAGGACAACTGGATCTATGGGGAGATGTTCTGCCTGGTGAGGACCTCCCTGGACGTGCTGCTGACCACGGCGTCCATCCTGCACCTCTGCTGCATCTCCCTGGACAGGTACGAGCTGCAGAGGAAGGCTCTGAGAGCTCTGGGCTACCCTGAGCTGCCAGAGGGCAAAGTTGCACCTGCTTGGAATGGCAGAGCAATAAATCCCCCCCAGGGGCTGATTTTGGAGAGAATCCTGCTGAGGACAGAGAAATTTGGAATGGGATGAGATTTATGGGGAGGGCCTGGGTTGCTCTGGGCGCAGCTCTGTTGGCAGCACTGACCAGGGGTGGGTCTGTTCCTCCTTTTGAGGAAAAAACACCTCAAATGTGTCCAGAGGTGGGAGCTGAGTTGGGGCAGAGGGAGGGACATTGTGCACGGGGGTTGTTACAGCAGAGAGGTTCCTCTGCTCCTAGGAGGAGGGGAAACAGCCTCAAACTGCACCAGGGCAGGCTCAGGATGGGCATCAGCAGGAATTTCCCCATGGAAAGGGTGCTCAGGCCTTGGAGCTGCCCAGGGAGGTTTGGAGTGCCCATCCCTGGAGGTGTCACCTGGATGTGACACCCGGTGCTCTTGGTGACAAGGTGGGGATTGGGCACAGGTCTTCTCCAGCCTAAATCTCCTAGGAGACCCTAAAAACTTTCCTTTCTTTCAAGCTTTTCTTGCCACCTGAAAATAAAGCCCAAAGCCTCAATAATTTATGGTGAGCAATTCTGTTTGACTGCTGTCTGCAGATTTTTGGGTAAATGGCAGAACTTCCATAGGAGTTTTTCACAAGATAAACACTCAGTATAAAACATTTTGGCTATTCTGATCATATTTTTAGAGGGGTTTTTTTTTGTTTTTTTTCAAGTTGTGTGTGGAGATTTCAATACCTTTAAAGTCCCTGTTACTTAGTATTGCTAACAGGGCCAAAATAACCATAATTATTCTTGTTATTGTGACAGCTGATATTTAAATATGTGGCATTTCAGTACCTTGAGAGTCTGAGTGCAGACAGACTTCAAAAAAAAGTTGCTTAACCTCTGTGTTGATGGGCAGCAGTGCTGTGGGTTAGGAGGCAGGGCAGCAGCACAGGCAGGTTGGTATCCAGAGAGAAGCTGACATCCAACAGCCACAGCTCCTGTCCTTATCTGCAAGTTTAAATGGCTGGAACACAAATGGGAAACTGATTATCTTCAAACCATTGACAAATTGCCACTCTGGGCCAATTACCAGGAAAGCAGATGTTGGGCACCGTGCTCTGGACACGACCTTGCTCTCTGAAATGTTGGAGTTTGATTCTCCAGGCTCTTAATTAAATAGAGAGGGTTGTGGAGAGAAGAGAAATGGGATTTCAGCCCCAGATCTGCAGCAGGGGATGAGGAACCTCCTGTGAGAGGGCACAGAAAGGAAGTTCCCCCTTTCTCCTGCCCTCCTGGAGACCCCCCCATGTCCAGAGCTCCTGCTGCCTGTCCCCATCTGCCCCCAGGATCCTGGGACAGCCTGGGCATGGAGCTGATGCTCTAGGCATACCCCTCCACCTGAGCCCTTGGCATTAACCTGAATTTCTCTGACATTTTTTAGTTGGTTTGGGGTTGGTTCTTTCCACAGCGAGGACTGATTGAGAACAGTGTGAAGGGGCCAGAATAGATGAGGAGAAGGTGGTGGATGACCCCAAAAGGGCAGAGCAGGTGGATGAATGAGAGGTTTTTGTGGAGGGAAGGATGACTCAGCCCAGCATCGATCCTCCCTGGGCTGCAGGGGCAGCACTGCTTCCTTCCCAGGACTTAATTCAGTTTTTTCAGCTGTTTGCTCTTGTGTTCATTCAGAATTTATGGGAGTCTGCTGCTTCTACTTGGTAGTTTTTCTGTGATCTATTTCCTGCCTTCTGTTTTATTTCAGGGCATGCAGGTGTGAGTTTTAAGGGGTTTTTAGGAAAACCGGGTGGTTAATCTAATCCTAAAGACTCAGTTTGAAAGTCATTCCCTTCAGCATATTCACAAAGTGTTGCTTGAAAAGACTTTTATCTGATAAAGTCTTGTATCTATTTCCACTGCTATCTCTGGAAAAGAAGGAAACAAGCTCTGAGGCTTGAATTCTCAAAGGCATCAGAGAAAATCTGGAGAAATCACCACGTAATAAACTGATTTTACTGCTCAGACACAGGGAGAGAAGTACTGCAGACAGCCTCTGTCAGTCTCAGTGGGAAAAGGGATTTTCCAAGGTAGCAAAGGTATCTCAGGGCTCACTGAATCCGAAGTTTGCTGCCACTGCCTTAAGCTTTTTCATCATCTCTTTGATATTCTAATATATTAGAGAGATTTACCCTTGAAATATTTATTTATTGCATGTTTTATGCGTACATGTCCATTCTTTGTGCCAGTGCAATAAAAAATAATTGCACTGCAGATAAACAGACCCAGAAGCTCTGATGGAGTCTCCAAACACACCGAACCTGTCAGGAGAGGCAATTTTCTCCTCCAGTATTTGCAGTCCAATTTGCAATGCAATTACTTCTCAAAGTCTTTGGGGGTGTGGAGAAAACAACAGAGAAACAAACAGGTCCCGAATGTCCGTGGGTCGGGGTTTGGATGCAC
This sequence comes from Fringilla coelebs, assembly GCF_963513975.1. Lineage (NCBI taxonomy): Eukaryota > Metazoa > Chordata > Aves > Passeriformes > Fringillidae > Fringilla > Fringilla coelebs. The sequence goes on from NC_140041.1 coordinate 17,695,357, forward strand.
ATCTGGCAGCCCTTTGTGCAGCTGGAGCATCCTCTGCCTGCCTCCTGCCCCCTCCTGGCTGCCCCAGCCTGGGAAGGTCCCCAGGGCTGTGTCCCTGTGGCTGCTCTGTTTGCTGGAGTGTTTCAGACACCTGCACACCACAAACCAGCTCTGAGTGTGTCCTTTGATCCCAGACTGATCCTCCACTCAGGCCCAGCCCAAAATCCCTGCTAAGCCAGGGCTAAAGCACAGCAGATGCAGCCGGAGAGTGACAGCTGCTCCTTGTGCTGCTTGCAAACATTAATTACCATTAATGGACAGCAAATTAGCTCAGCCCCGTGGGAGAGGTGATGCTGTAAAGCCTCCCGAGCCCTGTGGTGACATCCTGTGACAGCAGCCCTGTCCCTGTGCCAGGGCACGGAGCGTGGCCCTGGGGACACGGATGGACACTGCCCTGCTCCAGGGGCTCCAGCCCAGCATTCCCTGCTCAGCCCCTTCCCGTGGATCCCAGACGGGCACGAGGGACTGCCTGGTGCCCAGAGGATGCCCAGGCTGTGGCTGGGAGCCACTGTGCCCAGCAGTGCCCTGTAGAATATTCCCAGTTGCCCGGGGCCATGGGGAGGTTGTTAGTGGGGAGAGAGATTAAACTTTGGCTAGCTGGCAGTAATTAATGGCTACAGTCTGGTTAAATGCCCCAAATTCCAGCTGGAGCTCTGCCCAGGCTGTGAATTCCTGTGCCTGTCTCACCTGGATCTGACAGCTCAGGTGGGAGCGCAGAGGCAGCGAAGGCAGGGACAGCTGGGGCTGTCCCCAGGGCAGGTGACACTGAGAGGTGACAGCTGTGGAGCTGTCCCTGCCAGGCAGGACACCAGCTCAGAACGCAGCTCTGAGAGCACTGAGGAAAATCCCAGAGCAGATGGCAGCAGCACAGGCTGAGGGACGCTCTGCCCTTTATTCATCTTTGCAAACTCCAGAAATATTTCATTTATTTCACCCCCTTTGCTGCCAACAACCCTCACACACCTCAGCCTCACGGGGACCATCAGGAGCCCCCTCTCTCTCCATTTGGCAACATACATTTGTTTGTGTTCCCTGCTAAATTTATCCAGCTCCAATTAACTGTTCTCTTTAGCATTTTTCTCAGTGTAATTATCTCAACACCAGCAGGCCATTGTTTTTCTAATAAGAATTTAATTTTGTTAGATATAATCATTTTAGGACATTTTCTTTTTCTGGACCAATGGTGCAGAACTTTGTTTTCTTTGGCACAATGAGAGCCCAAAGCTTATTTGCTCAGTGAGAAAAAGGAAAATAGAAAGAGCTGTTCTTTCCAAAATATGTTAAAATCTGGTTATACAGAGGCCAGAACCTGTTTTCACTGAAATATCAGCAACAGCAGTGTTGGATTAATTTCCCAAAGGCGCAAATAAATTGAAATTATGGCTCCTTAGGTTCATCACTTGGTCAGGGCTCAGTTGGAGACTCTGTCCCAGTCTGGATTCCCTGAGGGACAAGGACAAGGGCAGTGACTTCCCACTGACACTTGCACCCTAACTTTAGGAGAGGGCCAGTAGCACCCACAGTTTTCCCACCCTTTCATCCTCTTTTTTCCAGATTTCCCATCCTTTTGTCTTCCTTTTTCCAGTTTCCCCATCCTTTTGCCTTCTTTTATCCAGTTTTTCCATCCTTTTGTCTTCTTCTTTCCCCCAGTTTTCCTATCTTTTGGCTTCTTTTTTTCCTAGCTGATTTAAGGGGGGTGCAATATTACTCAGTGTGAGTGCTCAGTGAGTGTTCTGTGGCTCATCCTGGCCCCAGGATGATCCAGCATATGCTCTGTACATCATTTTCCATATGCACATGACACCAAATGCTTTGAAGTGTGGGCCACCCCCAGAGCCAGGCTGTTAATAAGGCTGGGGGTGGATTTGTCTGTCTGTGAGAGCTGAAGAGCTCCTTGCAGGGTAGTGCCTGCAGGCTCCCAGCTCCAAACTGCACTGCAAACCAGGAGATGCTTTCATTTCTCTCCAGGGGCAGGGAATGATCTCCTGCAGCTCAGTAATTCCATTTCTGCAGTGCCCAGGAGGCAGGAGGGAGCAGTGCTGTGGCCAGAGCCTCAGCGGGGCTGAGGCAGGAGCTGAGCACTCCAGGGCAGCTTTGGCACAGCCAGGGGATGGAGGAGGTGTTTGGATAAATCAGAACTTCCCTGTCATGGCCCACAGCCCTTTGTGCTGCTGGCAGGCAGATCCAGGAGCTGCAGGAACTGTGGAACTGGTTCCCAACTGGGACCTTCCAGCGCCTGGGGGAAGATGGAAGGAGAGTGCCAGGACAAGGGAATGGTTCCCAGGGACAGAGGGCAGGGATAGATGGGATTTGGGAAGGAATTCCTGGCTGGGAGGGTGGGCAGGCCCTGGCACAGGTGCCCAGAGCAGCTGTGGCTGCCCCTGGATCCCCAAGGCCAGGCTGGACAGGGCTTGGATCTCCTGGGACAGTGGGAGGTGTCCCTGCCATGGCTGGGGAGGAATTAAATTATCTTTAAGGTCCCTTCCCAAGTCCCTTCCTGTAGTTCAGAGGATTCCACACCTTCCCTGTGATCCTCTGATTTCTGCAGTGGCCAGGAGAGACATAAGGCCAGAGAAATGATGGATTTCTTCTTTTCAGCCACCTGTGAAATGTCAGCACCTGATTCATTCCTGTGGCAAATGTCTGATAAGGAAAAGGAGAAGTATTAGAATATAATAACCTTTGCTTTATTGGAAGAGCTGCAGCTCTGGGAAGGGATTCCTGTGTTTCCCCTTCAGTGGAGAATGTCATTGCAGAGGAGAGGAGGTTTCACATCAGCTGCTCTGCTGGAGGGAACAGGGAAGTGAACATTTGCGAGGAAGTTGACTGATAATAGAGAGAATTAATATTTAATTGGGCCTGGACATGGTATTAATCATGTGTATGTATTGCATCTTATGTTCATCCATCACCCTGCCCCAGCAGCACGTGACAGACATTCCTTGGGAGCCCAGGAAAACAGCCTTGCTTGGAATGGAGCACAAGTACAGAGCATGTCTTCATTCCAGCCTCTGACTAAGACTATTGACAATCTCACAGATATAATTACTTTTCTCCTAGTGAATAAATAGCTGCTAAAATGCTCAGGCCACCACATGCATCAAACCAGCAGCTCCTGCACCAGCTGTGACTTCCAGGGCTTCTGGTGGCACCCACAGCTGTCTGATATCTGATTCCCTGGATGGAAACCCTGCTGGGCTCTGAGGAGTGGGTGCTGTGCTCCTCTGCCTCCCTCCCCATCACACAATTGTCACCCACACCCTGCTCAGGGCACTTTGTCGCCCAAAACAGTGACAGGAGGAGCCCAGCTGGGCTGGCTGAGCACGGGGGAAGTTCTGGTAGCAGCCAAAGTGAAATAAAATAAAATCTTCTGACGTGAAAGTGGAGGAAAATTGCTGCTGAATCACTGGGAGGGAAGAAATATGAGAGCTTAAGGTGTCATTTTTACAGGCATAATTTTTACTCTAATGGCCCTTAATAGCAGGAACAATTCAGTGTAATTCTTTCAGCTGCAGCAGAGAGAGGAGCAGAGAAATGGGATCACTCAAACTGCTGGCAAGAATTGTTTTCCTGCTGCAGTTAATTATCAGTGTACAGTGGTTTTCTCTTCCTGTTTGCTTATCCAACTTGTCAAAGGCTAGCTGCTGGCTTGGCTGGTTTTATCCTTTCATTTATTGGATTTCTTCTTTTGCCCTTTCTGCAAAGAAATGGAGTCTCTCGTGCCTTGGCTTTGGTGCCTTTGATGTCCAGCACTTCCAGCAGGTGACTTTGAGATAAGAAACAATGAAATAGTTTAAATTTCTTTTTTAATATAGGTCCTTTGTGTTGAGAGTAGGAGGAACAGCTCTGAAGCTCTCTCTGTCTCAATAAACCTCCCCAAAATTCCTGTTGGAATTCCAAGGTCATTTCCTGGACAGGGATCAGCCCCAGGGGAGCTGGAGCTCCACCAGAGGAACATTTCACCCACAGCTCTAAAAGATCAGGTCCTGGCAATTCCTATTTTTTGGAAGTGCAGCTTTCCAGAGGATCAGGCTGACTTTTCATGCACGCAGGAAACCAGAGGAGAACAGAGGAATTATCAAATTGCAAGAGTTGAATGCCTGTTTCAGCGTTTTTCCCCTGTGACATTTTGAATCTTGTTTCAAAGAGACTTTTAAGAAATGTTTTCTTTTGACACTTTGATATTATTTCAAGCCTCTGTGTGGAATATATCATCTGATTTTATCAAAATAAAGCAATTCGGTTGACTCCACATGACTTTAAAAAAAAAAAAGCCTTAGGAAAAAATGGAAATTCTTGTATTTTTGTGCCTGTTTAGGACAAAACTCTTGGTTCCCACTAAAATCTTGATGAAATAAATGCACAGCTCGAAGAGCAGCTTTTTAATACACACACATGTGCTTGCTAATTTAATTCCTCTAATTCATGGTTCTGCTGCCTTCATAAAATTTTTTTACTAAGGGTGCTGAAATCCAAAAATCTAAAGAGCAAAAAATATTTTATTGGGAACTTGAGACTGATTGTCAGGTCAGGACCAGTGAAAGTCTGCAATTGGATATTTGCTGGTCTGGTCTTCTTAGGAATAAATAATAGTTTCAGAGCCAGAGATTTCCAGTTTTAGCTTTGCTACCCCTTCCTGATGGAGAGATCCACCTGCAGGGAGTGGCACAGGGATCAAACAAAAAGACAATTTGATTTCTTTTTTCTTTGAGAAGACATTTTTAGGTCGTAACTGCTTTAGAAGCAGGAACCTGTTGTCCTTGGGATATTTGGAATGGATCAGGAGGAGGAAGGAGAGTTCAGGGCACATCCCCTTGATGGTGCAAAGGCACCTTTGCCCTGTCCCTGGGAAGGTTAAAGCCCAGAGGTGAAATCCTGGGAAATGGAAGAGCCCACCTCATTTTACTGCCAGTTTCACAGCTTTGGGATACTTTGTTAATTTGTGCTAGCAGCTTTTGCAGCCTTGTCAAAATAAATGCCCGGCGCAGGAAGTTCAGCTAAGGCTGCCTGGAGGGAAGGGATATTCCTTGGAGGGTGGGGACATCCTGGGTGCAGAGGGAAGCAGGGCTGAAGATGGGATTTCGCCCTTGCCCTGCCACCTCAGACAACCCCCAGCATTTACCTGTGCCTCATTCTCCTTGGAAAGCAGAAAACTCTGGCTTTCCTTTGCCAGCCACTGTGAAACCTGGGGCAATGTCCCAGGTCCCTGTGTGAGAGGCCCCATGGAAGCAGGATACAGACTCCTGTTTTCCCTCTGGTTTGAAAGGCAGCTGGAGAAAGGGCTTTAGAATTTAATTTTTAGAAGGCTTGGAAGTCTCTTCAGACTGTTTCTGTCCCATTTCTGTATTGCATACAGGTAGGAATCTTATAAAAGAAAAGCTTTATCAAATCAGGGCTTAGGCCTGTTAATTTTCTAAGTACAGCTAAGCAGCTAGCTAAGTTCCATGTGAAAGAATCTTGAAAATGAAAGCCAATTAACACAACAAGTTTGCCTTTTGAAGAAAACCAGTTTGCACCTTTAATAACAAAAGATCTGTCCCATGAGAATCCACAAAGAAAATACATAAACACCTGTGAATAGATAAAGTCTGAACAGGTACACACAAACACCTCCTAACCAATGGACTGAGTGGCAGGAAAACTCCCAGCCAATTGAACACAAAATCTGTGAAAACTACAGAAAAATGAGTTATGGGAATAAAGAATTGGCTTTTCTGCATGAAGACCCTGCTTTCTGACCCATTTTTGCCCTGCAGGTACTATGCCATCTGCTGCCAGCCCCTGGTGTACAGGAACAAGATGACCCCGCTGCGCATCGCGCTGATGCTGGGGGGCTGCTGGGTGATCCCCACCTTCATCTCCTTCCTCCCCATCATGCAGGGCTGGAATAGCATTGGCATCATTGATCTGGTGAGTAGCCAAGCAGGGACACCCATCCAATCTGCTGGCTGGGTGCTGGATGTTCTCTAAAAAGCAATTTTCAGGGAACGGGGAAAAGAAAGGGAGAAACTTCTTGTTGCCAGTGCAGAGGGGCTGCTGAATTTCTGGAGGGGTCTTTAAGAGGGGGTGAGGGGGCTCTGTCCTGGAAGGACTGACACAGGGACAGGGCTGGCCTGGGAGAGGATTTTAGCCACATTCACTCCGAGTTCAGTGAGGAGTCTTTGGGAAAGAGGCCAAGCCCAGCTGGCCCCTGACAACACTTCAGGAGTCCTTGGTCCCCTTGGCCTTTGCAGCTCTCACTTAAATACGAGGCAGGATTATTCTCTTGGTAGAAAAAGCAAGAGCTTGTAGTGCCAGGACAAGGGAGTGGCTGCACACTGCAGAGGGCAGGGTTGGATGGGATATTAGGGAAAATCTCCTTCCCTGGGAGGTGGTGAGGCCCTGGCACAGGTTGTCCAGGGAGGCTGTGGATGTGTCCAAGGGTCCAAGGATGGCTGGATGGTACTTGGAGCAACCTGGTCTAGTGGAAGGTGTCCCTGCTCATGACAGGGGGTAACACAAGAGGATTTTGAAGGTCCCTCCCTGTTGGAGTCCTGGACACTGAGAATTTTAGACTTTCTGTGCTGACAGACTCTAACTCCCAAGAGAGCCCTAGATTTGACCTGAGGCCGTAGAGAAAGCTTCACAAATTGATTGATAGCGCTGAGATTATGAGCACGTAGTTGACACCTCCCAGCCCAACCCATTCTCTGATTCCCCCTTCTTCCCTCCTTCCTTGCCGCACCCTCCGCACCCCAGATCCAGCAAAGGCAGTTCAACAAGGCCTCCAACTCCACCTACTGCATCTTCATGGTGAACAAGCCCTACGCCATCACCTGCTCCGTGGTGGCCTTCTACATCCCCTTCCTGCTGATGGTGCTGGCCTACCACCGCATCTACGTGACGGCGCGGGCGCACGCGCGGCAGATCCGCCTGCTGCAGCGCGCGGGGAACCCGGCCGAGCCACGGCAGCACCACCAGGAGCCGCAGCCGGGCCTCCAGGAGCCACGGCAGCACCACCAGGAGCCAAGGCAGGGCCTTCAGGAGCCACGGCAGGGCCCCCAAGAGTCATGGCCGGGCCCTCAGGAGCCATGGCAGCACGCCCAGGAGCCCCAGCAGGGCCCTCAGGAGCCGTGGCTGGGCCCTCAGAAGCCACAGCAGGGCCCTCAGGAGCCACGGCAGGGCCCCCCCGACCAGCACAGCAGCCACCGCATGAAAACCGAGACCAAAGCTGCCAAGACCCTGTGCATCATCATGGGCTGCTTCTGCCTCTGCTGGGCCCCCTTCTTTGTCACCAACATCGTGGATCCCTTCATTAACTACACGGTGCCCGGCAAGCTGTGGACGGCCTTCCTGTGGCTGGGCTACATCAACTCGGGCTTGAACCCTTTCCTCTACGCCTTCCTCAACAAGGCTTTCAGACGTGCCTTCCTCATCATCCTCTGCTGCGGCGACGAGCGCTACCGAAGGCCTTCCATCCTGGGCCAGACCGTGCCCTGCTCTACCACCACCATCAACGGCTCCACGCACGTGCTGAGGTGAGTCTGCCCCGTGCCTGCAGAGGCTGGGCCCTGGTAAAGGAATGAAGCAGGGATTTATTAAAAGCCCTTCAAAGGTTACAGCCTTGGGCAGTGCCAGAGCCCAGATGGGCTCCTGGCCACGAGTTCTCACACTTTGATCAGTTTGGGTCCATTTCCATGCTGGGGTTCAGTGTCCAATTCCAGCTCCAGGGGATGCAGTCCCACCCTCCCAGGTTGCTCTCCTCCATTCCCTGTTGTTTGCACTTTTTGGGCTGAAGCTGCAGCGGTGTCCTTGGTTGTGGGGCTAGAAAAGGATTGTTCTGTGGGACTGAGCTGTGAGGAGAGCTGCTGACACTTCACATGGAGCTCAGAGCTCTGTACCAATGCAGAGGCTGGAAAATAGGAAAGCTCAACTGAAGGCATCAGCCCAGGGTGCCCAGAGCCTGCAGCCACCAGCAAGAGGAGTTTGTACAGGAGTGCTTTCATTTTGCAGTATCTCAGTGGTATCAGTGCTTAGAAAGGGATGGGACAAAAGCAATCCTGAGGTGCTCAGACAGCCTGAGTTTGCAGGGAACAGGTATGGGCAGTTCCTCCAGAGATGTGCCCAGAAAGAGCTGGGAGAATGCAGAAGCTGTGTGTGAATTTTGGCATCGTTTGTTCTGAAGGGAACAACTTGACCCTGTGGATGTTGCCTGCTGCATCTCCTTTAGGAAAGGGACCAAAAGTTTCTGCAAATGGGGAAGTTGTGCCAATGGGATTTTACAGCTGCTTTTTGTCCCCTGGCAGGGAGAGCAGTGGCAGGAGGGACAGACCTTGTGCTGAACTCAGCTATGACAAACATTAGCACAATAATGAGCTGTAAATAGATGGGGATTTCTGTGTGTTCGGGGTTCTGTGCAATACCAGACTAAAAAAGCCAAAATCATCTGAAAAATGCTGTGCTCCCCTTGAAACAGAGTGTTTGCATTTCTTCTGTCACGAGTAGATATTTATTCAACACAAACCAACAAACTCCTGCGTTCTGCAATCACTGAACTCTTGTACAGCACAAATGGATGGGGAGCCAGGTCAGCATTGCTGGAATTCCTGGATAAAACAAGTTGTGAAATTTTGCCATAGCAAAGAAGATGACTTTGGGTGAAATGTATTTGAGCAATGATCAGGGCAGACAAACTCTGGAACATCTGGGTCAGGGAGGTCACTCTGCTGCGTTCCCATTTCCTCTCAGAAGTGCTCAGAGCCCTGCATTGCTCTCTTCAGGGAAAGCTCTGGTGAGAGGTTTATTTACCACTCCTTTTCCACCACTGAGAGGTCTTCTCCAAATGTCAATTGAATTTCTTCAAGGGAAAACACTTCCTGATTTTTCTCTTGAATGAGCCAAGAGAAACAAAGTGGGAAAAAGCAGAAATTACCACCTTGAGGACTTGGAACTGCAGTGAGCCCCAGTGCTCCCTGCTGCCACTGGAACAGGAGTGCAGCAACTCAGGCTCCAGTTTTTAGAGGTTTAACAGCTCCATGGATCCAGTGGAATAAAAATAAATCCCTGGTGGTAGGAAAGTGGTCAGAAAGGAGCAAAAGGATGAGCAATCACAGAATCCTGGAACCATAGAATGGTTTGTGATGGTTTTTGAACGGTCTGTGATGTTTTTTGAATGGTTTGTGGTGTTTTTTGAATGGTTTGTGATGTGTGGCTCTCAGCCAGGTGGTGCTGGGGGTGGAGCAGTGATCCCACCCCACCTGGGAGGGTGGGATTTCATTGAGGGGGGGATTTCATGGGCTGCAGCTGTGGCTCAGCTCAGGAAACACAGAGGTTGTCCCTCAGAGCTGTTCCTGGTGCACCCAGTGGGTCTCTCAGGATCTGGGCTGACAGGTAAAATATCTCCTCCTGTTCCTCCTCCTCCTGCTCTTTATCCTTCCCTGGGCACTCAGGCAGGTGAAGAGACCACGGAGCTTCCCAAGGCAGAGCAGCACACTCAGCGATGGGGGTTGGAAAGGGTGGAAATGTTGGGGAATTGTAATGATCCTGCAAGATGAGTCAGAGCTCTGAGAGGTTCTGTCTCCTTCAGGACAACTTCATGGTCCCCAGGTGGTTGTTTTGGGCTTGCTCTGCCCCCCCTGCCTTCTGTTCCCCAGACTCCCTGTTTCACACTGGATTTGCACTGGGCATTTTTGGAGGTATTTTGGAGGCAAGTGTGGAGTTTTTGTGCTGGTGGCACCTGCAGAGCTCTGGGGTCTGTGTTGCCCCTTCTCCACCAGTTCCTTTATTCATGGCACCATCAGGGAAGGGTTTCCTGCCTTGCCAAGGTGCTGATAAAGCACATTCCCACTAAATTCTTTTATTGGAAATTCCTGAGCAAAAGCTTGAGAGACACAGCAAATGATGAGCATTTAAAAATGGTGAGTTCAGTGATATTTCATTTGTTTTGCCCAGGGCAGGGCAGCCAGAGGTTGCTCAAGATGTGTTTTCCACTCCAGAGGTTTCAGTTCAGGGATCAGCTCCCTGTGCCAGCAGAAGTGGCTCCAGACCGAGCCCAAGCTGAGGGGATCTGATTGCTGCCTGGAAATGTTAATATTGTTAAATAGCTGAGAGGTAATTTGATTTTCAGCTAAATTTCATTAGCTGCCAACCTGGAAAGGGATTCTCTAAAAATATGGGGGATGATTAGACTCAGTAACAACTAAAAAAAGAGTTTTGTCATTTCTTGAAGGAGCTTTCTTAATTTTTTAATGAAGCTTTGCCAATATTTACAACCAAACTTATGTTCCAACTTTCCTGGTGTGGTTTTCCAGCTTGGCATCAGTGCCAGCCTGCACAGTGCCATTCCCTGTGCCCGGGGCTGTCAGGGCACAGGGAGCTGTGACCATCAGAGGTCCTTCAGATACATTTGGGCTGAGTCAGGGGAGATTTGGGATCTGCTGCAGGGTCCAGGAGCAGAGGAACCCTCAGGTGCAGGAATGTGGGTGTTCCACAAATCCCGAGTTATCACCCTGTGTCAGAGGAGCCTCCTTCCCCCAAGCCCTGCTCCCCAAATAGCAGGAACTGCTGAAGCCTTGTCCCAGCTCCAACAATGCTTCCCCAGAGGGAGCAGAGAGCTTCTGATAAGAGAAAAGCTTCTTGTAATTGTGCTGAGTGAAATCAAGATATTTATCTTGTTTCCTACAAAGGAGAGAGGGGGATTAGAGTTTTACAATAGCACAGTTTCCTTCAATTTTTGAAAGGTAATCTCTTTCAATATGCCTGGATGTTGGAAAAAGAGATTACAGTGCAGCTAAACCCCTTTTTGTTCTTTGGCCCTGTGCAAGATTCAGGATCAGAAGTTCTGCATCAGTTTGTGTCTGGTGGGGATGCTGACGCTCTGCAGGGCACCTGGAGCTCTGAAAGGACTGAGGTGTAACTCATCTTTGTCTGCTTTAATTGCATGATTTGTGCTTTGGGCAGTGAAGGCGTTGTGGTGGGGCAGGGTCTGCCTTGCAGCTGGAATTAGGGATCCATGGCCAGAGCAGAGCCCTCAGCCCCATCTTCTCCACATTCCAACAGCATTTAGGTAAACCACAGCCATCCCTCATAATGCAGCACCTATTGAATCCAACTCCCAGCCCTTTGCCAGTCTCTCCACTCGTTCCAGTGGTCCAAAACAGGATTTAAAACTAATTTTGGTGTGTGAATAAACTCTATTATGGATAGAACTTTGCTCTCCACCTACTCTCCTTCTGTTTCAACTGACCTTTGAATGTGTTGGGTTGGTTCTCTCCTCTCCAGAGATTAATTTGGTTTATCAGCAAAGTGTTTTCAGACAATGCAAATCAGCATGTGCAAAGAGCTCCACATGCCTTAGGGTTAGAAATTCTATGGAAACCTCAGCGATTATTGGGGGCAGCAGTATCTACAACTCAGAGCTAATTGTGTGAGTGCATTTTAATTTTAGGTTCACTTCTTTGTTCTTCTTTTCAATAATTCTCTTCCTTTCTGATTGCTAGAGGAGAATTTATTTAAGCATTGTGTGCACCACCCCATTGTAAAGTCACAATGTGGAAAAGCTCCCTGTTGCTGTGTTAAAATTGCTTTTAAGGCTTTTGGAACGTCTGTGGGAGAGAAAACCTTGTTATTCCCGAGATGTTTTGGCCAGAAATTTGTTATTTCCAGGAAGGTGTCAAGGACTTTCAGCACATCTGTTTAGATGTTACTGGTTTTTAACAATTTGCCATTTTGGGATCTCTCCCATTGCCTGTGGTGCTCACCCACTTGTGAGCCCATCCCTTGGGCGGCTCTGAGCACCTTTCTACCTTCAACCTTCCATTTCAAACCAGGAAATTGGCATTTGAGGGTTTGGTTTGATTTATTTGGCATAGCAGAGGTGATCCTTGCCACCATCTGCTGCTCAGTGCATCCTGAGTGAGCGACCTGGCCTGGGAGTTGATCCAGAGCCAGCCTTGCTTTGGGTTTGCCACCCATGAAGCTGCACTTGTGCTATGGGAATGTGGGAATGACATCCTGCCCTGCAAATGTTCCATCCCTATTCAATCCAGCTGATTGAGGCTGGTCCTGCATGAGCTGATGATTTCCAGTCCTCAGTTCTGCATTCATATTTCTGTTCTGTGGCTGTGACAGACCATTCCAGGTAACCAGATTTAGGAGGCACTTTGGGAACTCCCCAGGGGCTCCTACCCAGGCCTTTTGCTGGGCTGCCCTTAAATTGGGTTGGAAGGCACAGCCACATTCCAGGCCCAGGTCTGAAATGAGTTTTGCACAGCAATCCTTGGGATAGGCTTGGCTGTGTGCCCTTTCCTTGCTCTGGCACTCCTGGGCTGGGAACAGGAGCATTGCACGGTTCATCTGGAATTCCTCCCTCCCTCTGCTGCTGTTTCCCCTCAGAGCAGCCAGAATTCCCATCTTGCTTCATTCAGCCTTCCCTGGCAGTGGTTTCAAAGTCAATCACGTCCCTGAGTGTGGATTGTGTCTGCCACTGTCACTGACAGCCCTTCAGAGATGTTCCTGAAGATCTGGCAGAAGGGTTGTTAATGAGCCTGTTAATTTGTGTCATTCCACTGAGCCATCAAAGCACTTCAGGAACGGCAGAGCACGTGGCACTAAAGAGCTTTTTGCTTTATCTCTGAGTGTTTGTGTTATCGTGGAATCCCCGAGGCTGGAAAAGCTCTCCAGGATCGAGTCCCAGCTGTGCCCCATGCCCAGCTTGTCCCCAGCCCAGAGCACCGAGTGCCACCTCCAGGAATTCCTTGGGCACTCCAAACCTCCCTGAGTGCCCCCTTCCATTTTTTATCCTTTGCCCTGATATGATGTCACAGCCCAAAGATGTGACATCCACACAGGAGCCTTTTCCTGCTCTGAAATCCTTTTCTCTCTCAAAATGAAGTCCAACAACTCCTTTAACCTCTGTGTTGTCCAAGCTCTGAGTGCTGGCAGTGCTTTTTCCATCACTGAAGTGAAGCCACTTCTGGAAAAACACATAAACAACAGTTTAAGTGCAATGCTGAGCAATATATAGTGGAGATTAGCTAAGAATTGAAGGAAAAAATATGGATTTATCCCTTTGCAAAGCTACATGAAAAAAGCAGGGCCAAACAGGCAAACTCAAGGAAAAAAATCAAGAAACTGGTCATGTCTCACATTAATGTTATCTGTGAGTAACTTTATCACAGATTGATCTGTCAGTGCACAGGAGCACTCGCAGTTTCCACTGATATATTAAAGGCACATTAATGCATTCAGGGAGATTCATGCCCTGTGCTGCTTTTGTGACAGGCTTTTACAGCACCAGAGCTGGTGTTTATTAGCACTGAAAGCACTTCATAACACTTGGAGCCAGCTTTTGAGACAAGAACTGCACAAAGCAACTGCTCTGCAGGCAGGGAAGCAATTAGGAGTGACACTGCCACAAGTGCTGCCAGCAGAGCTTCAAAGAGCTGGAGGGGGGATGTTTTATCCTGCAGGAGTGTCCCACCCACCTCCCAGGCAGGGATGCAGCCCCTGGGCATCCCTGCAAATCCCTCCTGGGGCACAGCCCTGTTCAGCCTCTGTGGGAGTGAGGAGAACCAGGCACTGATCTCTGCTCCTGGGACAGCACCCAGGGAAGGGCTGGGGCTGGGCCAGGGGAGGTCAGGGGGGATTTTGGGAAAGGTTCTGCCCCCAGAGGGTGCTGGGCACTGCCCAGGCTCCCCAGGGATGGGACACTGCTCCCAGGGATCCCAGGCTGGGATTTTGGGGCTGTGCAGGGCCAGGAGCTGGGCTGGATGATCCTGTGGGAACTCAGGATATTCCATGGTTCTATTCTGTGAGAGAAGCCCATAAAACAGCAGCTCACAGAACTCAGGGAAATGAATGATGCACTTCAGTGACAAACCAATTCCTCTGTTTTTGAAAGCATCTTTGTCCTTGATAAATTTTAAAACAAGCCCATAAAATCCTTTAAAATAAGCTGCAAGCTAAATTAATTTCCTTAAAACCCTCGATCCCCCTATGCTTGGCTTCACAAGTGTCTGCCTGGGCAGATTTGGCTGTAAAATTGTGTCTGCTCACCTTGGAGCTCTTCTTGTCCCATAATTCATAGTTGGGCACCCACGCTGCGGGGCTGTCCTGGAGCTCCCTGCCCTCCTCTCCTCCCTCGTGGGCTCTCCTGTTTGCAGGCACAGCACACACAGAGCTTCCAAGCTCCTGTTTCAGGGACAGTTCTACATTATCCTTTCATGGCAGAAGGAAAGCTGTCTAACTCTGAGGAATTGTAGTTTCCTGAAATTTGATTTCTTCCAGTCCAGGAGTGCTGTTTTATAGGGGAATTTTCTTTTCCGTGTGCACTGTTTCAGGCTCTTGTTGGCTCAGGAGAAAAGCGCAGGATGAGGGAGGGGTTACAGCTGTTTTAGGAGCCCCTGGAAGTCCTTGTTCCACTCCAGGGGATTTGTGAGAGACCAGCAGCACACAGAGGGGGATTTTGAAGCTCATCCTTGCAGGCAGGCATAGATCCAGCTTTGGTAAAGGTGAAGGGGTGACTGCTGTCCTCCTGCACTGCAGACTGAGTCAGGGAGCTCAGCTATTGCTCTCCCATCTGTACCTAAAAACCCAATCCAGCACTTCCAGCACATTGGAGCTGTCAAAAGACTGCAGGACCACCAGCCAGGGATCTCCAGCAGCTCTGCACTGCCTCCATAAATCAGATTTTTTAGCAGTGAGCATGGCTGCTAAAATAATGGGAACAAATGAGGTGGCCAAGTTACAACTCCCTGGACTTTGGTTTAAAGCCAGCTGTGGCTTCCTCCAGAGAGGATCCTCAGAGCAGAGGGGTGGTTGGTGCTCATGGAATGGTTGGGAGGAAGGCAGGACCCAGCTCCCAAATCCCTTCCAGAGCAATGCTGAAGAGGTTTTGGAAAACAGGCTCAGCAGAGAACTCCTGCCTAAAATCCTATGAGGAGATAGGAAAAGGATTTTCTTGAAAAGCAGAATGATTCCCAGAATGGTTTCTGGAGAAAAGGACTCCAGCTGATGGCTCAGATGGTTCTAAGTGAAAGTCATGCTCCTTTCAGTGGGAGGTTTGGGGATGTAGCTCTGACTGATGCCATTGACTGCTCAGTGTTTGATGTGGGGCTGTTTCCCAATTAACCAGTGCTGTGTTTTTTTCCTTTTCCCCCTTTAACTCCCTCACTGTGTCTGTCTTTGCTCCTTCCTGCACTAAAAGTGGCTGTTCCTCTGTCTCCAAGCTCCTCCTGCTCTTCTGCAGCAGACCAGCTCCTGTCTAGCCATGACCATGCTCTGTAAGTCCCTTCTTTTATTACTGCAGCTCTGTCTGTTCACTGTTTATTGCAACCCGCTGTAAACCCTCCTTGATTTATGGCTCAACATTTGTGGGGTGGAGGCAGCAGCCCCAGGGGCATGGGGGTGTCTGGCAGGGCACTGGGAGTGGGCTCCTGCTGCAGGGTAATGTGATAAGAGGGATTTTCCCCTTTGGGATGGTTGCTCTCACTCCCAGGACCAGGCTGCAGCACTGCAGGGTCTCTTCAGTGGGCAGCACGCAGAGAGAAGCAGGATACAGAGAGAGGGTTTGGATATCAGGAAAAATTCTTCTTTGTGGGGTGGGGAGGCCCTGGATCCCTGGCAGAGTCCAAGACCTGTTTTAAGTTGGTTAAACCTGACAGTGCAGAGGCTTCCCCTTCCCTCAGAGGTTCCAGCTGGGCTCCTGCCACCCTGGGAATGCTCCAGGGCCGGGCACTTCTGCACGTGCAGCTCCAGAAGAGCGGAATAAGTGTAGAACTGGCTTCCTCCTCAAAATGGTTTTGGAAAGAGGGCAGGGGAAAGGAGCAGGGCTCACCCCAGCACAGAGAAATTCCTGGTGGTCACAGAGACAGCCTCCCTGTGTGGGACCTGGGCTGACAAGTCACAGGGACTGACAGGACACAGGGAATGTCCCTCTCCCTTCAGTGCCACACCCCCAGCAGCTGCAGCACCCCCTGCACCCATCCCTTCACCTGCAGCCCCAAACCCTGGGCACACTGCACAGCTCCCTCTGAACCTGCCATTATCCCAACAGATTTGGGGCAGGCAGGGGCTTCCCTCTCCTTTTTCCCTTCAGTGCTTTTGCTTATTCCTCATTAGGCAAACAGATTTCAGCCAGGCAGCAGATTTCAGCAGTTCCTTTCCACCAGCAGAGTTCAGGGCAGTTCATGTTCCCTCCATCTGGAAGTTTCCCCAGGGAGGTTCCCTGGGAGGGTTGGGCACACAGGGAGGCAGAGCTGAGCCCAGGCTGCAATCTGCTCCCTGGAGCGGCTCTGCAGAACCCCCAGCCACCATCCCTCCCAGGCCTGCAGGAAACAGAGAATCATGGAATGGTTTGGAAGGGACCTTAGGGCTCACCTCTTCCACCCCCTGCCATGGGCACCTTCCACCCTCCCAGGTTATTCCAAGCCCTGTCCAGCCTGGCCTGGGACACTTCAGGATTCCTCACATTTTGGGATCTAAGGCTTCACTGAGCACTCAAAGGTCTCCATTGCAGCTGTACCCAGCTATTATTTCCTCAGTCCTTCGTGCCAGCTGTCTGTGAAATGTCCTCTGTGAGTGTTTCTGTCTGCTCTCACCCCCCTGGAAGCATCCCTGTGTCCACTCCTTTGTTGTGATCTATCTTGGCTGCAATTTTCCCAAAAAGCTGCGCTGGAGAGAGGCTGCAGGTGTGCTCTGCTGGGTGTGCTGCTCTCTCTGCTCTCCAGGGGAGTTGTTGCCTCTGCCTGGAACAATCCAATCTGAGCTGCTGCCAAACCCTGTGACCTTTGGGCATAACACCTCTCCCCTGGTTCTGCTGAGCACTGAGAGGAAAATCTTGATTTTCCATCATATCTATGCAAAGTAGTTACAAAACCTTTCCTATCTGGTCTGGTAGGACTTTACACTTCCCTGGTCAAAGTGACAAATACCTCCCTCAAGGTCAGGGTGGCAGCAAAATTATTCAGATTCAGGAAGCAACCAGGAGCAAGGACAAAAAAATCAAAATGCACTGGAAAAAGGTGCTCTGGGCAGCTCCTTCCATGCTCTGGACCAATTTTCCCTGGTCTGAAGACAGAAATGGGATGAGAAAACTGCTTCTTATTCTTCTGCTCCTCTCTCTGTCCTTGTTTATGTCCCCCATTTGATTTTGTCATAGCTGTTATTGATGAGATCCTCAGTGAGGCTGCACAAAAGTTATTGGAGATGGTGCTGGGGTTTTTTTGAGGCTTGGAAGCACTGAGAGAGAAGTTGTCAGTACCTGTTGTAGGAGCACAGCTGATTGAAACACCTCAGGCATCAGAAAAAGTGCTTTCAACTTGTAACTCAAACCTTTCCCCACAACCATCCTTGGAGGCTGCAGGATGTGCCTGGAAGGAGAAGGAAAAGCTCCTTTTGGTCTTTTTTCCTACATCAACAACCCCTTGGTGCGGTAAGGACGATCCCTGCTGGGAGTTCTGGCTGTAGTGGTACAAGAGATGTCTTGGAAAGAGGTTTCAGCAGCAGAAACCAGGGGCTGCCCAACTTTCCAAAGCATAAATCCTTCAGTTTTGAGCAACAGAAGCAATGGGAATACCCAGCCTGGAGCAGGCCACCAGCTGGCAGGGCAGTAAGGATGATCAGTGCTTCACTAGCAGTGTCTGCAGGATGAACTGAGCTGGATTTGGGGCCCTTTTCTGGGCAGGTGCAGCGGGTGCCCTGCCAGCTCCACGTGCTTTTCCCGCACAAGGAACTCCAGGGCTGGGCAGCAGCTCTGGCTTGGATCCAAAGGGAAGGAGAGAAAACTGCCATAGGGGAATGAGGAAAGAGAGGGAGGCTTTCCCTTTTTTCCCAGTTAAACCCAGGGTAAAAGGGGAAACAGGCACGGGTGTACTCTGTGTGTGTGCTCTGTGTCCCAAGGGCACATTCCAGCAGCAGACTGCAGCCAGCACCTCTGAAGGCTTCTCCAGACACCCTCACTGGGACCTTCTCCTCAAGATTTCAGGGATTTGAGCCGAAGCTGCTCCTCCATCCTTCCCCCTGAGGAGCACGAGGAGGAGCGGGGGGGACGGAGCCTCGCGTGGTGCCGATGGCAGCGCCATTTCCAGAGCTATCAACAGTGTCATTGTCATAGCTCTTGGAATGGTTCTGCCATAAGCACTGGACTGCCAGCTGCCGTGCTCGGGAGGGCCTGGCCCCCCTGGAATCTCCCTCCCTTGGGATGGAGCCAGCTCCTGAAGGATGGATGGAAGTTGGCCCTCAGACAATCACCGCGCTCTCCTGACCCACAAATCCCTGCAGAGATGGCAGATGCATCCACACCTCCCTGCTTGGGCCAAGAAGAAGCAGAAAGTCCATGGAAATGTTGGGAGCAAACCAGTTGGGCTCTGTTTGTCTGTCTTTGGGAAGAATTGTACTTCTGCAGTGAGTCTGGGTGCTCAACATGCTCACCCTAAGCAGCCCATCCTTGGAAGGTTGTTGTGGAGCTCCTGTGCTGCCCTGCAGTTGTGTTCCTGAAGGAATCACAGCTAGAGAGAAGATCTGTGACAAAATCATCACAAGTGGAGCTGTCAAGCAGAACAGGAGCATCAGGAGCCCCGGGGTCCCAGGACAGTCCCTGCCTTTGCTGCCCTTTGTCCTTGCTCCGAGAGTTTCCCTGCAGTGTTCTGTGTTTTGCCAACCCAGGTTCTTTTTGGCAGAGAAGAGGAGGAGACCCAGCAGCTCCCAGCCTTGCTGGGCAAAGAAATCAGCGTGGGTGTGCCAGGGTCCCAGGAGGTGCTGGGGAAGGGAATTCCCACCAAGCCCTGGCAAACAGGGGCATCATTCCCTGCTGGAATTCCCAGTCCATGGCAGCTGATCCCTTCTAGGGCTGGCTCAGGCCGTGGGTGTGCAGAGAGGGGCCAGGATACAGCGGGGGAAGCTTTTGGAACAGGAACCAGCTGGAAACTCTTGACTAATCCCAGATCTCCCTGTCTCTCATGAGTCTGATTCCTGCTCCAGAAGATCCCACAGGGATCTGAGAGCCCCAGCAAGGGGAAAGGTGTTTGTGGCTCAAGGTGTGCAGTACCAGGGATGGATTCTGGTCACTGAAGATCCAGGCATTTGTGACAAACCCACAGTTTACTTGGCCAACCCTCTGGAGACATTGTAAGAACTAATTAATTCTTTCAGCTTCTGGATTAAACTCTTGTGCAAAAACATCCCATCAAACAGAGACCATTATATGGTGTGTTAGTGTAATTAAATAAAGAGAGAACTGAGCTCCAGAGATGCCCACAACACTTAATTAAGATTAATTAAGCAACATGAATTACAGCTGGGTAGGATGAAAGGGAGCAATTCAGAACTGGCTCAGCAAAGGGGTGGGATGCTGGGTTCATAAATTGTTTTTCAGAAGCCAAGTTGATTGCAAGGGGTTTGGTTTAGCCCTGGACCAGCCCCATTCTCCTGGCCAAACACAGGGATCCCTGTGCAGCTGGAGCAGTGAAAGGCTGGATTTCTAGAGGCTCCTTAGCAAGATAAAGCTCTGCCAAAATAAACACAGATTTCCTTCACTTCCTCTCTGAGGCAGCAGCGTGATCTTCATTCCTTAGAATCAGAGAATCCCAGAATGGTTTGGGTTGAAAGGCACCTTAAACCTCATCCAGTTCCATCCCCAAAACAGCTTCCACTGTCCCAGGTTGCTCCAAGCCCTGTCCAGCCTGGCCTTTGGCACTGCCAGGGATCCAGGGGCAGCCCCAGCTGCTGTGGGCACCCTGTGCCAGGGCCTGCCCACCCTCACAAGGAATTCTTCCCCCCCAGTATCCAACCTAAACCTACTCTCAGTTTGAAACCACTTGCTAAATTATTGGGCAAAGCACATCTTTTGTTGCCTTTACATAATGCAAAGAATTGTGCTACAAATTTGGTTTATCTTATGAGACCAGTTATTGCTGTAGGAGAGCCCAAACTTGAGTCAGTTACACTGGAAACCTGATGGGTGAAAAGCAATTTTCTGTTCCATTTGCCACATGTATCACTGCTTTGCTTTTCCTCAGGAAGGAGCTGACATAAATCTGAGCAGATTTTATTTACCAAAGCAGGGACTAGGGCAGAGATTTATGGACTGTGTCATCTCCTCTGGAGCAGAAAATAGACAGGCCTAGGGGCAACCAAGGGATGGCACAACCTTCAGAAGTTTGAACTTATTTGTTTGCTCTGCACAGCAAATTTATGTGGAAAAAGAAATGGACAGGTGGGATCTCACAGGTGGCCCTGAAAGACACTCAGATCTGCAGAAGGACCAGAAGAAAGCACAAAATATCAGAAATAACTTTGTGTAAGCAGCAGGGAAATGGAAATAAAGGGTTTACACACACACAGGTGTTTTGATGGCCTTGGTTTCCTCCTCCTGTGCTCAAAATCAATTCATTGATCAGTGGAACTCTTCATGTCATGTCCCTTTCTCTAAAGAATGATCTCCAGAGGAGCTGCTGAGAGCTAGTTTTACTCTGAGAATAAATACCAACCCATCAGAGAAGAAATAAATATCTGCTTGTTTATGGTCTCTTGTTTTTTGGGTTCCCCTCATCCTCCCCAAAACAAGCTGTGCCTTATATTTCAGATTTCTGCCCCTCCTTGCCCTGGACAGGGCACATTCAAATGTTGAGCTTGAGATTTTTCTTTTGGGCACCTTCAGGAGATTTGAGGCTCTGCTTGTTAGGATGCACAGAGGGAAAGAAAAAAAATATGGAGGTTCAGAGGGTCCCTGAAATCCCAGAGGGAGCAGGGCCTGGCACCAGCTGCACTGATCCTCACGGGATTCATTTGAATAAAATCTCAGAACTCCTGGAAGGCTGAGGTGGGATAACAGCAGCAGCAGCACAGGAAGTTTGGGGACAGGGTGACAGAAATTGGGGACTCGGCAGCCTCTGAATCACAGCAAGATGAAGCAGCAGCTCCTGTCCCCCTCCTGCAGAGGATCTGACCCTGCTGGGAGAGAGCTCTTGGCAGGGAAGGGGATGAGCCAGGGGAGCATCATCCTTCCTGAGGAACAGGGGAAGGAACACAGCCCAGGCAAGCTGTGCTCCTTGGCTGGGAACCTGCACAGCCTGAACCGGGAGACACTGCCCAGGGAAGGAGGCAGGGAATTCATTGTGAGCACAGGGAGCCTGAAATCCCAGCCTGCACTCAAAACCAAGGCTGTGCAGGGAGAATCTGGAGATTTGATTCAAACTCAGCACCCACTGCCAATGTCCCCATCTGTGGTGTGACATTTAATCCTGATAAAAGGCTCACAGAGGATGAGGAGTGGGGAGCACAGCTCACAATTAATTAATATTGCTCACAATCTCAGGGATGAAGCTGTACAAATTCACACCCAGTGGGTTGTAAGGGAGAAAGTCCAAAGCCAGGAATGTGCTACTTTAATCACATCATAGAATTATTAATTGGAAAATCTGGATACAGAAGGAAAGGGAGAAGAAACTCACACTGAACACAACACGGTGGAATCTGGTGTTTGCTCTCTCAGCAGGATGGAGACCTGAGGAAAGGCAGCCAAAAGAACTTAAATTAAAGTTGTGATAAGATTGATACATAAGATTTAATGAGCTTAACCCACAACAGGTCCTCATTGAGATATTAAAGGCATCACAATGTTATTTACTATTAATTTTAAATTGTTTTTTTCTTATTAAATTTAACAGGTTTTAATTGACTATTATTTGAGTGGTATTTTGTTATTTAATTTTTATGTCATTACTCCACTACAAGAAAATACAATTTTCAGTCCTTAAATGAAACACTTTAAGGCAAGCACAGCTTCCCAGCACCACCTTGGGGCTGTACAGAAGTCCCCAGGACACAAAAGGGTGGATTTTGCAGGACAAAAGGCAGGGAGGGCTGGGTGAGCCATTCCCTGGGGAGCAGAACTCTCCCCTCAGCCTGGAGGGTGGGAGGGAGACCCAGCTGCTCTGAGGGAGTTGGTGGCATTTGCTCCTGAGAGAGGAGCACAATGTGCACATGCCAGCCTTTTGTTATCAAACACATGATGCTGGGCAGAAAATCTGCTTTTGACACCTAAAAAAAAGCTCTGCTGTTCACACACAAAGCAGGGAGGGAGGGGGAATTGTTTGCCAGATTTCAACCAGCTGTAATTCCATTTTCCACTGGGTATTTCAGTGGGGAAAAGCCACCCGTTCCCAGAGGGAGAGAGCTGGTAAATACTGAAAGGGAGGTTTGGATCCCCATCCCTGGAGGTGGCACTCGGAGCTCTGGGCTGGGGACAAGGTGGGGACAGGGCACAGCTGGGACTGGATGGGCTGGGAGGGCTTTTCCAGCCTGAAATTCTGGGATTTTCCCACTGTAGCACATTTGAAACCTGTCAAACTCCGCTGAACAGCTCCAGGTTCTGCCACTGTTTCACTCCACAGCTTTAACAAATGTAGGGTTTTTTCCCCCAGCAGATAAAAGATTTAATTATGCCAGTGGTGAAACCTCCATTAAAAAAAAATAAATCTTTATCTTCCATTTGAATCTTATTAATTGATCCTGCTTGTGTTTCATTAATTGAAACACTTAAACCCAGCAGCTCCCATCTGGGGGTGGCTGTGAGCTGCTCCTGATGGGCTGCTCGGTGCTTCTGCTGTGTCTGAGCACTTCCAAGTGCTCTCCTCATTATCAGATTTGGGGCTCTTATGGCTGTTGCATTAATTATGGTGCAAAAACGAACTGGAAGCCAAAATCTGGAGCTAATTAGTGCCTATAATGGAGTGCCAAGCTTAACATTAACGAGAGAGAAATGGAAATAGGGAGTTAATGGGAGAAAAAGGGGAAAGGGCTCCTCTTCCCCACATCCCCTGTGTGGCCTCTCTCATTTGTTTACTTGTTTACCCTGGTTTATAATTAGCAAATGCATTTCACTCACTGCAAACAAGGAGCTCCTCGTTGATTCTGAAATTTGCTTCATTTCTATCCTTTGGTGCCCAAATTGCTGCTTCTGTTGTGGAAACATCAACTCCTGCAGCATTAAAATGGCACAAATCTATAGGAGAAGAGCTCAGCAGCTCTGGGCCATCCCCACCTCGTGGTTCCTGTGTGCATCCCTTGGTTTCCATCACCAATTCCTCCTCATAATACCCAGATTCCAGGGGTTTCAGCTGAGGTTGAGCAAAACATCCTGCAGTGGAAAATAGCGAAAATTATGAGTGGGAAAAGGGGAAAATGATCAAATTCAGCGATTGTGGTGAGGGGGATAGGAAAGGATCACAGAGAAATTCATTAATAGAGCTGGAATAAAGAGGAGAAAAAAGGAAGATGGAAATGAGCACCTGCAGTCCCAGGGAAACAAAATCTGGGTGAAATTCAGCAGGAGAAAACCAAAAGGAAACCAGATGCTGAAGGGTTTGGACATTTCATTTCAAGATCCTATTTCAGGTTATTATTTGCCAGCACTTTTAAACATCCGCCCTGAAAAGGATCCACAGCTCCTGCAAACACAAAAATAAAGGGACTGGAGGGGGGTTAGTCTTGGTTTGCCAGTAAAAAGAGAAAGCATGGAACAATGGGGAAAAAAAGGAGAGACACAAACATATTGGGAGATGCTCTCTTTGTTTCCTGAGACTTGTCAGAAAAAAAAAAATCTTCTCTTTATCTTTTTTTTTTATGTTCCTCTTATTCAAGAGAAATAAGTATTGACTTACTTGAGAACTGCTAATTTTAAATCTGGATTTCTGCAGAAATCCTACAAAGTGCACTGAAAGCTGGGTGGTGTGGGCTGGAGACAGATGTTTTATAAAACCTCTGCCTGATATTTAGCAAAGAATGACGAGGGCTGAGTTCAGCTCCCAAGGTCGGAACAGCATTATTTGATTTAAAGATAATTAAGAGATTCAGCTTAACTGCTCAGGAGTGGGAAAATAAACACTTGTCATGAGACAGAGAGAGATTTGTGTTTAGATTTGACTACAAAGGACTCTAAAATCAACATTGCTGTCAGAGCCATGTAAATAATTCAGCAATTCCAACGTTTTCCCAAGATCTGGGTTTTCACATCGGGCTGTAATGGGATAATTCAATTTATTCTTACCCTGCTCTAATGGTTTTATTCTGATGGCCAAGTGCAGAACTTCACTGCAGGGATGGGAGCAGGATAAATTCAGCCCAGAGGTTACAGAGTTACTGGGAGGCTTTTAATTTTCTGGAGTCTGTGAACCTGGGAATGCTGAGAGAGGGATAATTCTGCTCTCATTTGTGGAAGTTTCGTATGCAGCTGCATTAAAAGCAAATGTTTTGTGAAATTCCATTTAATTTGGCCTCTGTGCATTCATTTCTTCAGCAGAAGATGGAGCAATGCATTTTGTTCCCAGTTCCTTCTGACATTTGGTGGAGTTTGGATTTGAGAGTTTTGCTCTTTCAAAGTGGAAAAATATCACAGATTAAAATAGGGAATTCCAGAGATTCTTGGATTTTGTGCCACACTTTTCCCAGTTCTCTGTTTCCCAGCATCTCCCAGTTTTCCAAAAATATCAGAAGCTCCTTTCCAGGCAGACGGCGGGAGGGGACCTTCCTGATGTCCTGGAGAACCTGCTCAGATTTTGTTCCTGGCCCACTGCAGCTCCATCTGTGGGATCTTTCCTGGTGCTTCCAGCCTGGGGAATTCCTGATGCCACCCAGACCCATCCTGCACTTCCAGGGGTTCATTCCTGGGGCTTTGTGGCTGCCATAAAACACAGATTTAAAAAAAACAACCTCTTTTCCACACATTCCTGACACAGGAATGGAGCAGAGCAGAGCCAGCACAGGCTGGGATAAAGCACAAAAATCATCTGAAGCTGCTCTCTTCCCCTCACTTCTAGAGTGGTTTATGAATTCTGTTGTTTTCTAATTCAGAATTTATAATTCTGGAACTGAGCAGATGGTGCAAGGCTGATTTCAGGGATGTGTTCATTGAAATAACCTCTGCCAAGTGATTGTTCACCACAATCCCCACTGCAGATCAATTATTTGTTCTTGCTCTTGGAAGTCCCTCTGGAAGCAGCAGAGCTTTGAGAATGGATCTGGAGGGTGAAGTTCCTGCAGTGGTGCTGCAAATATTCCAGAGCAAAGTCACTTTGGGAGAGAAAGGAAAATGCAGGGAAAGATAAATTGTGGAGCAACACAGTTGTCAAATCTTGGAAAAGTTTCAATCCTTCATTCAGTTTGGAAGCTCAGTTCCATTTAAAATGTGGCTTCAGCCAACTTTTACCTCAAAACCTCTTCTACCTTCCACTATTTTAGGTGGTTGAGGAGAAAAATTGTATAAAAATACAATATTGAGAACAGGATTCTGCTCAAGCCAAATGCAAATCCTCCCAGTTTATCCCATTTTACATAATTTCATCTTGTTTTCCTCTGGTCCCAGCAAATCTTTCCTGGGTGCTCCTGCAAATAACAAAAGTGATACAGATAGGAGCCATCATCACCCACTTGCCTTTTTTCTTTGGAGATCTGTTCCAGGTGGGATGGTGGCTGCTCCTGGGGGAGTTTCTGGTTGTAGATGAAGGAAGAAAAGTTTTTGGAAGTGTTTCATTTGGAGCTGGGCTTCAGCAACCGGAAAAGGAGGATGTGAAGACACAGGCAGTGAATGTTCACTCCCAAAATTGCCAATATCACAGTGGGGAGATCAGTCCCCTGATAAAAGCAGCAAAGGGCATTGAACATCAATTGCAGTCTGCTCTTTTCTGCTTTTTTTCTTCTTTGTTTTATCTCACAAGGAGTTGAAGACTTGCTCCAGATCAGAAAAGGGGAAAATATCTGAAAGTGGAAAAGTTTGGAAAATGAGAAAGCAAATGAAATGAACAGCTCAGAACTCAGTGAATTTGATACCTGGATTTTCTCTTCTGTTCTTGCATTCTCTGGGGGTTTCTCAGTAACTATTTTGCATTTATAACACAAAAATTACAAAGGGATTTGTGAATACAGCTGAAGTTGGGCTTTAGCACCTTTTCTGTAGCTCATGTCTAAACTTCCTGAGCCATTTGTGCACCCAGTGAGACGTGAGGTACCCCACACCAAACCCCCCCCGCCACCATCCCTATTTCTGCAGCAAAATCTCATCTCTGCCTATTGTCCTTCCTTATTTTTGAGCAGAGGGGGAATGGATTTAGTGGCAAAAGCCCAGAGCTGGCAGCTCAGGTCCATCCCTGCACAAAGGCCAGCTGCAGAACCTCCCCTGAGTGTCCAGGGACTGTCAGGACAGCAGGAACCACCTCCTGCCAGTGCAAAAGGGAAGCAATTTATAAAGAAAGCAGCTGTAAAGTGGGAAGGGATTATTGAGCAGAGAGCAAAGGCAGCTGCACACCCTGGTGGGTTTGGGAAGGTGGGAAATGCAGGAGTGCAGCCACAAATCCCTCAGCCAGCAGGGTTCAGCTACTCAAATTCCCAGAGTAAGCTGGAGCTCCTTGTCCTGCAGAGCCCCAGAGCTCCCCTCGTGCCCAGGGCTGAGCCCAGCTGTCATTCCCTTGGGCTGGCAGCACAGCTGTCCCCAAAGTGGCCATCAGCACAATGCCAGGGCCGTGGGCAGTGTTTGCAGCAAGGCCTTCCCATTGTTGGGATTTATTGTTTTATAATTTATTTATTGGGGGTGCTTTGGGGTCTGGGGAAATTTCCCAGGGAAGGGACAGCCTGGGATTCTCTTTGAGCACAAATCCCATCAAGGAGCCCATCAGGGCAGAAAAACAGCACAACTAATTTGCTGTAGATAATTTACTTAATGTATTTAACCCTTTTAATGTTTTCTTTCCCTGCACACATATTCCAGCTCCCTCAGATGTATTTATTTCTCACACCTACCTGGCTGCTTTCTCTTGAAGCCTTCAGCCCACACAGGGAGGGTTCCAGGGCTGCTTCCTCCTGGCATTGTAGGATAAATCCCTGGCAAATCCATGGGGTGGGAGCTGAGGCACACCAGGTGTGTTCCTGCAGGGGAAGCAGCTGAATTTCAGGTGCAGATGAGAATTTCTCTGAAACTTGCTCCCCACAGGTACCAAGAGCTGAGAAATGAGGTGTATTTTCAGAGAGAGATCAGTGAAGGCACAGGGAAAGAGAGAGAACAAAAACTTTTTGTGAGAACAAAAGCAGGGCTGTAAAAATCTCAGCTTTTATCCAGCACTAAATCGGTGCCCTACAACTGGCGGGGGGCTCTGAGCTTACATTTGAAGGGAAAGGCTGCAGGGTATGGAAAACCCCACAGAACACAAAGGCCTGGCAGCAGAGGACACCCTTAACAGACTCCTGGAGATGTTGGGAATATTTTAGGAATGATGTGCTGGTACCTGAGCTGGCACTCCCTGCGCCAGGGCTGCTCTTTCCTCCTGTCCTAGCAGTCCTCTTTCCCCACAGGGTAAACAGCTGGAAGTGTTGAACTCACTGCCAGAGGCTTCAGACAGACACTTTGTGCCACACGACATCCTGGGACACCCTAATGACTCCTCTTTAGCTTAATGAACCTCTCACAATCAGCACCGCCTGCTCTTGCTGCTCTTGCTCCACTCTGGGACGGCTGCAGAACACGGAGGAAGGTTTGGATCCTTGGGTGTCCCAGTCCTTGTCCAGATGGAACCCTGGATATCCCAGTCCTGTCTGTTTGGATCCTTGGACATCCCAGTCCCTGTCTATTGGGATCCTTGGATATCCGTGTCCCAGTCTGTCTGGATCCTTGGGTGTCCCAATCCCTGTCCAGCTGGAACCATGGATATCCCCGTCCCTGTCCATCAGGATCCCTGGCTATCCCAGTCCCTGTCCATCAGGATCCCTGGCTATCCCAGTCCCTGTCCATCAGGATCCCTGGCTATCCCAGTCCCTGTCCATCAGGATCTCTGGCTATCCCAGTCCCTGTCCATCAGGATCCCTGGCTATCCCAGTCCCTGTCCATCAGGATCTCTGGCTATCCCAGTCCCTGTCCATCAGGATCCTTGGATATCCCAGTCCCTGTCCATGGTGCTGAGCTGCCCCAGGTGTCAGGGCTCTCTCCCGGTGTCCCGTCTGTGTCAGAGCCTTTGGCATTCCCGAGGTCTCCCGGGTGGATTGTGTCCCACAGTGTCCCTGTCTGACCTGATCCCTCAGTTCCAGCTCTGTTCTCTCTCTGTGGCTGTCTCGTTGGAGTCTGTTCGGTGTGAGGTGCAAAATGTCTCTGCTTGTCTCTGACATCCAGTCTGTGACTCATTGGGAGCACATTTTTAAATTCCTGATCCTTGTTGGAAGTGCTGGAGTTCCAAGGGATGTTGGAGGGAAACACCAGCTGGGAATTCCTGCAGGAGCATCCTCAGCCCACACTCAGGCAGTGCAGCTCACCTCAGACACCTGAAACCCACCAGCTTCTTGGTTTTCAGGCATTGCTTTGACTGCTCCACACCGAAGATTTCATTCCCGAAGCAGGGATTCACACTTTTTAATGTGGGATCTGGATATTTGGAAGAATCACTCTCTTAAATACACTTTGGGGTTTGCTTGATCTCATTCTCCATCAGTTTGGCCTTTGAGCTGGCACTGACCAAGGTTTGTGTTCCCCTGCCAGGTACACGGTTTTACACAACGGGCACCACCAGGAACAAGAGAAGCTTCCCATCCACACCGACCCTGAATCCCAAGAGTCCTGTTTCTAGTCCTGGCCCAGCAGAGGAGGAACAGAGGCCTTTTAGGACATCCCAAGGATTCACAGACAGCAGCACTTGAAAATCCATCCATCTGCATTGTCCTAGTGCCTCCTGCAGTGAATTCCCAGGAATGTCCGGCTGTGGGAGCTGGGTGGGAGCATGGGGAGGGTCAGGACTGCTGTCCCTGTCCCTGTCCCTGCAGGAGCAGCTGGAGCTGTGCCAGAGCCCTGCTCCAGGAGTGAGGCAGTCCTGGCAAAGCCAGGACCAAAACAGCTCCAAACCAGCCGGAGCAGGGACTCCTGCTGCTCCTTTCCTTTCCAGCTGCCCCTGCTCAGCTCACTCCATCCTGGAGGTCACAGCTGTGGGGTGGCACCGAGCTGCCCCATCCCTTCTGGCTCTGCCTGGAGCCTGGGCACTGCCAGGGGAGGAGCAGCCCCACGTTTTCTCCTGGAGAACAAGAGGAAATGTTTGCTGCCCTTTGGTTCCAGCCCCAGCTGCCACTCCCCCCAGCCTGCAGAGCTCTGCAGTGCCCTGGCGGTGTTTCCTGGCCAGGAGGATCCCAGGGTGTGCAGGAGCTAAGCGGGACCAGCAGAGCCAGCCCAGCTCAGAGCCATGGCACTGCTCTGCCATTCCCAGGGGATGGGACATGCCCTGGAGCCCAGAGCCGTCCCCATCCCTCCTCTGAGCAAACTTTGGGCATTCTGAGGCAGCAGAAGTTTGGCCAGGAGCCAGAGCCAATGGATCACTAAGTGCCATCTTGGAAAACAAACCACCTAAACCCTTTTCTAGCTACATTTGGAAGAGAGACTTCTACTTACCTTTGCCACCTTTATTTTTCTATTTGTTGCTGGTCTCTTCCAGTCGAGGCAAGAAGTTTTCCAGACTTTCCAGTCTCACATTTGCTAAGATCTCAGTCCTCAGCTGCTTCCTGCATGTCGGTGTTGCCACGTTCCTCGTGGGCTGCTTCCCCCTTTGCATGGAAAGGGTGGGCAAGGCTCTAAACTCCACACATTTGGGAAAAGGATTTTCATGCAGGATCAAGATCACGAGCCTCGACCCTTTTTAGGTGAAGATCCACCCCAAGATGCCACCCTGAGCCTAGAAAACACAACTGTACTTTGTCATATCGTGGAACCATGTACAGATATTTTTAATGTACAAAGAGAAGCTGACATTATTTATTATTTTTTATCAGGAACATGTGGTTTTTTCATTAAAAGCTTCTAGACCAAGGAGCTCAACATTCTATGTATTATTATTTAGTAATATTTCTGTTGCTATGTGACAGGTATTTACTGCAAACAGACAAATCCCGCTCAGAACAAACAAAAATGTTGCTCAGTAAGAGAAATGTTGTGCATGAGAAGAACAAGTGGCTTCCTGGCCATGGTGTCTGACTTCTTTAAATACTTCTTCCACAGCAAAGTCACTGATAAAGCTTCACATCCTTTTCCTGTAGGATTCAGAAGGACACTGGGCAGAAACAGCCCCAGTTGGAATGCTGAGGTAGAAAATTGCTGGGCTGCTGGAAAGACACAAATTATTGGTGTTTGTGGAGGAAGGTGCTCCTGGTTCATCTCTGGGACCTGGTTGGCAATGACCTGTTTTAGTTCCAAAAAAATTAATTTAACTTTACTCTTGACACCAGAACTGTGGAGTGAAAAAAAGCCATTATTGAAAATTTGGGAAAAAACCATCCAGGGCTGCTTCAGTGCTGTGATCCTCCCTTCTGTGGAAGTGCCCACAGGGGTTTGTTGGGCTTTGGGCACACGAGGCTGCAGAACAGCTTGGCTTGGTTTCACCTCAAGTGTCAAATTTCTTAAAGAAATCCTGGAAAAAAGCTTTTCTCTGTCCCCATTGAAGGGCATCAAATCTTGGTATGAAATTTCCTGGAGTGAGATGGAACCAGCAGCACAGGGAGAGGTTCTTTGGTTCTGCTTTGTCCTTCAGGTGTTGTTTTCTCCTTTATTTTTATGTGCATTAGGAAATGATTTCGTTTTAATTTAAAATAAACTCCCATTTTCTCCAGGGACAACAATCCCAAGGCTCTGTCAATGGGAGCAGTGGCTCACCAGCCAAAATGGTCAAAGGCTCTCACTGGGAAAAGCCTCCCCCCCTTCCAACTGGATGAAATTCCAAACACCAAATGTCCATGTCCTGGATGGACACCAGGACACCTCTAATCCCTCCCTGCGCTCAGCAACCCTGTCAGGACCCACCTGGCAGCTCCTGCTCACTCAGCCAATGATCCCAGCACAGCTTCTGTGACCCAGCAGTGCCTGGAAAAGCAGGGGTCTCATGGAAAGCCCCACTCTGGATTCCCCTGGCTGCTCCTGTGGCCTCCCAGTTCAGCTTTGCCCATCTTGGCTGGTGGTGCCAGTCCTTGCCTGTGCTCAGTGTCTGTGCTGCAGTGGCTGTTCCTAAAAATAAAGCTCCTCTCTGGACGTGGCAGTGAACTCCAGCTTGGGCTCCTTTCTGGTGCTGCTGGCACTCCAGCCCCAGGCTGGGAGCAGGTGCCCCCTCCCAGCTGCCCCTCAGGAGGCTCCAGGGGCTGGAGCAGGGAGGGGAATCTGCCCCTCTTTGCTTTTCCTACAACTCCTGCCAGGAGGGGACAGCCGGGGGGTCGGGCTGTGCTCCAGGGAACAGGGACAGGAGCAGAGGGAACGGCCCCAGGCTGGGCCAGGGCAGGCTCAGGTGGGCACAGCAGGAATTTCCCCATGGAAAGGGAGCTCAGGCACTGGAACTGCCCAGGGAGTTGTGCAGAACAAGAAGGTTCCCCCTGAGCCTCCTTTTCTCTGGGCTGAGCCCCTTCCCAGCTCCCTCAGCCTCTCCTGGGGCTCCAGACCCTTCCCAGCTCCGTTCCCTTCCCTGGGCACGCTCCAGCCCCTGCAGGTCCCTCCTGCCTGAGGGCCCAGAACTGGACACAGAACTGGACCCCCTGGAGGTCCCTCAGCAGGGCCAGCACAGGGAACAGTCCCTGCCCTGGTCCTGACTGTCCCCCTGCTCACAGGAATTTGCTCATTCCCAATTGTGATTTATTTGCAGTCTAGGAGGCCCCGCTTTGTCCTGGCCCCTTACCTGGAGGATTCCCAGGTCCCTGTAGAGCTGCTGATGGGACCAGAGGCATCCAAAGGGATTCATGTGAGAAATGAAAGCCAAGGGTCCCCTGGATGTGGAGCAGTGCACCCCTGCTCCAGAGACACTTTTTGGCAAACCCTGTTCCACCAAAGGACGCTTCAGGGAGGATGGACATTGGGAATGTGTCACTGAAAACCTGCAGAGCTGACAGGTGAATGATGCTCACCTTGCCTCTGACTCAAAATGGCTTTGATTTTACCTCATCTGCTCCTCCTGTCCCCTGCTGGCTCCAGAGCTCTGTGAACAATCAGCAATGCTGTATTAGCTACATAAATGCTGCTTTTCCATTTCCAAATACTCTCAGTTCAGGGATTACTGCAGATATCCTCAGCCTAAAGCTCATCTCACCCAGGATTGTGGTTTTAGGAAGGAGCTCACTCCCAACTGGCCCTGCTCAGAAAGAGGGAGAATCAGAAGGTATTTGAGGCACTTTTTTGTGTCAGCCTGACTTAATAACGTGCCCAGAACCAACCAATGGGGCCCAGATCGTGTCCAGCTCGTTCCCAGCACAGATGAAAAGCAGGGAGCAGCTCCAGCCAGGAGCTGCTTTGGGAGCAGGCAGCCCACACAGGCACTGAGTCATTCCCACCCAGCTCTGGGAGTGCTGAAGGCAAGGAGAGCATTCCCATTCTGTACCTGGCAGCTGGGAACCCTTCCCCAGTTTAAGATCCCCTTTTTCTCCACATTTGACTTCCTGAGCCACCTCTGAGCATTCCAGGCCAAAAAGCAAGAAATCTGTAGGGGATTAATAATACAGACTCAATAAAAATATACCAAAGCTTTTAGTTCTTCCACTTTTTGTATAAACCTTCCTGAATAAATCCCCATTTTATCTCCTGCCAACACCCAGGGAGTGCTGAGGAGCTGAAGGGAGCTCTCCAGGGGATGGGCCCTGGCTTTGGCTGTCCTGTTGTCACATGCAGTGCACACAGGGCCAAGGTGTCGCTGTCCCACCCTGACAAGAGGTTGAGTTGGAATTGCTTAACTGGGAACTAAAAGTGGAAATCCTGGGCAAGGAGATCCTCACACCCTGAGCAGCCTGGAGAGAGAACAGGGGCAACATTCCTGTCTCCATCAACCCCTTACAGCTTCTCAAACAAAAACACTTCCAAAATCCTTTCCTTTTTGAAACCCAAGCACTGATTCTGCCCTCCTCCTCAAGGAGAGGGAAAAGCAGCCCCAGCAGAGTGAGCAGGAGGCTGTGCCCCCTGTGCAGTGCCCAAACACACCCTGGCCTTTCCCTGTTTACCTTCTGTACTATTTAGATGACATTTCCAGGCACCTGAGCCTCTCCCAGCCGGGATCTCTGCATCCTCTTCAGGAGGAGCTGTGGGAAAAGCAGGGCCAGAGGCAGCTGAGGCTCACTCCCAGCCAGTGGAACCACCACCACCAGCTGGACCTGGGGAGCTCATTGCTCCTCGGGGACTGTCACCTGCACAGAGGGACAGAAACCCCACCAAGATTTCACCTGCCCAGAGTGGCTGGGCCAGAGCTGACCCAGGGAAGAAATTCCTGCTTTCCCCAAAGCCCCATCCAGGGGGAAGCAGGGCACAGAGGTGGGGCAGCCACATCGCCTCCATCATCTCCTTACCTTGCAGCTCAGCGCTGGCCAGGCTGCCCTTGGAGCTCCCTCTGGAGCAAACACCCCTGGATTCAGGGCAGAGCAGAGCTGGAACTCCTGTGCTGCAGGAGGAGCAGGATCACTGTCCCCTCCCCTGCAGGGACAGCAGCTGCTCCTCCTGCCACACCAGGCACAGGAGGGAGGAGAAGCCTGGCACAGAAACATCTGGGATGCTCCAAGGAGAGCTGAGCTGGGCAGAGCCAGGGAAAGCCTCCCCTGCCGTGGTGATTGAATAA
The DNA here is from genome assembly GCF_963513975.1 of Fringilla coelebs. Taxonomy (NCBI): domain Eukaryota; kingdom Metazoa; phylum Chordata; class Aves; order Passeriformes; family Fringillidae; genus Fringilla; species Fringilla coelebs. The sequence goes on from NC_140041.1 coordinate 17,728,962, forward strand.
AAGTGCCCAAAACTGCCAGGAAATGGAGAGAGGAGGAAGCTCAGAGCCAAAAAATCAAATCCCCGGAAGATCCCAGCTCCTCCGTGCCCCCAGCCCTCAGGAGATGGGCACAGGGGATTCAGGCACTGATGTAAAATGGGTGTCACATTTTAGAGGCCAAAATCACTGCAAAGTTCAATTGCTTCCAGAGATACTGAACATAAACAAACACTTTATTTGTGTAAATACTTCTGCAAAAGGCTGCAGTGAGGAGATACCAGCTGGAGACGTGGTGAATACTCCAGAAACTCGGTAACATTTTCTGGACTAAAATGGTAAATCTGACAGAATCAATGACTCAGAGGACTTGAAACACTTCTAGAAAGGGTCACAATTGTTTTGGCTGAATATCATTGAATACATTATCTATGGTTAATTAAATATAAGAGTTATAATAAACCATTGACTGTGATCCTGCATTAAAGCAAATTTAGTAACATTCACATTCTCTGGTGTTTAGTGCTCCACCTCCAGTCAGCACAGAGCAGGGCTGAGGAAATGCTCCCACTAGGCACCATTCTCTCCCTCTTATCCCATGCATTTCTAGTTCCACATTATCCCAAGAATTACCACAGAGAGAAAACCAGCACTGCTTTGGCTGTGTGGAGCAGCTTCACCTCAGTTTTACAGAGCTAAACATCAGAAATCCCCATTAGCCACATTTAGCCCAAATTCAGAGAATCACTATCAGGATGATGAGCAAAATTGGATAAAAAATGAGCTTTTACCTCAGGAAGTGTCATTTTCTAGGCTGGTAGCAGCAGTTTTAAACAAGCATGGATGAGAGACCAGGCCAGAGCTGGGAATTGGCCTCTGCAAGGTCTGCCAGCCCTGGGAGTGCCACACCAAAATGTGCATTTCACACCTCACTGGCAGCAAATCCCCACCAAACACCTGTGGGCACTGGGAGCACCTTTCAATACACCACACACACACTGGGGGCAAATAGCAGCAGTTTTTACTGACCAGTGGAGAATGTGCATTCAGGAGGGAGCACAAGCCAGCCCCAGAGCTCCCCGGCTGTGTCACAGAGCCCGAGCTGCCACGGCCACCAGGCAGCTCCACATCCCCTGCTCTGCCTGCCTGAAGGGAGAGCTCAGCTTCCAGCCAGCCAGAATGGGCAGAGTTATGTTCAGGAGGGTGGAACCAACAATCAGCGACTTGATTTCCATAGTACAGAGTCAAATACACCAAGAAAATGAAATTTAACAGTACAAAATGCTTGAGAACATTCTGCTTCCAAGGTGCTAAACATGGGGGCTTCCTTCCCCCCAAAAAATGGGTTGAATATCTCTGGAAACTACCACAGATCACCAAATTCTCTACTTCTGGCTTTTTTTGCTGCTTCTGGCCTTCTTTGCAACAGCTGGAGAATATTCTGACCCTTCCAAAAATGCACACAAGACACCAAGATTGTGCTCAACAGGTTTACTCAGACTGGACTCTTAAATGCTCAAGAAAAAGGCACAGATTAAAAGAGACTCTGATGACTCTTTTGAACACAGCAAATGGAATTGTTGTTTATAAGGAAAAAAAATACTGCTATGAATTGTATGGGTTGAAAAGTTCAAATCTTCTTTCCCTTTCCTAATTATTGGCCTTCATTAAAATGGAACTTAAATTAAATTGTATAAACATATGAAATAAAGTCTCAGTATTAGGAAGTTTTGTTTTTGTTTTGTTTTTTGTTTCCTCTATGTACAACTCTTAGTATACAATTTGTACTTTCCATTTTACATTTAACTACATCCTCCTGGCCACAGGGAGAGCCGAGGGTGCCTCGGTGGGAAATGCTTTGCATTTGGAAAAAAAAAATCCTGCTTTTTCTTGGCCAGCAGTGCCAGGGGGAGGGAGGGCAGGCTGGGGGCACCCCTCAGATGTAGTCATCCTCCACGGGCTCCCCGTTGACGTCGCAGTAGTGGATGAAGATGGCCACGACCCTCTGGAACACGCCCCGCCTGACCTGGCGCAGCTCCGAGATCTCCTCGCCGATGGTCTCCATGCAGATGTCAGCTGAGAGCTGCCCCTTCCTCCTCGGGGCGTAGATGGTGGCTGGGCAGACAGCAAGGAAAAGGGGATGTTTCTCCCAAAAGTGTTCCCCAGCCAGGCTGGTTCTGCATTCAGACTTGGCAAAAGAGGCAAGGAGGAAAAGCCTCCCTCGACCGGCCGCGTTTAAGGGATGTTCTCTCCTGCCTTCCTCAGAGCTTCCCACAGCTCCAGCCCCCATGTCCAAATGTCTGGGAGTGAATGAACCCCAGAGCATCAGAAAGCCTCTCCCTGAGGTTTCTCTGACATAATTCCAGGTTATCCATTACTTAAATGTTTTAAACAACAGCAATTGCTCTAAATTGCATATAGAGCAGCAGCGCTCTCCTGAGTTTTCATGGCTTTAACACCATGACTCTTTGAACATCCTGATTCTTAAATACCAATCAATTCTTTGGTAATTCAGCCTTCATACTGAACTACAGGCATCAAGCCAAGCTAAAATGAAATTAAATTGCATCAGTCCAAAATAAAAATTTAAAAATAAATTAAAAAATAAAACCAGAAAAAGTATAGCCAAAAAAAGTCTCTTCCTGGTCCTCTTGAGATTCCTAAACTGGAGCTGGGTAAGAATATCCAAACCAGGATCAATTAAAAATACCTCTAATGAAGGTAGAGATATTTTTAACCAGGATGTTCCTAATTAAGTAATGGAAGAACATTATTTTTCTCTGCTACCAAGCAAGGTTTTTAACTGAGCCCCAGGCCCTGCCGACCATCATATCTGAGCAGACAAGCTCCTCAATAGAAAGAGCCACATCTGCAATAAATTCTAACCCACATCCTCACCATGCCAGAGCTTCCAAGTCCAGTTTTTAACTTTTATATCAAATTTCTGTGAGTTGTCTCACTTCTCTCCTGCCCACCTTAACAACAGATCTACCAAAACCAGCCTAAGGAGCAGGAAACTGAGAAGGAAAGGGAGGCACTGCCAAAGAAGCAAATCTGTGAAGAAGCAGAGCAGGTTACTCACTCCTCTCATCGTCCTCAAAGTCGTATCTGGCGTAGCTGTTGGGCTCTGCTGTCCTCAGGGACCTCAGCCAGGGGAAGTCAGTGATCATGGAGTAAGGAGCACCATCCACAATGCCTAGAGAGGGACAGGTGAGGAGCCAAGAGGAAAACAGCACCCCTCAAATTCTGATCAGCACAAAGCAGCTCCTCACTTTAATCCCCACTGAGCTGTTTCCCACCTCCCTCACAAGGAATATTCTCCACACCTCTGGGGATGATGCAAAGCTCTTCTCTTAGCAAGAGGCTGAGCAGGAGCCCTCAGCTCCCCACAGCTCTTACCTTCCAGGGTGTAGATGTCTCTGCCCCAGGGGTACTTGGGGTATTTCTTCAGGTCCTCCTCAGTCCTGGTGGCCTCAGGGAAGAACTCGTATTTAATCAGCTCTCTGGGGAGAAGGAGGGAGAGGTCACAGCCAGGAAACGGGCAGGTGGGAGGGAAAAAAGCAAAGGAGAAATCCTAATACACAACCTTCCCTTCAATGAGCCTGAATCCATGGAAAACCTGCCCCAAGACCCTCACAGCAGCTCAGCCTCCATCCCTTCACTCTGGAGAGCAACCACAGCCAACAGGGACAGGCTCAGAACTGCTGGATGAGATCCATTGACACAATTCCCTGCTGCTGGGAATTTTCAGGAGCTGATACTGACTGAACATCACCTTCCACAGAAACCAACACTATTTCCTGAATCAAATCACTCTGTTAAAAATGACTTGTTTTCAGCTTTGAAGACATTTCCCAGCTATTCCAACAACTTCAATGTACAACTCCATTATTGCTGGAGAATTTATAGGATTTTCCATATGGGTTCACAGTCTGTTTTATATTAAATGCATCTTGACACTGGATTTACACTGCACCACCCAGAATTCAACCTTCAGCAGTAACCAAAGGTTGTTTTTTTTTTAATTTGGGTGATGGAATAGAGCAAATCTGGAGCTGCAGCTGCTCCAGGACACCCTGGCAGAGTCCTTGGAGGGCAAATGCTGCCTGGCTGAGGGCAGTACTCACTGGTTGGTGTTGGCTATGGTGTGCCAGGGCTGCCTGGCTGAGGGCAGTACTCACTGGTTGATGTTGGCTATGGTGTCCATCCAGCTCCTCACCCGCACCTTGTTGCGGACGTTGGGGGGGTTGCTGAACTCGTGGATGATGCAGATGTGGTAGGGGTAGGGGCCACTGAAGATCTTCTGCTCCAGAGTCAGCGTGTCCACCTGGGGACAAAGACTTGTGAGCACCACAAACACTGCCATGGGGCTGCAGAGTCAAGAGCAAACAGATATTGACCAAATCCCCGGGAAATGCAGCAATGGGAGAGAATTTTAACAGCACAAAGAAATACAGGACTGAGGGGAGTGAAACCTCCCCAGGGCAGCTCTGCCAGTTTACCTTCTTGAGTACTGGAATTGAATGGGAAATGTCTCATTTCTGATGTTTTTCCCAACTCCAATGTGGAAATAAACTCCATAGAATTACAGAATGGTCTAAAATTACATTTTTTTCCTCAGAATTTTTGTTACAAGGAGGGGATCAGTGATTTGGGGTTTTATTCCCATCTAATATTTTTACCACTGTCCTTTAAGAGATGTGGTTTCAAAGCAAAGCTGATTTTATGGATTTTATGTAAAATCAACCCTTCCTTGTTGGCAAACCAAGACAGGAAAGCAGGAGAGGAGCAGCACCACAGAGGGATAAAATCAAACATTCCCAACCTTCCAGATCTTAAATGAAGTCCTCATAAATCCTCATCAGATGATTTAAACAACTCCTTAAATGCCTCTGCTTCCAGCTCCTACACAGCCTGGGGGAGGAGAGGGTGGCTCCCAGTCCCACCAGCATCCTGCAACACTCCAGCATCAGGAGGGGATGGAGCCTTCAGAATCCCAAACTCTGCTGTTCCATGGGTCAAGGATTTCAGATCCCTGTGCCACGCTCTGCTCACACACAGCTACAAGGAGCACCCAGGCTCTCACAGTCTGAGTTACTCAGTTTGAAATGAACTCAAAGCATCTGTCCTAGGGTGACTTTATGATTCTTGTATCCCCAGTCACCTGTTCTGTTTATGCTGGATACAAAGCTCTGCAGCTTTAAGAGTACAGTGTACAATATCCTCTAATGCAATGAATACTGAAGATAATGAACTTTAAAATTTAATCCAGCAGGCCATCTTAAAACCCAAGCAGCAGGTTCTGCAATAAAAGCCCTGCTGGGTGTAAACACCAAATTTCAGGGTGTGTTGCTGTACCATTCCCTGCTCCAGCTGCAGGGGAGGCCAGGCTGGCTCTGTACCTGCTGCATGGGACGAAGGTAGATGATCCTGTTCCTCTCTGGGGGCATCCTGAGGATCTGATCCAGCACCTGATCCATGTTCAGCTTCTTGCACTGGGCGTAGTCAAAGCGATTCACCACGGGGGCATTTTCCACCTTCAGGTGCTTCAGCACACGGCACCTGGTGGCTGGAAAAGGAAATAAAACACCTCAGGAGCCTCCTGTCAGAGCATTTCAAGGCTGGCAGGTTCAAAAGAAGGCAAACAAGCCATATAAGTTCCAAAAGATGATACAAATATATCAGATATAGCCCAGCTCTTCATTTTCTCCATATTATCATCAAACTTTTCTGCTGTGACCCTGCCAGAAGTGGCCTTTTAAAAGGCCAGGTCAGATTTCATCTAATAACCTTTTCCTCCCTCTGTTTCCTCTCACTGAAATGGTCTGAGGACTGCCACAGCTTCCAAAATCAGCTCAAACACGGAGGATTGGGAAGCCACACAATGGAAAATAAAACTGTTTCCTTTCTAGCAACACTGCTCATGTAGTCAAAATTTCCTTCAAAATCAATGTGTGTTCTAAGTATTCTGGAATAAAGAAATAATTCCTTTATTTCTGCTAAGTAGACAGATCTGATGTCAGAAGAAAAAGTCTTCATTTGGATGGTGCAGAAAACAATAAATGACCCAATCCAGGAGCAGTCACAGCCTGGCATGTGAAACTAATGCAACCTAAGTACCAGCACTGAAAACAGATTTTTATCATGTCAAAGAGCAAAAGTATCATCCTGTCAGCTGAAAAACCTAGGGGAGAATGAAGAAATGAGAGAAAAACAAGGTACTCAAACTCATTTCATCAACTCCTAATTACTGTATTACCATTCTTCAATAAACATCTCATCTCCCTAATTGTCAGATCATTTCAGCTGTTGATTTTCAGATATTAATCTTTATTAAAGCTGTTATAAGAGCCATTCAGAGTGGGAAGGAGCAATATTTGGAGTTCTAATTCATCAGCAATGCAGCTGATGAATACAAAATGAGCAGTGGCCTGACTTGAATTCTTCCTGGAGTTTCCAATAATGCCAGAGGGAGGAGGCAGCCCTGACACAAACCACATACCATGGATGAACATCATTTTGGGGCAGTCTTTCAGCACCAAATCTGTTATTCCACAGTTGGTCAATGTGATTCCTACAAGGTTTTTGGATTTCAAAGTCAGTACCTGGGGAAAAATGAAAAAAAAAAGTATGAAAGGGTAAAAATGAAAGAAAAATAAATTGAATTTTATGAGATAGAGGAGGATATGAATTAATATAATACAGCTTCAGTTCCCAACAGGTGTTTATGGTGATGAAGCTGCAGGGGTGAAGGAAAAGCCCTTACCTGAACATGATCATCCTCAATCACAGGGTCACTGGTGCTGGTGGATTTGTCAGCTGTCCTTTTCCTCTTGGTGGTTTGCCTTGGCTTTGGCTTTGCTACTTCTGGAAACAAAAACATGGCAAAATCTTTCCTCTGCTCCACGTCAGGACAGCTTAAAACAGCCCATGACAACTTTTCCCACAGGTAAATCCAAACACCTGCCTGGCTTCAGAACAAATCTCTGCTTGCTCAAACCCTGCTGTCAGCTTGGTGCTCAGAATTATTAAATAAATAACTTTATAGGTGAAAACCCAGGAATGCTGAACCTACACCACAGAAAGATGTGGAGCCAGGAAAAGAGAAGATTCATGGTTAGGTTATACTTGAATCTCTGCAGGAAACAGAACATCCTTGACAAATACAAGACCCAAAATAGCTTTAATGTTTAAATAGTAGAAATTATCTCAAACTCCTGGAAAATCTGTTCTTTGTAACTGTCACTAAGTTTTTCCTAATATTGCAAAGGATGTCCAGGTATAAAATCCTTTAATGTTCCCAAGCTCCACCAGAGACCTTTAATTCCTGCTTAACAGATGAGTCTTTGAAAAAAAAATCACCACAAGCATTACTTCCAACAGAAAAAATGCCCTAGAATTAATTTTCTGTCATTAACAGAGCAAAATGAGAAATTATTTTACTAAAACTAAGCTGTCTTTATTAAAACATATGTGCACAGAGATCCCCAAATTAATTACTGGTCCTAAGGTAGAAACCAGACATTTTAAATTTATTAGCAAGATCTCTTCTTGAAACCTGAGCTGCATCTACCTGCAGAACATCAGAGGTGATTTAGGTTTTGTTAACACGAGGGAGCATTAAATAAACTGGAAAAACACCAGGATATGAAGTGTTTGAATCATTCCATGTTAACAGAGGCAGGAATTTGCCTTCAATCATCCCTACCTCCAACACTCACAGTTGTGTAAGCAGCACATTTCATCTTTCAGTTTCATTTTACCTGCCAGACATTCCCAGCAAAGAATCCTGGATATATGAGGTTGTGCCACACTAAGATGATTATTTTGGAAACCAAGTATATTTGAAAGAAACAGCAAGTTCCCTTCTCACATCTGTTGTTTCCTCCCTTCATTCCGGCCCTTCAGGGGTTTTATTTTATGTCAAGTGAACAAAACAATAATGTGAAGCATGAAGGTGTTTAACAAAAGGACAATTTTCAGTAAGTTTGATCACTCTGCCTTAAACACTTGGAAGCAGAACCCAATGCAGGTCCACAAGCCTGGCTCAATTGCAATGATGACTTCATTAGTTGATAAAGCACCAGTTATAACCTTTGCCTTCTTGTTCAGATCTAAGTGTAGCAGCTGCCTTTGCAGGGAGGGTTTTAATGGAGAGACAATTTCTGTTTCAATGAATCACAGCCTCCACAGGCAGACAGAGTACCAAAAAACTGCATTTGCTTTTCAATGGAGTAAAGCAAATACTGGTTAGAATTATGAAGAACACAAAAAGAAAGAGCTGCATGGAGGAAAAAGTCAGTGGCACTTTCAGAGAAACCCGATGATGGCAGCTCTGTTCCATCAAGCTCTGACCCTTTCAAACCACTCAGGTTTAAACCCCTGACTAACAAGCTGCACACATCAGAGCTCCTGGGGAGCTGCAGCTGCCCAGAGCTGTCTCATGGCAGCACTGCATGCACTCAGCCCTTACTCTGAGTCCTACCTGGCTCTGACACCAGAGGCACGTGGGACAGCCTGCTCCTGGCCCTGGTCAGGGGTCTCCGTGGGTACTCCTCCTTGCAGTCCAGCTGCCAGCCCGGGGGCTGCGTGCTCTGCTCCTGGCTGCCAGCCCCACAGGCACTCCCACTAGTCCTGTCATGCCCAGGCTCTCCTGCAGCCCCACAGTCTGGCAGTGTCCTAAGTGCAAAGTCTGGCCCGTCCCTGCAGGCCCCGCTGGTGGAGGGGCTCTCCCCATCCCACCCCCCGCTCGTCCTGCGCTGCGCACGGGAGCAGCAGCGGGAGCACACGGAGCTCTCCTCGGGCTCCCTCTCGCTGCACCCATCCCTCCTGCAGGGAGAGCAGCCACACTGCCTGCACTCCTCTCCAGCTGCTGGGCTGCTGCCAGCAGAGTGGCTCTGGGCTGCCTGGGCACAGTCAGGGCTGGGGGAAGCAGCACTGCAGGAGCTGGGTGTTGCCGTGGATCCCGGGGCGTTGCTGCAGCTGCCGCAGGAATCCTTGCTCTTGCTCCTCTCGGGCATGTCACTGGCTGCTTTCATGTCAGCTTTGATCTGCTCACTGGTCACCTGGCAGCCCTTCTCACAGCTGCTCTCCTCCACAGGGAACTGCTTGGCCTGGCCCCCGTGGCTGGTGCTGCATCTCTTCCGCAGGGGGGTCTTGCCTTTGCCGCTCACTGCGGGAGTGAAGGGAGGGAGAACAGTGAGAAACCCCCAACAAACCTGAGTGCTCCTTGGGAAGGATACTGAAACACAGGGCAGCCCAAAGGCCAATGACAATCTCCCCAGGAATGGGAATTATTGGTATTTGCAGCTGTTGCTGCACCTTTGGAACATCTTGCAGCTATTTTTGGAGTGATGTGCTGGAGGGTTTGCCTCACAAATCCACCAGATTGTCCAGAGCAGCTCACTGCTCACACAGGCACAGAATATGAAAGACAGACTGATAACAGAATCAAAGAATATGGAATAGTTTGGGTTGGAAGGACCTTAAATCCCATCCAGTGCCACGCCTGCCATGGCAGGGACACCTCCCACTGTCCCAGGCTGCTCCAGCCCCAATGTCCAGACTGGTCTTGGGCACTGCCAGGGATCCAGGGGCAGCCACAGCTGCTCTGGGCACTTGTGCCAGGGCCTCACAGCTTCACAGGGGGGATTTTTTTCCTAATATCTGATCTAGAGAGGCTTCTGTTTTCTTAAATATGAGCAATACATCTGAAGAATCAAACAGGAACAGACAGACTGAAGTTCATGTTTCAGCAGCAACCCTCAGCTCCCCCTCCTGGGTCTGGGCAGCGCTGCCAGCAGTAACAGCAGGCTCAGCTCACAGGTGAATCAAAACCCACACAAATCATAACAGAACTTAATCCCAGGATCACTGAGGTTGGAAAAGCCCTCCCAGCCCATCCAGTCCCAGCTGTGCCCCATCCCCACCCTTGTGCCACCTCCAGCCCTTCCTGGGGCACCTTCAGGGATGGGGATCCAAACCTCCCTGGGCAGCCCCTGCCAAGGCCTGAGCACCCTTTCCTGCAGGAATTCCTCCTGAATGTCTGTATGAATCCTCTCAGCTCATTACACTACCTGAGCCCCAAATCCCAGATATTGGCAGTACAAAAGCTGAAGTAAATTCTCTCCAAACACAGATTCTTTCCCCCCTGAAACTAGAACTGACATCCACACTTTGGGCTCACAGGCTTGATAAATTCTGTCCATTTGGAGTCCCAAAGAGGAGCTGCAGGTCTCTGATCAGTGCAGCACCACTATCTGTGTTTCTGAACAAGACCTGTGGCTGGAGCTCAAACATGTCCTCCCACCTTCACTCTACATTCCAAACCAAGCTAGAAATGAAACCGAACCACGGGGAAAGACTCAAGCTTAAGAAGGAATGTTGCACACCTGAAGGTTCTCTGGTTTCCACTGGATCCCTGCTCTTCTCTTCCCCATCTGAGTAACTCTGTGCAATGCTGTTGGAGATGCAGGCTCTGGAAGAGCCCATGTTTTCCTCCTCATCCTCACTGTCTGAATCATGGATGGTAATAGGAGCTGCTTTTACAGCAGGTTGAATTCCACTTGGTCCTGAAAAAGAGAATATCAGCATTTCATGTAAAAATTAACTAAGCATGGATGAAAGGGCTGGAAAACTTTTAGCACTGCTTGAAAAACTGGTAAGGAATTAAATGGAGTCAATTTAGCCACCCATTCTGTGGATCCCTCACTAAAATCTAAATGGGAGAAGAGCAAAATACTGCATTTCAGCATTAAAGCATTCTGGTTTGGAAGGGGAGGACTGTCACAATGGAGTGTTACTTCATGTTGTTGGGATATTCAGCAGAAAATTATATTGTCCAGCAAAAAGTGGCAATAAAAGAATCAAGACTGAACACAGGAACAAGTTGTGCTGGCTTGAGAAAAGGCAAAAACAACCCAGATGCTGCAGTGAAAGAACTAAGAGAACACCAAGAGAGCAACAGGACAAGTTCATTCAGGCCTTCTGACTTTTACTATGCTGAGCACAAAAATCAGGTTTAAGGTCAAGGTATTTCCCTGCACATGCAAAGAAAGCTCTGGGCTGTACCAGAGAATAAATTCATTCACAGAACTAAGCTGTGCTAACATCATTATTCAAAATCAGGCAACCCTGCTGAAGCCAAACATCCAAAACCAGATTCAGAGTGGAAAATGAATCCCTCAGGGAGATACCAAGAGGTGATTTCTTCCCAAACCCAGTTACCTGCTTGCTCCTCATCCACCTCCATGGGAACAACAGCCTGGCTGGGAGCTGGCAGCTCATCCTGGCCCTGCCCAGCAGCCTCCCCTTCCTCCTGTGCCACCTCCTCCATCTCATTCAGGGCTGCAAAGAGCAACAGGGGGTCAGGAACAGGAAACAGAACAAACTGAGCCCTCAAACACCCACACGAAAGAAATAAAAACTGCCTTGATTCATTTGGTGAGCCTCTGGATTTCACAAAGTATCTCACAGATTTGTTCTGCATCTCTGTAGCCAAAGCCCAGCCTAACTTTTGGGGCTTAGGTCACTCAGATTAAAGCTCCACACCAGGAGCTGAAAAAGCAACAAACTTTCAGTGCAGATTCCCATCTTCACCAGGAGCCTATGTGAGTGGGAATGCAGATAAAATCCTCCCCAAAAGCTCCCCCAGGACTCCTCTCAGCTGCAAATCCCCCCAAAGCCCCTCAAGATTACCCTCAGCCCCAATCTGCTGCTCCTCAGCGGGGCCCTCCTGGCGCAGCTCGTTCTCCTCGTTCTGCTCGTTGGGGTGCTGGTGGTTGTTGTGGTGCATGTTGGGGTTGTTGTTGTTGTTCTGGTGGTTGTTGTTGTTGTCATTGTCATTGTTGGAGTTCTGATTGCTCACCAGGGCAGAGGAGACCCCAATTCCTGTGCCTGCACTTAGGCCCACACGAGCACAGCCCTGGAAACAAAGAGCAGAAATTCAGATTTGAGAACGTGGAGCTGTGATCTCAACATCCCCTAAAGGCACCAGGAAAACCACTCTGCTGCAATGTCTGGGATAGCACAACACTGCCAGGGAAACTGCCCCTCAGATTTCCTGAGTGCAGAGGTCCATCTTCAGGCTGGCAACCAAGAACTTACACTGTTCAACTCCTAATGAAAGGGGAAGTCCTCAAAGCACTTCATTTTAATCTATTAATTGTGTTAATCTATTAATTTGCTGTGGGATGATTGCATGAATACAAACAGCAGATCAGAGCCTTCCCAGCACACAAGGTACCATCAATGGCCAAAGGAAGCAGGTTTCACACTTTGCATTGCCTGCTACCAGCTTACCAAGGATTTGTGTTACAGTGTGGGAGGAGACAACATGAAGAAATACAATTCCTAATCTCTGAAAGCACTTCAAAAGGGAAATACCACACACCTATTTCACCCAGCAAAAAATCATAAACATCTCTTAGTATTGAAAAGAGAGATCTAAGAGGAAAGAACAATACAAAAAGCAGCAGCACACCGAACTACAGCAGAGACCTTGAGAGAATCAGTGAGTTTTACTTTTGATAGAATCAGTGAGTTTTATTTTCTGGCCACACCTTCATTCCCTGCCACTGTTCCCATTTGCAGAAGCAGCACCACTCTCCCCAGCATATCATGCTAAAAGCAACTGCAAACCAAAGTCAGTTATTAACAATCTCTTCAATTAGCAACACCTTTGAGAAGAATGCACAGCAGCTGGAGCACACTGGTGTGCCAATGAAATGGAAACAAGTAAAAACCCTGGCAATGAGAAAAAGCCAAACCATTCTCTGGAATTTACCTTTGGAGGCTCTCTAAACATCTGGTCCAGAGAAATGAACTCCAAGCTTGGCAGTAACTCGATGAACTGACTGAAAGAGTCCAGCTTGATGGCATGGCACCTCACCAGGGTCAGGTCAACCAGGCGGGTCCACCTTGAGTGGTCTGGGAACACAAGAGAGGCCTTTCCTGAGGGATTCCCACCTCACTCCTTGTTCATCACCCCCTTTTCAGATCTGAGAGCAGCATCCTCTGGATCTCCATCCTACTCCCAGCATCACCATGGCCCCAAAGCAAGCATCATCTACTGTACTTACTAACAACAGAACAAGCAGTACTAGAGCAGAGAAATTCTGGTTTAGCACAGAAATTCATATAAAGCTCTGAAATTTCAAAGGTGTGCAATACCTGTGATCCAATTATTTGGGTTATGTAGATGTGGGCAGTTGTAAATGACCAGATACTTGATGAAAGAAAAAACTTCATTTACAGCTTTCATACCAATATCTGTAATAATTCCTGGGTTTTCAACCACATCAGCCAAGCCGTACCTCACCAAGTCCGTACTCGTCATTTTACCTACAAAAGAGAGGAGCAGACACAGCAGTAAATTTGCCTTTTATAGCAGGACTTTTTAACTCCTTACTGATCAGATCATTCCTTTAATAAAACTCAGCTTTCCCAATCTCAGGTAAGAGGAAAACCAGATTTGGCTGTATGAGATCAGCAGCCTCAATACATGCAACATTAATATTCTTATTAATCACTGAGAACATGATGGAAAACACAGCAATTTCTGTAATCCTTGTGGTTTTTATGGATATAAAAAGTGTCATACACTGTAGTAAAAACTCATCAACGTAGCCTAGGTGAAGAGTTTCAAACTGTGGGAATTCCAGTTCAGCCATCTTCAAAGCAGAAAAAACACCATCTTTGGTCAAGGAAGGCTGGATCCGCACTTCGTGCAACCTGCAGGGAATTCAGAATTGCTCCTATCAAAATTCAGGCCAAAACACAGAAAACACTCAAAGAAGGTGCCCTGTTCTAATAAAACAGAGAATCTGGCAGGACTCAGAGGGTATTTGCAGTTATTTTGATCACAGAACAGTCTTGTTATGCAAAGTTTGTATGTGTATTCCTTAAGCTCTGATGGTTGTTCTAGCTCTTGGATGTCATTTCTAAGACATTTATTTTAAAAAAGGGGAAGCCAAGAGAGATCTGAAGGGAAGTACCTTCGTGCAGCAGTTATGATGAGGTAGCCAAGATCCACTTCAAGTGCATTCTTGCAAGCTCCCAGAACTATAGTGTGCAAATTCCTAAAACCACCTGGCAAATAAAGAACAGCCTTCTTATACTTCAGCCTCATATCACAGCCCTCAGCCCTACACATTTTCACCAGTCTTGTCTTAACCTTTATCAGCAAATCAAGAAAACAAACATTTGCACCCAACTCCTCCAATCCTGCTTCTGCTGATCAGCAAATGTAGCTCATTAAGAATTAACTGCAGTTAGAATATCAAAATTATACCAAATACAGAGCATGTTCAGCACTATGACCATAGTTCCAAACACTCAAAAAATAATATGCTACAGACAAAAAGCCCCCAGAATTTGCTAATTAATTTATTTATTTTTATTTAGGTATGAGGGAGTAGGAGTTTCCCACCAGATCTCCAGCTGTCTTCTACCACGTGCTGGATAAGTCCTCCAAGAAATGGAACACGGACCAGCTCCAAGTGCTCCAGATTCCTGGCAGAAGCCAGGCCTGTCACCAGGGGAACATACTTCAGAGAGTTTGTGGGTCCTGCACACAACAAGGCCAGAAAGACAGAGCAGATTGTTCACTTCTCCCTGAATTATCCCATGGAAGAACTAAAACACATCCACACAAACCCCTCTAGAGCAGGAAGTCAACAGAATCACACAGCACCAAGTAAGGGACAGGACAGGGAGAAATTTCTGTCCAACACCACAAATCAAACAAGGGCTGCTCTCAGAATGTGAAATTCCAACACTTTAACAGAACCAGATTTCCTCCATGCTCTACCATCCCCTTCAGACAGGAAGAATCCCTCTTACCAGCACAGTTCCTCATGACAAAAGCACGTAAGCTGATACAAAGGAAATCTTTAAAAGGCTGTGGTTTGGTGAGTCTCACCCACTTCAAATAAAGGTGCCTCAGCATTGGGATACAAGGAATCTCAGGGACATTCACCCCTAATAATACATAAAAAAAAACAAACAAACATTTTAAACAAGCTTTAAACTAATCCTCTGCATGACAAATTCCTGGTTTTCAAAAGGAAGCTTTTCTGTGCTTTGTGGCAAGTGAGAAAAGCTGTGAACACTTGAAACACAAGTTCACCTTGGTTTGTCAATAATTCTTTAGAACTTGCCCTCTGCACCTGCTATCAAATATCCAACTAAGATGTCCGAGATGCCACAGCCCAAACTCCCTCTCCTCCAAAGAATTACAAATCTGCAGAGTTTCAAAGCCTTTAAATCCACCTGGGTTGAAGCCAACTACTTCACCACGACCACACTCACCTACTAAGTGCAAAGTCTGAATTTTAGCTCCTATAGGAATTTTCAGCTTGTTCTCAGGAGGAATTGGAAAAGCACCATTACGATTACGAAACTTCCCTAAAATGTGGACTTGGGGCATGTATGTCCAAATAGCTTCCACCAGCTCTAAATGAGAGGTCTCAACACCCTGGATAAAAGGAAGCAAAGCAAATGCTCTAACACCAGTTCAACAACAACATCCTCTTAACCATGTAAACTACAGAATGCAACTTTATTCACTTTTCATTTCTAGCAAGACTTGTCTGTTTAAAAGCAGAGGGATCAGAGCTTTAATTCCTTGCTGGGTTTAAGAGCACCTGGGATCCCAGCGGTGCAACTAAAAATAGCTGTGATCAGCAAACAGGGTCACAATTAACTCCTCCCTGTGCAGCCAGGCCTAAACCAAAGCCCTGGAAGCACCAAGTCCCTGTCACAATTTTTAAGAGAGCTGAAGGAGGTTCTCTCCCAAGTCCAGCCACTCACCAGCAAATTTGGACAGGCCTGCAAAGCCTCTAAAACTCCAGGAATGCTGAAAGCTTCGTGGCCACGGACTCGGCGCCTTTCCAGATACCTGGGATGAAGACCATAAAGTTGTTCAATGTCTGGCATCTTCCTCAGCAGCGTTAGGAAGCTGGAATCAGTGAAACCTAAGACAACAACAACACATTTGGTATTGGTGTGGCAGCAGACACTCGGCTCTGAAGGGAAAGCCAAACACACTTCTCTCTGTATGTGGCAGTACAAGTTCTGTGGTGTTGAAAAGATGCACTTGGTGAAGCAATAGCTTTTCTTTTACTTCCACATTCTAGAAATCATGACCTAAATACTCCTCTGCCTTGAATTTTGCATGTATGCTACAGGTTTCCTTCAGAGGAGCTGCTTGGCTGCAGGGTTCACTGTGCTCTCTCCCTCCTCACATGAAGCTTTGTGGGTTTATTTTTCCTGGAATTCCATTTATCAACTCCATGGGTCAAAAAATCCCAGCTGCATCCCTTATTTCAGTTCATTATTCACCACAGCTCACATTTCTCACAGAAACAGGATGGTTTCTTAAAACAAAGGTTTATTTTATTCTAGTGAAAGACAGCATACAAAAAGGATTTTAACTGGCTAAGTTACTTGTATTTACACCGATGTTAGGTTAGGTCTAAACACCTGCCTAACACCAGCTATAGTCCATCTCAATTTGCAAATCTTGTCATTTTCAGAATTCCCTCATTTTAGCTGTGTTCCCCACCAAATCTCAGCAATGCATTTTAAACCCAACAGAAATCCTGGTATTCACAGGGTTCACCCAGACTGAAAAATTTATCTATTGATCTGCAGGTGACTGGAGGTGTGACATCAAAACTTATCCTTACATTGTTAAGTGCTGGCAGATGAGTTGCTCTCTCACTCCATTGTATTTTTTGCTGCCTGCATGCAAACAGCTCCCTTCCAGCAATCAGACAAACACAGATTGTGTTGACAGGTGCCTACAGAGCACTCCCAGTCACAGAATCACCAAATGAACTGGCTTGGAAAAGACCTTTGAGATCATCAAGTCCAACCTATGACCTAATACAGCAACACCCCAAATTTACACCCAGACAGAGACTTGGCAAGCCATTCCCCAAGGCAGCCAGGCAAAGGAAGGGAAGACCCAAGCAAGTGCAGGTGTATTGAGCAGAGGGGAGAGGGAGGGAGCAGCTCACCTGTGGGCATGTACTCCCACCAGCGCCCCGCACACAGATCCACCACCTTGACCACGCGCAGGTACAGCGTCACCGCCTCCTTCAGCTTCCGGGACAGGCACTCCATGCACATGATGTCCTGCAAGGGCAGGTACCTGGGGACAGCAGAAACAGCCCCTGCTGCAGCCTCCAGCTGGCCCAAAGCACAGCCTGCCTGCAGCACTGGGGCATTTCTCACACGGCATTGCCCGGAGTTCAATCCGGAGTTCTGCTAAGCAGTGACTCAGCAGCTCCTGGCACTGAGCGTGGAACAGTCACATAAATGGAGTATTAAACAAGCACAGATAATTTGGTTCTCTGGTAAATCACAGAATCACAGAATGGTAGGGCTGGAAGGGACCTCAAAGCCCATCCAGCGCCACCCCTGCGATGGGCAGAGACACCTTCCACTGTCCCAGGTGGCTCCAGCCTGGCCTTGGGCACTGCCAGGGATCCAGGGGCAGCCACAGCTGCTCTGGGCACCTGTGCCAGCCTGCCCACCCTCACAGGGAACAATTTCTTTCTTGAAGTTAATGTAAAACAACCCAAACCCTGCTGACCAAGCAATTTCCATCAACAGGTTTGATTAAGTTACTTTTTTTTCTAGTGCATACTGCAAGCTCAATTCCCAAATGTTTTGGAGAGCTGCTGTTTGCTAAGAACTTGTGGGTGAGACATTATGTTTTGGATAACAGGGCTGAGTGAACATCTGGGAGAAGGACTTGGCTGCAGGGGAGGTCACATCCTCATGCCAGATCCCTTCTGCAGATGCAACAATTCCCAAACAGTCACCTCAACAGTGCCCCACCCAAAGAGCATTTCTGCTCTAAAATCAGTATTTATAACTAAATCACTTATTTATTTCTTCTTCATTCTAACATTCATGACACTCACATAAAATGATTTTAAGTTTACAAATGAATTTTGGAGACTGTAAACAATATTTCATCCCTTTTTATCCGCTACTCCACCCATGGTACATCCACTGTTTGCTGTGTCACAAAAAGGTGAAAAAATAAAGAACTCTAAAATAAGAAGCACTGAACTGATTTCTGCCAAGCTGCTCACCTAAAGATGTGGCAAAGCACTTCATGAGAGAGTTGGTTCATGTAATCTTTTGGCTCCTCAGCTTTGGTAGACTCTGCCCCTTCCCTGCTCACTGCTTTCACAGTTTTCCGCCGGGGCCCCATCTCTGCTGCAAGCTCTGCTGAGAGGAAACGGGCACAGAGTCATGAAATTCAGGCACCTGAAACACAGAGGGACACAGCACAGAGGGAACAGCAGTGAAGCTGCAAAAAACAAGCTGTGGTTTCATTAGACACAAAGACTCACACAAAACCTGAGGATTATTAGGCAAACCCTCCCAGCTGAGGGAGTGATGAAGAATTATCACCACAGGTTTAACCCGAGATCAGCTCTTTTATGAATAAACCTTCAGAGATCCCACCCTGAGATCAAGGCAGTCACAGGGAAGCTGCACAGGGATCACCAGCTCAGCACCAACTACAACGTTCCAGTGCAAAATAAAAGTCTGAAGTCTGTCCAGCAGAAAAATGATTTATTCTTCTTTTTGGAAAAAATGGGCTCCTGCTGATCACTCTCCAAAAAAGCCCCATTAAAAGCCCTCAAACCAGTTTCTCTTGGGAGGTGAGAACAGCAAGAAAAACATTCAGGTTGCTGAGTTACAGATCAAAGGCACAGAAAAACTGGGGGTCGTTGGAAGCAGCGTGCAGGATCCTCTCTCTGCTCCTTCCTGAGCTGTGTCCTCCCCTCTGCAGCGCTCCCAGGCTCTGGCGTTCCAAGGCTTCGTGTAAAAACACCCACAATTACCATGGAAGCAACAAATCAGCAACTATAACAAAGATTAACTCGCTGCTAACAGCAAAGCACCTTCTACAGATGCTGAGAGATCCTTTCATGACTGTACCTGGCCAAGACTTATTTCATTCTAACACAACAACAAGAATGAGGAGGGCAAAGCATCACCAGCTCAGTGAACCTGTTAAACAGGTTGGATGCCAAAATTCAGTGGATTGAGGAAAAACAACTGGAAAAAAAAAAGGCAGATTTTGGAAAAGCTTTCAGCAAGGCCTCATTGCAGCCTCCCTGTGATGCTAAAATTTGAAATTGCACACACAATTTCAGCTCCACTGTGATCTAATTACTGCAAAACACGTGGTGCCACACATTTTGGGTGTCATTTTAAGTCACCACCTGCCTGTTGCTATTACTTTATTTTAAAGGGGAATATTCAAACTATAAATCCCCACCTGGATTTATTGTTTGACTGGATCTCTGCTCCTCTGGATTGGGGGAATTCTCCAGCCAGGAGTGAAGACCCTGTGTTTGTTCTTTTTGGGGCAGGATGGAAGGGCTCCGTTTGGGGTGATCAACCTCATAAAGCCCGAAATTAACTATTTATAGACTGAATTCCAAGGAAAACATCAATCCCCAGTCACCTGGGAAAGCTCAGTTTGAACAGAGGATTGCAACACAACCTAAAACCTTCCAGGCTGGCACAGCCACGTGCTGGGAACAATCCAGCAGGAAAGAGAACAGCAGAAGCACTGGGGCAAAAGGCAAGAGAAATGAAAATATTAACACCCAACGCAGGAAAAATCCTGTAAATGACACTAGCACCAGCCGCCCCTGCCATGAAGGGGGAGAAGAAGGATTTGTCTCCATGAGTCTGCAGTTTCTGCTCAATAAAAGCTCCTCCTGGGGTTATTTTGAGCTAATGAGCACAGCTTTAACAGCTCATTCTACATCAGCTAGCTGACCCCATTTAGACATAAAAGACAAATCTCCACAGCAGGAAGAGCTTTATATATCCAATAAAGCAAACGGGATTTTGCGGCCCCCACCTCAATTTATTCCCGACAACGAACGTCGCACGAAATAACAGCTCGACACGCTCTATTCCTGATGAGTAAACACCCCAAGGACCTTAAAAAGCTTAAAGAACCCCGGGGAGACTCCGCAGCTGCGAAAAATGAGGAAAAACGCGGAGAGCAGCCAGGAGCGGCCTGGCAAGCGCCGGTAGCGAGGGGCGCTCCCGGAGCGGGGGAAACGCCAGGACGCGGTGCTTTGTGCCGAGAGAAGCCAAGGAAAACCGGGTTCCCCCATAGCCCCGGCACCGCCGCTCACTCCCGGGGGCCCTCGGGGCCTGTGACAGCGGGGCCGGCCCGAGCCCACGGGGCCGGGAGGCGGCGGCAGCCTCCGGCTCCCCGCCCCGCCGCCCCGGGGGCCGAGCCGGCCGCGCCCCCATCCCCTGGCGCTCGCTGCCCTCCCCTGGCGCTCGCTGCCCTCACCTGCCCTGGCTCCCCTCGCCGCCCTCGCCCCGGTTGTGGCCGCGGGGCAGCCCCGGCCCCGCTTCCTGCGCGGCCCCTTCCGCCAGCGCCGCCGCTTCCTGCGCGCCGCTTCCGCTTCCGGCCGCGCTGCGGGCCCGCCCCGCCCCGCCCCGCCCGGGCCGCGCTGAGGGCTCCGGGCCCTTGGAGGGCACCGCGGTTCCGAGGGCTCCGTTCGGGGCTGGGCTCGCTCAGCACAGAGCGGCAGCCATGGGACTCAATGGACGTGCTGGCGCGGTTGCAGTCCCGGCTGTGCCGAGCTGAGGGACGCACGCGGGACGGAGCTCGGAGCGGCCGCGGCTGCGGGAGGTGCCCCTGGCAGGGCGGGATGAAATGGGCGTCAAGGGCCTGCCAGCCCAAACCACTGCAGGGTTCCGCGAGCATCCAGCCCAGCTCCTGGCCCTGCACAGCCCCAGAATCCCACCCTGGGATCCCTGGAGTGGTGTCCAAGCCCTCCTGGAGCTCTGGCAGCCTCGGGCTGTGCCCATCCCTGGGAGCCTGGGCAGTGCCAGCTCCCTCTGGGGGAAGAACCTTTCCCAAAATCCACCCTGAGCCTCCCCTGGCCCAGCCCCAGCCCTTCCCTGTGTCCTGTCCCTGTCACAGAGATCGGAGCTGCCCCTCAGGAGGAGCTGCAGACCCCACGGAGTCTCCCCTCAGCCTCCTCCAGCTCAACATCCCAGTGCCCTCAGCTGCTCCATGGCCCCTCCAGACCCTTCCCCACCCCATGTCCCTCCTTTGGAGGCTCTGCGAGGTTTATAAGTGATTTTCCCTGGAGAGTCTTCACCCTGGCCCCACACGTGTATTTGCAGCATTGTGCAGGTCTGAACCCAAGCCTTGTTTCAATGGCTGTGTTTGGGTGGATCCCAGCAGAAGTCACAATTTCCTCAACATTTTAAAGTCATGTTTCATGCAGGCCCCTAGGGATTGGGTGACAAGGCTCGTTCATCAGCCAGCAGATGCTGGTGAGTTATTTTTTGTGAGTGACAGCATGCAAAGACTCAGTTGCTGCTTCAGTGGCAATCCCAGAAGACTGCACAACGCTCTGTGGCAGAGTAGGAATAACAAAATAAATTCTTGGCAATCCCTGTGGATTTTGGATGTGTCAACAGAATCACTGAGGTTGGAAAAGGCCTCAGAGGTCACCGAGTCCAACCTGAGACAGCAACACAGCCTCAAAAAGAACAGAACATCCAAAAAATCAGCCCCAAAAATGAGTGAGGCTTCCTGTGGGAAGAGCAGAGCCAGGTCCAGCAGAGCTTGTCCTGCCCTCCCTCAGCCCGAGGCAGGGGACATGGGTGGCAGCAAGAGGAGGCTGCCTGAAGGACACAGGAGACCTAAATGGAATTAAGGAATTTGGGCAGGGCCTTGGGTTGAGCTGTCATTGGAACAGTCACAGAATGTGAATGGTGAAGTGGTTACAGACAGACAGCAGAAACCAAAACCACCCCATTTTTTCCTAACAGAAACCCTGGGATTTATCCCATAGATCACCTGTATGAATCTCTGAAGGGTTTTGGGCTGCTCCATTTCTTTCTCCCTCCACTGCCATATGTGGGAAAATTTAGAATTTGAGGCACCCAAGGATATCTGAACTAAACCCCAAAGGAAGACAATCAGAAATCAGAGATGCTGAACAGTCATCAATAAAAATTCTGTTCTGGTCTTGATCAGCTGCAAAACAAAAGATCACGTTGCATTTCTTGTTTCTCATTTACTGCTGGTGGAAGCTATTTGGACATTCACGGTTTATATTTTAGGGAGGTTTCAGAATCCTGGTTCTCTAGCACAGGTATTGATGAATCAAAATAAAAGGACTGAAGGAATTAATGCCTTCATTTAAAAACCCAACGTTTTGCACCCCACAAACTCTCAGTGCTTAGCAGCATCCCTAGGAGATGTTTTTAATCTTTTACCTTCTGAGGGATGAATGTTCTCCATCCCAGCTGATCATAAATCATGGAATGGTTTGGGCTGGGAGGGACCTCAGAGATCTCACCCCACCCCTGCCGTGGGCAGGGACCCTCCCACTGTCCCAGAGCTCCATCCTTGGACACTCCTCATCACCAAAGGAGACGTTAATTACACAGCAAGCAGAACCTCAGCATTCCAAAATTAAAGCTTCTAGGAGAACATCTGAGCAGCCAAGGCCCTCAGGTGCGTGAGCACAGCTGAGAATGGTGCTGTGCTAACCCCAGCCAGCTTTATTCTGGCTTTGCTTTTGCAGGGCTCCCACTGCCTGGTTTCCAGGTTTCATCACCTTTTGTCTTAGAATGAAGAAAATGTTTTGTAAGGCTTCAGGAAAAGCCTTCCTTGTCCCTCACCTGTAAATACATCAGCTCTAAAGACACACCAGGTGTTTAGGAACCTTTCCAGGGCAGAGTTTTGCGCTCTAATCTTCCCTGAGTGCAGGATCTGTTGTGTTTCCTATTCCACACCAGTATTTTATTTTCTGTCTCACAGAAGCCGAGCTCAGCTCGCTCAGGCTCTGCTCATTTTCCCTTCCCCACATTTCCATGGCACTGCTCCATCCCACAGACCCGACTGGCCAGCCTGGCCAGCCTCTCCAGCATTTTCTCCAGGTGTCACTTGCAGCAATTTGCAGGTGATGTTCTGTGCTCTGGTATGTGACAGGAGCTGCTGTGCCTCTGGGCTCTGCCAGCTTTGAGCTGAGGGAAAGCTCCCAGGTGGGCAAAAGCTCCCAGGTGGGCAGGTCCTGCTCTCCTGGGAGGATCCATGTCCAAGGATCCCAGAGATTCCATGTCAGGAATGATCAGGGGCAGACTGCAGTGCCAGGGAAACGCAGGGGGTGCTTTATGCCTCTGACTTGCAGCTTCCTGAATCACTCCTGGGGCTGCATGACAGTTTTGGTGCCTTAGGTTTGGTGCACAAGCACAGCCCATTAAATATCCCAACCAACCAAAGCAGAGGCTGGGAATATCCATGAGGCTGGAAGGCAGCAAATATCCATAAATCAGGTTTTTCTGACATTGTGAGGAAACCTCAGCGATTCCCTTTGCAATCTGATCTTTGTTTTGTCATTTTTATCTTTTTCAGTCAAGGTGATCTGTTCTAGGAACTTCTTTATTGAAGCCTCTGAACTATGAGGAACTTTTATATTACCTTCCTCATTTTCATTCCTGCTGCCTAATTGCTGAGACCTGGTTTCTAGATAAACAGAATTCAGGATAGGGCTGAATTTGTTCTGTGTCCAGCTGCTCCAAAATTTTCTTCCAATAAGGTCAGTCATTCACAATTTTAATTCTGGGAAAATACATTCCCATGACCAAGTATTGAGTAAAAGACATAAATTACTTTAACAGTGAAGATAATCAGGATTTAAGAGCAGGACATAAATTTCTTTAGGTTCTGAAATTTGTCAAACAAAAAGATTAATGAATGTTCCCATTTAAATAACAGGATTTAACTGTTAAGTTAAATCTGCTACAGTCTTACATTTTACCAGATTGGTCTCATTTAAAGCAAAAAAAAAAAAAAAAAGAGCCAGACTAGGGGATAAATTCCAGAATATACAACTTTTGTATCCCAGCTTTGGATTTTTACCTCTGGACTCAGCCCCTGCTCCACCACAGTTTTCTGTAATTTGAGAAATACTTGTTAGTCATGGATGCAATAAATTCTCTAGAAAGTTCACCATGGACAAAAAAAATAGAGTGAAGATTTATTTTAATAAACAAGCACACTGAGTAGTTGAACAACATACAGGAACCAGAATTGTACAGAGAGGGATGAAAAATAAGCACTTTAAATTCAGCTACAAAACTGGGAGAGTCAGAGCAGTGCCTGGGAAAGCTGAAAACCTTTAGGAAAAAAAAAATATTTGCTGAAGTTTCTGGATAAGGAAAGAAAACATTTGATAAATGAGGTGGGGAGACTTGGGGCATTGTCAGGGGATTTGAACTTCAGCCATGCAGACAAACATCCAAGGAAGGGCTGGTGTGAAGGCACAGGAGCAGTTGTTCTGTGAGGCAGGAGTGTCAGTCCCAGCTCAGGAGCAGGGACAGCAGAGCTGGCACTTCTCCCCGGGCTGGGCTTGGCAGGGCAGGACGAGGAGAGGCAGGAAAGGGCAGAGTGGAGCTGTCCTCAGCACAGCTCCCTCAGCACGCTCCTGCCTGCTTCATGTGCAGGGTCCCTCTGCTCTTCCTGCAAGGGAAAACATGGGCATTGCACCAAAAGCTGCACCAAAAGCCTCTGCAGCCCTTTGCTGACAGAGGAGACACCAGAAACATTCACAGCAGACATCAGGGCACTCATCTCTAAACAGCTTTCCTTGCAAAATTACACATTTGATCCATAAACCCAAGACATTGCCAGCACCACTTCTGAATTTTTGTGTGACCTGTGTTGGGTGCAGGTGCTTTGTCAGGTCTCTGTTGCTCATTGGACTCTTTACTGTCCAAATTCACAGTTTCTGCTGGATCAGGAAGCTGCTCACACAAATATCAGGGTATTTTTTCGTGACTGAATCTTACAGTACCTGCAGCAAGTTCCTCACACAAATAGGAATCATTTTTTAGTGTTCAGCTTTACAGTGCCTGCTGCAAGAAGTTGCTCACACAAGTATTTGGGTCATTTCATGCTTCCTACCAGAATAGGACATTGCTCCCTCAGATATCCAAGTAGTTTTTTAGTGTCCAGCTTCACCATTCCTGCTGGAATAGGAAGTTCAGACCTGAATATCTGGGTCATTTCTTAGTTGCCTATTTTACACTTCCTACCAGAATAGGAAGTTCTCACCCAAACATCACCATCATTTGTTTTTAGATCAGTTGGACTGGAACAATCACGGTGTAAAGGTAAAGCACAGGAGCAGAGAAGTACCAGCCCTAAAGAAACCCAGCACTTTTGTGGGGTGGAAATCCCAGCTGCTCAGCCCATGGCAGCTTTTGGCTCCCAGGGGCATGGGCAGCTCAGTACTCACAGCACAGCCTTGCAGAAGGAGCATTTGTTGTTGTAGGTTTTGCCATCAGAGCCACAGAAGGGTTGGTAGAGCCTCTCACAGTAAATGGGCTTCCCATTCTCCATCTTCTTGTACTCACTGCAGTCCACCTGCAACGAGGGCAGCCCTGAGTCTCACACCCTCTGGACCATACAGGGAAAAACCTCACAAAAAAAAGGATTTATAACATCATGGTTCAGGCCTGCTGCTGGGGCTGGGTGCAGGTCATCTGCTTGTTCCCGTGAGAACAATCATAAGAATGAAAAGTCAGTAAGCACAACAATTTACTCTTGTGAGAAAAATCAGGTTGCACCTGCAAAACCAAGAAATTGGTGCAATGGGAATCAGTGAAGAAGATGTGTAAACAATCCAAGAATAAAGAGATTTGGTGGATGCACAAAATTCCATTTACTGACCAATGAACTGACAGTGTATTGTTTTCCAATTGGGTTTGACACAGTGCCTTTTGAATTCCTAAAAATATGAGATAACTGAGTAAAAATAGGTATTTTGTGCATGAAGGAACTGAGCCCCATCTGCTTTACTACCACACATCCTCCATGCACAGAAATCATGAATATATCCATTTTTGGGGCATGCTTTGGGACAGCACAGCCAGGGAGGTGGCACCACCTCTATGGGCAGAGGCTAAGCCCCAAAAATGAAACATTTCTGCTCAGAAGTGAGAGTGGGGCTGCCTGTGACAGGGACTGGGCAGGAATAGGGTCCCTGGAACAACACAGAGGAGCAGAGTGTTGGGATTTGTCATTATCTGATCACAACAATCGGTAAATCCAGGTGGGATCAATTCACGTCCAGCCCTTCCTTGGGCCCTTCAGGGATGGACTCCACCCCCTCCCTTCTTCCAGACATTGACCCCAGAGTACTCAGACAGAATGAAAATCTCCTGATTTAGGAGCTAAAAGTCATCAAAAAAGCCTTATAGTGTCATCATCATATAATTATGATTTTTTTAAATATAGATTTCTCTGGCCTAAAATTTCACCTTGCCCAATTTCATGCCCAGAATGCCAGACAGGTGAAAACATCTGAAAGCTGTCAGGACAACTCTATGGAAACCCCATATCCCAAACTCAGGAACTTTCACTGAAACCTCAATAAATTGGCAGCATTTAATTAAAGTTTAACGTGTTTATTTTCCGACCTCATGTTATTCTATGATAATTTTTTACCTCTTATTCTGTATTTTTTATCCAGGAAAAAGGAAATCACTCACCTCATTCTCTGTGGCAGCATCTGCAGTGTAAACTGAACCACAAAAGAGAAAATGAAAACCCACAGTTAATGAACACTCAGGTGCAAACCAGGATGATTTCACTCAGCAGAACTGAATCTTTTACCTCCTTAAATGTCAATACTGAGAGCTGTGCAGTGTTTAGTGAGGCCCAGGTGTCAGAACCTATTGAACAAGGGGGGTTTGGTGCATTATTTACCTTAGAAACTTCTGACAGCTGTTAGAAAGCCTTTGCTGGAGGGGGCAATGGAGCCATTGTGCACCACAAAACCACTGACAGCCCAGCAGTCAATATTATATGTACTGTTCATCATGTTATTTTATATTTAATGTCCAGGATTAACTGCTGGTTGAGCATGACTGGGGTTTAATTCCTGAGTTTACCAAGAGCTGTATGAGGCTGTGAGCAAACCACATGTCCCTTCCTTAACTGTGTTTCCTGTCAATAATGAGAATAAAATACAATATTGACTGTAAATAACAATGACAGTACAATTTGGCTCATGATCCCATGTTAGGAAGTGTTTCCCTTGTTTCAGTATGGATTTTGAGGTGGCTGGCTCCTATTTTTACCTCGTTCCTCTGGAGCAGAGCCCTGTCCTCAGGTGGGGCTTCAAGGAGCTCCTTCCAAACAATGCTAATTACACCTCCCACAAAGCAATCAGCTCCTTGGCGTGGCTCCACGCCGCTGACACATTTCTTACTTTCCTCAGGAATGTATTTGCCCCTCTGCTGTCCCATAATCACATCCTGGGTCTCCCAGGGGTAACAGGGAGAGATTTCTGTGCAGAAGGAGCAGGAATGCGTCCTGGATCAGAGCTCTAGCAACTTGGATTTTTGGATTAAATCTGAATTTATTTTTTTTTTAATCTTTAAAGGTTAAACTTTCCAAATGTGTTCTCCAGCAGAGCTCTAACAATTGTCTTGTGGAATAAACTTGGCTTTTTTTGATCTTCAAAGGTTAAACTTTCCACAAAAACTTCCTTTCACAAACCTGTTCACACCCTCACATCAAATACAGTTGTTCAGCATAAAGAAAATGAGCAGAAATAAAGCTCCAGGTCAGGTTTCCATCTCTGTCACCAGAGGCTGACTGAGATTTCATTATTCTGGAATTGGATTGGATTTATTCCACTTCCCCCCAACCATTCACATCTGATTTTTTCTCTGGTAACCTTTTAGGAGCCACTCTGCAAACGGAGTGAATGCAATAAAGGTGTGGCTCAGAAAGTGCTGATGCATGAAGTTTTCAAGCAGACAAGATAAACCAGAAAGTTCAAGGAAGAGATTTCCTGGAATTCTAATGGAAGGAATATTTATTTATTTCCCTGCAGTTAATGAAACACTGAATGAATGATTTCCATCACATTTCATTTAAACTGCTGTTTTTCATAAGAATTTTGAGACTGAGACAAATTTCAAAGCAACCTCTTCAGAGCTACTCAAAAGATTCTTTTGTTTCATAATTTTGCATTTAACGTTTTCATTATTTTGCACCTTTAATGTTCATGGTACTTTAAAACTTCTATATTACCTGCAGAGTTGTGGAGTCTTTCAGATTTTAAATGCATTTATCTTTCTCTAAAAATGCATTTTTACTGCAACTTTTTAGTAAAAATAAAATTGCCAAGTAAAACTGAAGAAATTCCTCCCAGATCCCTCTTTTTTAGAGCAACCTCTCCCTCAAATTTCCCTGCAGCCTGGAAAAATGAGATTAAAAAAACATGATTCCCTGCTGTTTTATGTGGCCTGAGCATCATCAGCTGTCCCCTGCTCGCTCACCAGCTCCCAGCTCCCTTCTCAGATGGAAATTTAAAAATAAACAGATAAAACCAGGTGGTTCTGAGGCATCACAGCTCTGAGATCTCTGAGCTACACCCTGCAAGGAGCAGCTTCCATCCACCCCATCCCCAGCTGGGTTATAAACTATTACAGTGCTAATTAACAGGATTTTAACTAAAAAATCCCAATTTCTCCCTCCCTCCCTCCCTGCCTCCCACCCAGCCAGTGCAGGAGCCCCCCGAGGAGCCAGGGAGTTACTCACATGCCAGGCACAGAGCTGCCGCTGCCAGGAGCACCAGGGTGACCTTCATGGCTGTCCCCAAGCCAGCCCAGCTGCCTGCAGTGTGACAGTGGGGCCATGGCCCCGTGGCACCATTTATAGCCAGAGCTGGTGATGAAATGCCCTGCAGGTGACTGGGGAAGGAGGTGCCCAGGGCAGGGCCAGAGGATTGTCCTGGGCACGGGCAGGGCCGCGTGTCCCGGTGCTGATGGAGCAGGGATGGTCCTGCTGAGCCCAGCCTCATTCAATTAACTGTTCCAGCCCCAGCAGCCAGGGCTGACTCAGGGCTGCCTGATCTGCTACTGCCATGGGGACTCACAGCTCAGCCCAGTTCCCAGGGAAGAATAATCCCGGCTGGGTGTTTGCCAAAATATTCATCCCAGAAGGGCTTAATTCTTATTTTTGGGGCGTTTTGGAGCTGCTTCTGAGCTGTGGTGAATTTCTCATCACTTAACAGGACAAAAAACATAAATGCCATCAAATCCAAATTCCAGTATGGGCAAAGACCCAGTTGGAGCTGGTGGCCTGGAATTTTATTTTTTGAATGCCCTTTGGTGGTTTTGTTCTAAATTTTTTCTTTTTCCCTAATTTGGACATGTGTTCCTTCAAGTCTGAGAGGACAAAAGGCAGGGTGAGGTTTGCACTGGGCTTGGTCTGGATCCCCCTGCTTGGGGGTGTCGGTGATTTTGTGTTCTGGAGAGCTTTTCTGGAGAAAATCCTGGCAAGGAGCATGCAGGAACTCGTGGGGAGGATTCAGGACACGTCTGTGGTTGATGGACAGTTATGAGCAATTAGGCAACAGGAGCAAAACCCAAACTGTGCCAGAAGTTCCTCCTGCTCTGGAGGGTTTGGAGCCCACACAGCCCCCAAGGGTGTCCTGACACTAAAACTGCAGCCTGGCAGATCCTGACCCTGACATGAGGAAAGGGCCCAGCCCAGTGCTCCCAGTGTCCCCTGGGATGCAGCCCCAGCATCCATCCCATCCCATCCCATCCCATCCCATCCCATCCCATCCCATCCCATCCCATCCCATCCCATCCCATCCCATCCCATCCCATCCCATCCCATCCCATCCCATGGAGCCCATGAGGGAGCACCAAGTGCTGAGGGGGTGAAACACAGAGAAAACTTGGGACAAGGGGTTGGCTCCATTTGGAGAGGGAGGAAACAGAGGGAACAGGAGCCAGAGCCCTCCTGGAGCTGCAGAGTGAAAGGAAGAGGGAACAGAGCAAATTGCAGGGAGAGAAATTCCAATTAGACGGGAGCAAAACAAATTTCACAACCATGAGAGGAGTCAACCATGGAAGCAGGTTACCCTCAGAGATCCCTGGAGATAGTGAAAATGGGTCTGTCCTAAAGGGGCCACAGAGGGTGTGGACATCCAGGTGACCTCGAGGGCCATCCCAGTGGAACTGGGTCTGGCATTCCCACTGGACAACATCAAGTGTTGCTGGCATTTTCAGGGACCTTGTGGTGTCTTTGTCCTCATGAATTAATGTTTGACAGAGCAAACGTGGGCAATGAAGTACCTCAATGGAAAAAGGTTCATTGGAAAACAAATGTTGGGATGTGTATAGGAACAGCTGCTTCCCAAAGCTGGGTGAGTGAGGACTAATTGCTGAACTCCTTCTGAAATTTAGGGTAAATATGGTAAATAAGTCATTTATATTGAAGAATCTTGAGTGCAATTTTGTCCTCATCGGCAAACCCATGAATACCTGTAAGTTAATTGTGGAACTCCTGTAATTTTCTACCTTTGCCATTATATCTTGTTTGTTTCCCAAATTCTCATCCCTCCAAGTTGATCTTTTGAAGAAGAAAAAGCAATTCCGTGGTGTTACATGTGGTAAAATATTAGTGTGCATTTTTCTGAGGGTAAGAAATTTTTCCCACTTATTATTTATTCCAAATTTTAGATTGCTTTTAGCTTTGGAGGCCTGGTTGGAGCACCACTGGGATGCCAAAAATGCTGCCACAGCAGGTCATTAGTTAAGTGCATGGCAGGATGTTCCCTGGCTGCATTCCAGAGGAGGAACCTGCTCCCACCCATCCGTGGAGAGCCTCCCATGCAGAGCATCCACAGAGATGACGAACAGCACGTGGAAAAGGTAAAAAACCGCTTTGTCACTGGAGGGAGGGTCCAGCCAGGGCTGCTGCAGTCATGGGGGGCCCTCCCCTCCCTGGTATCCCGGGTGTTTTCATCCCCAGCCCCAGCCAGGGTGGGTGGCTCAGGGTTGTCCGCCCAGGTGCAATTAAATCATCAGATTTTGAAGTCTTGCTCAATGCAGGGTTTGAGAACCAAGGGCTGCCTTTGTTCAGGCTGTGCCACAGCCTTTGGGTGTTTGCCTGGGAAAGGAGATGATGCCTTCAGTCTGAGCTTTCCTATTTTCCAGCCTCTGCATTGGTACAGAGCTCTGAGCTCCATGTGAAGTGTCAGCAGCTCTCCTCACAGCTCAGTCCCACAGAACAATCCTTTTCCAGCCCCACAACCAAGGACACCGCTGCAGCTTCAGCCCAAAAAGTGCAGACAGCAGGGAATGGAGGAGAGCAACCTGGGAGGGTGGGACTGCATCCCCTGGAGCTGGAATTGGACACTGAACCCCAGCATGGAAATGGACCCAAACTGATCAAAGTGTGAGAACTCGTGGCCAGGAGCCCATCTGGGCTCTGGCACTGCCCAAGGTGTGTCCTGTGAAGGGCTTTTCATAAAAACCTATTTATTGCTGTAACTCTGCCCAGCCTCTGCTCCAGGCAGCCTCTGAAGGCATCCGTGAGCTCCCTGTTTTCCACCCCTGTGGGAGATCAGAGCCTTCCTTCAGCACTGTGGGTGTCAGGCCAGGCCAGAGCCCTGCTGAAGGTCTTCTGTTTTGTCTCAGAAACTAAAAAATAACCCAACAGGCTGTGCAAAGGCTGGAGCTGATCTTTGTTTTCCTTGTCCCTCCTGATCTCTTTGGGACAGGAGTGGTTCTGGTATCCTGCAGTCAGCTCAGGGACCCTTTGATTCCTGTGTCAGACTGATGCCTCAGGTTTCAGCTTTTCTATGTTTCACATTCTGTGCTGCTTTAGTGTGTGGGTCTGAGCTTCACATCAGGGGATGGTGAGCTCTCTTCATAGAGCAGGGAGACAAAACAATTCCTGCTCCAGCTGGGCACCAAGGACAAATGACCCAAATCTCAGCCCAAGAGCACAAACAACGTGGGCTGGAGAGAGAAAAACAAGAGGGAGGGGACTTGATAACCTAAAGCTGGAATTGGACAATTAACCCCAATCTGCAAATGGAGCAGAACTGATCAAAGTGAGAGACACCGTGCCTGGTCCTGCATTTTGGGACCATTTTGGGTCATCCTGGCCTGGCTGGGCTCTTGTGCTGCCCAAGGTGAATCTATTGAGGCCTTTCAATAAATCCCTATTCTGTTCTTTAACTCTGTCTGGTCTCTGTTCTAGGTCAGCCTTCACAAGGCATCAAGCCCATTGATGGTTTTGAGCTGATTCTTCACAAAAACAAAGCATTAATGGCTTAACACTTCCACGGAATGGGCTTTGAAAAGCACTGATCTGAAATCAGTCCTTAATTTGAAAAGGACTGATCTGAAATCACCTCGAGATGCAATTTCCAGGTGTTTGGACTTTCCTGAAATGTCAGTCAAAGTGACATTTCAAGAAAGGTCTCAAGGTGTTTTCATGGCTCACAGCAGGGCTGGAGGATGTGCTTTGGTTTTCCCTTTATTAAAAATAAAACGTTTCTAAAAGAGAAGCTTACAAAGAAGAGGGGTGGGAGGAAGATCAACATGGAGGAGGGGTGGATATGAAGCATTTGGAGCTGAAATCTGTGTTCTCCCGCAGAACCCCTAATAAAAATCAGCTTTTTCCCCCTTTTGCTCTCAGCAAGTGCCTGCTTGCCCAGCTCAGGGACTGAAGCTCTTGGAGAACAGCAAATTCCTACAGCGACCAATTAGTGCCTCATTAAGGACACCGCGTCTTTATCTGCCTGCATTCCTTGAGCCCAGCAGCACCCACAGAAAGGCCTGGGGGGAATTAGTCAGGCTCTGTTCAGAGCAGATTTCGGCAGGTGTGGTACCCAGCCCAAAGCCAGGGGCTGAGTGATGGGGATGAATGGAAAGCTGGAGGAGCTGCCCCTTCCCAGGGAATGGTGGGGCCTGGGAAAAGGAGCAGGAGAAAAAGCAGAAAAGCTGGGTTTTGTACAGTCAATGACAGTCCTCTCTCAGGAATAAACTAGATCTAAAATTTTATGTCAGAAGCTCGGATTTTGCAATCTAAAGGGATTTTTGGGGTGGGGGGGATTTTGTACATTGTGCAGCCTGAGTCTGTGCACTATCCAGAGCTCCCAGATTATTTACAGTGCAAAAGGTGAGGAAAGAAAGAAGAGAAGCCCAGGGGCTGACTGACACATCAATTGTTAAGTTCTTGGATGGATGGAGCATGTTAGAATGTGATCTGTGTGTGGAGCCACTACAGTGAGTATTTTTTGCTTTTTATCCAATCTAGGCAGAGATGGGAGCCAGAGGAGACATTCACAGGCACTTGGGTCCATGGAAGGCCCAGGGAATGGACAATTGGGGATCGAAGCCTCAGGGACCAGCCACCTGCCAGAGCTGATTCCTGCAGAGAAAGGGGCAGCTCCAGGCTGAGCTCTGTTATTTTCCTGAATAAACTCAGCCAGTGCCTTCCCCCTGAAGCCTCTCTCATTCTCTAGCCTCGTGGCACATTCTGAAAGGCAAAGGTCAATTTAGGCTTTGTCAGGACACCAAATTTAGCTGCATGTTCCAAGAATGGAGACTGGGCTGGGCCCAAGCTCAGGAGAGGTTTCAGGGATTGGTTTCAAGGGGGCCAAGGTTTAAACCCCGAGGCTCAGGAAGGTTCTGGGACCTCTGACACCAGGGAGGAGCCTCAGAGCCCTCAAATCTGGGGCAGGTGGATTCAGTTCAGAGCTGGAGAGCACAAAGAAGCCCAGAGTTGTCTCCTCCTGCAGGCAGGGCTCAGCAGATCCTGCTGGCACACCCTGCTCCCTTGGCTGGGCCATCCTCTGCACTTTTACAGGCTGGGAATTTGGTATTATTAATGAGTAATAATTCATTTGCCCTGCAGATATTGAGACAGAAATAGTGTCTGATCCTCTGGTACAAAAGTGAGCAGTGAGACAAACCATTCTTAAAAGACCACAAATAATCCAAATTTTCTTGTTTTCAGGTGTATTTATTATTAGCTTCTTTGTAAACAAGCACATAAATTGCCTTTTTAGCCAAAATAAAACATGTAAACTTAACAACAATAAATACCAACAGGACTTGTAAATAAATTATCAGCAGTTTTCTGAAATATCAAATATTCAAACACTGCATGTGTTAACTTATTTGGAAGTGACTTTCCAAATCAGTTAACACATGCAGTGGTTTGAGCAGCAACTGCCATCCACTGGCCTTGCAAAGTCAAATAAATAAATAAATAAATAAATAAATAAATAAATAAATAAATAAATAAATACTAGATAAATAAATAGTAAATAAATAAATATTAAATAAATAAAGGCACAATAATAATATGCAGGACATACAATAATAGCTGCCAGCAACATGTCAAAATCATGTTCATGCAACATGATGGATGCTAAAAGTGTAATTTGAATTTGGGGGATTTAGGAGCTGCCAAAATTAGGACCACATTCAACTGTTACAAAACAAAAAAAAAAAGTTATGGCTTCTTAAGAATCTCAAATGGAAACTTCTCTTCTAACTGTGCTTCTGTTCTTGTTCTAATTCATTCTTTGCTTTCTCTGGGAGCACTGTGTCACTCTCCTTACTGGTTATCTGTGAAACAACATCAGAAATTTCACTTCCATGTGGATTCACATGGGAACTCTGGGTTCCCTCAGCCCAGCCTGGCTGGGTCCTTACCTGCACAGGGAGGACCAGGGGCTCCAGGAGCTGAGGTAGCAGCGGTCCCTGGCCTGCACCCACACCTCTGCTGGCCCCGGGGGCAGCTGCAGCGACTGCTCCTCCGTGTCATACACCTGGGGACAGGGACAGCTCCTTCAGGGGGGGACAGCACCACCACAGGCACCAGGAAGGGTCACTGAGCCCCCACCAGAGCCTGGGGTCCCAAGGGCTCCCAGGGGTCCCAAGCTCCTGGGGCTCGGGAGAACCTGAGCTCAGCAGAGAGAGCTGGAAAGCTCAGGTACCACTGAGGGGGTGTCCCAAAGTGACCCAAACCTACTGAAAGGGGTGTTCTAAATAACCCAAACCCACTGAGGGGTGTCCCAAAGAGATCCAAACCCACTGAGGGGTGTCCCAAAGTGACCCAAACCTACTGAAAGGGGTGTTCTAAATGACCCAAACCCACTGAGGGGTGTCCCAAAGAGATCCAAACCCACTGAGGGGTGTCCCAAAGAGATCCAAACCTACTGAAAGGGGTGTTCTAAATGACCCAAACCCACTGAGGGGTGTCCCAAAGAGACCCAAACCCACTGAGGGGTGTCCCAAAGAGACCCAAACCCACTGAGGGGTGTCCCAAAGAGACCCAAACCCACTGAGGGGTGTCCCAAAGAGATCCAAACCTACTGAAAGGGGTGTTCTAAATGACCCAAACCCACTGAGGGGTGTCCCAAAGAGATCCAAACCCACTGAGGGTGCAAATGACGCAAACCCACCGAGGGAGGTGTCTCACAGAGATCCAAACCCACTGAGGGTGCAAATGACCTAAAGTCACTGAGCTGGGTGTTGTAAATGATCCAAACCCCAAACCTGAACACTCATTAAACAAAGGGCTGGTTTGTTAATCTGGGTTTTTCTCTTTTTCCTCCTTCTCCCAGAGCTGCAGCCCGGCTGGGGCTGTGCTGGCTCAGGAGCATCCCCAGCCCCTCCCGGAGGGGTGCAGGAATTTCCACCTCCGGGAGCCGGGACGGAGCCCGGGGGAACGGCCCCATCTGCTGGACGGGTTGGACCCATCCCCGGCGGGAAACATCCTCTGGTGCCTTTGGTTTGCCCCGGAAAACCGGGATAACCCGGGATAACCATTCCTGCTGCCTGCTCGGCTCAGTGCTGGAGCCAGGAAGGGCAGCACTGGGGCAGTGCCAGCTGCCCTGTGGGCAAGAGGCTTTCCCTTTTTTATGGAAAATTAAGCACATTCCTAGGCTCAATCTGGAAAAAATCCTTCTTTTTTTTGGTCTGGAGGGTTGCAGAGGGCTCTGCTGGTCACACAGGAACATCTTCAGCACCTGCTGACCATTAATGAATTTGGGAAAAGCTCTGTTTCTGTAGGATGCTGCCTCCAAGGCAGGCCATTGAGTGTCTGAGGTAATTTGGGCACACGTTGGAGATTTGACCCTGAGACAGTTAATTAATCCCATTAATGAACTGGGAATCAGGGGGCAAAGACCAGACTCTCCATAGAAATGCTGCCAGATGAGTCACTGGCTCTGATTTCCAATTCACCTATAAAGTCTGAGCTGCCCAGGGATGAACAACACAGGAGGAAATTTGTGTCACAGATCCTGGGGTTCTGGGTTTGGAAATTGGGATTTTCCCACATGAGGCCCTGCACAGCCTCCTAATGAATTAGTAAACACAACCATGCAATGCTGGACAGGATTTTCTGTCCTCAGCTGCCTCAGGGATCTTTCTGCCCATGGACCTGGGAAAGGCTTTTTCTGCCAGGATAGAATTTGCCACTTTTAGGGCTCAGCACCATTTTTTTTTTTAGTTTTTAATTTTAGTTCATTATTCTTGCATACAAAAATTATTTCTACTATTCAGGCAAGAAAATTGTGTGTCAAATGTTGTGTTTCTACCTGGTATCTGTGTCTCCTTGTGCTTTTAACTTTGACCTTGAAAGTCAAAGGGAAGTAGGAGTTTGGGGTGCTCCAGGTCCTGGGATATGTCCAGGTCACTGTTCCATTGGTGGCCACATGCTGGCAC
Source organism: Fringilla coelebs (assembly GCF_963513975.1). Classification (NCBI taxonomy): domain Eukaryota; kingdom Metazoa; phylum Chordata; class Aves; order Passeriformes; family Fringillidae; genus Fringilla; species Fringilla coelebs. The sequence continues at coordinate 17,765,529 of NC_140041.1, forward strand.
TGGGGGGGGTCAGGCTTTACTGCAAGGCAAAACACAGAGGGAATTAATTCATGGTGCCAGCTGAATGCCAGCTGTTGGTGTGTCAGTGTGAGAGTTTTATGGGAATCAGCTCTGGGAGCCTCGGGGTTGAGAGGAGCAGCCTTGAGGTGTGAGACTGCCTTGGGTGCTTTTTATGGAAAAGTAAGCACATTCCTAGGCTCAGTCTGGATAAGATCCTTCTCTTTTTCTGGCCTGGAGGGTTGCAGAGGGCTCTGCTGGTCACACAGGAATATCTTCAGCACCTGCTGACCACTAATGCATTTAGGAAAAGCTCTGTTTCTGTAGGATGTTGCCTCATTTTCCTGTGCCCTGTGGCCACAGCTCAGAGCCCTCTCATTGCTGTCCCTGTCTGTGAACCTGCCCTGGCTGCCCATCTGGGAATGGCTGAGGAGGGGAGCATCCACAGCCTGAGCAGCTCTCAGAGAAGAGCCTGCTGGATTATTCTCTGCCTTGGCCCTTCTCAACCACATCCATCCCTTGGGGACACTCAGGGACCTGTGGGTGTTGGGGCACTGGACGTCACAAGCCAGGAAGATGCTACTGCTTCACTTCCTCATCCTTTTCTGTCCTGGTACCCCCTGTTCCTGTAACTGGGGCCTGGTGGACATTTACAGAGCACAGGGCAGGGATTCCCAGGGCTGGGCTGAACCCTGACTCCCACTGGCAGCGGCAAAATAAAGGTCAGAATCAGCCCCCGCTGCTGGGCTACTCACTGATGTCCCTGATGAAGAAGGTGGCAGTGTAGTTCTCATATAACACCTCATCAATGGCCTCCAGGACGATGTCAATGGGCTGGTGCTCCTCAGCAAAGGGACAGAAGTTCTCCTTGTGGCACTGGGCTGTGTAGGTGGTCAGGTCCCCCTCGGTGAGAGCCACAGGGCTGCTGCAGGATACATCTCCCTGGGAGCTGGAACAGAGCAGGGACAGGCACTGGGAATGCTGCTTGTCCTGGCAGTGGGCTGCCACAACAACAGCATTGCTGAGGAAATGGTTTGGTCTGCCTGAAGTCTGTCTGCTGCAGAAAAGGGTCAGTGGGAGCTGCCACACTCCCAGTGCTGTGGGATGGATTAATGTCAATTCTCAGCCTCAGCTCACCCCTGCCTCAGCAGGGGAAGTAATATTTAAACCTAAACCAGGAGCTCCCAATCCCACCATCCCATGGCAAGCTCCAGTTTCCTGCCTTGTCCCTTTGCCCTCTCCCAAACCCTGCTGAAGGAATGAGGGCTGAGAAGTCTCCACTGGAGAACAAACACCAAAGGCTGCCAAAGCACCACCTGAGCCTGGCTCTGTTTCTGCTCTCAGCCAGCTGCACAGCCCTTGGAAGCTGTTTCTCCTCTGGGGTGAAACAGGCTGGGGTGACCTTTGCTGGAGCACTGCATGTCTTGGAGAACCCCCGGGGCAGTGGGAGGCAGGAAATCCCCCCAGGGTTCCCAGCACAGGTTTCTTCAGGGTTCCTCAGCCCAGCCTTGTCAGGGGCCATGTGCTCTGCAGTGGGGGCAGCCTCCCACTCCACCCTGCACTGCGAGCTGTGGTTCTTTCTGCCTTGGCTCCACTTCCTCTCTGCCCCCCACCGACTGTTTTGCTATTGCTTAAGTTACTCAGGGGCTACTCCAGCCCACTTGGACTCATTCCTTTTTCAAGGCTTTAATAATTTCTGAGTGACTTCCATGCCCTTTTCAAGTTAACTTTGTCCCAGTAATGACTCAAAACATTTTGGGGATGTTCAGACTTGGAAAAGAGATCTCCCCCCAACTGCCTGCCCCAACAGCCTGAAATCCTATACAGAGTAACACCAAGGGCTGCCATGTGAAGGGAAGCACAAACTCTTACCCTTCCAGGCTTCTGATGGTGAACTTCACATTTGGATTACTTTCTGTCATCCAGGAACATGTGAACATTCCAGAGTAGTTCTTTGCCTCACACTTCAAAAATGTCCTGGGGTCTAGACAGAGAAAGAAACCAGGAGTTATTTACTCTTGTTTGCCAAAATGGCCAAGGCAGAGAGAAACCAATCCTGAATTCACAGATGCCCTGGCAGCACCATGAGGGACTCAAATACGAGACTCATCTGAGTCAGGCTCATGCAGAAAATGCAAAACATCCCAGGCTTGTCTCCTGAATGGAGAGGCCCAAATGACAGCACTTCAAACCTGGGCCAGGCCCTGGTTCTGCCAAATCCCAGAACCCTGGAATCTCCTGAGCTGGAAGAGACTCACAAGGCTCATACAGTCCAACTGCCCAGCCCTGGAATCCCACCCTGGAGTTGTGTCCAAGCCCTCCTGGAGCTCTGGCAGCCTCACCCTGTGCCCATCCCTGGGGAGCCTGGGCAGTGCCAGCACCCTCTGGGGGAAGAACCTTCCCCAAAATCCACCCTGAGCCTGCCCTGGCCCAGCCCCAGCCATTCCATGGGTCCTGTCATGCAGCCCTGATTTTCCAGCCCAGGAATTCCTCCCATCCTTCCCCCTACCAGCCTGGAGAATCCCAAACAAATCCCGCGGCCCCAGTTCCAGCCGCGGGGCCCAGAGCCGCAGGAGGGACGATTCCCATGTCCCTGTCCCTGCCAGCACGCAGAACACCCCGCAAGGCCATTCCCGAGCCTGCCCCCGGCCGGGCAGGGCAGTGCCGGCCCCGGGGCCGTACCCTGGAAGGGCTGGAGGATGTCCCTGAGGAGGAGCCCGCCGGGGCCGATCCTGGCGATGAGCAGCAGGCTGGAGCTCAGCACCCGCAGGCTCTCCTCGCTCACGCAGCTGTAGTTGCCGGCGTCCGGCAGCTCCTTCACTGCCACTCTCAGGGTCTGCCCTCTCCGTTCCCCTCCCTGCAGAGGGCTGGAGTCCTTTCTCCAGAGCACGGCCTCCTCGGCGCCGCCGCAGCTCAGCTCCACCGTGGTGGCCGGGGCCTCGGCGTCCCAGCGGGAGTCGATGACGAACACTGGCAGGGCAGAGGAGACATCGGGGGCTGCTGGCAGGGACAGCCGAGCTGGGGCTGAGCCTTCCTGCAGCCCTGCCCCAGGGAGGCTTTTCCACAAAGGAGAAACCCCGGGAAACCTGGCAAATCTGGGATCCCCCCTGGCAGGAAACACTCGGCTCTAGGGAGCCTGGGAGCCTCCCAAACAGAGGGAACCTTCAAACTCAAAGTTTACTCTCAATGCTGACAAAGAGATTTGCTGCTTTCAGCATCCTAGCCCTCCCAGGGAACCCCCAGGATAAATATTCTTTTTAATGTGAAGATAAGTCATTGAAAGAGAGGACAATCTGAATTTAGCCCAACTCTCTGATAAATTATTCAAAATAATTGTTTATTACCTGCCCTGTATTTTTACAAATGGATTTACATTTTAGTTCTTTACCAGAGAAGCTGATAAACTATTTCTAGGTTATAGGTTTTACTCAGAAATATATTTTCTTTTTCACAACTAATTCTTCCCTTGGTTTTTTTTAGGGCTGTTCCTTTAGTCTCAGTTTTTGCATCCAGGCTGCATGACTGAGACTTTGACCACGAGGAGAAGGAATAGGAAATAAAACAGTTGCTAATGCAAATATTGCAAATATGCTGTTGGAAAACATTTTGGGACTTTTAAATATTTTTCCATGAACTCCAATTAATTATTGTCAAACAAATAAACATCTGGCCTTGGCCTAAGGTACTGGAGTTAACAGATCCTGTGCTAGTGGCCACAATTATGATTCCAAAGTTTCAGGTCTGACTAAGCAGAGATTTCCTTACCATTTTCCTGCAGTTTCCACTGAGCACTTTCCAGTAGGGCAGCAAAGGAAAACAGGGACAGTAAGGCACAGAGGAGGTGAGACATCTGTAGGGGGAAAAAAACACCAAACATTATTAAACTTCACTGAGGTTGGCTGAATGTGCTCCAAAGTCAGGCTGGGGCTGGGCAGGGTGACAGGGACACAAAATGAGTCCCAGTGAGCTGAGGAGCATCTTCCCATTCTGAGATCTCTGGGATTCCTTAAAAATGGAATCCCAGCATTTTGCTGGAGCCATGATCTTGATCCACTCGGGATTCTCATCCCAAGGCAGTTTAGAGAAGGAATCACTCCACAGGAATTGTGAGTGGCTCTGGGCCCTCAGTAAATGCTCCTCATGCAGGAAAAGCCCTGCTTGGTCCAGTGAGGCCAATCCCATGGAAAAGGCACTGGATGAAGGATCCAGGTTTGGATCCCCATCCCTGGAGGTGGCACTGGGTGCTCTGGGTTGGGGACAGGCTGGGGACGGGCACAGCCTGGCCTGGTGATCCCAAAGCTCTTTCCCAGCCCCAGTGATTCCCTGACTCCCCATGGCCAAGGCACTGCCCTGAAGGATCAATGGCATCACCTTCCATCCACCCAAAGCCCAGCTTGGCTCAGCTCACCAGTGGTTCCACTAAAGCAAGGGGTTGAGGACACCCCCAAGGAGCTGCTGAAGGGCTCTGCTGGGTTCTGTCCCCACTCTGAACAAGTGACAGCGGGGCCAGTGCACAGCTGGGCCAGCTCCAGTTCTGCTCCTACTCCTGGAATCCACCTGAGCTCTCACAGCCTGAGCTTGTGAACAATCTCAGGCAAAATTCCTCCTGGGTTCAGTGCCCAGCTCTGTCTGCAGCAAGGGCTGGGAGTGGAGATCATTGCTGCTCTATGTCCAACATATAAATTGATATTTCTCCTGAATTTGTTCCAAATAGCACCAGAACTCTCCATAAAGCACAACTCTCCATAAAGCACATTTACCTTTGCCAAATATTATCATAACTACTGGGTGCATAAAAACTTCAATAACAGCGATTTAGGTGCACTTCCAGACCTTTTCAAACTGGAGAGCAAACCAAATTACCAGAAATAAAATCTCTTCAAGAGAGAGATGGTGAACATCGTTTTCAAAGCCTATTCTAACTACAGTGGGAGGCTGAATGCAGGAGAAAAACACAAAATTAAGTGCTTTGAGTTGTTTCTTTTCCTCCCAAACCATTCTTTTTGTAATGAAAGAGGAGTAGCCCTCCTGATTCCTCGAGAGCAGAGTGTGTTCCTGTGCAGACCAGATCCTAGTGCAGCTCCTGCTGTTCTGAGCATCCTAAATCCTGGTCACAAATCATCCAGTGCCCTTTGGATTTGTACCCAGCTCTAAATGGGACCAGGAGCTGCAATGAAGTGCCTGGAGAGTGTCCAGGAGAGGCAGCAGCTCCTGTTGTGCTCAGAGAGGGGCACAAGGCTCAGGGAAAAGCCAGCTACTGTTGGACAGAAATGACAGAATAATTTAGGTTTGGAAAAGAGCTCTAAAATATATCACATCCTATTAGCAGTACTAATAACTGCTTCATTACACTCTTAGATTTCAGGCAGGATTAGCTGGAATTTCCAACAGAAAGATTCATTTGGCAACTTTCTGAAAATTGCTGGTTTCTGTCGCAGAAACATGAAATTCATCACCACACTTCATAAACCTGAAACTGAACATCAAAACATCAGCTCAGATTGGGGGAGAGCAATGGGACTTGTGCCTTCTCCTCCATTCATCACAATCGAAACCTCCAAAACAGAAAAGTTTCTCCTGCTTTGAGGGAGAAGCTGCATAATTCAGGTTTTTGATGAAAACAGTCAGCAATTTGCATGGAAATGATTCACATTGTAGATGTGGGAGAGCAACACTCCCCCATCTCAACATTTTATTGAAAAATTAATCAGAAATAAACTCAGATTCTGAACAACACTAGTGAGTGCCTGAGCACTTCAGAAATGAGAATATTCCAGCTCCAAATGTTCAGGGAATCAGGGAATCTCAGAGTCATGGAACAGTTTGGGTTGGAAGGACCTCAAAGCCCACCCAGTGCCACCCCTGCCAGGAATTCCCAATTCCCAGTATCCCATCCAGCCCTGCCCTCTGGCAGTGGGAGCCATTCCCTGTGTCCTGTCCCTCCATCCTTGTCCCCAGTCCCTCTGCAGCTCTCCTGGAGCCCCTTCAGGCCCTGCAAGGGCTCTGAGATCTCCCTGGAGCCTTTTCCTCTCCAGGTGAGCCCTCCCAGCTCTCCCAGGCTGGCTCCAGCCCTGGAGCAGCCCCGGGGCTCCTCTGGGCTCTCTCCAGCAGCTCCATCCAGGTGCTGCTGATGTTGGAGACCCCAGGGCTCTGCAGGTGGGGTCTCACCTGAGCCCAGGGGCAGAGCGTCCTTGGTGTCCCCTCTGGAGCTCGAGGGCTGGGACTGAGCCCAGGTTCCTTCACTGAGAATCCCCAAAGGATTCCTGTCAGGAAGGAACTCTGGACCTCAGCTGGGCCAGCCCCAGCTCAGGCAGGAGCCAATGGGACAGAACAGCCATATAAAGGAGTCTGGCAATACTCCCAGCCCAGAAACACCAACCCAGGTCAATAAAAGGATTATTATTGCCTGGTGACACAGGGTACAGCTCCAGCAGTATTTACAGGTGTACATCATGTGCTAAACTTCATCAGGACAAAAACACTGCCCTGAGGAAAACTCCCCCAAGACTATTTCAATCCACTCTCAAATAAATAATGCTAAACTTGCATTAGAGTAAAGAAGAAATGAGTTCTCACCATTGCCTGGGGAGCCTCTGGCTGGAGCTGCAGCTGGAGCTTGCCTCTGAGATGTGGAGGAAACAAAGTTCTGGTCCCAAAGTGTGCCGAGGAAAGGGGAGCTTATAAACCCTCCTGCCACCGCAATACCACAGGATTGCAACACGTGGCTGCAGTTCCTACTTCACATTGGGCCACAGCTACAGCCAAAAAAAAATATTTGGGACTCCCAGGTAAACTTCGAGGAGGAAATGAAATTATGAGATTGTAAAGCATTAAAGGTTTGCCAGAGTAATTTCTTTTCCTTGATGGTTTTCTGTCTCTCATTCTGTCTCGTCACCACAGAGGAAGAGTGAGGAGATAATAAACTCCCAAAGTGTCTGATGGGAAACACAGAATGAAGACAGAAAGAGAAAGTTCAATAAACTAAAACTCTTTCTACCTGATAAGCATGAGATAATTACATGACCTCTAATCCCAGCTCCCACATCAATCAGCAGGAAAGGGAATATTAATTTTTAATTGCTGGTTTTCAGGTGTGTTTGTTCTATGAATTGAGACTTAAGTCAACCAAAAATAAACAATTAGTTCTATTTTAGAGATACCTGTTATTTGCACATTATATTGCTGCAGATTTTAAATATAATCTGAACCTGGTGTTCCTTTTAGACCTCAGGCATAAGAAGAGCCCCATGCTCCACATGGCCTTTGAAAATGAGGAAAGGCTGTGTCAATTTTTCTTTTATTGTTTGCGAAGTAATTGAACACAATTCTTATTATTTGCCAGGCAAACACTGTTTATAAAAGCAAAAAAAAAAAAAGAAAGGTTTGAAACTCAACCTGACACACTTTAGGAATTAATGGAGACACAACTTGATTCCAGGGGCTTTCCACAGTGGGAATGTAGTGCCAGATTCCTGTTCATTTGCTGTAGAATCCCAGAATTATTTGGGTTGGAAGGGACCTTAAAAATTGTCTATTCCACCCCTGCCATGGCAGGGACTCCTCCCACTGTCCCAGCTGCTCCCAGCCCCAGTGTCCAACCTGGCCTTGGGCGCTGCCAGGGATCCGGGGGCAGCCACAGCTGCTGTGGGCACCCTGTGCCAGGCTCTCCCAGGGAACAATTCCCAATTCCCAGTGTGCCATCCATCCCTGCCCTCTGGCACTGGGAGCCATTCCCCTGTCCTGTCCCTCCTGGCTGGGGCCAGGCAAGAAATGGGGCTTGGCTGGGGTCACACTTGCCTTTGGGGCTGAGCTGTGACTCCTGCCCATGCCCCAGGACACAACCCCAGGCCCTGCATTCCCAGGTGGCCCTGATGACTCCCTGATGAATCCCAGAGTGCCCAGCCTGCTCCTCAAACACGGGAATTCCCTGGGCCAGAGCTGCTGCCAGAGCTGGGCACGGGCGGAGCACTGGGGCTGAGGGAAAAAAAAGTGCTCCCTTCCCACCCCAAATGCTCAATAACCCAAAAGCTGCTCCCTTCCCACCCACCCCAAATGCTGAACAACCCAAAAGCTGCTCCCTTCCTATCCCAAATGCTGATCAACCCAAAAGCTGCACCCTTCCTATCCCAAATGCTCAATAACCCAAAAGTGCTCCTTTCCCACCCCAAATGCTGAATGTGGCTCAGAGGGGCTCCTGGGGCCATTCCTGGCACAGGACTGAGCAGCAGCCCCTGACTGCTCACCTGAGCTCTGTGTCAGTGCCAGAACGGACAGGAGGGAGCTCTGGGCTCGCCCAAAGCATTCCAGGTGACAGAGGTGTCCCCTCTCATCCTGCTCCCTGCCTTTGAGGGCAGCTCAGAGGAGGCTGTGCTGGGCACCATTTTCCAGCTCACCTGCTTGTCCTCATCCCCAGAGCCCATTTTGGAGAGAGGAGCGGGAGCAGCTCAGGGGGCAGGGACCCCTCCCCTCCTGCAGCACAAGGAGAGAGAGCCCAGGCTGGGCACAGGTCTGTTCCCATTTGAGACAATTTGCAGTATTCCAAATCCCTTTTGGGATAACAGCGAGCCAGCAGTGCCAGGCAGTCCTGAGGTCAGTCCCAGGTACAAATAAGGGCAGCAGTGAATTTATGGGCACATTTCCTGCTCACCATCTCTTTCTGCTTCCATGGCTGCACGTCTCTGTAGTCACAGTGACTAATGCAGAGCTCCACAAAGCTTCTCAAGCGCTGCTCACTGCTGGAACATGGACAGTTACTCATTAACACAAATAAACACTTAATAATTCATACAAACAAATGCACATTTGCAGTGTGTGTCTGCATCAAGCCTTTCTAATTCCCTTGGCTCAGCTCTGGTCCCAGGACACATGGAGTGACCTGGTGCCCAAACTTTATGCCAAGAATCCCAGAAACCAGTCCTGGAGCACAGACACCTCTGGGTGGAACTCCCGTGATGGGACGGTTTCCTGTGATCCACCAGAGGAATTTTTAAATATTAAAACACAGAGATTGTGAAAAGCTCTTTCAATGACAGCCTGGTTTTCCACTATGAGCTCATTGATTCTGAAGGGGAAATTTGGAGGGGAGCAGCTTCTCCCCATCTCCTTATTCTGCTTCCCCTCTGACAGAGAACGTGCAAACCCTGTCTGTGCTTTAGTTAATGCTGAGGAAAAATTCCTTTTTGGCAGAAAAGGCCCATTTGAAAAGAGGTTTCCTTTCTTAACATTTTTGCTTTGTGGAATGACAAAGAAATCACCCTAATCCAGGGGCAAAAAACTTTGTGTAACTTAGGGAAAAGGAATAATTATAAAAAGTGTATCATCTGTATGATTCCTCTGTATGGAATCCATTTTCCATGGATGTCCATTGGCAGGTTAATGCCAAAGATCAACTTTTATTCCCAGGATTTTTAATGCAGTAGCACTGAGAAGGGAACAGTGTTCTTTATCTATAATTATATATATTATTCTATAATTCTTTATCTATAATTGAGTCATTTATGTGAATTCATCAGGAAATACTGTGTAATATTAGTGCACCAATGAAATTTCATAAAAAATTCCCATTAAGCCACTCTATGGAATCACTGAGGCAAGGTCCAGCCCTGAGAAAAATACAAAGCACGGGAGAAAAATATATCCAACTTCTACCAAAAATCTTTATAGGCCAGAGATGAATCTGGTTTTGGTAGCACTGGAGCAGCAGGCCAGGATGGGGATGTTGGGAATCTCCCCCTCCTGGGGTGGAGGGGACAGGAAGATGGGCAGGAGCACCACTGAGCTCTGCCCTGACCGAGAACAGGCTGATGAAGTTCCCAAATTCCAGGTGGGAGCTGTGCCCAGCCCAGGATGGCATCTGGGATCCAGGGAGCAGGAGCTGGTGCCTCCTGAGAGGAGGGAAAAGGGGATTTCACCTCTTGGTGCTGCCCCAGGAGCTCACAGCATCTAACCCCCAGAGCTTTGGGTGTCTCTGCACAAACCCTGGGCTTGGAGAGGGATAAAAGGAACAGGAAGAGCCAGAAGTGCCTTGCACAGGGATTTGTAAAGAGAGGAAAAGTGAGGTGTGACATTTCCAAAGGGGTTTAAGAGCCAAATCTCATTTTCTACAGTAAATGACTCTGCAGAGTCAATGGGATTTGGGTGCTTAATTCCATGAGATGCTTTTGCAAATCTTTACAGGTGCTCAGGGAATGTGGGGCAGGGATGCAAGAGGAATTGGTATTTTTGATAGATTTATTGCAGAATTAGAGTTATCAGTCCTCTCTGGCTCAAGAACAGAGGAGGCTCCTCCCAGGGCATGCACAGGGAGATGGTTCAGTGCTGCTCCAAAGTGCAGAGCAGATCTCTGCTCCACTGGTACCAGCACAAATCTGGCACTGGGATTAATCTGACTTGATCTAAACCTCACACTGGGATTAACCTGGCACTGGGATTAACCTGACTTCATACAAACCTCACACTGGGATTAATCTCACTTAATCTAAACCTCACATGGAGATAAACCTGACACTGAGATCCACCTGACACTGATATAAAATTCATGCTGAGATAAACCTGACACTGAGCTCAATCTGACATTGATATAAACCTGACACTGAGATAAACCTGACACTGAGATCAGTCTGCCAGCACCCAGCTGGAGGAGCCAGCTGCAAGCTGGGCTCTTCTCTTGAGCTGCACTCATTTCTTGGGGATGTTGTAACTCTGAACTCCACCACCAGCTCTGCTTGGGCTGTGTTACAGTGCTGGGGGTGGGGAAATAACATTGCAAATTGAAAGTCAAGGGAAAAGCCCAGTAAATTCATTTCATTGAAATTCAAGGAGCATTTTCTTTGTCTGACAGCTTCTAGAAAAGGAGTTTTCAGACAAAGCCCAGCCAGGCAATTCCAGGTCCAAGGAGAGTTTGGACAATGCTCAGGGACAGGGTGGGGCTGTTGGGTGTCCAGGAGCTGGACTGATGATCCTTGAGGGTCCCTTCCAGCCCAGGATATTCCATGATTCTGTAATTAAAGCTCTCAGGGACACACCTGGAAGAAGAAGGAAGTTGTGACACATCCTATTTTGCTATTAATTATTAATGTATAAATATTTATTTCGTGCTAAAGCCTGGGGACCCAAGCTGAGGATGGGATATCAGGAGAATGGATTCAGGAGTTCACAGAACACTCAATGCCAGGCAGGATCCAGGCATCTTGTTACATCATCTTTTGTCTGTCAGAAAATTCCAAGTTCCTCAAGGTGGGGAAAAGAAACTTTAAATTATGTAATAAGAGCTCTGACATCTCCCATGACTGAGGGAATGAGGTCATACAAGACCTATTTGGAAAGCAAAAACTTTTCACCAGTGAACCACTGAAGCATCCCTGAACTTCTGAAAGCCAAAGAGAATTTTGGAATTACTCCAGGGCTGCTCTGTGACATCACACTCACTCCTGTAACCCCTCTGCTGCAGCCATGTAACAAATGGGACAATGCTGCTACCAACCCTTTAAAATTAAAATTCAGGAGCTCTGCCAGGGGAGGGTTTCCAGGACCCACAGCAGAAGAGGGGGATTGTGCAATGGCAAATCCTCCTCCAGCTCACTTTGGTGCTGCCACACATTTCTGACTGGGACAGGGCAGATTTTGGTGCCAATACCTCAGGAACTGGGACAACCTCCACGGTCCCTCATTGGTTTTTCCAGCTTTACAGCGATCTCAGGGTAACTGAGAGGCATTTTAAAAGGTTTTATTCCATTATCAGTCTCAATGAAGGGTGAGACATAAGAGATGTAAAACTCAACACCATTCCATCAGAAACCAACCCTTTCCTGCTTACAATACCTCAGAAATGGTTTTCAGCCTATTAGCTGCAGCCACACAATGCTGCTACCTCTAACAGCAGTCACCTATTCTTTCACCTATACTTTAACCTATATTTAACAACAATCCCTACATTTTAACCTATATTTAACACCAATCACCTAAATTTTTACCTATATATTAAGCTATATTCAACACCAAATCACCTATATTTAACACAATCACCTATATTTTAAGTTATATTTAACATCAATCACCTATATATTTACCTTTATTTTAACCTATATTTAGCACCAATCACCTATATTTTAAGCTATATTTAACACCAATCACCTATGCTTTTACCTATATTTTAAGCTATATTTAGCACCAATCTCCTATATTTTTACCTATATTTTAAGCTATATTTAACACAAATCACCTATACTTTTACCTATATTTAACACCAATCACCTGTATTTTTACCCCACATGGTCCTGCTACACAGCATCTCTCACAGTTCTAATTCTCTAAAATATCTGATCTTTGTGCAAGGCCATTTTTGAAGCTTGTTTCCAGTTCAATCTCTCTCAACAATGTGATTTCCATTCCGTGGCCTCCCTGAGGCAGCACAGCTCATCCCAGAGTTTGCACACAGCTCTACAAGGCTGTGGGAGCTCTCTGCCAGGTTTTGAGGATCTTTACAAATCCATTTCTCCCATTTCCCTGTCCTGGGCTGTCCCAGGGCTGCTCCAGCAGCACATCCCTGTTCCTGCAGCTCCAAGGCACCAAGCAGGAGAGCTGTGAATAATTCAGAGTGAGGAGAAGGCTTTGCATGAGGGAACTTCCAGCAAGGACTTTCCCAGGAGGATGATGAAACCTCCTGCCTGGAGTGAGCACATCTGTTCCTGCTGGGGCCAGCCAGGAGGAGGATGTGCCTGGAGTTGCTCATTTTGGGAATTGTGCTCCCTTGCTCCTCCCTGTGCTCTGACATCACCCTGATTAAACACCTCAGCAGCCCCACAGAAAAGTGGAATCCCACCCAGGTGGAATCATTGACTCAGCCAGTAAATTCCTGGAGCTGAGCAGGAATTTTGTGATTTGCCTGAGGAGATATGGAAAAAGCAAAACAAAACAAAAAACAAATAAACAAACAAACAAACCCCCAAACAAGTAAAGGATGCATTTCACATGTAAAATGCTCATGGATTTGTATTTTGGGTTGTTTTTTGCCCAAAAAATGGAACATAATGCCTTTTTGGGGGATGATCCTGTACACAGGGCTATGGAAACACAATTAAAATAAAAATCACTGCTTTGTGCACTTCTGGGAGCTCATTTGATCCTGTGCCTGGAGAGGAGATCTCTGCTGGGTTCTGCTCTTGTTATGGGCAGGATCTGAAAGGACGAAACTGGAAGTTGCAGATTTCAAGGAGAAGAGGATGCTTTCCTGGTAAATAAGTGTGAGAGCCCTGCAGCTCTCACACAGCGGGGGTGGGCTCTCCTCTGTCACTTCCTAACTGCTCTGAAGGACTTGGGGGGACAATCCTCACAATTTCTAGCTGGAAATTGAATGAAACTCTTTACAACTCCACAGGGCAAAACTGCAGAGCACAAACATTCACTGGCCCTAAATCCATTTGTTTATAAGCTATTTTAGCCATAAACTCATCGCTCCACTTTCCCCTAAATTTCTGTCTTTTCCTGCTCATTCCTACAGGTGAAAGGGCCAGGACACCCCTGGCAGGGCTGCAAACAGCCCCAGTCCCTGTGTGCAGAGCTCAGGGGGTGACCCAGGACCTGGGGACTTCCTTTGATCTCCACCAGAGCTTCCCCAGCAGCAGGGAGTCAATCAAGAGCGGCTTCCACCACAAGGGACATGACTTCCTTCCGTGGTGACAGCCACTGTGGGGCTCAGCTGCAAACCCAGCACTGCCTCTGACAGAGCCTTGGCTTCACCTGCCACACTCCAAACTCCTCTGATGTTACAAACCTTATAAAGAAAAGCTTTGTAAAACCCTCGCTTAAGCCTTGCTTCAGCTCAGTACAGCCAGTAACTAGCTTAAGTTCCCCTGAGAAGGAATTGAGAGAATGAGAATCAGTTCAAATAACCTATTCTAGTAAAAAAACCAGTCTGCACCTGTAAAAGACCCCATAAGAATCCATGAAGAAAATATGTAAACTAACCAAAAGCAGAGGGGTTTAAGGAACATGCACCCTGGCCATTTAGTGAGCAATAAACTGTCAGTGCATTGGGAACCAACTGGATGAACACAGTTCCTTCTAATATTCCTATAAAAACATGAGCTATGCAATAAACATTCAGCCTTCCTCCACAAAAAAAATCAAGAGTCCCATCTGTTCCTGTTGCAGCGCTCTGATGGCTGAGGGAAAGCTGGGCTGGCTCCCCAGCAGCTCTGGAAATTCTGAGGCAAGGAGAGCCAGCAGGAAAAGCCCTGCATTGCAGAACCCTCCAGGAACACACCCGGGACAAGCTCAGCAGTCAAACACTGATATTCTTATGCAACACTTGTTTGCACCTGGAATAAAAATAATGTCAACTTCAAACGTCCTGTGTGAGTTTCCTCCACCTCTAATTAATGCCTGAGATTAAGAACCACTCGAGAGAGCTCTAGTCTGGCAGTTGTAACCATAAATACCTTTGTCCAAGGAACTACTGTTTGCCCTGAGCAAACCAGCTTCAATCCTGATTGACATCAGTCCCGGGATCATGTCTGGAGAGTTCACAGAAAATACTTTCACCAGAGAGGGAAAGGATGAACCAGCCCAGTATAAACCAGTTCCTGGTGTGCAGAGGGGATGGAGCACGAGGGGAGGAGAATGTTTTCCTCGACCAGCTGAATTTAACAAACACTCTGCTCAAGGGCTCTGAGCATCCTCATGGAAGGGCACTTCCACCTGGGTCTGCAGGGAATCCCCTGCTAGGGCAGGCTGTGTGAGCCTGGCGCTGCTCCAGGGACCCCCAAACTGCCCCAGGGACCCCCAAACTGCCCCAGGGACCCAGCTGGAACCACCACAGCCCCGGGATGTGGGGTGTGACCCAAGCCAGCCCCATCCATCCCTGGAGTCCCCACCCAGCCCTGCACGGAATTCTGCCCCAGGGCTGGCATTCCAAGGAAACCCAAAGCTCTGTCCTGCTGCAGGGCTGGGAATAACCCAGGGCAAAGGTTATTCCAGGCTGGGAGGTGGCTCCACACCTTTGTTCACAAAGGCACAGCCAGGATTTGGGAACAGCCAGATCCTGAGCAGCCCTGGGTTCCCACTGGCACAACTCTGTAATTACCTTTTAATTACAGGGGCTGCACCTGCACTGCCCTTTCCTGACAGTTAATTGTTCATGGAGAGAGAAAGGAACCCCACCAATATTGTAATATCTGATGCACAAATGTCTCCTTAGAGCACCTGTGGCTGAGCAGGGGAAAGGCACCTTCACCCACTTGCACTGCAGATTTATTTCTATTTAATAAACCAAAGCAAAGATGGGGATGAAGAAACCCACAAACTCTGCTAAATAACCTTGATTTTTGTGAAGGGATTGAAGGTGCTGTTCCCTCACTCTGCACTGCTGCTCAGCTCAGAGCTGAGCCAGGGGCACCTGGGCTGGGAAATCAGAGCCCTGGCAAGGCAGAAATATGGTTGGAAGAACAAAGCTCCAATTCCCTGTGTGAAACCACGTGTGAGAGGGTGCAGAGAGCTCTGTGGGACTTCTGTGCAGCCTCTGTGGTCACTGCAGACACAAAGCATGAGACTCCTCATCTCCACTTCTCATTTTATATAAAAGCCCCACCAGCCCTGGTGTTGAAATCCAGCAGAGTGCAAAGCAGCTCAATGAACCTTCCCCACCACCCACTTCAGTGTCTGGGGAGGAAAATTTCAAGCCACTTCTCTTAAAAGAACTGAGATTTTCAGTTGGAAGGGGAATCCTGGTCAAAACTAAACAAAAAAAAAATTGAAAATCCCCTTTGTTTATCCCTGGGTAGGGGGTGGAGTCCCCATCCCTGGGAGTGCTCCAGGAACAGCTGATGTGGCACTGAGAGCTCTTTATCCTGATCCCAGCCCCAAGGAAATCCATCCCAGGTGGTGCCACTGCTGAGCTGGAATCCCCCCAGGATCCCACTGGAGCACATGGGGAATAAAACAGGCACTATCCCATTAATTAATTTAAAATTAAATAATTTAAATTCATTTCAAATTCAATTAATTTTAAATTAAATTATTTTTTAAAGTTAATTAATTTAAAATTCCAGGTGATGCTCAGGCTGTTTGCAAGTTTCCAATAATTACCAATAAATCCCAGCAGCGTGGATGCACAAAGACCCAGGAGAACTCTGCCCTTCAGAAAGGTTTGGGCTGGGCTGAAAGGGAGAAGTGCTGACATTTGTACAGATCAGTTCAGGTTTGGGCAGCTGAAATGGCCACACAGAGATAGGAAGGATTTTAGATTTCCTTGGGAGCAGTTTCAAGTCTCACCATCATTATTAGGACATGAGGCACTCAAAGTTGTCCTGATAGATTTGGGGAGGGAGGCAGAGAGAAGAAATAAAGAAAATCAGAAAAAGAAAGAAAGAGACAGAAGGAAAGAAAAGTAGAAACATTTTATTAAAATTTCAATATCTGCTTTTGGGGAATCTTATTTTTAGGCACTTAAAAGCAAACTGCTAACACAACCCATTCCAGTCCATTTTGCCTGTGGTTCCAGCCTGCATGAGTTTTGATTGAAAATACTTTCCAAATGTTTGGATCTCCCTCCCCCTTACTGAGGACTTTCTGGGGCAATGAAGCATTTGGTAAAAAATAGAAAATTCCACCTTCACTCACAATTTCACTGAAAAGAAACTCCCTGGCTCTGAGTTTCGGCAGCGTTTTTGTTTGTTACGAACCTGTGGAGATGTAAAACTGCTGAAACCACAGAGGGAAAGAGGAAGCAGAGGCAGCATTTCCCAGGTGACCCCAGCATGTCCCCAGCCAGGAAGTGATGGCTTGGCAGCACCAGGGAGCACTGCAATTCCTGGGGGCTGGAAAAGCCCTCCCAGAGCCTGGAGTCCAACTTGTCCCCAGCCCAGAGCTCTGAGTGCCACCTCCAGGGCTGGGGGCTGCAGGGCCCCCTGGGCACCCTTTCCTGGAAGGAATTGCTCCTGGACAAGGCTGGAGCTGCCCCTGGACAAGGCTGTGTGGCTGCCTGAGGGAGGTGATGCTGCAGCCCCAGCCTGGGTGTGACTGTGGGATCCCCCCTGAGCCTGGCACTGCCCCCCAGGAGCAGCCCCCATTCCCGGAGTTTGTTTGGGAATCCTGGCACAGTTTGGCTCTGTCCTTGCTCCTGCTGAGCTCCCTGGCTGTCCCTTCTTGGCAGGGCAGCTCTGTGGTCCCAGGGCCGTGCCGGGGTGGCAGGGGGCAGGCAGGGCTCCCAGGACAGCTCTGTTATGTCCTGAGCCAGGCTGGCTGCAGAACTTCCCCCAGAACGGGCTGGGAGACCTGGCCTGACCTCAAAAGCCACAAGGCTGACACTGGCTGCTGTCCCAGCAGAGCCAGCCCGTGTCATTGTCCCCGTGCTGGCTGTGCCCAAGGACGGGCACCTCTGCTGGCCCAGGGTCCCCGAGCTGGGAGAGCCCTCCCAGCCCAGAGCCACCTCCAGGTGACACCTCCAGGGATGGGCACTCCAAACCTCCCTGGGCAAGGCCTGAACACCCTTTCCATGGAGAAATTCCTGCTGATGCCCACCCTGAGCCACATCCTGCATAGTTTGCACTGGTTTTACCATTACAGACCACAATTAAGAAACTGATTTTCTTCATTTGCAAAGGAAACCTTTTCAAACATGAATTCCCAATGCTTCCCTTTGACATAAACCCCCACCACATTCCACTGGACATTGATCAATCAATTTTTGTCACATATTTCCCATGTCAGCACAGTCCTGTACACATGGATGGTGACTGGCACCAATTCTGGATTTGGCTGATTTGATTTCCAGGTGCTGAAGAATTGCAGTTATTTTTCTGCTCATTTAAATAACAGAATCTTTAACTCAGAATGAACAAAACCTTTGTGTTTAACTCCCCAGGTCAGGATTTCCCTCCTGTTATGTATACCTGAGAGTTGGGGAATGGCAGTGGAACTTAAAGTGGAGATTAAATACAAACAAGAAAGATTTCATTTCATAAGAAGCAAAGCTATATGTACACAACTCAAAATTCTCGCCAGTGCTCAGCTGGTGGCAAAGTAAAACATCAGAATAAAGTCTAAAGATGATTTTTTTTTAATAGAATTTGTAATTAGACAGAAAGGCACCAATTCTCTACTACAAACTGCAGCTGTGTGACCTTCACCTCCCAAATCCACAGCACCCCTTCCAAAGGAAGTCATTCCTTCGGGCTTTACCCAGGGTTAGTAATGGACTTGTGGTTTCAGTCAGTTTTGGTGGCTGCTCTCTCCGGAGCTTGCAGCACTTTCACAAAGCAAACCCAAACTGAAAGCACGGAAGTCCCAGCAGGTCACGTTGTCACTGTGTCACCAGGACACCCCCAGAGGGGGCAGAGCCGCACACAGGGACAGCAGAGAGGGCAGGGAGGGGTCGTGGCCCCCCTGGCATGGAAGGTTTTGTTCCTGAGGGCTCACCCTGAGCAGCAGGAGCCCCAGGCTCTCCCTGACAAGAGCCTGCTCCGGGCTGGCCTCGCTCCCTGTGCCCACCCTGTCCCTGTCCCCATCCCCTCCTCCCCTGCCAGCCCCTGCCTCCCTCTGCTCCTCATCCCTCTGAGCACAGCCTGGGCTCCATTCCCACCTGGAATGGCTGAAATTCCCAACCACACCGAAGCTGTTATTCCTTTTCATTCCCTCCACACTCCCTTCCCTAAGGGCATTCAGCTGAACCTCCTCTGCTGTGAAGAAAATAAAAATAAAGTTGCATGAAACTCTTGACTTGAATCATGTACACTGCCTGAAATTTATACAGTTTACACCCATTTTTAACTTTTCCTTGTATTTAATGCCAGGCCTTGGTTCCCCCTGTGTTTTATCTGCAGGGTTCAGCCAGATCCTCCCAAAGCTCAGTCATTCCCAAAAAGCCCAAGAGAAGCTGCAGTTTATCCAAACTTTGAACATTTTCTCCAAACTCTGGCCTCATTAACACTTCTGAGGTCACTGCTGCCATCAGAAACCTCAGCTGTGCTGCTGACATTGAAATTGGGCAACGAATGCATTTCCCACCCTGACTGCAAGTCTGGCTCCTGGGGCCAGCAAAACTCACATGACCCAGTGCCAGCCTGCAAGGCCTTGAGATGACAGCAAAACAAAGTCCTGCCAAGGCTTTTCTTAGGGAACAAAAAATTGTTCAAGCCCAAAGTGTGGCCAGCTTCAGACCAAGAGAGCTGAACTGGGAGGATGAACCCCAGGGAGCTGCTCTGGGCAAGGGGATTGGCTTTGGGCACCCCTGCAAAGGGCACAGTTCATGCCAGGAGTCAAACTGGTCTTTTTATCCCACTGCTCTTTGTCCTGCCCCTCCAGGACAGCCCAGCCATGGTGGGGGGACTGCTGGGATAGGAGATTTGGGAAGAGGGAAGAAGCCTGCACTCATGGTTAAAAATGGATGAGATTTTCTCTCACTGTGGCTGGTGTGTTGTTTTGGAGGAAATGGAGAGAGGAATGGGGAGCACAGGAGAAGGGAAAGGACCTTCCACTGTCCCAGGGTGTTCTACCCTGGCCTTGGGCACTGCCAGGGATCCAGGGACAGCCACAGCTGCTCTGGGCACCCTGGGCCAGGGCCTGCCAGGGAGCAATTCCTTCCCAATATCCCATCCAGCACTGCCTGGCAGTTTTCAGCCATTCCCCTCATCCAGGCTCCTTTAATGGGCTCTGACATTCAGAGACACCCAAACCATCAGTGCTGTCCAAGCTCGGTGCATCAAAACTAATTTACAGCAGAAAATGGCATCACTTCCCTCTTCCACTTCTGCAACTCCCTTCATTGTTTTAATAACCTCATTCAATCATTTTCTCCTTCCCTCCAAGAATTTCACACTGACAGTCTCGGCACTCTCACAGTCCCAGGGGGGATTTACCAGGGCATTTGATATTGCACAATTAAAATACTGAAAGATTGAGATACCTGACTAAGGAACACAAACACACCATTTGTTTCTGTCATGTGCTCCAGTTACAACCTCAGTCTCTTCTTTTAGGCAAATAACTTTCAAAAGGGGAAAGAAATCCTGCAGAGAGTTTCCACCATCGAGGATGACATTGTGTCTTTTACCTCTGAGTCAGAAATTCACTGCAGGGTCTGATCTGCCAGGGGGAGCTTCATAGAAAGTGCAGCAGCTTCAGGGCACTCTCTGATGGATAAATCCCCATCAGAGGCTCAGACCAAGGGTGAGCTCACTGGCGAGGCTAAAGCTCCCAATTCATCTCAGAATGAACAAGCTCCAGAGCAATTCCTTAATAAAATGTACAATCAGTCATTTTCTCCAGTCTACTTCCCCTTTTTGTTATTTTCCCTGTATTCAGTTACGGTTTTTGGCTGAATCAGAAGCCTCTGGGCAGTTGTGCCCCTTCCCAAGGCTCTGCTGGGCATCCACCCTGCAGCTCCTCCGTGCCCAAAGGGCTCCAGGAGCCTAAACAGAGACCTGCCTTTGCTCCTTCTTGGGGCAGGCTCAGGGTGGGCACAGCAGGAATTTCCCCGTGGGAAGGGAGCTCAGGCCTTGGAACTGCCCAGGGAGGGTTGGATCCCCATCCCTGGAGGTGGCACTCGGGGCTCTGGGCTGGGGACAAGGGGCACAGCTGGGATTCATGGGCTGGGAGGGCTTTTCCCCCTCGGGGATTCTGTGGGTTGGGTTAACAGCAAACATGTGAGCACGGCGTGGCCTCAGCTCCATGACAATGAGAGAAACCAAGGGCACAAGCCAACAGCTGGAGCAAAAACCAGCAGCTCCTCCCTTTCCCAGAGGTTTTCCCCATTAGCTGGGGTGGCACCAGGGCAGAGCCAGCCCTGCAGCCCCCCTCAGAGCATTGGGGGGTGCTGGAAGCAGAGCAAGCGCTCTGAGGTTGGGGTTCCCTGTTCTGGGGTTGCTGGAGGCTCCTCCTGCAGCAGCTCAGCTCCCCCAGGCAGGTCCAGGTGCAGGCTCAGCCTCCGAGCTCCCTCCTGTGCTGCTCCTGACCCCAAAGCCTGGCCAGGCACACAGAGCCCTCATCTGCAAGGGAGAGGCTCCTCCTTCCCCTCTGCCTCCTGTTCACAGCTCCTCCATCCCCTAGGAACACCCCAGTTAGAGCTGGCCCTGCTTTGCCAACCCCTGGGGCAGCAGATCCCAAACAAACACATCCCCAGCTTCGCTTTTACCGGTAAGAACATCTCTGCAAGCATTTAAAATCTTATCAGGGTTAATGTAATTAACCCTCCCCTCTCCCTCTCCCTCCCCTGGAGGTTTCCCTGCTGCTCTGTGCATCCCCCTGCTCAGCTCCTCTCCCCCAGCATTCCCAAGGCACAGTCTCAGTTCTGCAATGTTTGCTCAGGAGGCTTCCAGACTCAGACAGTTTTGACAAAATCAGCGTGGTTTGAGGAGGAGAAAAACCCACACACACACACCAGCACAAAGCCAGAGACATGGCATCATCTTCCTGAGGTGGACAGAAATTCCATGTCTGCTCTCAAGTGTTTATGAGAAAGAAACCCTTTTCATTGAAAGAACTTTGTGTGGAGACTCATTTCAAATAGAGAGTGAAATGAACTCTCATGTTCTGAACCCTCAGAGCTCAGATTTTGGGCCATAAAATTTTCCAGTGTGGAGGTGGCTGTCCCAGGCCCAGCATGTCCTGAACCACAGCCTCTCTGGAGCTTTTTTGGTGCATCCCACAGGCTCCAGACATTGACACTTCACAGCCTCTCTGCCCCAACCACCTTTGATTAGAAGGTATAATGACCAAAAGGGGCTTTAAAATACCAAAACAACTGATTTAACTTGGTATTTTTTAGAGCTTCAATTTCTTCTTCACATTATTGGCTTGCCGTGAAGTGGAGATGGGATGAATCTGATGGATGAATCTTTTCTCTTAAATCTTTTCCTGCTTTTTACTGTATTGAAAATCCAGTCAGACTTACCCAGGTTGGAAGTCCAGCCTTGCCTTGGGGATCTTCTCTGGAAGAGCACCAAGGAGAAAGCCCTGCTAGAAACAGGAAATTTTGGGTCTTGTCCAACCAGAACAACATTTCTGGGTTTGAGAGTCCCGGGAGAGCCCTGAACCAAAACTACTCCTCCTCACACTCCCCTTTAACTCCTCCTTTGCCCCCAAATTTGGGCACCACAGGATGTTTTCCTCCCCCAGAGCAGGGTGGGTTTGGGAACACCTGTGTCCTGTTATCCCTGAGCCCTGGGAAGGGAACAGCAAGGCAGAGTTTGCACACAGAGCAAAGCAAGGCCAGCAGGGTACAACGAGGTTAAAGAGAAATATTTTACTAAACAAAGGGCAAAGCAGGAAAAGCTGAATTCCTCCCTCTGGCTGCTGGTGCTCGAGGGCTCAGCCACTAGAGGGAAATGTAAGATCAGGGAAAAGGGAACTTCACCCTCTCCAGCTGGGGCTGGGCCTTCTTTCCAAAACTTCAGAGCTTAGTGACAAAATGTATTTGGTTATCTTGAAAACTGGGTAAAGTTAATCAGGAATTTCTGGACCTCTGGGACCAGCTTCGTTACAAAAATTAAAACCCTAAATCTTCAGCAGGAAATTGAAGCTCTGGGAAATGCCAGCTGGTAAAAATGGCTCTGTTGGCACAAAGGGAGCAGGGGATAAATCCTGAGCACTTTTTCCTGACTGAGGGAGAAGAAAGGGAAAGATCTGGTGCCAAGCTCGAGGTGCTCCAAGTCCCTGACCAGCACTTTTCCCCCAGGGCTGGAGCTCCTCTCCTTTGAAGGAAACCTTGCTCCAGGAGAGCTTCCCCTGTGGAGGAAACCTCTCTTTGGCCAAACTGGGAGTGATCCAAGGCTGAGGAGAGTGGAATGAATTCCTGGTTTCCTCCTCTCCCCAGAGAGCCTGGGAGTGGAGCAGCCTGTGCCAAAACGTCCCAGCATCTGTCCTGTCTGTGTTTGCTGGGCTCCAGGAGCAGCCTGGGGTGGGACCACTGGAGGAGTCCTCTGGAGCCCCACCTGCCTGAATTTCAGAGGGAATAAATGCAACATTGCTGTGGATCCCACAGAAACCTCAGCCTTCATTCATGCAGAGCTGGCTCTCTCATTTAATGACAGCTCATGGCTTGGCATCGCCCCACCAAGTTTTTCAGGAGTAGTTTGTCTCATTCTCCTTTCCATTCTTCTCCAGAAAATATCAAATATAGAAGTGTTTTCTGCCGCTCTGCTTCTCCCAAGAAAGAGATTGGAGCAAGGATGTTCCTTCACATGTCTCCCTGGATAGGACAAGGAGCATTGAAGCTGTTCTAGTGAGAGACAAGCTGGCCAAGGACAGGTGAAACACGGCCTTAACCCCAGCACAGAACTCCCTGGGGAGCAAAAACACACAGGGGAGCTTTGCTGGCATTGCTGTGATGAGCAGAAAGTTCTCTTGTGCTGGGGCATCCCCTGGCAGGAATTCCCAGCAGCTCGGGTGCCTTCCAGAGGGAGTGGGGCAAGGGAATCAGAGTTCAGAGAGTTTCCTCATTAGAGGAACACTCAAAGCCAGGAAGGGACAAGTGAAGGTGCCTTTTCTCCCCTGCTCTGTGCTCAGTGATCAGTCCCTGTGCTCAGTGATCAATCCCTGTGCTCAATGATCAATCCCTGTGCTCAGTGATCAATCCCTGTGCTCAGTGATTAATCCGTGTGCTCAATGATCAATCCCTGTGCTCAGTGATCAGTTTCTGTGCTCAGTGATCAGTTCCTGTGCTCAATGATCAATTCCTGTGTTCTCTGCCTTGTTCTCAGTGATCAATCCCTGTGCTCAGTGATCAGTTCATGTGATCAGTCCCTGTGCTCAGTGATCAGTTCATGTGATCAGTTCCTTTGCTCAGTGATCAATCCCTGTGCTCAGTGATTAATCCGTGTGCTCAATGATCAATTCCTGTGCTCAGTGATCAGTTTCTGTGCTCAGTGATCAATTCCTGTGATCAGTCCCTGTGCTCAGTGATCAGTCCCTGTGTTCTCTCCCTTGTTCTCAGTGATCAATCCCTGTGCTCAATCCCTGTGCCCTGTGCTCAATCCCTGTGCTCAGTGATCAGTCCCTGTGCCCTGTGCTCAATCCCTGTGCTCAATCCCTGTTCCCAGTGCTCAATCCCTGGGTGCTCCCCTCTCACAGCCAGCAGCCCTGCTCCTTTCCCTGGAGCAGCCCAGCCCTGCAGGAGCAGCTCCCTGGGCCAGGAGCTCTCTGCTCCCTGCGAGGAGCCCCAGCTCAGAGCTGGGGGACAGCAGGAGCTGCAGCAGGAGGGCTTTGCTTGGACTGAGCCCCAGGGACATTCCCAGCTGCATCAGCCCCATCCAGCAGCTCTATCCCCACAGGGCAGAGCTGCTGACATGTCTCTCTCTCCTGCTGGTCCCCTGCCAAACATCAGAAGCACTTTTCATGCAGAGCAGTTCAACAAAACTGACAGTGTGAAGTGAGGGAGGCCGCAGATGAATGAGAATGGCACAAGATCTAAAACCCACTTGGAGCTGTTGAATTCCCCCCAAGGAAGAAGGGGAAAGCTGCTTCTGCTTATTCTGGTTCATTTGGTTCTGTTCTTCACCTTTTTCCCTCAAAATCTGCATTTTGCTTTAAGGCAAAGCTGCAGAAATGGAGCTTGGAGATGGTGCTGAGCAATTCCTCTGCTCCCCTTCTCCTTGGGCTCATTTTGCTTGTTTATTGTTATCTCCTGAGCTCCTGTCAGCTCAAAGGGAGCAAAGGCATTGTCAGCTTTTAATTTCCTCACATGGACACTCCTCTTCCAAAACCACGAAAAGCAGCTTGGGTTTTAGGGACAGAAAAGGCAGAAAGGAGCAGTTGTTATGTTCTGCAACGTCCTCCCTCAAAAACCCCTCATTCCTCACCAGCCCCTGCAGACTATTTTCCCTCGTGCTATTTGATTGGGAAAAAAAGTCTCTAAACTATTCCTAGTCACTTGAGAAAATAGCTGTCTGTGTATTTTGGGCATTGATGTAAAAGTGATGTACATTTTCCATCTCTCCACTAACCCCACCCTCATCCCAGAGCCACCCAAGGGCTGCTGCCTCTGTCCTTTCTTCCTCTGCTCTTTATGGGACATCCTGAAATTTTTATTTCTCTTAGGGCTGCTGGTACCACTTGGAAAGCTCCATTAACACAGGATTTTCTTTCCTTGTATACCCAAGGATTTTTTTCCTGGGAATTTCTGTCCCCTTCAAGCCCTTTTAGTCATGGTTTGACAAGCCCAGCCTCTGCACCCAGGAAGTTTTCACACTTCTGCAGAAGGATCATGAAACTGAAACCTGCTGGGCTTTTGTGCATCAGGGAGGAGCAGAGCCCCAAGAAATGGCCCAGACAGAGGCTGGGGGTGATAAGCGGGGTCTTATCTGTCTGTGATTTTAGCCTAGAAAATTCCTTCCCTATTGGAGGGAGACAACATTTGGAAAGAACAAACGGAAAGCTGTGGGCAGTGCAGGAAGGTCTGTGGAGTCAGGAGGAGATTGTGCTAACACCAAACTCTGAATTCTTCATTAATACAGGATGAGGTACTGAAAAATCTCAGTTTGAGCATCTCGGTTTGAAAAGAACACGAGCAATCTGCCCTTCTGTGTCCCTTTAGACACTGCAGAGCTGAACTTGGAGCAGGGACTTGGAGATGCTCAGAGGCTCCTCTTCCCCTCCCTGTCTGCATTTGCACCGCACTGACCCTGTGTGAAGGACACTTCCCACTCCCTGCCGGGATGGACCGAGCAGGGCTGTCACAATATGCCTGAAATATCATTGCTAACATCCTCCTTCCTCCTGCTGTTGCCTCCTGGAATAAAGCTGTGGTTAGTCAGTCCTTTCCTCCAGGGACACGAGGTGCCAGCGCTGGGAAGGTGATTTACAGAAGGCAGATGAGAAAGGTTGAATAAATGTCTCATTTAGGGCCTGATTGTGCTTTTGTTATTCATGAAGAATCATTGCTTATTCCCACCAGGACCTACTCTTGGATTAGCCTCGGCCTTAGCAGAAAAGGCCTTTAAAAGTCATTTTTGGCAGGAGAGAGCCCCTCTGCAGTGCGGCAGGGCCGGAGCTCTGCTCAGGGCCAGGGGGAGCCTGGGCTGTCACAGCTCCCTGGGAGCCCCTGCACGGGCTGGCACCTCCACAATGGAACAGCTCCAACATTCCAGGGGGAAATGAGAGGAGCTGATCGAGCTGAGAGTGCTCCTGAGTCATCACTGCAGGTGCTAAACCGTATCTGACTGCTCCAGTCAAATGACTGCTCCCATCATCTCTCACCCAAAAATCCATCACTGCTGGGATGGATGCTGGGAATTCAGCTCCTCATTACCCTCAAATGCCTCTGCATTCAGGCAGGAGGGAAACATTTCTTCTTTTTTTCTCTCTGAGCATGAAACTGGGGAAGTTTCTGAAGCAGCAAGGTTTGTGTTAGCAGCTCTCACAGAGCCCAGCCAGGCACACCCTCCCTGCCTTTCCTGAAGCAAGGAAGCTCTGAAATCTCAGGGAAAAGCAAAGCCCACCTTGCAGGTTCATCAAGGCCAGTGCTAATTGAGCTCATGGACCTGGAGCCAGGTGGGGATGGGAGAGGAGGAGAGGGAACAGCCCCAGGCTGGGCCAGGGCAGGCTCAGGTGGGCACAGCAGGAATTTCCCCATGGAAAGGGAGCTCAGGCACTGGAACTGCCCAGGGGGGTTTGGATCCCCATCCCTGGAGTGTCCCAGGAAGGGCTGGAGGTGGTTCTGGGCTGGGGACAAGGTGGGGATGGGGCTGGGCTCTTTTCCAACCCCAGTCATTCTGGGATTCAGCAAAAACAAAGAGGAGCCTTCAACAAGCAAAAATCCCTGGGCATGAGGCCAGGAAAATGTGTGTGTGATCCCTGTGCCATCCCTGCTGCAGGCACAGAGCCAGCCCTGGCTCACTCTGTGACACTGCTGGGACACCCCAGGTGTGCTGGGACACCTTTGCTGGGCACAGCCTTTGGTTGCTGCTGAAATCCTGGGGAGGAGTTTGGAAGAGAATCCTGCAGGACTTTACAGCTCTTTTATAGAACTGAATCAGCCCTGTGGGGTCTCCCTCAGCAGGGATGTCCCAGAGCAGTTGGACACACTCCTGTCCCTAAGCTCTGGGATGTCCCAGAGCAGTTGGACACAGTCCTGTCCCTGAGCTCTGGGATGTCCCAGAGCAGTTGGACACACTCCTGTCCCTGAGCTCTGGGATGTCCCAGAGCAGTTGGACACACTCCTGTCCCTGAGCTCTGGGATGTCCCAGAGCAGTTGGACACAATCCTGTCCCTGAGCTCTGGGATGTCCCAGAGCAGTTGGACACAATCCTGTCCCTGAGCTCTGGGATGTCCTGGAGCAGTTGGACACAATCCTGTCCCTGAGCTCTGGGATGCTCTGGAGCAGTTGGACACACTCCTGTCCCTGAGCTCTGGGACATTCTGGAGCAGTTGGACACAATCCTGTCCCTGAGCTCTGGGATGTTCTGGAGCAGTTGGACACAATCCTGTCCCTGAGCTCTGGGACATTCTGGAGCAGTTGGACACACTCCTGTCCCTGAGCTCTGGGATGCTCTGGAGCAGTTGGACACAGTCCTGTCCCTGAGCTCTGGGATGTCCCAGAGCAGTTGGACACACTCCTGTCCCTGAGCTCTGGGATGTCCCAGAGCAGTTGGACACAATCCTGTCCCTGAGCTCTGGGATGCTCTGGAGCAGTTGGACACACTCCTGTCCCTGAGCTCTGGGATGGCCCTGCTGGGACCTGTGGGGTCCCTCCCAGCCTGAGCCATCCTGGCACTCTGTGGGCAGAGAGAACCACACTGATCTCCAAAATATTTTGGCTAATTGAGCAGGAAGAGCTCAAGAGAGACAGGGACCAAATTCCTAGGCAGGTGCTGAAAGGCTTTTCAATTTATCTCAGACTTAAAATAAAAACCCAGCAAGACAACAAGGGAGTTTTTATAGTGAGGTTTCTTTGTTTCCTCTGCTGCTGCTCTGCTGTGATTTAAGAAGTTTTAATCTCAGCTGCTCAGTGCTCTCAGAGCCAGCCAACACCAGCCCATTCCCATGGAAATTCTTGTGCCTGGAGTGTGGAGCCAGTCCAAGCCTGGCAGGAGCAGGGAAGGACTCACAAAGACTCAGAGAAATCCCAGGTTATTGGATTTGCTAACTCATTGCACTTTCATTTGCTAATTAACAAGCTCGAGGGAATGAAGAAAAGCCAGCACCAGTTAAGATTCTGACCCCCTGCGCTCCCCTGCTGCTCTTGCTTGCTGTTTATTGGATATAATCCCAATTTCTCTGTGGTTGCTGAACTGAATTTTGGAGTTGTGGGTCAAACTCTTTGAGCAGGGCCCATTCTCAGTTATCCATCCTGCAAACATGGAATAAAACATTCCCTTCAGTTACTCTGCACCAAGCCCTGCACATTTCCCTGCCAAGGAGCAACTCCTGCTTTCCTGGGAGATGGGATGCCCAAGGAACTCAGTGGAGGCCAAAGAACACCTGAATCATTCCTCAGGGAGGGAAAAATGAGCTGATCTGCAGCTCAGAAAGAGCACACAGGTCACAATTAACAACCTTTGTGTGTTAACGAGGGAATTTCAGCCCTGTTGGCATTCAGAGTAACTGGCTCCAAGTGAACTCTGTTCCTCCCAAGCTGAGCCTTTGCTCAGCTGCAGGAAACAGGCAGGAGATGCTTTTTGTTCCTTTTTTCCCCACAACTGCTCTGTGCTTTGCTGTGAAATCTGCCTGAGCCATCTGGACTTGTGTTTCCAACCTGCCCCTTCAGAGGAACACTCAGGCAGGTTTTGTTTTTCAAAATCCACCAGAGCTGCTCCAAAAGAACAAACAAATGTGCGAGGAGGAAGCTGGGCTGCACATCAGAGCAGCCCTGCTCTCTGGGAAATCCCACCCAAGGCAGGATAAATCTCCCTCAGAGCTCCGTGCCAATAAAACTAGGTGTGAGTTACTGATGGACTGAGTCACTGAGCAGACTGAGGGCTTGAAATGTTCTCCGAATCTTAGATGGAAAATGCTTTATAAATTCAGAATATTTTTTACTTAGGTGACAGAAGATGTTTCTGTAACACTTGAAATGAAAGCTGACAATGGGTTGATACAGAAATACAAGATTTTGTTTGAAACTCAGATTAATTTCACTTCTCAGAGTGGGAAACTGCAAAACCTTGATTTCCAAAGCCTTGTAAAAATCCCAAGATCCATTAACAGCTTGCAAGCTGTGCAGATCCTGTTGGAACAGCTGGGATCAGTCCCTGAGCTCCTGAGCATTTTCAGTAAAACTTTGGGCTTTCAAAAAGGCTCTGAGTAATGGCACTGGTAAATGCTTTACAGACAGATGGTAACAGTGCTGGACAGAGGAGCCCCTTTCTGGAAGGAGCCACCCAGCATTTTTGGGGTGGAACTCTGAAGTTTGGGACAGGGAGCAGGAGGAGCTTCAACCCCGGGGTGTGCAAAGGCAAAGCCAGGAGAGATTTTGGCACCAGCCTCTGGATTTGTGTGGAAAAGGCTTCCAGGGAGAAGGTTTGGAGCAAATCCTCCAGGACCTTTTGCCTGGGGATGGTTCTGGTTGCATTTCTGGCTGTTACTGACAAGAAATAAAATCAGGCAACAACCAAAATCAGCTGCTGCAAGAACCTTCCTGGGCTGTGGGTGCTGTGAACAGCCATTCTGATAAAATAGACACGTAATTTTTGGACCTTGTGGTCCCAAACCCTGTGGTGATGCTGAAATCTTCCTTTGCTTGGCCTCCTGCGGTGCCCTGAGGTGTCCTGGAGGTTCCCATGGCATTGGGAAGAGCTGCAGACACACCTGGAGCAATCCCTTCCCTGCACACTCCCAGGATTTCCTTGCAGTCTGTAATTATGGGATTTTGGGTCCCTTCCATCCCCTGATCTGTGATGTGGAACAAGCATTTGGGTACAAAAATGGCTTTTTGAAGCCCCCTTTGGCCACAATGGAAAACAGGATTCTCCTTTTTCCCCATCCCTTCCATTTCCAAATGTTCTTAACATGTACTTATTTCTTGAGCTCCAAGTCTGTAAAAACGCCTCAACAGATGAAAATTAGAGCCAGGTTAACGAGACAAGCCAGAGCCAAGGAATTCTAGAGACAATACAGACACAAGTGTCTACTCATGGCAGCCAGGAGTCATTTTCCTGTTTCCCTTTGATGGATTGAGGGCGTTTTCCCCTGATCACAATTGAGTGTAGAACATGTTAGACTGAAATTAGAATATATTAGCTTGCAGCACCCTCAGTTTATTGTCAGGATGAGATTGTTAACCAGTGATTCAGATTGATGAGTTTGCAGCAGAACCTGCTGCAGAAAGGAGAGGCAGAGGGAAAATAAGAAACAATTTTAAAGGGAAAGCATTTCTCCTCAGAGATATTGTTTAAACCATTGCCTAATCTGGAATTTATATTGCCTCCTAGGGCTATTGAGAAAAAATGACGAGAAGGATTTTAAAGGACAGGAATTGATTTTAACTCCTAAGTTTGCCTTTAGGATGTGCCCTTCCCACACACACACTCAGGATTCAGACAGACACTGTCCTGTGCTCACAGTCCTGAGATAAACACATCTCAAAGTGCATTTAGCCAAGGCTTCTTCCAGTGCCCCTCAGCTCAGTGAGTTTCTGTTTCTCCTCCCAGTGATTTTAACAATTTAAATGTGGCTCTTCCCATTGAAAAGCTGATTTAAGTAAAACCTAAAAACTTCTGTGGAGTTAGGAGATCTATCCTTGCATGTCTCAGTGTGGGTTAAAAATCCGTTTTGAGATGATTTTGGGTTTTAAAGCCCGTTTAAATCTGTTTCAATGGAAAAGCAGGCAGGTCTAGAACAGAACCAGCTTTGCCTGCAGGCAAGCAGCACATCAGAGGTTTGTCCATCCAGTTGTTCCCTCTCATCCCACCTCTCCAGCCCCAGGAACTCGCTCACTCCTTGTCCATGAACTGCAGGAGGAGGAAAAATCATCCTTGGCCAAACAATGAACATCTGGATTGCTCATGGCCTCAGCAATCCTCACTGGGATCAGCCACTAAC
Source organism: Fringilla coelebs (assembly GCF_963513975.1). Lineage (NCBI taxonomy): Eukaryota > Metazoa > Chordata > Aves > Passeriformes > Fringillidae > Fringilla > Fringilla coelebs. Next base: position 17,796,495 of record NC_140041.1, read on the forward strand.
AGTTCCCAGAAGAATAAGATTTACAATGTTTTTCTTCCTAATGCTTTTTTCTTTTCCATCTAAAACTTGTGTAAATGGATTAAAGCCTAATAAATAAATTCTCCTGGAAGTGATGATTAATCAGTTATGAGCTACTCAGACCTTTTGGTTGAGCAACACTTGCTGAAGGGAAAGGGCCTCAAAATCCTGGGTTTGAGCTGAGCTCTGCAGCTACCTGAGGCTGCTTTGGCAGAACCCCTGTGCAGGTTAAACTCCAGCTGCAGGAAAGCTGCAGAGCTCAGGGAGCCACAGAAAAATGCAATTATCAGGTTGGAAAAGCCCTCCAGGATCACTGAGCCCCAGCTGTGCCCAGTGCCCACCCTGTCCCTGGGTGCCACCTCCAGGAGCTCCTTGGGCACCTCCAGGGATGGGGATCCAACCCTCCTGATTTGCTTTACAGGGTAAACTCTGAGAATTTTCCATTCAGGAGTCAGAGTAGTTCCATATTTTCTGCTTTGAGATGTTTTGCTGTCATGCAGCTAAATATATCCACTGAACACAGGAATTACTTTGAGCAACAGAAACATTTAATCACTTAAGTGATAAAAATGCACTTTTCTGTCACTCTCCCCCCTGCACAGAAATTAGAGAATTTGAAAGCCAAGAACTTTAAAGCCAAGAGTTTCTCTCCTTTACAAATGAAGTCTCTTGGCCTTGCAAGGCTTTTCCCTGCATTATATTTACTGCTGGTTTATCCCAAAGGAGATAAAGGTGTCATAAATTACAGAGTCCCAGCACTTAGTCTGGAGGATAATTGGTGAAGTCTCCTGTGTCAGAAAGATTTTCCCAGCCCTGTCACCAAAATGTCTGTGGGATTAATCATTAATCAGCACAGCAAATACCAGAAATAGAAACACACCAAGCTCTGCCCCTTTGTTCACTCTTTCTGTTGATAATGCAAAGTAATTGACATTAAAGGACTTGACAGACACTGATTGGGCCTTGGGCTTGTTATGGATCACTGCTCCCAGTGCTCCCAGTGCTCCCAGTGCTCCCAGTGCTCCCAGATCCAAGGCAAACCCTGGCTTTCTCAGGAGAGACTCCCAGAGTCCCACCCCAGTGCTTTTCCAGGTTCCCAGACCCTTTTGTGGTTGGTTTGACACCTCCCACTGTCCCAGGCTGCTCCCAGCCCCATCAGCCTGGCCTTGGACACTGCCAGGGAGGGAAAATGCTCTTATTCAAATACATGCAAAGCAGTGCTCATTTGGTTTGCAAATCTCAGCCAGGAACCCTCCCCACAGCTGCCCAGTTCCCTGGATTTCACCTGGGGCTCTCCCATCCCTCTCATCCATCTTTTTCAGGGCTCCCCTTGGGGAGCTGGGTGAGCTGTGCAGGAGCAGCCTGGAATCCTCCAGGAGAAATCCTGCTCTGCCTCCAGGCCCTCAGGCTGGGGCCACTCCCAGCTCAGCCCCAGCACTCCCAGGGCTGCCAGCCTGTGCCCCTGCTTTGGGAATGGGACAATGTCTGATTTTCCCTGTGGATTTCATGCATAAATGTTAAAAAATATAAAAACTATTTTAAAATATAAAATATTAAAAAATATAAAAACTATTTTAAAATATAAAATAATAATTAAAATTATAACATATATAATATATAATTACACATATAACATAATTGTAGTATATGTTTTCTATAAATATTAAAAATTGTATTTATAAAAATATATATAAATATATGAACATGTATTTTAAATAGTTTAAAATATTTAAAACCCCTCCCACTGGGGGGCTGTGCTGTCCACCATCATCACAGGGATTTTATCAGTGCCAGGTTTGAGCACTCCCAGGTGAAAGCACTGAAAGGGAGAGCCCAGAGCCCCCAGTAAAAGGAGCTGACTGGTTCCATTAGTGGTGCTGGGCTGGGCACTGATGCTCTGGCTGAGCTCCTGGTGCCCCCAGCAGGGTCACCCAGCCCAGCCTCACTGGCAGCTGGGGTGGAGCTGGGGTGGGGAGCCTTCCCTGGTGCCTGCCCTGGCTCCTGTGCCCCCACCCTGAGAGCCCTGGGCTGGCTCAGCTCCCCCTGTGACTCCAATAAACGCCAGCAGAACAGCTCAGCTCCAGGCTGGAGCTGCAATCTAATGCCTGGCCAGAAATTATCTCCTCTAAAGGTGCATATTTCCCCTGTTAATTGAAGAGCAGGCCCTGGAAAAAACAGGTAATTGGTTGTGGCTGTAAATGATTTATTGGGCATGGTGATGAACAGCACAGCTCTGGCTGCTCTCAGCCCCTCACCCTGCCGCTCCTGCCAGCATAATTGGCCTTGCTTCAAATCTGTTTGGGTTGTACAAGATTATCTGTTAATGCTGGGAGATGAAATGGCATGAAATGAGAGGTGCTTTCAGGAACTCTTGAGAGTGCAGCTGTAAACACCAGGCATTGCCTGGAAGGGAGAGCCTGGAATTTTAGGGTTTTTACTGATCCTAAAAGCTTCTCCGTGGTTTCAAGTGAAGTGTTGTGACTCAGCAAAGGATTCACCCCAAATCACTTCAGCTCCTGCTGACTGTGCCAGGAAATGGTCCTGGGCTTACCTGGACAGGTGAGCACACACACACAAACATCAGAGACAGGAGAGCTGTCCTGAAGAGCTCCCCCTTTGTGAGCTGCTGCTCTCAGCTGCCCCACTCCCTGCTCCCTTAGGAGCCAGACAGGGGAGGTGACAGTGGCTCCTGGCCCCAGGATGCTCCCAGGGAATGTCTGTGCAGCTGCAGCACTGCTGCACTCAGGGTGCCTCTTCCACAGACTCCACTGCAGCTCCAGGGCAAAGCACATTGATTTAGGAGGGGAAAGAAAGGGCAAAATGTGCTCAGAGCATTGTCCAGGGCCTTTTCCACCCCTCTTCCTGTGTGTTTGCATGAGATCCAGTGAAGGACTGGGAACCAGGGCACAGGGTGACAGGAGGGGCCCAGGCAGCCCAGAGGGAAACATCCGAGAGGAGACTGAGAGTCTGCCCTGGGCAGCATCCCATAAACTCCCTCTGCCACAGAAACCCAGTGACCACCCTGACCTGAGGATGTCTGAACATGTTCTCCCACGTGCTGCCTGCCCACGACTCTCCAGAGCAGTTTTCCAGCTGTTCTGGCCCTTTCCTGTTGTGCAACTCCAGCTGAAGGATCAGGAATTATTGGTAGGGAAGAGCAGAAAGTCCCAGATGCTGTTGGGAACTGGGAATTCTGGACAAAGCACCCACAAGTCCCAACTCTGGTGGAGCATTCCTGGTTTCTCAGCCCAATAAAGAATATTTTCAGGTGGATTATTTCATGGGAAACATGAATACAAATGTGCCACCTGCCAGGGAAGAGGATGGATTTGGTGACAGTCCTGCAGCTGGAAAGGAGAGTCCTGGAAACCCAACACTTCTGCAGTTGTTTCCAATTATTTATTGAAAACTGCAGGCTTGCACCTGGAAAATCACCAAAGCTGCAACACAACTTTATCACCAAGCTACCTTTTTTCCCATCTCATTTTTAGAATATATTTAAGGATTTGGATCAATCCCAGGAAATAAAATTCTTCTGTGTCCCCCAGAAGATGGAGCAACAATTCTCAAGGCGCATCTGCACCCCCAGGGAATAAAATGCTGTGTTTATCCTGGGGGCTCCTGCCCACAGAGCCTCCTGCCCTGCAGGCATCCCCACAGAGGCACTGACTGGGGTCATTTTTCATGGGCTGAATCACACAACTCCAACCCTCTCTTCTTTCTCTGCCAGCTTGAGAAAAAACCCCAAGGCCATCTATCCCTAACCACTGTGATTATAATGCAGTTCCAAATTAGTGCATCAAAAGCCAATAAAAGGACATGAACAAGACAGAATGCCAGCCCAGAAAACCATAAATCCATGAAAAATAGCACTGCTCAACAGCTGGCCAGGTTTAATTTTCTAATAAACAGGAGAACATGTCACCTCTTGTTCTGCTTAGCATTGATTTAATGCTTGAATTTTCATTTAAATCATTTCATTTCCAGAACTTTTGGGTCCATCAGAGCTCAAGCAATCCTGGGCTCAGCTCACCATGGGATTGATCTGGGGCCACTCTAAAAAAGAGATTAATTGGGGATGATTAATTGATTGATTGATTGGGCCCTGCCTGCTGCACACACTAATTCTGGACCTTTTAAAGCTCATGAGGTTTTCTGTTGGGATTCATTGATTTCACAGGGTAATAAAATCATGAGTGGGTGTTCAGCCAAGAGCAGAGAACTGATGGAAGGAAGGGGAGGTTGAAATCGTGTCAGAGTGCAAAGTGAGGAGCTCCTGCTCTGTTCCTGCTCAGATTGTCCCCAGCTGCCCCTTTCCTTCCCATGGTGAAATGTGGGAACTGTCTTGAGTTTGTGGCTTGGCAGCATTTGCATCTTACAAATGACATGAAACATGAAATAACAACCACAAAATAATAACAACCATGAAATAAGAGCCACTGTCTCCTCAGCATTCCCCAGGACTTGCCAGGATCTGGATGTTGGAGAACAATCCCAATTCCATAACAAACAGGTGAATCTGGGATATCAGCCCTGGATGTGTGATGTTTGGGAAAGCATCCAGCTTTCTCTGCTGCAATCTGGATTTATTTTGTCTCAGGGACGCTGAACCAAAGCCTCTCCAAAGCCTCAGGTTGATTTTTCAGGGGTCAGGGTTGGTTTCAGAGCTGTTGGGGCCCTGCTCTGCTCCTTGGAAGGTGATTTCTCTCTCCACAACCTCCTGCCCCAATTCCAGCTTCCCACCCCATCTATTTTTGGAACAGCCACTCCAAATTCCACCCCATTACTTCAAAGGAGCTGATAAATGCCCAGGGAGAAAAACATTTCTGCTCTGGGCTCCAGCCTGGAAACTCTCCTGTTTTTCCTGCCACAACTCTGATTTCTGCCCCAGCCCCTGGCTCCTCATTTTCCTCTCCCACCAGAGACAAACATTTCCTGTTCAGAGTTTGGGTCATGCTGGGGATTCTCTCCCACCACACTTCTGCTGCCTGGAGTTCACTGGAGATGGAGCTCATCACCTGGCACACCCCTGCCTTCCCAATCCCTGCAACTCCAATTAAACTGTTAATTGATGTCACTGCCCTCAAATTACCAGCTACAAATAAAAAGGGAAAATACTGGAGATTCAGAACTAATAAAAAATAGCAGCAGGTTTTCATTTCCAGCCTGGTGTTTGTATCCTTTCAGGACAACTTTACTACCCTGGCTGAGTGCCCAAGAATAGATGCCCTGATTTACTTTATTAATGATCCCATTGTCTTGGTGTGCTCTGAAATTGGGATACTTTCTCAAGCAAAGGCTGAACAACCAAGTATTAACAGGACTCCTGAGGCTGCCTTAGATGCTGGAGTTCCTCAAAGCCTGACAAAAAGGAATGTTTCTCAACCTCCTCCTCTACAAAAACCCTCTTTGAAGGAAAAAAAAAAATCTATCACTTTTCTTGTGCAAGTCAAATTAATTTTCTTTTCTGGTTTATCAGGTTGATTTTTGCCCATCCTGTTTTTATGTGGCTGCTTGCTCAGGAGTGGAGGGAAACCCAAGAACGAGGTGAACAATGGACATGGATCATAAAGGAAGGTCCAGGAGGGTGAACCCTCCCTTAATTACATAGATGTGCTTTTAAATTAAGCTTATGGAGAACATGGAGGGTCATTCAGCTTATGGGCTTTAGCTGGGCCTCAGGGGGAGCACAAATAGCTCAGGATCCTGCTGGGAATCTGCCTGGAGAGCCTGGAGCACAGGCACTGCCCTGGTTCCCAGCCAGGCTGGGGCAAAGCTCTGCTCTCCCACCCTGGCCTGGCCTCTCAGAGCTCCCTCCCCTACAAGGGGATATTTAATTATAGCTGGGAATTTTAGGTTCAGGAGAGAGGAAGGAGGGGAGAAGCAAAGAGCTTTAAAGATAAAACAATGCCCTTTTGTTTGTGTTTTCAACATGGGGAGTCTCCTGCCTTGCTCTGAGTAACTCTGATGTAAAGGGATATCTGGATTTAAACAATCCAGGAGGAAGATCTGGGGAGCAAACTCTGGGGAAGTGGGAGAGATGTGGCTGAGGAGAGCTTCCCAAAGGACTGGCACAGGCAGGAGCTCAGGTGGCACTGCTGATTTATTCGGGGAATTGTTGGAGACCAGGGGATGAAAAGCAGGAATAGAATTAAACAAGTGCTGGGGAGGGGTGGTCAGCAGCACCTCTGGGAAGGACAAAACAAAGGTTTTCCATGGAAATGTGCCCTGCTCCAGATGTTCCTGCTCCACAACATCCACCCTGCACAGGGAGGGCGCAAAACCCTGCCCTGGGGCTGGGATTCCTTTTGGGAGAGACTGGAGCTCACACTGAACATTTTAACTTCCAAATCTGTGAGTAGCTGCTAATGGAAATGATGGCTCACAGTATCAGAGTGGGAATTACACAAAGTTCACGTTGTCTCTTTTCTAATGAAGTTATTGGGAGTAATTGTTTGTACAAGACCTTCCTTAATCAGCTCACCCACCCCACAACAGAGGTGACTCTGCTGGAATCCACTAAACTGTCCCTGCCTTTGGATCCTGCTTAATAAATTGCAAGAGCTGACAATAAATAAGTTTTGAAGTGTTAAAAATGGGCACAAACCTGCAGCGCTGGGGACACAACACAGACCATTTCACAATAGAGTTGCTGTTGCAGAAGCATAAAATTATTATTAAAATTTTATCTGGGTGCCTTCATTCTCCTTTCACCTCTGCTACAAAAGCATCAGAAGCAGATGCAATAAACAGGATGAATATTTATCCCCTCAGTTCCTTTATCAATACCTGGACATCAGCCTTTTCTAATAAAATTACAACACAAATGTGATTAAGTCCCAAGATATGGAATGATGCAGACAGTGATTGCTGTGTGCACAATGCTGGGCCAGATAAGAACTTCAGGTCTCAGAACTTCAACCTGAATTTTATCCAGAATTAATTTCCTTTAATGACATTCAATCACACTCTCAGCAGCTCCAGTTGGGGCTCTCTACGGTTGGGAGGCTCTGATAATCAGTTTACAAACATCTCTTGCACTGAAAGAGTGAAAATGGGCAGCTTCCCCTCCTGATAACAGCAAAGACCTAAAGCTGTCCATTGGGGTTTTATATTTCTCCTGCCTGCCCCTGGAATCCCAGGACCTGCTGGTTTAGACAGAGCTCCCAGGCTCAGCCTGCTGGGCCTGGCTTAGAGGAGGGACAGCCAGGGAAGTGCAGCCTAAGGAGAGCAAAGCATCCCTTGGGAAACCTCCTGAGAAAGCTGCACCAGCTCCTGCCCCAGCCCCACTCCTGATTATTCTATGGAATTTTGCCGCCCAAAATAACCCAAAGAGGGTCAGAGGGTGAGGCAGGCTCCCTCTGAGCACGGCTCACTTGTCCAAGAGCTCCCACAAACGTGCACATCACCCTGCAGGCTCCCAATTCACATCTGCACCAGAAAATCCGCTCCTCCGACCTCAAAATAAACATGAGATGTTTTGCTGCTTAATTTAACCGCCTGCCTCTTCCCTCTTGCCTCCTGTAAACACAGATTTAAATTTAGAACAAGGGTGACAGATCAGGCTGGAGAAGAGGGAGGTTCCACGTCCCATCCTCAACTTTGCCTCACATAGCTCTGGCACGAGCAGCTGCTCCCAGTGTGAATTTGGGCTGCAGGGAGCACCAGCCCAGGGGAAAGTGTCCCTGCAGACACGTGGGCACCTCCCTGCCCTCGGGACAGGCACCGAGGGGATCCACAGAGGGCTCAGGAAATGTTGGATTTCCCTGAGCAGAGCTGGGAGAGCTCAGCTGGAGTCCCAGGGTGAGGGTGGCACAGGTGCCCCTGGCACAGCCTCTGTGTTTGCAGCTCTGGGCTAAAAAAGCAATGAAGGAGGCACAGAAAACACCCAAACAGTGGATTCTGAAACGGTCTGGATGGAGAAGGAGCCTTTTCTCAGGCTGTCTCTTGCAGAAAGGTCATTTTACACCTGCTCAGGGGCTCCAGGCTCTTGGGTTTCCCTTGAGTGGCTGTGGCCAAGCAGCAGCAATCGCACCTGGTCCTGAGCCAAGGACATGCTCTGGTCACGTTTGATTTCCTCTCACTGCTGGGAAGAGGAAAGGGAGTTTTCCACAGGGAATCTTTGAGTGGTGACATTTGTCCCCTGATCAGGTCTGGAGCAGCACCGCCAAAATGGAATTTAAAAATATCAATGTTCTGAGATGTGAAATTCAGATCAGGATTTGAGTCAGATTGGAACTTCAAAAACAGAATGGGAAAAAGCTTTACTTTCTAAAACATTGCTTATATTTATAACGCTCATCCCATTGGGATGGGACCCTGGCCAAAGCATTTTCCTGTTGCCTCAGAGACAGAAACAGAAAAGTGGAGTTAAATCCCTGTAATATCCATGGAATTATTTTATTTCTTAGTCCTTTAAAACAAGCTTGAACTACTTAACCCTGAAAAGTCTCTGAAAATAGCTGGAAAATATGCTTGCATGCTTTGACAATGCAACTTGTTTCTATTTAAAAGATGCCATTAATAATGCTCCTAATTGATTAACTATCAGGTCAAATGAAGGAACTAAATTATTGTTGAGTATTTCAGTTTTGACAACATCAATTAAGAAAAAATGCAGTATTTCTAAGAAGTAGTTCTAAAAATAATTGTGACAACAATAAATTAATTAGCACAGATTGCTTTCATCAAATTAATGCAGGGGTGGGTCTGTCCCAGTGGGTTATTTGAAGTTAAATGCCCATCATGCACAAAATTCCAGCATAAAGGTTATTTCCAGCCCTTCCTAATATCCAGATTAATACAGAATTTTCCTGGAAATATTTAAAGCCTGTAAAGAACAGCAGGACATACTTTGCCTTTATCCAAAACTCCTTATAACTGTTGGGGCAAATACTCAAAAAAGTCACTCTGAGGGCTGGAGGGGGGAATTCTTTCCCTGCTGTACCAGTGGGTGAAAAACCTTCCTGCTCCAGGGCAAAGGAGATTGTTCCAAAGGAAGGGAGGCAGCTGAGGCCAGGGCAGGCACACAGGGGGGTTTGGGGCTCAGCCAAATAAACTCTTCTCAGAAGAGCAGGTCAAGAAACAGTTCCAGTGTCTGGCAAGTTCATTTCAACCCCAGGTTTGGTTTTTTTTTTTTTTTTTAACTTCATTAGACAATAGGGAAGCAGAGTAAATGGTGTGTAAATTAAATAAATTTATTTTAGAAAATTAATTACAAAAATGGCTTTCAGATGGGACTAGGGGTAGGTGGAGGATTATCTGATGGAGACAGAGGAGACAAAAGCACTGGAATCATTAATGAGTCCCCTTAGGTTTCATTAAATTAAGGCTGTGAACAAATATGTCAGGAAGAATGGAGAGAGTTTGGCTTTTGGCCGGGGAATTTTCCTGGGGGCTTTCCTCTAAGGCCAGATTTGTGCCTCTCTTGTGGTGAGTGAACATTTCAAAGTCGAGATTTCTGGTGCCTGCACGTCCCAACACTTCCTACCAAACAAAGAACAACTCATGTGCAGCTGGTGAAATGATAAAGCCTTGGCACTCCTGTCTGTGCCTGAAGTCAGCCCAGAGCACAGGAGGCATCAGAGGGAGGATGAAGGAGGGGGAGAATTCTCTGCTCCAGAGTGGAGCACAATTCCTGGGACTCCTTTTTCCAGATTCCCTCCATCCCACCCTGTGCCCCTGGAGAGCTCCACTGGGGGTTCTGTACAAACTCCTGGGTACAGATTCCCTCAGGAATGTTGGAAACAGGGAACAGGAGCCAGACCAGACCCTCCTGTGCCAGCCCAGGGCAGGGGATTGGATTCCACCCTGGGCACAACTGCCCAGGCTGGAGGGAGTTCAAGGCTGCAAACACCAGCTCTCATCAATGGCCTTTGATGGAGAAACCCCAGACCCCTCAGAAGCTGCTTCAGGATCCCATAACTCTCCCTGGTAACATTATTTGCACTTCCTCACTCCTTGATCCTTTATTTATTACACAATTGAGGAGGGAAAAACAATATTTTATGTGAGCCAAGGGTCACACGAGTTGTGCTGGCCCCAGAGGCAGAGCCTGAGCTCAGATTTCTGCCACACTTGTGCAGAGTGAATCAGCCCAGTTGGATTTATTTCCCAGAGAACACTGTCAGTCTGACAGAGCAGCCCAGGGGGTGGGGAGGGAGAGCACTCGGTTCTAAAAATAGGTTTTTAATGAGCCATGAGCTGATAAAACTCTCCTGCTACAACAGAGAAAGGTGCAAGAAATCTTAACATGAACAACTTCCTTCTTCCCAAGGTAATTTACACCATAAAGCACAAGGGTCAACTGCTTCTTCAAGCCACTGTCAATTTGTTTAGTCTGATGACATCATTCTTAATATCAGATGCATTAATATAAATCAAATCTTGGATGCTGTAGCTAAAACTGGGAGGCAGCTGTGGGGGCTGTGGGGAATTAAACAGCCCATCCAACCCTTTTCCATGAGATAACCAGAATAAAATGTGCCCAGCACTCTTCCTTTATCAAACCCAGCCACACCAGGAGCTTGTTTTTGGGGCTGGGTTTAATGCTGAGCCAGATGTGAGCTCACAGAAAGGGACAGATGGGGACCTTTCCTCTTCCCTTTGGGGAGCTGGGGTCTGCCTGAGTGATGCCATGGGGGGATGAACATCCCCAGCCCTCCCCACATCCCCAGAGCTTCTCCTGCTTTTCCTGCCTTGGAAAAGCTCTCCCAGGCTGCCCTAAATGGGAGTCACCCAGGCTCAGCTGAAATTGAGCCTTGGCAGCTCCTGGGGGTCAGATTTAACCTGGGAATTTTTGGAGCTGCAGCTTTGGATGTGCCAGGGAAGGGTTTGGGGTCTGGACCTTCAGTGACAGATCCATTCCTCCTCAGCAGAACCCAAAATCCCAACCCAGGGACCCCAAAGAGCCCCTCAGGCCTGAGGCAGGTGGGGAAAAACAGGTGGAGCTTTCTTGGATTGTTTTGTTTTAATTAGAAACGGCCTAATGAGGTGGCAGAGCTTTCCATGGCACCTTCTGGCACCACTTAGCATCTTTAGAAATCAATGCAAACCACAGTAAATATTTCAAAATGCTTAATTTGCACAGGCATTTCCATGGAAAGTGCTCATATTTGAGGTTCTTACCCTGCACTTCTGCAAACAGTTCAGGGTCCAAGCAGATCAATCAATAGAATTTCTGCAGCTCACTTTGTGCTCACACAGCAGCTTTTTCTAACCTCCAAAACGAGTGTTCTTTCCCTTCATTGATTGTTTTGGGGCAGTAATCTGGAAAATCCAGAATATTCTCAGTCCTGCTTTGCCAATCAGCACAACCAGAGTTGATTTATGCCTCCACCTTTGATCCATGTCCACAGATCGTTTTCTGGGTGTGTTCTGTGCCCAGGGGGACAGTGACCCCAGCCAGGGCAGAGCCTTCCCCCTGGGGAAATCTGGAGATTTAAAGGGCTCCTGGTCCATAATGGACCACGGGGGAGGTTGGGAAAGCAAAGAAAATGGGATGGCAAAGCTCAGGAATTAGCACAAAGCGTCCCTGGGTTTTGGGAGCCAGTTAGCCACAAGTTATGAGAAGCATTTCCCCTGTGAAATGTTCTGTATTATCACTCCAAATGCTGCATCAGTGCTCTCAAACAAGATCAGTCTCACAAATTTCCAGTTCAAGGCATGGTATTAAAATAATGAAATAAAGCCAGACAATGTCTAAAGATCCATCATGCCAAGAGTCATTTGAAATCCCCAGGAGCTGATGCATTGCCATTGTCCATATTTTGTTGTTATATTGCATTAATAAGGAGAGAAATTGCAGTTCACGTTCCCATGTAATTGTAATTCTGAGATAGGAACTGCTTTTCCTTGCAGACTGAGCTGAAATAATTGAGCTGATTCCACATAGGCTGGGCTTTTGCAGGCTGGATGTGGTGGTTTTTTACCTTATCTCCTCTGCCTGGTAGGGTGAAAACTGCTGCTCACTGATAGCAAACAAGAGAAGCCTCAGAGAGAAACCTCCTCATTTATATCCCACATTATCTGACATCAACCAGCACCATCCCTGCTCGATTTCATCTGGAAAATGCATAATAAATCAAAATTTCCAATTGGCTTTTGGCGCTGGGTACATAATTCCGTGTATTTGAGCAAAAAAGTCAACCCTCTGTGCAACTTTGGGTCTGGAAGTTTCCATCTGGGGGGCATTGGGGCTGCAGCAGGTTCCAAACCTGGCTCAGTTTTGTTGAGCTGGATCAGAGCAGCTCCCCTGCAGCCACCAGCCCTGGACAGGAACTTTGTGTGAGAGCTGGAGATGGACAGGGAGCCAGCAGCCACAGGTGAGATCCCACTAAACCAGCAGAGCTACACGAGAAATTCATCTTTTCACCTGCTAGGACCCCACATCCCTGCAGGCAGAGAGCCCAGGCAGGGCCAGCAGAGCTGATTCCCCAAACCAGCTGGGACACCCAGGCACCAGAGGCACTGGATGAGCCCACCTGTCCCCAGAATTCCCACCCAGCACAGCAATCCCCCCCAAACAGGAATGGCCAGGTGTTCATCCCCTCCTGAACGCACAGAAATGTCCTGGCTGTGCTCTGCTCCTCCTGGGGAACCCCAGGATCAGTTTGTGGGATGGAAGAGGAGAGGCTGCCAGGGCTGGAGGGTTTTGCAGTGTGAGGTAACAGCGCTTCCAAAGTGATTTGCATCCCCTAAAAACCAATTTGTGCTGCAAACAGAGCCTTGCCTGCCTCGCAGGAGGTGCCTGGGACTCGGCTCCTCTGAAGCTGCTCCACTCAAGTACATCTTGTCTCTGCTCTCTGCCAGTGACACCAAAATATTCCCTCCCTTTTCCCCATGTCCAGCTGCCACTCACTCCAAGTGACACTGCTGTTCTTCCAGTTGGCAAGGATTTACAAGGGCAATACCAAAAAAGGGATTTGGGTTGGAAAAAATATGTTATGTGTTCTTGGAACTGCATATAAGGGGTGACCTCATGACTTTAAATACAGACTCTGAGAGCTCAGGATTTATCTGAAGAAGTTGTGAGATTTCATACACTTTTGGTTAATCCACAGTTCCTTATTCCCACAAATTCCTAGTGCAAATTGGACCAAAGCAAATAGTGAGAGGGTAGCTTTCCATGACACTAATTTGAAAAAAAAAATCCAAATAATCCCCTCAAACAATCAAAAAACCCCCAAAGATGGGAAAAAGAATTGCAAAGTGTCCCTGGAGCCAGCTGGGAGGGGTGATGGGGATGGCCCAGTGGAGAGGAGCAGGGACAGGTCCCCCTGGCTCTGTGTGAGCTGACCTGGGCAGGTCTGGGGCAGCAGCAGCTCCCACCCAAACACATCCCCACCAAAGCCTCCCTGCCCCTGCCAGCCCTGACAGCCCCCTGTGCTCCCTGGCTGCAGTATTCTCCTTTTGCAGTTTGCATCGTTCAGTAAGTGTGAAATGCTCCTGTGACACCTCTGCCTGCTCCCAGACAATCCCTGCACACCCTCCTTTCTGTGGGCTTGCTCAGGCTCTTTGACTCTTTCATCTGGCTTTTGTTGGCTTGTTTGAATTTCCAGTTTCATTTCCTGTTTGTGGTGGTTTGGTGCTCAGTCCCTGGGCTGTGCTTTCCTTTGGATGAACATTCCCTCTGGAAAGGCCAGGGGGACCCCAGGCACTGCCCACAGACCCCAGACCTGCAGCTGAAGCTGAGCCCCTCTTGGACAGTAATTAACTTCTGTGGCTTAAAAGAATATACCCCTCACTGATCTGCAGCGTGCAGCTGCTGATTAAATTCCAAACAATTCTTTTCACTAAAACATTTTGTTCTGTTTGGTCCTCCTGGGATGGTCACATGGCCATTCAAAAACTGTTGCTTTGCACCATTCTGTCACTGAAAGGAGCTGAGAAAGCTCCTGGTACAGAGACCCAGAGTATTTCTTTTGAAGCAGACATTGTAAAAATAGCTGGGGAGAAAACAGCAGCGTCTTACCAGCCAAAAAAAGTCAGATAAACCTAACTGAGAAGCAAAAACAACACATGCCAAAAAAGAATCCAAGCAATCGCCTCAGACAATCCAGAAAACCAATCAGAGAGGAAACAAGAATTGCAAAGTGTCACTGGAGACAGCTGGGAGGGCTGGGGAAGGCAGGAGAGCACAACAACAGGAACAGAACAGAGGAATTTCAGTTCAGAGCAGCTCCTCCACTGCAAATCTTTGTTTTGTCTCTGTGCCTCTGAGACTGTCACTGCTTTAACAGAAAAAAAAAAAATCTCCCTGTGCTTAAAAAAACCCTCTCAGCCTCCTTCATCCATGGCAAATTTCTGTGTATATTGCAGATAGAGATTTACAGCACAAAGGTACTGAGTTATTACAAATCAGAATTCCAGCTCGTGGTGTATTCCCTGTTTCAGTCCATTATCAATTAATGATCTGCCTTACTGCAATTAAATCCTACAGGATTTTGGAAGCTCTCACCTACAGCCAGAGGTGTAGAAAAGCTTTGTGGAATGCCTGCTTGGAAGGGGGGAAGAGCAGAGAAGCCAACAGAAATATTCTACCCATTGGTGAGAGGGAAAAGAAAAGACCCTCTTTTGCCTTAAAACAAGCAAATAAATTCCCTGCTAGCCCAAACCTCATAAAATATTCACTCCATCCACGTCAGGAGGGTTATTTATGAAACTGTATCCTTGTCAGGACTGCAGGACATTCCATCCCTTTGCTCAAATACTGTAAATTCATGAATGATGAGAAAAACCTTAATTTGGCCCAAATATCTATATTTATCTGAAAAAGCAAGCGCTCAGCTTGCCTCGCTGCTGGGATGGCCTTTCCCTGGCTGCAATCACAGCACTCCCCCGTGCCAGGGCTGGAGCTCAGGACAGGATTTCACTGTGGCTGGGGCAGGTTTTCCTCCTCAGGTTTCCCTCCTGGTGTTCAATCCCCAGTTTTCAGAGCTGTTCCCATCCTTCTGCAGGGAGGGCTGGTGCTAAAACCCAGCCCTCTGAGCTGAAGGGAACCTCCTGCCCACAGTGCTGCTTTGCAGGGCTCCAGGAGGGAAATCTGTGCCAGATCCATGAGCCAGAGGGTGGCTGGGAGGGGGCAGAGGCTGAGCAGGCTCCATCAGCCCTTCCCTCAAACCCAGCTGCTGTCCCTGGCCCAGAGCGGGCTCTGTTTGCTCCCTGGTGTTGTAAATCAGGGGTTTTATGGTGCAGGGGATGAGCTGGAGCAGGAGGAGTTTCTGTGGCCAGTGCAGGGCTGGAGGTCACATTCCAGGGTCCACTTGTGCATCTGCCCAGCGGAGCTGCAAATCTCTGAGCTCGAGATGTTTACAGAGAGAGGGAACAGCATCTCCCCAGGGGCAGCTGCTCCTCTCCCCGGGGCAGGACAGGCCCAGGGAGGGGCTGGAGCTGGGCTGGGAGGGTTGGGGCTTTCAGGGAGGAGAAATTCCCCATCCCTGCTTGGATCCCCCTCTCTGGGACAGGGAATGTCAGACCTGCAGCTCACCCTGGCCCAGGAGGGTCTGCCCTGCAGGGGAAACGCTGGAGCTTGTTGTGATTCCAGTTCTAGGGACAGCAAATGCTGCTCTTACGCTCTGGTTTGGGGCACAAATGGAGAGAATTTCCCTGAAATCCATCCCAATATCCAGCTGGATTTCAGGGCAGGGCTCTTCCCCAGAGGGTGCTGGCACTGCCCAGGCTCCCAGGGATGGGCACAGCCCGAGGCTGCCAGAGCTCCAGGAGGGCTTGGACACCACTCCAGGGATGCCAGGTGGGATTTGGGGCTGGGCAGGACCAGGGGCTGCACCAGAGATCCCTG
This sequence comes from Fringilla coelebs, assembly GCF_963513975.1. Taxonomy (NCBI): domain Eukaryota; kingdom Metazoa; phylum Chordata; class Aves; order Passeriformes; family Fringillidae; genus Fringilla; species Fringilla coelebs. Next base: position 17,812,312 of record NC_140041.1, read on the forward strand.
GGGGTCCCTTGCAGCTCAGGATATTCCAGCATTCCCTGAGGGCTCTGCTCAGACCCTGGGCAGGGACCAAAAGGAGGGACAGCAGCACTCCCTGGGTGTGCACCCCAAACCCCCCCAGAGCCAGCCTCTCCAAGGGGACCCCCTCCCACCTCAGGGACACCACAGCTGGGCTCTCACTGGCTCCATTTGTGCCCCAAACCAGAGCGTGAGAGCAGCATTTGCTGTCCCTAGGATTGGAATCACAACAAGCTCCAGCATTTCCCCCTTTAGGGCAGACCCTCCTGGGCCAGGATGAGCTGCAGGTCCAACATTCCCTGTCCCAGAGAGGGGGATCCAAGCAGGGATGGGGAATTTCTCCTCCCTGAAAGCTCTTGTGACCAAGCACTTGAGAATGGAATGGGAAAAGTTGCTGTGATTGAGCTGCCATGAATGGCATGTTCACCTCCCTGCTCATCAGGAAGAATGTGGATCATGTATAAATACATGTCTGTAATTATAATCAGCATGTTTCATAAGAAAGAACAACCATTCTGGCTGGAAATTGGCTGTAAATTTCCATACCAACCTGAAATCTATTTTAAGAAAAGTGCAGAATGTGACTCAACAACTGTTGAATCAATACTTGCATGCAAGAAATCAGATATAAATTTGGGCAATGCTTTCAAGTAGTCATTTACCAGCAATTAATAAAGTATAAAAAAAAACTAGAGGAAAAAAATGAGCTTTTCCTGAGATTGACCACAATTCCAGCTCATTAAATTCTTCCCTTTTTTTTTAATGCAATGTTTGTCCTCATTATTTATCTCCACTTCAGAACAGAACACTTGTTCTCATGAAAACATAACCTTGTTCTCACACCCTTTCACTGCATGTGCCAAACTCAGTTTCAGACATATTTTGTTGGTATTCCACTAAAACTTGGAAAAACTGGAGACTGACTGACGTGAGGGAGCCATAAACTCCAGCACAAGATGCCAACAAAGTTCTCTGTGGGACCTGCTACAGCCAGCTGAGCTCCTGAGTGACTGAAAAACAGCCACAGGGAAAACTCTTCAGAGCCACACAGCAAATATTTACTGTTGTTAGAAAGTCTCCCCTATTAGACAAGGAAATAAATTCAGATTTATAAGCATTTTCCTGTAGCACAGACCTTTCTCTTTTACAGAACCAGGTCTAACTTAGGCCAGGTCTATCTGCAGCCACAACTGGCATCAATCAGAGCAGCTCTTGGTCCATGGAACCGAGATTAAACACCAAAGTGCTTTGGGAGAGGGGGATCAGAGCTCCCTCATGATTCCCCAAAAGCAAACTCTGCTTTTCCAGCCCTGCTTCTGGAGGTCAGCATGAGGAGCACCTTTTTCACCCCTCCCAAATAAAATCCCAAGGAGGAATCTCTGAGAACTTCAGTGTTCACTGCCCTTCCCAGCATTGGTCCTCATTCTTTTTGCAGTTTGACAAATTCAGCCTCTTTTTCCTCATTTCTGGCTTTTAAACAACCCAGGCTTCACCCACGGTGGTACAAAACCCAGGAGACAGAGCTGAGCCTGGGGACTGAGGTGAGCAACTCTACCCAGTGGATCATTCTATTAAAACAAAACAAATCAACCACCCCAAAGCAACCCCCAGCAACTTCCAGAGGCTGTCACAGCCTCCCTTTGCCATTTCAGAGCTCTGTGGAAATTCATTTTTAAGTCAGTTCAAAGCACCAAGAGCGCAGCAGCAAAAGGTACCTCAGGAATTATCCTAAGTGGATTTATGGACCTGTAAGTACCAAAATCTTTGCTGTGCTGCCCTGATTTTATAACAGATGCAGAGCAGTTGTGCAGCTGGAGAAACATCAATTATTGCTCCTGTTGACAAATAAACTGGGGGCCTGGGCCAAGCTCCTCCTGCCCAGACTGCAGCTCCTCCCTGCCCTGTTCCCTCCCCTCTTTATCTGAACCCAGAAGATGAAGAGGAACTCCTCGTTCCCTCCAATTTAATATGTTTAAAATTCAAGGCTCATTCTTGTGTCTCAGCCCATTTCTAATTAATTTCTGGGTTAGTGTTTTCATGTTTTCCATTTCGCTGAGCAAAACAGACTCCTGAGCTGTCCATCTCCTGCTGCAACAGAGATGGAGCTGGAGAACAACAGGAACTTCTCATTTCTTCAATCACCTGAGAAATGATGGCTCTGCAACCCAGCTCTAGGCTATCACTGAATTTCATCCTGGAACATTTTAATAACAAGAGAAATTGAGATTCCTATAACCAGTGAGTATTCATTACTGCAAAGTCACAGAGCAATCCCTTATAATTATATGGAGTGTCCAAAGCATTGACCATTGCAGAAAATTATAATTAAAGTTATTGAAATTAATTAGAAAAGGAGATTGTAATTAAATTCCTGTTGCTGGCACATAAAACTGCTCTGAAATTAAATACAATGGATGGCTCCTCCAGAAAGGGGGATGTGGTGGAGCTTTCTTCCTTATGCTATTCAAAATTAAAGTTAATTTTTATGGGAAGACTTCTTTAATAAAAATACTCAAAAATCTTTACATAGTGAAGTTCTGCTAGGATGATTTCCCTGCTCAAATCAAAAGGAATCAAGACTCACCTTTACCCACGAGGAAACTCACCCAGCCTGACCACAGCCTCAGGAGCCAGACTCTCAGATGGCTCCTCAGGCGGGGTGAATTTGAGGCAAATCTTTCCTAATTCCCACCTGCTGGGCTGGGGGATGAGCCAGGAGGGTTTGGAGCCTTCCAAAGCTCTGCTTTTCCCTTCCAGGGTTTGCCACCACCTCCTCATGTGCAGCTGCAGGTGGGCAGGGCAGGTGTGGCTGCTCTGAGCCCTCTCTGATGCCTGAAAGGCTGCCTGGAGCAGAGGCTGGGCAGAGTTACAGCAATAAATAGGTTTTTATGAAAAGCCCTTCACAGGACACACCTTGGGCAGTGCCAGAGCCCAGATGGGCTCCTGGCCATGAGTTCTCACACTTTGATCAGTTTGGGTCCATTTCCATGCTGGGGTTCAGTGTCCAATTCCAGCTCCAGGGGATGCAGTCCCACCCTCCCAGGTTGCTCTCCTCCATTCCCTGCTGTCTGCACTTTTTGGGCTGAAGCTGCAGCGGTGTCCTTGGTTGTGGGGCTGGAAAAGGATTGTTCTGTGGGACTGAGCTGTGAGGAGAGCTGCTGACACTTCACATGGAGCTCAGAGCTCTGTACCAATGCAGAGGCTGGAAAATAGGAAAGCTCAGACTGAAGGCATCATCTCCCCAGGCTCTTGTTCCCTGGAGAGGAGAATCCCTTTCCTGCTGTCCCTCCTGCCCCTCTCCCTGTTTGCCCTGCAGGGAGCACAGCACACCAGGAGGTTCTCACACCCCAGAGCTTCACTCCACCCCCTCTGACAGGGATGCTGTGACTGAAAACCCTGACATCCACTAAACTGGAGTGGGGAGAAATGTGGGGATTTTCATCACAGCTTCTGTTCCCAGGGCTGACTCAAAGTCCTAATTACTAACCTGGTTTTCCTCAGTTTAACATAGAATACTTGAAAATTGAAGGAGATGAAGGTTTATGCTGAAAGAAAATGTGATTGCTGCCACATAATTATGACAGAGTGAAAACTCCCACTGTGACTGCTGGAACTGCAGATGAGACACAGATCCATCAAAGGGAAAACTCATCCCACCTCGCCCTCCTTCATTCCTTCTTCCTTGGAACCCCTACTTTTGTCTGTGTTTATCACCCTGCCAATACTCTCCTGTTAATTTTTAGTGTCACACTGAGGGATTTGTGGGGGTTTCCTTGACAGTAATAACACAGCCAGACCAGAGCTGCCTGCAGGGTGGAAAGGTGCAAGGGCTTTTCAGCCTGTTGGTGTCAAACCTCGTGGCAAAGCAGGAGGTGTGAGAAAACCTTTTAAAAACACATTGATTTCCAAGAAAGCTTCTCTAATCTGGGCTGGAGACACTTGGATGCCAAGCCCTTGCTCAGGGAGGAAAATACCCCTCTGGGTTTTATTTGTGGAATTTTCTGAAAGTCTCAAAGCTTGGAAACTTTTCCACTTGTCTCAGATGCTGTCTTGGCACCAGCACAGGATTTCATCGTGCTGAAATTTCACTGCTCAACAGTGGAAACCAAATGTTTTTCCTCACAATCCTGCACTCATTCTCACTTGCAGAACAAGCATTTAGCAGCATATGTGTCCCTCTGGCCTTATGGTGCTGAGAAAGAAGATCCTGCTCTAGGAACAGGAAATTTGCCATGAGCTTGAAGCTTTCCTAACCACAGATTTGTAGGCAGTTACTGCTCCACGTAGCCACAAAGCATTAACTAAGTTTATTTTAATAAAAAATTCATTAAATTGCTATTAGATATAACCCAGAACATCCATCCCCCTGTCAAAATACGTGCTGTAAGTCTGCTGAGAGCTCCTCTCAGTAAAAGCCCATCGTGCCCATTACTCAATCCATAAATGATGGAATAATAGGTGAGGAGAGCAATGAATCAGGAGCAGAAATCTGCAGGAAGAGCAGCGCTCAGCTGAGAGCTGCAGCCTCAGTCTCCTCATCAAACATAAATCAGAGCTGGGTTAAAGCAGCCAGGACTTGACTGCAGTCCCAGGGAGAAGCCAGGAGTCACAGGAGGGTAAAACACCCAGTGAAACAATGTCTGGAGAGCTCCAGCCTGGGGGATCATTGCAGCATTCACATTTTCTGAAAAATCCCTTCACCCAGGATTTTTCTCCTGGGAAGCTGAGAAGCCTCAGAGAAAAAGGAAAACAATAATTATCTGATTTACTTCTCCTGTGCTTTGCTTCTTTGGAATGTGTTTGGACATTGTTTACCCACAGGTGATTGTTTCATTGGTTTCATGTGAATTGTTTTCACTCTTTGGCCAGCCAGTGCCAAGCTGTGTCTAGAGAGTCAGGAGTTTTCATTATTATCTTTTTAGCCTTCTGTAAGTGTCCTTTCTGTATTCTTTAGTCTAGTTTAGTATAGTATTCTTTAATATAATATAGTATCATAAAATAATAAATGAGCCTTCTGAGAACATGGAGTCAGATTCATCATTCCTTCCTTCACCCCACAAACTCCATAGGTCATGGACCTGGACTGATTCATGAAACTGAGCTGGGAGCTTTGGGAAAGGAAGCAAGAGCCAGTTGGTCAGTGACAAGGACAGGGGTGGAATGGCACTGGCAGGGGGTTCTGGCAGCACCCTAAATAACCTCAGTTTGTGCTGACCTTCCCTGGCCCCACAGCTCCTCCCTTGGGCACCAGCTCCTGCTCCAGGAGGTGGCCAGGCCCTGATGATTTCAGCCCAAGTGCACCTGGCTGTGCTGGCTGCCACAGCAGCAGGGATCTCCAGACTCCCAGGGGAGCCCAGGACTGGGATTTTTCCCCAAGGAGCCCTGGAGCTCAGCCCTGGGCCATGGGCGCTTCCAGAGGATCCTGTCCTGATCCATGCAGAGCCCAAAGCCTTCTCCATCCCAGTGCTCTGTGTGAGAGCACCTCCCTCTCATGGCCCTGGGAACCAGAAATCCAAAAGCCTTTTGCAGGGACCTCTCCCAGCAGCACTGGCCAAGCCTGTGAAAACTCTTCTCATTTTTGGCTGACCTTTCCCTGCAGCTCGAGGGCTCAGTCAGCTGCAGCCCCAGCCTGGCCAGACCCCTGGCATGAGGGATGGCTCAGCCCCCAGAGCAGCCCAGAGCAGCCTGGGCTGTCCCCTCTGGGTGCACACAAAGGAAAAGCAGCAGTTTGGAGATGGCCAGTTCATCATTTGTTTCTGTCAAGCCAAGTGAGGTCAATGCCACAGCCACAATATTGTCTAAATTCCATTAAACATGTCTCACAATTTCTTCAGTCTAAAAGGGGAAGGGGGGCAGTGGGGAAGCCCTAATTTTCATCCCTAAATGTTGAATTCTTCCATATCAACTCCTGATTCCAGCATTTGTCTGATCTTCCTGCTGGAGGGTGCATCTACAGCTGGGAACCTGCCTGAAAGCATCACAGAACAGAGCCAGGAACAGGGAAAGGAGAAACCAGATGGATGACTCTCCTCAAAACCATGGGAAAGGAGTGAAAAACAAAGGCCATTTGGGTGAGCAGTGGGGTGTTGAGACAGGGGGAGGAGGAATCTGAGGGCTGACCCAGAATTCCAGGGAATGACTTTGAAATGAGCTGTCTCTGATGGGCCTTTGCCTCCCTGATTCTAATCACAGCTTCCTTCCTGCCACGGAGCAGCAAGAGAAAGTCTGGCAGATTCTCCAGGTTCCAATGGAAAGTGTGGGTTACAGAAAATTTTAAAGAATTTGGAAATGCTTCAAAGAAATTGATGAAAATCTGTTCTGCTGAAAAATTCTCTAAATCACCTCTAAATTATTTGCTTGCCAGAGGAACAGTTTACATTTCAGGCATTTGGAGATTTCTTATGGTACAATCCAGCAAGGAACAGCGAAAAAGAATCTCAGTTAGAGCCTCTTTGGGAGCTCCCTTCGTTCCTGGAAGGAGCACTTTGCATTCCCCATGCAAGCCAGCCCTCCTGGGCAGCCCTGAGTCACAATTGACATTGCAACCGTGAACACTTGGTGTCCCTGAATGTATTTCATATATAAAATACATATTTCATTTATGAACATATTTAATTTATGAATATCTTTCATTGATGGCAATACCACACCCTGAGGGGCAGCACTGAGGACAGACACAAGGATGAGATGAAGACCATGGTAATTATTCTGGATATTCTCCAGATCTGCAGTTGCTTCTATTCTAGACATCTTCTAGAGGCAACCATGAAACGAAACCTTTACTCCAACGTGTATTCCAAAAAGTCTTTCAAGGCTCCACAGAGATAAAACTGTCTGAGCTCTTTTGGAGATTTACTGCCACGATGTGCTCACTTCATTTGTGATGGAAAGAGCCTGTTGGAGTTACCATTACTCATTACTTCAGCTTCTCCTACACTTTCATTTGTCCTCCTGCAACTCTGTGGAGTTTGCTCAGGCTATAAATAAAGGTCTCTGGGGATGCTGGATATTGCACTCTGAACAAAAATTTCAGTGACTCATTCTCATACATATTTTCTGCCATTATCTTCATCACGGGCAAATGTTCCCCCTCACTCCAGAGGGCTGGGAGGAGGGAGCTGGGATGGGATTCTTGGCAGATGTAGGTCAGGAAGCTCTTTCCTCACATGCCCTTGAGGGTAAGGTCTTTTTTACCCAACTGCCGGAGCAGTTTCTGCTTACAACCGAACATCCTCAAGGCTCAGAGCTGCTGGGTGGTTCCTGCCCAAAAAGGGCGAGTTTCTAACCAGGAGAGTGGTGCCAGAGTGACTGACAGGGGCAGTGACTTCATCTGGCATCACTGACTCGGGGGCAGGCGCTGCCTGCCGGGGCTGCTGCTCCTGGAGGAAACGTCACCAGTGTCACCCCTGATGACAGCAAACACCAACTCAGGGCTTGGAATGGGCCAGGGCTGTGCCAGCACTGCCTGGTGGGGACACCAATTCCCCAAAGAACCCCCCACATCTCAGCCCTTCCTCAGATTATTCCTAAAAGACAACCTCTGTGTGCTTGAAAAGGTGTATTTTATATAAATAAAACACAGGGATCAGAAATCATTGGCAATGTGCAAAACCAGGAGGGTGCTGCTGATGCCTCAGCCTCTACAGACTGCAGTGTCCATGGGTGCTCCCAGCTTTCCCAAAGGCTCCCAGGACTGTCCCTGTGCTCCTGGCAGACCCAGGCACAGCTCTGCTCTCAGCTATTCCCCTGCCATTTTCCTGCACACAGTTACTCACCACTCACTCTTTGCACCCCCGATGAGGAGGATGAGGGGATTTCATCCAGGACAGGTCCCTGGCTGGGCAGGGATGGTGCACTGCCCAGTGCTGCTGGGAGCAGCTCCTGGAGTGATCCTGGAAAGGAATCCATCATTCCTGAAGGATCAGAGCTGCTGCCTTCAGCTCACTTCTGTTTCTGACTCATGGTGACTTCTGACACCTTCGGGAATATCTCTTGCGGTGTGAAAAAAAGGTAAATTCCAACAAAATCCTCCTCATTCTCTTGGTTAGGCTGCAGCCCCCCTGGGCTTTGTTCTTGGAAAGCACTTCCAGAGTGGACAGGAAAGCTTTCCAGGAAAAGGCCCTGCCCTGGTGTGCCTGGAGCCCAGCCCCTGGGGAAGGTGGGGATGTGTTTGGGAGCGCTGGGAGCTGCTCCTGCCCCGGGCAGTCCCTGCAGCTCAGCCCAGGAGCTTCCAGAGCTCCCAAATTCCAGAGCCCAAAGGAGCTCCCAGAGCAGGCAGATCACCCCAGCCAGACCTGCAAAGGTGCTCTGTGTTTTCTAAGCCCAGGATTTCCCTGGATGAGCCCCTGTGACCCCAGAGCCTCTCCTGCTCCCACGTCAGCTCAGGAGCATGGGGAGCAGCAGGATCTGCTCAGCTCCACCAAATAAACATTCCCATTGCTCCCCTGCTGCCTCCACCATCACACAATGCACAGTGCAGTTTGCTTTCATACCTACTGCACATTTAGTCAGAATTAAATAGAATTAGGTCTTTCCCAGTTGCTGAAAGTGTTGATATAATTATTCCAAATCTTGACAGGAAAAAGAGAGAAACAGATGTTTTCTCTCACCTAATTTTTCTCTGGAGAAATAAAGACTGGTTATAGATTTTTATGGCTTCTCAGAAGAACAAAATACGGGAAAATAACAGATTCATGAATATTTAACATTAATTCAAAGAAGAGTGCAGTGTTCATTTAACAGAAAATACAAGCCAAACTAATTCTCTTCTTCAAAGCTCTCAGAGTTCCACCTATAGTTTGTGTTCTGGCTACTGAGAGTTCAACTGATGCACTGGGTAACACTGAAAAACACATTTAAACTTTGAATTTAAAAGGAAAGATTCCTTGATTTGTCTCTGACACTCATCTCTAAGAGACAGAGTAGCACATGCCTCTTTAATTTGCTCTGAGGAGTGTGAAACCACTAATGCATAATTTAAAGTGTGATGAGGTGTTTGTGCATTCCAACTCTGCTGTGAAGGAGGAGAAGCAGCAGCACTTCCACCCCTGGCTCACAAGCTGATGTTAATAATGAGAAAAGGGAATATTTTGGTTCACTCCTTAACAGGAGGGTCCAGATCCCCTCAGAAGAAAAGACACAAAAGAGACATTTTCTCTCAGCAAGTTCCAGACTTTGGGATTGTGCAAAATTCCCTCTCCAGCTGGATGTACAGCTTTAAGGACTGGCACATTTGAAGATCTGACAGAAGTCCTGGTTCTTTTTGCTTTATTTTCCCAAAAGTTCTTCCTTTCATTCCCTTCCTGTAGAGCAAAGAGCTCCTCTTTGTCCTTTGCTTCCTTATTATCCTGATGTTTTCAACCCTGCACCAAAAGCAGCTTTCTGTCCATTTGCAATCCTTCTCCAAGGAATTCTGCCCTTTAGCATTATTATTTTTGCTGCAATGAGTTCAGCAAAGGAATGACTGGGTAATTATTGAGCTAGGGAGGAGGAATACAAATTTCCAGCTCCTCAGGGAAGCAGCAGGATGGGGAGTTTAGACTTCCTTCTCCTCAGAGATACCCATATTAACAAAACTAGATGTCAAAAATGCTTCAAGGTTAGAAAAACTGCTTAATTCCAATAAAGATACCCTAAAATAGAGCTAAATACAGATTAATTAAAAGGAACAGATAAAATAGATGACAGATTGACATCAACCTCACTGAACTAAGATCTTGGTCCATATTTTAAGGCCTGTATTATTGCAAATATAAAAGTCATTCCCTGCCTCTCCCAGGCATTTTCATCAAGGCAAAACATCAGAATGGGGTTGTACATCAGCCCTGGAAGATGAATTTCAGTGTTCAGCAGCAGTGATGCCCAGCCACTCACTGGCTAGAAGACATTTATGCTGCAATTTCCAGTTCTAAATGTCATAAAGCTGAAATTAAGTACTGTGCACACCATGATCAGAGCTCAGTGATGTGGAGAGAGGTGGAAAATAAGTTTATGTTGTTTTTTTTTTTTTTAAGGAAATATTGATCTTTCACGCAAATATCCAACCTGGAAAATTAAAGTTGAAATTTAAAAGTCCCAGGGCTTTGGGCACCAAATTGCTGTGACCTCTTACAGGCAGAATAAACCATCAGGGTATTTAAAAACAAGGGGAGGGCAGTCATTGGCACAGAAATAATCCTGGTGCACAGGTCAGGAGGAGTTTCCAGAAGTTTCTGAGGTCTTGGGGCGCTTAAAGGTGAAGGTGAAAACTCTCAGGACAGCAAAATTCCCACTCAGCCCAGAAATCTCTGAAAAACCCCCTTCCCAGCCACGTTTCTGTTGTGTTCCAAACATTCCTCTGGGCTGGGTACCTCAATCTTAGAGCACAGAAATCACTGAGGAGGAGGCACAGAAATGAGATTAATTACTGCTGACAGCATGAGGAGCTTTATCCAGCCTGAATTCACCTCCAAGTTTATTTCCTGAGGTGTGGAGATTTACAGCACTGTGGTCACCTCAGCCACTTTATCAGGGCTTGTTTGATGAGCCACAGACACCTCTGAGCTGCTCTCATCTTGCTCAGCCCTTGGCACAACGTTGGTTTATGCCAGTGAGGAGCAGGAGCTTTGTGCTGTGTTTAAAATGGTTTGCTTTTTCCAGCATTTAATTCCTGCCCTTTTAATCTCAGGTTAAATATTTTCAATGAAGTTTAACTTGTTTAATGTAAATAAATATACCCAGCCTTTTTTAAAAAGGACTGGGCAATCTGTATTGATTTGAATTTCTCAGGTCTAGAAAGCTCAAGTTTATTCCATTATAATTCTATCCCAAAAGAGGCAAGTTCTGAAACAGCTGAAATGTGGAGCAAAGGGAAGGATCCTTCCAGGAGAGCCTGGTGTCCCCTCCAGCCTCTCCACCAGAATTCAACTTTCCCCTCTCCTGGCTCCCCTAAATTCCCTGAAATTTGGATTAGAACTCTGGCAGATTGCAGAGCCAGAGAGTTCCCTGGGTTTGGATCCTCTCCAGGAGGGATCAGGCAGAAATCCTCTTTCCTCAGGGCAGTTGGGCAGAGCTTTGGGAGGGATTTGCACTTCCTTTGGCCAGGAGGTGCCCCTGGGACAGGCAGGACCTGCCCTGCTCCTGCTCCTCCCCTCTCCTCCAGGCCCCTCTCTTCTCCCAAACACTGATTTTCCCACCCCAGCCAAAGGCACAGTCCCTTGCTGGCACCTCAAAGCCTCTGAGATAAGACCTCCATCCACAACTGGGAAATGACTGATAAATGTTGAGAGTCTCCAGCACAGTTCTGACAGAGATGCACAGTGAGAAAAAAACATGGTCCAGTCTGGGCAATGGGCCTGCAAAGTCTGGGAGGGGATTTAAGAGCCAGTGACAGTGTGAAAATCATTATATTTTAGTTAATTCTACCCCAAAAATGCTCTTGAAATCCTATTTACATTAAAATGACAAGCACTGAATAACTACAGAAAAAAAGATTAATCCAAATTGCAAGTGTGTGCAATCCTGTTTTGGCAAGTTCCAGCTAATAACCTTGGCTGTTAATGCAAACCTCAGAGATATTTCCCTTACTCTGAAAATAAACCCACAAGGCTCTAAATATCACCATTGGACAACTGCAAATTTGCATTTTAAATGCATTTTTTCTCTTCTCATCATGGAAATTCCTTTTCCTGGGTTTCAGGGTTTGTGTGTGCCAAGGAAATGTGTTCCTTGTTAATCACAAAAGGTGAGGAAACCATAATCCAGTGTATTTCCAATGTCTGTGGGAAGATTTTATAATTCTGGCTGAGAAAAAGAGGTTTCCCATGAAGGACAAAGTTCTGCCCCTCAGAAAGAACGGAAATGAAGGAAATACATTTTGTGGATGGCACTGTGTGATTTTTTTTTTTGTGATTTCCAGAAGAAAGACTTGAGGAAGGAGCCTTGTACCAGCTCTGCAAAGGTCCAGTACCAACCTTATCCACTGTAATTAATGAAACAAGCAATAATTAAGTGCAGCTCTGTAGCTAACACTGACGTTTCTATCAAAAGCAGACAAATTAACATCTTTTTATCAATGTAGTTTTAAGGACCTCCCTACAGAGAAGCTCTGTTTTGAACACAATCTAGAGCCAAGCATTCACACGTTCTCAGAGCTGCAGATACAATTCTCCACCCCAGGAATCCAAACACCCACCCAAAATCACACAGAAACCCTCCCCAAGCCCAGCTCCTCACCCCAGCGCTTGGCAATGCTCTGGGAGCAGAGAAGGAGCAGAGCAGAGGGATGGGAAGGCTCCAGAGGGGCTGTGCCACACTGCATGCAGGTATTCCCATGGAGATATTCCCATGCAGATATTCCCATTGAGATATTCCCATGGAGATATTCCCATTGAGATATTCCCATTGAGATATTCCCATTGAGATATTCCCATGGAGATATTCCCATTGAGATATTCCCATTGAGATATTCCCATGCAGATATTCCCATGGAGATATTCCCATGCAGATATTCCCATGCAGATATTCCCATGGAGATATTCCCATGCAGATATTCCCATGCAGATATTCCCACTGAGCTCCTGGCTCAGCTCATCCCCATGCCCAGGCAGGAGCAGGGCTGCCAAAGGCTCTGGGAGTGTCTCTGCTGTGCCTCAGAGTCAGATCCAAGTGCCAGCACATGTTTTAACATCTGCAAACGAGGGGAAGGAGCACAGCCCCTTTCAAAGCTGAGCCATGTGAAAGGGCTCCTCTGTCAATGGAGGAGTCATTGAAAAATGACTCTGGGAGCCTTATTGAAGTATAATTGACTAGGATCTTTGGGATATTGAATTCACTTTTTCATTGAACACTGTGATTCATCTGGATGAAAGGAACTCTGCCATGGATCCTGTCTGCACTTCTCTGAGCAGGTGTCTTTGACTGGCTCCAACCTGTGGCAGAAAATTTTCCCTTTTCTCAGAGTGCCTATTCCATCCCTCACCCCCAGGCAGAGTTAGTGCTGGTGTCTGAGTTTCAATACATTTGGTTCTCTTACAGCACCTGCTGCTGAAGATCTCACAGCAGTCTGTGAGCATTCACCAGCTCAGGCTCATCATCATCCAGGGTTTGTTTTTCATGCCTGGTGAGCAGGGCTGTGAGAACACACCTGGCTCCTCCAGGGGCTGTGGGAGATGAGCCACAGCTTTGTCTTCCTTTGGCCCCTGGAATGGGATTTTTCCATCTGTTCTGTCCTCCAGAGGGCACAGAAAGCAGCACCAGGAAGGGAAGCAGACCCTTCCCAGTGCTGAGCAAATGTTTCAGCCCAGCCATGAGCAGCCAGGACCTGTTCCCTTCCCTCTGCTGTGGGCACCATGTCCTGGGACCAGCTGGCTCCTGGAGGTGGCTGCTGAAATGCTGTTGAAAGCTCTGGTTCCTTGGGGCTGCCCAGTCTGGCTGGAGTGTGCCCAAAGGCAGGCAGCAGCTTCAGGGCACTCTGTCCCCCTTGGCAGGCTGGGCATGTCCCACACGATGCCAGCTGACAGTTCACATCCTCACAGAGCTTTCCTTGTCCAGCCTCTCCCATCCTGCACTGATCACATTTCTCACGTGCCAAAGGCTGTAACAGGTTTGTTCTGACCTGATGATCTCATCAAACCACTTTAAATGGGTGCAGCTCAGCCCCCAGCAGAGGGAGGCTGCAGTGGCTCCGTGCCCTCCGTGCCACCAGGATGGCACCGGGTGGCACCAGGGCAGAGCCCCCAGCCTGAGGAATTCACAGACAAGGCACAGAAGCACGGTCAGAAGTCCCAGGCAGAGCTGAGAGTGGAGCCCAGAGGAGCTGGAAGTGTGAAGGATGGATGCCCCAAGTCCAGCTGCTGCCAGCACTGAGAGCTCTGCTTGGACAGGGCAGGGCAGAAAACCTGAGGTGCAGCTCATAAATCCAGGGTTTGCTCCTCTCCCCTCCAGCGACTCCATGGCATTATCCTGTCATTCTTGTGAGAGTCTCAAAGGGAAGGTTCTGAACAACAAAGCTTTGCCACAGCCCTGTGCTGGGAGGGCCACACCGACATCTGCCATGAATTCCCTGACTAAAATTCAACTTCTGTTTACAAGGTTTGTCCTCAAAACCAGCAGTCAGCTGCAACTCTCAGCCATAGCTGCCTTATTAAATATGAAGTTTTTATTTTAAATGCAGTACACTTTGTAACAGGAAAATCAATATAGAGTAACCCAGAGTACAGCAGACAACAGCTGGAGGACGTAATCTGATGACAGAAAGTTGAGAACAGGATTTTGGCAGTTTTATGTTCAGCAAATCTCTCACTTGTTGTTTTTCATGGCACTGAGTTCTAAAGATCTGAGATTTCTCCCCGAAGCTTCACAAGATGAAGAAACCAAGAAACCACTTTCAACATTAAAGGCTGTTATCTACAGAATAAATCATTACTTATATTTTGCTTTATAGGCTACTGTAAGAGGATGACTCTTCCCAGAGCTACGATGAGTTAACAACATCGGTGACCTCAGAGCCCTGAGCAAAGACTCAGGGAGATAGTTCAGCATCAGAGGACTAAAGGTAAAGTATTTCCTAAAGTAAATCCTTGTCTCTGCCTTCCCCTGGGCTGTGGGTGGGGTACTCAGCTCTGCTCAGGGCTGGGGTTCACAATAAACTCTGCCTGGAAAAGTTACAGAGGTGGAAAAGAGGAGACGAAGGCACAGAGGTGCCTTGTACAGGAGTACAGAACAGCATCGAGATTTTACTGACCTGTTACAATTTTATTTCATTATCGGATTCTTAATTAGAAACAAATTTTATGCCGTCATTGAATATTGAATAGCAATACTGAATAATGAATAGTACAAATAAACCAGGGATTTTTGGAACCAGGCTATTTGTCCTTAGGAGATGATTAGCTCTCTAAAATGATATGTGACTCACAAAATAAACTGCAATATATTTCCTTAACGGGCAAAAGGGTAACAGATCATTTTGTCCTGAAACTGCTTTTTTCACCACGTCCCACCGAGGAAATTCCTTCTCAGATAATGCAGCTGGTTTCTTACAGGTTTGCACTGCAGGGTCCTGTGGCCAACGAGTTAAAGATCGTGATGTTCCCCCGCTGTCGCCCGGCCGGCATTGCCGTCTAGTGCTGTCCCCTCCCTGCTGTCCCCTGCTGTCCTCTCACTCACTGCTGTCCCCTCGCTGTCCCCGCACGGCCACCGCAGGGTCCCCGCACTGACAGGGCACTGTCACCAACAGCCACTGGCAGTCCCCGCACTGTCCCCGCACCGCCACCGCCGCGGCACTGTCCCCGCACTGTCACAGCCCAGCCACCGACAGTCACCGCCCTGGCCCCGCACCGCCACTGGCCCCGCACGGCGGAGCCGTGCAGGAGCCTGGAGCCAGCCGTCTGTCCCTCTGTCCCTCTGTTCTCTCTGTCCCTCTGTCTCTCGGTCCCTCGGTCCCTCGGTCCCTCTGTCTCCCTGTCACTCTATCTCTCTGTCTCTCTGTCCCCCGGTCCCTCGCTCCCTCTGTCCTTCTGTCTCCCGGTCCCTCTGTCTCTCTGTCCCTCTGTCCCCCGGTCCCTCTGTCCCTCTGTCACCCGGTCCCTCTGTCCCTCCGCCTCCGGCGCGGCCGCTCCGGGGCCAGCGCAGAGCCCGCCCCGTGTCAGGCACGGCAGCAGCGCAGCTCCCGCGGCTCCGGGCAGGATTGCTGCTCTGCTGCTGCTCTGCTGCTGCTCTGCTGCTGCTGCTCTGCTGCTGCTCTGCTGCTGCTGCTCTGCTGCTGCTGCTCTGCTGCTGCTGCCGCTGGCAGCGGCCCCGCCGGGCAGTGCCGGAGCGCGGAGCAGCCCCGTGCGGGGCGGTGCGGCGGCTCCGCTGCCCCGGCTGTCCGGAGCAGCCCCGGGCGGTGGCTCCGGGCTGCCCGTGCCGGAGCTGCGGCTCCCCGGGACCATGAATTCCCCTGCTCGCACTGCCCGCGGCTCTGCAGCCACTTCGCGGGTCCAGAGATGACTTTGAGCTGACTCGCCGAGGGACGCGACCCCAGCTTGCTATGGAGGATGAATTTTAAGATGAATACCTACCTTGGCGATACATCCAATACATCAATACCGGGATATTTCAAAGGCTCTGCACTAAATTACGGCAATTTTTCTGCAAACAACTCCAACGAGACGGGAAGCGACCTGGATTCACCTGCCCTGGCCACCAGCAGGGCGATCATTGTGGGGCTGATCCTCGGTGCCTTTATTCTCTTTGCTATCATAGGTAATATCCTGGTAATTCTCTCAGTGGCTTGCAACAGACATTTAAGAATCCCTACGAACTATTTCATCATTAACCTGGCCATAGCAGACCTGCTGCTGAGTTTCACTGTCCTGCCGTTCTCTGCCACGCTGGAAGTGCTCGGCTACTGGGCTTTGGGGAGGATATTCTGTGACATCTGGGCAGCGGTGGATGTGCTGTGCTGCACAGCCTCTATTTTGAGCCTGTGTGCCATTTCCATCGACAGGTACATCGGGGTCCGCTACTCCCTGCAGTACCCCACGCTGGTCACCAGGAGAAGGGCGATTTTAGCTCTCCTGGCTGTCTGGGTCCTGTCCATGGTGATTTCCATCGGGCCCCTGCTGGGCTGGAAGGAGCCGGCCCCGCAGGACGACAGGGAGTGCCGGATCACCGAGGAGCCCTTCTATGCCCTCTTCTCCTCCCTGGGCTCCTTTTACATCCCCTTAATCGTCATCCTCGTCATGTACTGCCGGGTCTACATCGTGGCCAAGAGGACTACCAGGAACCTGGAAGCTGGGGTGATGAAGGAAATGTCCAACTCCAAGGAGCTGACCTTACGGATTCACTACAAGCACGTTCACGAGGACTCCTTGAACAACACCAAGTCCAAGGGCCACAACCCCAGGAACTCCTTAGCTTTCAAACTTTTAAAGTTCTCCAGAGAAAAGAAGGCGGCCAAGACGTTGGGAATCGTGGTTGGCATGTTTATCCTGTGCTGGCTCCCCTTCTTCATTGTCCTGCCACTGGGTGAGTTGGGGATGTGAGGGCAGGGGTTGGGGTGGCTTTTCTGGATCCCTCAGAAATATCTTGGAAAGGACTCAGGTGGATGAGAAGGAGATTCTGTTGGGAGAGCTGCCGTGAGCAGATGAAAGGAAGGGAATGAAAGGGAAGGAACTCCCGACGTGCAAAGAGCCACGCTGGGACTTTGGGAAGTGTGCAGCTGCACAAAGCTGCTCACCCACAGTCCTCAGGGCCTGTGTCACCCCAGGGGACAATTTCTCCAGGGTTCATATCTTAAATCCCCTTTGTGTTGTTCATTTGAATTGAATTAGGGTCAGAAACATTACCAAAATGCTTTACCCGAAATCCTAGATGAGACCAGAGAGCTGCAGCGCTGCAGTGTTGGGGGTTCAGGTCACTACCCCGGGTTTGGGATGAAACACAGTAGGATTTTGGCATTTTAAGATGCTCTCACTGGAAATAAACTCAGTTAATTGTGAGGGGCAAAACTCCCCTGAGCTTCGGGAAGCTGAAAAGTCCTAGTTGTGAGTTCAAACATTACTGATCAAATCCCAAAAGCAAAGGAGATCCCACAGATCCCAAGGCAGGTGCTCGTTGGTGTCACCAGCTCTCGTTTTGGACACTGCCATGGGAGCTTTTGGCAGCCACTTTGTTCACTTTCAACTTTAAAATACTGTTCAAGCATTGGCATAGCCTTAACACATTGCTCAGTGTGCCCAAAGCTGTGAAATGTTCTTGTATTGTTTTTATTATTAGCACAACCTCTGAAGGGGAGTATCTCAAGATATTCAATTACTGAGCTCTCAGAAATAGCTGTCCAAAATTCATTTCTCTGAGACAATCTGGCAGCCTAATTATGGAAAGAGGTGGATAGAGAAAGGGGAGAAAAAGCCTTTATTAATGTTCTGTATTTGTGTTTACTTAGTTACCCAACCAAAACATTTCTGATTGAGTAGTAAGCGAATATTTTTAGAGATTGTTGTAGAAAACTAAACTGAGTTCAGCAGCCTGGTGCTAGTGGAGTATTATAAAACTATAATCTCTGTGTATCATTAAGAATCTTTACTGCTTCAGCTACTGCAGGGCAACTTTGTCATCTCTAGCTTATTATACTGAATTTTAAAATCTTTATCACTCAAGACTTGCATAAAGGTCACGTTAAGGATGTGAAAAATTACAGACAGAAGGAAAACTGTAAGTAAAGTTCTATTTGGCTACTGAAGTTTAAGTCCTTGTACTGGCTCTTAGAGGAAGTTTATAACATAAAACAAGCAAAAATACCCAGCTCTGGATGGAAATGTGTTTCACCATATGTAGCAGTATGAGATTTGTTGCAGTAGGTCATGATCCCCTGATAAAGCAGATGCCCTCCTTGGCTTTGAGTTATTGAAGGAAAAAAAGCAGCTGTGAAGACAGCAGCTCGTGTGGGTGGGTGGCAGGAGCCAGGACTGACACCCCTCAGCCAGCCCAGGTGTGGAGCAGCCCAGCAAAAACACAGACACAGGGCAGGAGCAGGGGGAGCCACCAAGCAGCTCCAGTTATTGACCCTCAATATCTCAACTGTCAGCTTTCCCTTTGAGGAGTTACTCCAAATCTCCTGGGCTCCATGGGAGGTTTAGTGAGAGGCTGTTAAACCACCTGAGGGAGAATTGATTGCTTGCCAGGACGTGATTTTATCTCCTGTGTAAACTGTGCCAAGGCAGCAGTGGGTGACAGGCCAGAGCCTCCAGCACAGCACCAGGGCTGGCTCAGGGGCTGGGGGACAAACACAGAGCTGGGGACAAACACAGAGCTGGGGACAAACACAGAGCTGGGGACAAACCCAAAGTTGGGGACAAACTCAGTGCTGGGGACCAACCCAGAGCTGAGGAGCCCAGCCCAGGGCTGTGACCCCAGCACGCCCAGGGTGGGACACTGGCACCCCAGAGCCGAGGGCAGGAAGAGCTGCAGGGGTGAGCTCTTGGCAGTGCCCTAGAACTGCTGGAATCCCATTGCTGTCAGAAACCCTCTGGCTGGAAAAGGGGGGCAGAGGGGGTCCACAGCACCCCATCCAGCATCCAAATGCATTTCCACAGTGGGTGTTTTCCCTTGGTTTTGCTGACTAGGAATAGGCTGGGCTTATCCCTTGTCCCGGATTTTTCTTTTTAAATTTATGATGCAGCACTGTCCAACCCCTGTATTTTTATCTCTGTGTATCAGTGCAGAGCCACTTGAGGATGTCAGGCATGATTCAAGCATTGCTCACTAGGACAGGTGGGAAAAGTCAGTTTCCTGATAGGCACAGTGCAGCTGCTCTCAATCCAGCAGAGGGGAAAGCAGTAGGGGAAGAATTCCTAAGTGAGCTGCACTCTTCAGAGCAGGAATCTTTTGCTTTGTGTCTTGAAGACACAATTCAGTGAAATGCTATTAAAAACCCTTTAGAGAGCACCCAGTGGTATGAAATCAATTCCTGGGATAGGCCAACTGTAGGATCCAAAAGGTGCTGATGTTTTCCAAGCTCTCCACTGGTCCCTGGGCTGTCCAGCTGAGACAGCTCCCCTTCCTGCAAGGACAGGCTTCTCCCTCACCTTCTCCTTCTCACAGCTCCTGTTTGCCCCAGTGACCCAAATCACAGCCTCACATCTGCATCCTTGCTATTTCTCCTTCTGTTTCTCTGCTCCCTGTTCCCCCCAGTAACTCCATGGCTCTGCAGGAGGGTGTTGGCAAAGCAGCTCGGGATTTCTGTGGATCCAAGCACAAAACATCTGCCAAGCTGGTAAATGTTATTTCTGCAGCACCACAGCCCCAGGTCTGAACAAATCTACGTGGATCTAGCAGTTTCTTCCTTGGTATTCTTAGCAATTCCATGAGTTTCCCAGGCAAAATTATTCTTCTTCCAGTCTGGCATTTCAATTTATTCCACAGCTCCCCATTTGATATTCCAGCCCAGAGTTACTCCATCAGGTGGCAGCTGTGCCTGGGAGCAGCTGTGGTGCTGAAAGCAGGCAGATTGCTTGGAAAAATGAAAAGAAATTATATCAATGCTCCCAGAGCGTTTTTCAAGCAAAAATCCCAAGGAAACCTCTGAATCCAGTGCAGACAGGAACTCCAGCCTTAACAGCACAGGCACTGAGCAGCATTAAATCCTCAGCACTGAATTACCCCCAGCCAGGTCTGGGGCACTGAGCTGTGCTGCCTTCAGCACCTGGGGATGCAGAACTGGGGTCAGAGAGAACTGTGTGAGAAATTTGGGTTATTCCTCTATTGGATATTCTGTCCAGACAGCAATGGAGCTGCAGAACATCCTGGCTGCACATTTATAAAAGCTCCCTGGCTGTGCAAACAGTCACCCTGCCACTCAAAATTGTTTGTGATTCACCTTAAAAAAAAAAAACCAAAGACATTTGTGTCTTTAAAACAACTTCTTGGGCCATAAATTCAGTGACTCAGCTTCGAGGAGTAAATATCTTGGTTTTTTAAAATAAATGTTTCTTTTCATCCCTTTCATACAAATTCTTCCTTAGGCAGCAGGACTACATTAAATATTCATTGCTGATAAATGATGAGTAAAAGAGATTCTTTTTATATAAAGGCTAGAGCCCTGCAGAGCTAAGGTAACACTCATTAAAACTCTCTCCTTTAGGCAATGGAGGGACCAATTTTATGTCAATACCTTTGTTTAAAAAATGAATGCAAAATGATGGATTGTATAAGGAGAGGTTTAGTGTCACTCCTGTAAATTGAGATATCAGAGCAGACTTCCCAGTCTTCTCCCAGACATTCCCAGAGGGAAAACTCACCAGGCACTTAACCAGGGCACTTCCCCAGCCTGCTGCATCATCCCAGTGGAGATCAGAGCAGGATGCACTGCCCAGTTCAGAGCCTGCTCCCAGAGATCCTGCAAAGAAAAATACAACTCTTGGAAATGAACTGACATGGGGGAGGTCCCAAGAGCCCCAGGATGAAGATACACCTGGTGGGACTGTCACTGTGGATCAGGCTTTTGGAATCTCTCTGTAAGTAATAAAAAATAACATAAAGTGTTCTGCACATTGAAGGTCAGCCAACACGAAATTATTCCTGAAATAAAATGCTGTTTAAGTACAGAATGTAGATTTATGTTATGTCAGTCCAACCTCTGAAATACCAAATTAGGCCCCTTGGTTTCCATGGGAAACCCTTCCAGGCTTTAGGTCTGGTGCTGGCAGTGCCACTGGGCTCTGCTCTCTGCAGGGCTTTAGGCCTGGCTTATCTTCACCTCATTTGCCTCCTCCTCCCCTCCCTGAGCAGTCCAGCTCTCGAATCGATGACCTCGAGTTAATAGTTACAGAATTCAGATAAATTCATGAGATGTGGCAATCTGGCAGGTCAATCCTGGTGCAAAGTTCAGGAACTGGACAATCAAACATCAGAGGGCATTCACTGAGCAGCACAGAGTGTTTTGGCACGTGGGGAGCAGCAGATTACTTTGGGATGATTTCTTTTCCTACTGAAACAGCCTCCCTTAAGCCCTGGGTTAAGCCTTTGCTTTGCAAAGAGTATCAGTTACCAGTCACTTACAGATGTCTGGGGTTTAGGACAGAGTTGTTATCAAAGGAGGGGAAACTACACAAATTCCTGGCTAATTCCTCCCTAGGCTTTGGATTTGTCTGTCAGAGGAACAAAGGGAAATCCTGCAGTGGTCAGTGTGCCAGAAAAAAATATACAGAGCAATGCAGGAAAAAATCCAGAGAAATCACCAGTGCTGACCCTTCAGCCCCAGGGATGGCAGCAGCTCCTGGGCCAGGAGGGCAGAGGGATCCAAGGAAAAAAATGCCAGGACTGATGCAGTGAGAGGAAACCAAAGGCAGGAGGGAAGGGTCTCAGAGGAAATGTTGCTTTTAGGAGGGCAGCTGGACATGAGGGGTTTGCAAACACTTGAGGAGCTGCTCAGGGTGGAGGGCACAGGAGCAGCACTGAGGAAAGGGACACAAATCCAGATGGTCCTAAAGCAGCTGAGGCCAGAGCTCAGGGTCTCAGGTGCTTCAGGTGAGATACTGCCAGGACCAAAGAGCCAGGAGGGTTTCCACATCTTTACTAAAATAATCCTGTGTGACCCCCTGCAAGGTTTGGAACTGTTTTATTTGACTTCCAAGTGAGCCCCAGGAGCTGGAAAGCAAGAACTATCCATCTCTGAGGGAGCAGAGACAGCCCCTGTGCTGGAAATTCATCCAGCACATCTGTAACAGGGCTCAGCTCCATGCTGGAGCCAGCCATGGCCAGGACAGATTGGCTCAGCTGTCAGGCAGAGCCAAGGGGGAGAGAAAACACCAGAGCATGTTCAGTAATTGCAGATATTTTAGTACAATACATGCAATGTCAGCAGGCTCAGATCAGCTTTTCTAGACTCCCTCAATCAGCCAATCCCTTGCAAAACAAGGACAATCTTGGCTCCTGGTCAGTCTAGTCAGGAGTTGCTGGAGTCTGTAACTCTTTTGGACTAAATAATAACAATAATAATGCAGTGTTTGTGTCCCTGTGCACTGCCAGCTTTAGAGACTGAACAAGATTCTGACCAAAACTGATCCTGGTTTTATCCTATTTGTCTGAGGGCAGCACATTTTAAACACAGGTGAGTTCTCTCAGTGGTGTAAGTCACAAAGCTGGGCTGGGCTGAGAGGTGGTGCCCAGGGCAATAATTCTGTGTTTAAATCCAAGGCACTGTTCCTTCAGAAATCAAATGTAGCTGCTGTGCCTTGCAACTGCTTGTAATGCAAGGAGGTGTAGCAGCTCTGGGGTTCAGGAAAACATCTCATGCCTATCTGTGCTCCTTCAAGTCCTGTTTTATTTTGGCCACTCCAGATAAGTTTCTATTTTCAGAGCCTTTCAAAAGCTCTCAAATTTGAGTCATTGTGAATGAAGTTCATGCTGTTCTCACTGCAGTGATTTGCTCATCTGAAATATGAGGCATCTGCTACAGGTTGTCAGTCCTAGGACATAAATTCCTCACAACCAGGACACTTTGGAGCTCTCAGCAACCTTGGATGGTGGAAGGTGTCCCCCTTTAAGGGGGCCCTTTAAGGTCCCTTTAAACCACATCATTCCATGATTCCAGGATGTTCATGATGCACCTATCACTACTCTGAGAATGACAGCTGCCAGATTTGGAGCCCCACCAGAATTGTATGCTACCCATTGTTACCTATAATTCACCCAGTTTCCCTTTCATTTTCCTTATTGAATTTGATTCTGCTTATTTTGGATGCTCCCTGTGTTTCTCAAGATCATTTTTCACTGTTTTCCAGCTGTTTTCCCTGTTATCCTAGTCCTCTTCTCCAGCAGCCTCCCAGCTTGACCAACCCTAAGTTTTATAACCACTCCACTCCACTTCATCATCTACTATTTGTAAACATCTACTGTTTGGGGTTTTTTCCTATATTAAATAAGTCATGGGGAATGTAAACAAACACTGAATGCTGGAAAGGAAGAAATCAGGAGCTTTAGAAATCCAATTAGCTCTAAAACCTTGGCACACTGGCTTGGCTGAGCCCGCGGTACGAAGGGCTGCAGGAAGCTTAAACAAAAGGCAACCACATCCTTTCAGCACACTCTAAACTCACAACAGCTCTCTCAGGAGCAAACTATTGCTCCTGCAGGGAGGATTGTGCTGCCTGTGCACACAGTGGAGGTAACTCAGCCACCAGCAGCTGCCAGGAGTCGTGGCTCCTGCAGGAACCACGGGGGAACGCGGAGGTTGCCAGCCTGGAAAGTCTCGTGCTGGTCACAGCACAGATCTGATCAATCATTTTCCCAGGGAAAGCTCCATCATAAAGCAGATTCCCTGCACAGCAAGGCTCATTTCTGCACAAGCTGACTCCTGGGGGACAGATGGAGATGGGGGTTGATGTTGGTGAAGTTTCCTGTGTTCCCTGTCTCAGGACTCAGCTGTCACCATTTGGTGTTTTTCACCCCTTTCCCTCACCAGAGCAATTTTTAAAACCTTGGAATTTTCTCTTGAAAAGCTCAGATTTAACTCCAGTCAGAATGGCTCCAATCTGCACCAAAATGGAATCTCTGAAAGAAGATTGGCCCTTGGGTTGCCTTCCAAGGGTACCTTTACCCAATCACTAATTATCAATTCTCCCTTTCTATTTTATGGTGTGCAAACAAGCAGGTTTGGAAACGCTTCATTTTCAGCCTGTTATCAGGAGAGAGAAGGAGTTTCATGTTTTGTGGCTCTTTAATCTTCAAACAATGACAAGGGCCTGCAGGATCCACAGTTTCACAGCTGGAATATCCACTGGCACACAGCAAAGCCCTTACATGGCTCTGTTGCACCATTGTATTGCAATAAATCCAGATGTTGTATTTGTTCCAGGAAATTGGAAAGGAGCTCAACACACTCCCTCCTAGGTGTGTTTTCATCTCAGCAAAACTGGATTTAGAAGATTTTGAAATGCAATTCCTTTGTAAGGCACAGAAAACAGCACCTGACAGCCCCAAATTCATCCCTAGTGACTTGTCCTTAAATCCAGGGAATCCACAGTACTCCTCCCCAGCTATTATCTAATCTAAGTATCAAATTCAGAGCAGAACTAATCATTCTATGAGTAATTTATTATACTTAATTGATATCAAACCCACAATGCATTAAAAATTAATGTTTAATTAAAACCTTCTTCAGTGAAGAGTTTCCCTTAAATAAGAGTGCAACAATTAAACCATTCCAGAAGATTTTGCTGCTGCCCACCCCGATATTTTAAGGACTTTTCCCAGGTCCACTAAAGTCCTCATGAGCCTTATCAAAGGGTTTCAAGGACTTCCCTGATTCCAGTGGACTCTGAATTTTAATGTCTCAGTGGTGCTCTGCCTCCATATTCTGCAGAATACATGAGCAGAATTAATATGGGAAATTGTTTCCCACAGTGTTCCCTAATTTCATTGAGGAGACTTGACTGACTTCTCCATAATAAAGCATTCATTATAAAGAACCAGTCAGAGCCTACATGAAATTAGTTCTTCCTAAATAAAATACTTCTTAATTCCTTTTTATGATACTTGCTCAGTGTATCTCCAAGCTCAACAGCTCCATCAAGCCTGGGGACTGTGGGCAAAAACCTGATCCCTCCAAACGGATCCAGCTGATTTTCTGAAATATTTCCTGTTCTCCACTTGTGCTTTGCAAAATCTCGTTGGTGTCAGTGCTGCAGTGGGAGGGAGATTGTGGTGCTGTGATTAATGAATCACTGGGGTAGTGCCAAGAAATAAAAGTGAGCAGAAAATGCACATCCCTTGGAGTGAGGCTGTCAAACACCAGGAGAGCAATCACTTGGAGCAGGGAAATCCCTCTGGCCACCCCACAGGGAATTAATCACTGAGGAGACAACCACGTGCAAATTTCCCAGGCATTTTAAAGAGCAATTTAAATCAGCAGAGGGCAATATTTAATCTCCTTATCAGGCTGCAGTGGGGAAGTGATTGGAGATTAGAGCAGGAAATATCAGTCTGGTGTTCAGGTGTGTCCAGCAGGCTTTGCTTTAGCATTTTATCGAGGCATCAAAACAGCCCACACTTGTTTGCTCCTGGCAGGTTAATGCAGCTAAATAAAAAGTATTGCAGTTAATTAAAATAAACAAATAAAATTAAAGATCAGCATTTAGTTACAATAATAAAAAGGTTTTAAAACTGAGAAATTCAGGAGAAAGTTCTTGTGTGATATAGATGAAAGAGGCATGGCTCGTTTATCTGCATCGGTTCCCAGTTTTCATCTCTAGACTTTCACTCATTTTATCTGGCCTGTAAAATTCCTTATTTAGTTATTTATTTTGTTTATAGCATTTTCTCTGTCCACATTTAATCTGACTAAAAATATTTTAATTTGGTAGAGGACTGTTTTACAGATTTTTAGCTGTTACAGTATCAGACAAAGGCAGACCTTTCAATCCACCTCTGTGGATTCTGTGGAGAAAAAACAGAGACTCCTGGGCCACTTCATGAGGTTTGCTGGACTTTAAGAGCTAAAAATAATTTCTATTTTAAAGGAATTCCAGAAAACAATTAAAGAAATTTATCAGCGTGAGCTCCAAAACATTCCTTTTACATTATGGCGCTTTGTAGCTGTTTTGTAAAGCCACAGAGCTTCTCTTTTCCCTAAACTGAAGGGAAATATTAGCAATTATCACTTACAAAACAAACCCTGCAAAGGTTTTGCAGCTGAGCATGGAGAAGATTCAGCCGCATCCTCCTCATCTTGGCTGCAGTTGTAAACTTAGATCAGCTTTTCCTAAAGCTTTATAAGAATGTAACTCATTCCATGAATCCCAGGAATTGTGACTGGATCCTTCACCTGAGACATTCAGACACAGTTTTGGGAGCTGCACTGATTTGGTGCATGCTGGAAACTTTTCAAATGCATTTCATGGTTTCTCTGCTGTTTGAGGCGTTGTGCTCTGCAATTCCTGCAGCATCCAGCAGGATGGAGGCAGGACCTGCAGGACCTGCAGGATCTGCAGCAGCTGCACAGAAAAGGCTCTGGCCAAACCCTCCAGAACACTGCCAGCAGCTCGGCCGGGAGGGACAGGGGCTCACCCTGCAGGAGCCCTGTAAAACCCTGGAGTGCAGAGTCATGAGGAAATCCATTAAACTCTCAATTTAACCCTGAGCTCCTCAGCTCCAGGGCAGAGCCAGCCCTGGCACCATTCCCAAACTCTGCCAGGATAAAATCTGGGATCTGGCTGCACAGGACCCTCCGTGCAGGGCGTGCAGCCCAGCCCTGGCCCCACACACGCTGTGCTGGCGGTGCTGGCACCCCAGAGCTGTTACCCAGGAGCAGAGGAAGTGCTCTTGCATAGTTTTGAGGCCCCAGGCACGACCTCTGCATTGCTGTGAGATGGGAACAGTGCCCAGAATCACATCCCTCCCCTCCTGACAGCCACCACTGACTCAGCTGCTTTCACAGCCCAGCTAATCCAAAACCACTCCAGAAAAAAAGGTTCGTTCTGAGCCAGGCTGGGCTGTCAGTTTCCATTTGAAAGGCTCTGCAAACCCAACTCCAGCTCCTGACAGAGGAATTCTCTCCTGGATCCCCACTCCTTGGTCACCTGGGGCAGACACAGAGGTGTTTTCCCAGATGGATAACAGAACCAGCTCTGTTTGCCATATGAACCTCATGCATTCTTTTCTCCAGCCCCATTTGCTAAATTTAGCTGATCAATTACCACTGAAAGTACAGGAAGTGGATTCCCCAGTGTGAGCTTTTCATTTGGGCAGCCTCGACAGGGAAATTGTTTGGTTGTGAAGAGAAGGGGAAGTGTTCACAGAATGACCTCTTGGTTTGGGTTACACCATTTTTATGAATGTCTGAGATGTGAGAAGTTCCCCAATTAACTTCAGGTTTCAGGAGGTTTGAACTCTCACAGTAATCTGGATGAATGGAGGGGTGCTCAGGAGCTGCCAGATGATGTATTAGAAGTTTTAAGGTGTTTCTAGAAATGCTCTTTTTGAGGGGCCAGGGAACACTTTTCTTTTAAAGTGACCTTTGAAAGCTCTTTGAAGAAGGCACAGCCTTATTCCTTGTGTGCCTTGTGCAACAGCCTGGACAAGGGAGGTTTGATCTGTCCCTGGGATCAGGAGATGTTCCTGCAGCAGGTGAGGGCCTATAAATACAAGGACTGCTTCTTATTTTTTAATCCTTCATCAATGATGTGCTCCTTTAGCTTTCAGATGGGAAACATTTCCTTGTCAGCTTTAGAAATAACATTTTAGTACCAGAAGACCAACACTGAAAGCAACAAGCGTAAAAGAGTTTTAAAGCACAGATTGTAACAGTGATCTGATGAACGTGCTCTCTTCCTAAAGGCGGACCAACCCTTTATCTCAGATATTCTCTGCTTCTTTCCCCTGGACAGGATCCCTGTTTTCAGCTCTGAAGCCCCCTGAAACGATCTTCAAGGTGATTTTTTGGCTTGGCTACTTCAACAGCTGCTTGAATCCCATCATCTACCCCTGCTCCAGCAAGGAGTTCAAGAGGGCTTTCATCCAGATCCTGAGATGCCAGTGCCACCGGCGCAAGCAGCTGGGCTGGTGGCCCTACAGCTACAGAACCTGGAACCGCTGCTCGCTGGAGCACGCCCGCAGGGACTCCCTGGAGGACAGCGGCAGCTTCCTGAGCGGCAGCCAGCGGACTTTATCCTCGGCATCGCCCAGCCCCGGCTACGTGAGCAGGATCAGCCAGCCGCAGCTGGAGCTGTGCACGCTGCACGAGTGCACGAACTGCAGCTCCCTGCTCAGCCCGGCCCGGGAGAGCGCCGGGCAGCCCGGCCGCTGCCAGTTCTTCACCTTCCAGCTGCTGCCCGAGCGCAACGGGCACGGCCCCGCCGCCGGCCCCGGCCCCGGGCAGGAGCCCCCGGGCACGCCCTGAGCGGGCACCGCCCGCAGGGACAGACCCGCCGAACCTGCGGCTCCCGAGCTCCGGACACTGCCCTGCCCCACGCCTGGCCAGGGCAGCCATGGACCCCTGGCTCTCAGGAGAGGGACAGCAGGGACAGGAGGGACAGCAGGGACAGCAGGGACAGGAGGCTTCGTGCCACAGCAGTGCCCTGGAGCAGGGACTGTCCAGATTCCCGGTAATTCCCAGAGAAACTACTGAGGGCAGGGAGGGTGCAATGCCCAAGGAAGGGCACAAAGGACTCCTCAGGTGTCCTGGGAGAGCTGAACAGCCAGAGACAGCTGTGTGGAGAGAGGGTGAAATGGGGTGGGCCAATGGGGTGGGCCAGGGTGGGGATGGATGGAGGGACGGAGGGATGGATGGAGGGATGGATGGATGGATGGATGGATGGATGGATGGATGGATGGATGGATGGATGGATGGATGGATGGATGGATGGATCCATGGATGGATCCATGGATGGATCCATGGATGGATCAATGGGTGGATGATGGGTGGGTGGATGGAGCAATGAGGAATGCACTGAGGTCATTCCTCTCCAGACTGTCCCTGGCTCTGCCCATAATTCCCAGCTGTTCCGTACATCGCTGTACACTTGCACTTTACAGATGGAAAACAATGATTAAAGTAATTTCTCAACAATTGAAACACTTGTTTCTGTTACTGTAGGGCTGGAATTCAGCCATGATCCCTCATCAGGATTCTCACTACAAAATAAAACACACATGGCATTGTGGCTTATGGGATGCCATTGCTTCCCTCATCACCAACACACGTAACTCTTCCATCAGGAATTAGTTACAGGAGTTCCTTCACCAGGATCTCTTTGACAGTTTGAAAACCGGGAAAAAACTCCACGTGGATCTGAAGGAAGGATTACAAAGATTGCAGAGGACAAAGTTTGATATGCCACCTTAAAATATGAAACTTTAGCAAGGTCACCCGACCTGTCCAGATGAGATCTATTTTGAATATCTTCATTTTTCCCACTGGAATCTTTTACAGCCTCCACCAGGCAAAGCCAGTCCAAATGAGGTTGTACAAATCACCCTTTTCCTTACGTTAGTCCTTCTTTTGATGCAACGTTTTCCTTTAAAGGAGAAACTATTTGGGCCAGGGCATAATTATAAGGTCTTGTGGGACAAGCCCATTTTATTACAGCCAAACTGAGTTTGCCACGCAGAACATGCAGTGGCAGTGGCCCATGGTGGTATCTTTTTTATGCTCATTCACAGACTTTCTGATGAACCCACTCTGTGGGCAAACAGATTTGCCTCTCTAAATGAATTGCTGCCATTTAGCACCCAAGATGTTCATAAAACACTGAATTTCCCCAGGTTAAGCTGCTGTGTGGAGCTTCATCCCTGAGGAGGGGCTGCTCCAGAGCCACTCAGTGGAGAGGCACAGCTGGAATGGCTCAGGAGCTTTGTCACAGCCCAGCTGTACAGAAATTAAACCCATTAGGCTTCAGTGCACTCAGCTCTCAATGTGCTGCTCATTTGTGAGGAGAGTTATGCTAAAATCAACCCAGCTGAATGAGGCTGGAGCTGGAGAGCATCCTGCATCCTTTGCTCTTTGGAAATGCAGCTTCCCATTATCTTTACAAATGTGATGGGGAGAGGAGAGAGAGGACATTGGCATTACAAAGTAAAAAGTTCCAGTCTGGAAAATGTCAAAATAGCAACTTTCTATTCAGCAGCTGAGCTCTGTGCTCTCGGTTTGTGTGCTTGACTTTCACCTCAGACAAATGAGCAGAAAATTGCCCAGCACAGGAGATAATCACAGCAGTTATGGGATGGAACTATGGGTGTGCTCACAGGCAGTCCCTTATCCCACACCCAGGGAATACACAGGATTCTGGCTGCATTCACTCCACAAGGGTTGCTCACCTTCTGCCAGCTCCTCCCTGGCTCCCACATTCCAGAGGGCAGGACATGGAGCCCAGGGCTGGGGCACCCCACAAGCAGCACCTGCACCTGGGGAGGCAGAAAGAAACCCCTCAAATGTGGGCACACACCACGCTGGGTTTATGAAATGTTTGCACCCACTGCAATGTTTTGGGGGCTGGAAGGTCTCAGTTCCACCATCAGATTTAAGGATCCCAGGACAGCAGGTTTGTCTGCTTGGGCTGGAACTAAACTGAGGGGATAAACCAGGCTTGTCTGCTTGGCTTGGAACTAAACTGAGGGGATAAACCAGGCTTGTCTGCTTGGCTTGGAACTAAACTTAGGGGATAAACCCAGTGTCCCTGGGGAGAAAACCGGGCTATGATGACAATTTATGTCACTGTGACAGGGACAACTGTCCCTGCACCCCTCAGCTCTCCTGCCTGGGTTAAAACAGAAAACATTGCATTTTTACTCAGGTCTAATCTATGACCTGGCTTTTTCCCAGAACAGCCAAAATTCCACTGCTACATAAGTGGAAGGAGATGGGGAAAGGAAATCTGGGGCTGTTACTGGGAATTTCTTACAACAAAACACATTGGCTTGGGCTGTGAAGAACATGCTCCCTGTCTAGCAATTCCCATAGTCTTTATAGCACTCCAGCCAAGACACGGAGAAAAAGAGAATGGATATTCCAAATTAATAAGAATCCATCACTGTTTCTCTAATAAGTCAGCCTAAAAGCGGATGTAGTAAAACTTTAATTTATAGCTGTGATTAAAAAGCCTTTAATTGCCTATTTCACAATTTCCTTTCAAAATGTTCTTTGGGAAGCACAATCATTTGATTCCGCTGAGACCTGTGTGCAAATGTTTAATTCTGGTGAAGAACCTGAACTTTCTGTGACCTCCAGAAAATGGAAATTATTTTTCCTTTCCTTGATTTGTTCAGCTCTGGTTTCTTACTGTGAAGATCAAAAAAGCTGTCCAGAGGAGTAAATTCACCACGTGGCCCGGAGCCTGGGGGAGTTGTGCAATATTTGTCCCTCTGCGGAGGGGCTGAGAGTCCAGCCCTGCTCCGAGGAGCGGGGACCCGCCTTGGACAATCCAACACCGCCACCTGCGGGATCGCGGGGCCGGGAGCGGCTCAGAGCCCGGTGCCCGCAGCCCCCGGGCTCGGCACGGCACTGACCCGGCCTTTCCAACAGCAGCGCTTCCCTGGGCGTCGGGGGCAGCGGGGTATCCCGCCTGCAGTAACTGTAATAATAATGAGAAGGTATTCTCCAAATTCTGGGATTTATCCACTCCAGTTATCACCTGGCTCGTGTTGAATCTTCTGCTGTAGGCAGCAGTATGCAGGAATTTCTATAATATATAATTTCTATAATATATAATATGAGAAGGTGGTATTATTATTATTATTATTATTATTATTATTATTATTATTATTATTATTATTATTATTATTATTATTATTATTATTATTATTCCAGATTGCTGGGGTTTATCAGCTGGAATTATCACCTGGTTCTTGTTGAATCTTCTGCAGTAGGCAGCAGTATATAGGAATGTCTAAAGAACCCCTCAAGTGCAAAACCTCCCCAGTCTGTGGCTGCTTTTACCCAAGGGCGTTGTTCCATCCCCTGGCACAGCTCAAGCCTCCTTTTGGGCTCAGATTTGGAATCCCTTTAACACTTTAATGTTGTACAAAACCAGAATGGGGTGTGAGGCTGAGCAAGGGGAGCATCACCCCAAAGATCCGGGGGATAACCCCAATATTTGTGAGCTGTATAAACATGAACTGTTGATGATGAAATGTTGTTGATGGGGAGAAGCAGGTCCTGGGGATCTCCTGGGGTTGGACACGGCCAAGAGCAGGTGGAGAGGGAGGTGGTGGGGCAGAGCTGGACATGGACAATGAACCCCTGTGCCCCGGGCTGATCCCAGCGGCAGCAGGAAGGGATGGCAGCTGTGCCCTCAGGTGAGGCCCCACCTGCAGAGCTGCCCCAGCACAGCACAGGGCTGGGGCTGCTGAGCCAGGCCGGGATAAGCGGGGATGGAGCAGCTCTGCCGGGGGAAAGGCTGGGACAGCTGGGATTGTTCACCTGGAGAGGAGAAACTTTGGGGTGAGCCCAGTGGGGCCTCACAGGGCCTGAGGGAGCCAACAGGAAACACGGAGAGAGACGGTTTACACCAGAGCGGCCCTGGGCAGAAAGAGGCCATGGGCGGGATGAGGCACCTGCCCACACTTGCCCCCTCCTAGTCTCACCTGCCCTCACCTGCCCTCACCTAGTCTCACCTGCCCTAACCTAGTCTCACCTGCCCCCTCCTAGTCTCACCTGCCCTCACCTAGTCTCACCTGCCCTCACCTAGTCTCACCTGCCCTCACCTAGTCTCACCTGCCCTCACCTACTCTCACCTGCCCTCACCTAGTCTCACCTGCCTTCCTCTGCCCTCCCTCACCTGCCCCCACCTATTCTCACCTGCCCTCACCTACTCTCACCTGCCCTCACCTAATCTCACCTATTCTCACCTGCCCTCACCTAGTCTCACCTGCCCCCATCTAGTCTCACCTGCCTTCCTCTGCCCTCCCTCACCTGCCCTCACCAGGTCTCACCTGCTCTGACTGACGTCACACCAGAGAACTACAATTCCCAGCATGCCCCGTGCGCGCCTCTCGCCCATTGGCTGTCACTGCCGGAAGCGGCTCCTCGTGCCGGGGGCGTGGCGGAAGCCGGAAGCCGGAAGTGCGGCTGGTGCGGGTGAGTGTGGGCCCGGGGCTCGGGGGGACCCGGCGGGGCCGGGGGCCTGATCTGCACCGTCCCCTCCGCTCCGGGCAGCGCGGGGCGGACACTGCGAGCCGGGAACGGCGCCCCGGGGGTCGTGGCGGGGCTGGAGGGGCCGCGCTGGGCCAGCCGTGCCGGGTGCGGGGCCGGGCCCGCGGGGCTGTGCCGGGACCCGAGCTCGGCAGTTCCCGCACTCACGGGCGCAGTGCCCCAGCCCCGTGTCTCTACACGGGACACGGAATCCGGAGATGTTGCCCCCACCCCGAAGGATCCGAGTTTCCCTTAGGGATGTCGAGAGCACTTTAAAGATTTGTAAATGTGGATAAGAGAAATTAAATCTTTAAGTACACGTAGATGTGTGTAAATAGGCAAAGGGAGGGGGCAGAGCAGGGCCAGGCTCTGCTCCAGGGCCCAGCAGTGGCACCAGAGCCACGGGCAGGGGCTGAGCCCAGCAATTCCCCTGCCCAGGAGGCAGAACTGCTGCCCTGAGTGCCCAGCCCTGAGCAGAGCCCAGAGAGGGGCTGGAGTCTCCTCCTGGGGGTGTTCCAGAGCCACACGGACACCCCACTGTGCCCTGGCTCTGGGAATGTGGGGGGGACCCAGTGACCCCCTGTGGTCCCCTCCAGTCTCACCCCCCAGGTGCTGGGATTTGTTTGCTGAAAAACGTTAATGATGATTATTGAGTGTCGCTCCTTTCTCATTGCCACAGCCCCTCCCAGGAGCCCAGCATGGAAGAATTTAAAGCTGCAAGCCCACCTGTGGAGTCTCTGAATCGCCTGAAGCTGTCGGATCAGAAGACTCCAGAGACTGCCCCCAGAGATGCCCAGCACCCCCAGAGCCTGGGCAGTGGCTGTGCCCCCTCCCCAGGCCAGGACCCCACAGAGGAGTGTTTCCATGACTGTCACGACTCCTTTGGAGCCAAAGGAGCTGTGCTGGATGATGAAGGGAGCGTTCAGGATGACGGGAGTAGCTCCAGGAAGCAGACAGAGCTAGAGGAAGAATACTTGCTAGAACTAGAGAAAGATATGCCAGAGGAAGAGAAACAGGTAATGCAGAGCACAGTGCTGGTGTGAAATAATCTGTGTGCAATGGTCTGTGTGCAGTCAGTGCCTGGAGTGCTCTGGGGCTGACACAGAGGCACCCTTAAAGCCCTTGAGTGGTTTGACTGTTCTAAATCCCCTCTTTTAGGTAACAAGTGTTTGTGCCTTTCCTTGCTGCTCTTACTCCTCACGTTCAGGGCAGGCTTTGTGTGCCTCGAGCTGTGGGTGGGGTGGCTGTGACTCAGAAATTGGTAATTTCAGCAACAAAACTCTCCCTGTTCCTGCTGTCACTGTCTGTGCATCCCTCGGTTTCCCCTGAGTGCCTGCAAGGTGCCTCTCCAAAGCTCAGCAGGTTTCAGATGAAAGGTTGGTTATGGGAATCCAGAGAGCAGGGGTTCGGTTGGAATAGATCCCTGTGCTTTATTGGGACTTTATTCAAACAAAACCACGTTAAATGTGTGAGTTTGATTTCACTGCTGTCACATTGGACAAACTCATCCTGCAGCAGGGAACAGACAAACGCAGGTTTTCATCTGTGGAACCAATCTTTGTGTAAATATAGAAGTTCCTTGAGGGAGAAAAGCAATATTGGGGAAGGACAACATGGGCTAGAGTCTCCTTGGAGTAGGATTGAGACTGAAAGTACTTGTGGTCTGTGCTGGAGCTAGTGGGAATCCCTTTGGATCTCAGTTTGGGCTCTGAATGGGCAAAATGATGCTGCCAGTTGTAATCCAGTAGTGAAGAAGGGGGGGTGGCAGTGTCAGGAGGTGTTCTGGGGCATCCTTTGGAGGATTTCAGTGCAAGCCCCTGCCCAGAGCCAGGGGCATCTCTGGCACAGCCCCTCTGGCTCCCTGTGCTGCTCTTTAACTATCCTGGAAACTTTTGTCCTGTGTTTAATTAGAATTTCCTTTATTGCAGAGCCCTGAGCATCCTGGAGTCCCTCTGGGAAGTCAGGGTCTTGTTGCAGCTGTAGGAAGGAGTTTGTTTGATTTGGGGGTTTTTGCCCAAAACAGGGCATTCTCCAAATGCATCTCTCAGGTGCTGAGCAGAGGGTAAAAATCCTTCCTTGACACAAAAATCATTTCATTGCCCTTGGGTTTTTTCCAGTGTGAGTGAACAGTGCCTTTTTTCTCCTTGTGTTTATTCCTGTCCAATGAGGAGCACTGTCATCATGAGTCACACTGGGGCTGCAGCACCTGCCTGGGACTTGAGAGCTTCAGAGAAAAACTGCTGAAAATTGGGGGGGAAATTGTTCTGGAGCTGAGCTCTGAAAAGAGCAGCAAGCCTGGCAATTGGCTGTGTTAATTTTCCTGCTGTTCCTGGTTTGGGTGTATTTTTAGATAATCATCTCATTTTGCACATGGATCTTTGCCTGCTGTCAAATGACCAAAATAATTGGGAGTGTTGAGTCTTGGCACTCAGCTTTGTGGAACTCCACTGAAAGGGGCTATGGGAGTGCAAAACAACAACTGCTTCAAACTGGGAAGGTTTCCTCAGAGAAAGGCTGGAGGCAGCTGCAGCTCTCATCTTTCTGCAGGTTTATTTCCAGTGATGTTGAGCAATTCTGCCCTTCAGGGTGGTTTGTGATTTCAGCTACCCAAACTGAGGGATTGTGTCTCTCACCAGCACCACAAGTCCTGCATCAGCAGGTTTTTATGTTCCATTGAAAGACTTCTGAATCTTGCAGGTTTTCAGATGTAGTTGTTTTCTCTAGCAAAGTATCGCTGGTACAAGCAGAGCTGCAGAACTCTGAATGCAGAGCAGAACCAGGAGCTCAGACAGTTGTGACAGCCACTGGAGTGGCCCCTTCCATGATCTCTCCCTGGCCAGGTCACTCCTCAATTGCTCATCCAACTCTGCTCCTTGTACTTGCTACTGATGGCCATGAATTTATTTTTCAAAGTGAAACATTCTGTATATTCTGATTATAAAAGATTCTGTTAAATGCTGCAGCTCTTAAGGAAAAGTCCTGCAGTCCCAGTCTGAAAACAGTGCTGTACATTCATTTACTCAGAACTTTTTTAAACCTTTTAAGCTTCCTTCCAGTGACTCAAAAGGCTGGGTTTTGTTTTGTTTTTGAGAAGGGCAATGTGATTTTTTAATTTTTTTTTTATTGCCGCTGCAGCAAATGAGACAGAAATAGTCAGGAGTGGTTTTTGGCTGCTGAGGTGGGGAGCAGCCTCTCAGCAGTCCTTGCTGGGTCATTGTGAGCACTCAGGGGCAGTGGGGCTCTGAGGGTGGTGGCTCACAGGGAAATCTGGCTGGATTTTTTACATGCAGGGCAGTGCTGGTTGAAGCAGGCATCAAACAGCAGCCTGGTGCTGGCACCTGGGGAGATGGATTTGATTTGGCTGCTTTTCTAAAGAACAAAACCTCCCCAGGAACTGGTGCTGCAGCACCAGCCATAAACTGTGAGCTCAGGGCACAAGGAGAGCTGGGTGTGAGCCCTGCTCCAGCCAAGCTTATGGAGTTACACCTCCTGGGGTTGGGGGTTTTGTTACAAAACACACTGCTGTGTTCAGCAGCTGGAATAAACAGGCCCTGTGGAGTGGTGTTCAGTAAAGGGCTGTAGGAAAAGCTTCTGATTTATTCTGGAGATGCAAAGGCAGATCCTGGGCCTGGCTCTGGGTGTTTCAGATTCCAGCAGCTCAGAGTAAAACACTCACCTGTGCAGAGGCTGCTGCAGAGCTCAGAGGGAAGGAGCCAGCGAGGGATTGTGTGTTTTCTCTAATTACATTTCAAGAGCCCCATACAGGGAGATTTCTGATGTTAAGCAGCAGGATTCCTTCCAGGGAGACAGCAGGGATACCCTGAGAAATCCTCTGTGAACAGAGAAGCAAAATAAGAACTTGCAGGGATATTAAGACACAAACCTGTAAGAAGCGTTCTCAAAAGCAGAGCCTGGTTCCTTTCCTGGGCTTGCACCTCTGAGGTTTTTAAGGATTGAAATTCACCTTTGCAGGGTTTGGTTGTTGTTTCACAAGGCTGCTGCTGCTGCCTCAGCAGAGGCACTGAGCAGCAAATTGCTTTTGATGCATTCCAAGCAGATTTTTCTGGCTGCTTGTCAGTGACAGTGATGGCTTTGACGTGGGGCTGCTCTGCAGAATGACTCTGAGGACACCCAGCAGCTGTTGCAGGGTCATTGTTCAGCCTGGCCAGCCCTGCTCTGAGGGCCACCCTTTCCTGAGTTTATCCAGTGCAGGACTCCCAGTCCCTCAGCTCTTCCATCGTGGCAGATGCTGTCCTGTGGCGAGCACTTCAGCACCTGGCCTCTAATTTTGGATATGGAAGCCTGTGTTCTGTGAGACACTCAATAAATGCTCAATATTCCTCCTGAGCAGTTCCCTCTCTGGCCTCTCCATGTGTCCTGGATTCGCAGCTGGCTGAATCACAATTCCTGTTCTGACAGCAGGAAATGGGTCAGCAACACAAGCAAGAGGAGATTCTTGAGGAGTGTTGTGAGCAGCTCCGTAAGAATGTGGTAGAACTGAATTTAAGAAATAGGATTTTTGAGTGATGCCTGAGATTCTTGCTGGGCTAAACAGTACAATTTCCTTTTTTTAACCCCCCTGTTTTCTGCAGGCTCTAGGATATGTTAAGAACATTGGCTTAGTGAAGACATTTCCTTTAAGCTGCCCCCTCCTCACCCTTCCTTTCCACCCTGTGCCTTTGGGTTGATCCCATTGTTTTCCATAAGGGGAAGCTTCTGTATAGAATAAAACATCCTGTCACATGTTCTGAGTTAAAGCCTGGAGAAGAACATTTGGGCAGTAAATCTGTATCTGCTGGAGTCATTAATTGCAAGAGCTGGTGAGAAGAATTTGAATAAAAGCTGGAATTAGAATCTCCCTGTGTGATTTATAATTCTTTGAGTTTTAAACAAACAAAACTCTTCTGCTGAGTGGCAATTTAGTAGGAAGAGGGAAAATTCTCCCTTCATGTCCCTTTGAGTGCTGCTGTCCTGTGTTCAGTTGTGCATTTCTGTGGCAGGGAGTGCTGCTGTCACATCCAGGCCTTTCCCCTGGTGCTGATGGGTTTGTGGGCAGCTCCTCTCCCTGCCCGAGGCTGTTCCTCTGCACACCAGGGGTCAGTGGCACTCTTGTCACTCAGGAAGGGCCACACTTAGGCTGGGCTTAACTGGAGCTGGCAGGGAGGGCTGTGACCTCCTTCCCTGGTCTGGCAGTGCTGCTTCCAATTCCATGGGATTTGGTGGTTTGGTAGAAGGAGTAAATTCTTTTCCATGGAATCCCAGGGAGCAGGGCCAGGCCAGGTCCATCCCTGCCATTGCCCTGGCACCTCCCAAGTGCAGGTTTGGGGGTTTGGGGGTGACTCCAACCTTGAACTGAAATCCAAAGCCTGGGATGCAGGATAGAGCAGTAGCTTCCCAAAACTGCAGGGGGAAGCAGACAGCTGCTAATGAGTGACTGAGGAGTGAGACTGGCAGCTGAAAAATGCATTCCTGATCTGTTTAAAATTCCAGTTTGTGTGCCCCTTCTGAACTGCAGGAATTTGGATGTCCCTGGTTTGGGTGACCTCCCCAAGGGACTGAGGGGCAGGCTCACTGGCAGTAGAACCTCTCCAGAACTGGAGCCAGGAACAGTTCCCAGCAAAGGGAAGTCAAGGGATCGGTCCCACCACAGCAGCAGCCAGAGGAAAGGTTGTTGGCAGTGTCACAAAATGAGGCTCCCACTGGCTGCTCAGGGATTTCACTTCAATGTGCTTTCTGTTGCATTGCTCACTTCCCAAGGAAACAGGCAATATGCAGGTTGCTGCCTTCTCTAATAATGCTGTTATTATTATAAAAATTACATTTAATATCTAAATAAAATTTATTTTTAATTATATAGTTATAAATAAATTCTATAAAATTCTATTTTATATAATGTTTTTCTTGTTAACCCTGAGTGTTTCGGCAGAGCAGCTGAGGTGCAGGCACAGTGTGGGATTTAGGTTTGTACTTTGTCACCAGGCCAGGCTGTCCCTTGTCTTGACTTGAGATCATCTCTACCAGCCCTGGCTTTGCCAGGCAGGTTTGGGTTAAATACTGATTTTTTCTGAGTATGGGATTGGATTTCAGTATCCAAATTTAAACATTTCTAATCAGATCCTGTAAGAATCCTCACCAGTTACATTCAGTTATTTCTTCTGAACTTCAAAAAATATTTAAACCACATCACAATCAGTACCTGCCATGCAATTTGTCATCTTTGCATTACTAAAATTCACAGAAACCCCCAAACCTTCAGATTTTGCTGCCACTGAAGAGCAGAAAATCCTTCAGTGGGGAGCTGTGGCTGCCTGCAGGGCTGTGTGTGAGCAGCCCCAGGGCAGGAGCAGGCCAGGAGGGCTTTTCCTGGGATTCTGAGATTCAGGCTGACCTCATTCCCTGCCAGGGAGGGAGGGGGGCAGCTCCTGGGCTGTTTGGGGGACACTGGGGGACACTGTGCACATCCCTCGGGACTGATCCCTCCCAAAGCTGCTGGGAATTCACCAGGGCGGGGCTGGAGTGCTTTGGGGTTTTCCCTGGATCTGAACAGCTTCTCCCAGCCTCCCTGCAGTTCAAATGGAAATCCTAAGAGTTCTGTGCTAGGAATTTCTGTTGCAGGAATGTCTGGATGGAGGAATAAATAATGCATTTATTTCACACCCAGCCTGCTTTGCAGGGCAGTGCCTTTAGCATGTGAGGGGCTCATCCATTTTTCATGCTCTCACATTTGGTGGAAAAGCCAAAGGAATTGGCTTTGAGATGTTGCTTCTTGGTCAGTGCTACCTGAAATGCAAATCCATCGATGTGCAGGAGGTTCCCTGCAGACTTCTTTTCAAAAATACTTTGGCCACTCAGTTTGGAAGTGCAACCCATAAGCCAGGGATTTGTTGAAAATGTTGGTCAGGCTCTCACAGAAATGCAAGTTTTGAGCCATTGCTGCTTTGCAGGGAGCAGAATAAATTACAAAATCATACACAGAGCTCTTAAAAGTGCTGCTTTGTTGCTTTGTTGTTTTTCCTTTTAGCCCTTTTTTAATATAAAGCTTATTCTTCTGAAGCTTTCTTGCTGCAAATCGCTTTTTATATTAGCATTTAATGCATAATTAGGGTAAACATGTAATATTTTAAAATAGTTTGGATAAAATGAAACAAAATATTGATTATACAGGTGAAACTTTTCATCCAGCATCCCTTGATTCCAGGGTTTCTGCCTCAGGACTGCTGTGAACATGCTGTAGTTGTGTTGATGATAAAAATCCTTTCATTCTTGTGGAGCTGTAACTGAACCCTGTGCAGCAGAGAGTGCTCGTGGCACTAGAGGCCACTTCTAAATAGGTCATGAGCAATGAAGTCAGTGGGGTTTGTGTTTCAGGCAGCCCTTCCCCTCACTGAGGGCATCTGTGGAGATCTTTCCAGCAGGATCCTCATCTCAGGCCTGCCCTGTGCTCACATGGGGCTGCTTTGTTCAGTGCCACGAGAGGTTGGGATCATTGTCACCCTTTGTGCACTGCAGAATATTTAAAATGCCTTTTTGTGGGTTCCAGGCAGGAATTTCTGTCTGTTCCCTGGAAAAATTGAGGTGTAGCAGTTTCCCATTCCCGTGCTGGGCAGCAGAGTTCTGCATTACACAGAGATTTGGGATTTTCATGCAGCCTGAAGTGTGGAATTTGTCTGTTCATGTTTGGAAATCACCTAGTGTGTCCCTTGGGGTGTTGTGGAAGGGCTTGGGGGTTTGTCAGCCCTCCCTGGGCAAAGGCACTTCCTGAATAATTGGGCATGGTTTTGTGTGCCCTGCCTTTTGTGGGGCTCCTTTAAGATGTGAGCAGTGATGGCTATTGGAAAAGCTAATAAATAGGCAATAGCAACAAATGTGATGGTCTGGGCATGTATCAGAGGGGTCAGATGAGATTCTGCTGAGGAATTTCATGCCATGACTCAGTGTTCTTCCACTGAGGATGATCTGTTCTCAAGGTGTGCCAGTGGTCAGGGGAATCAATTCCCAAAGCCACAAAAGCAGGAGGGAGAACCTGGGATTTTGAGCTGTTTGTCAGCTCCTTGGCATAGCTGGGAGCTGCTGCAGTGCTCCACACTCTGTACTATATTTAGCTGTTTCCAAGGAGATGTTCTGTGTGATATTGATAATTGCATTAATCCTTGATTCACACAATCTGCAGGAAAGGAAACTGCTCCTTTTCCTACTGTTGGCTTTTTAATTGCTCAGTGATCTGTCATTTACAGACACCTCCATTGAAGTCCTTTGTGTGCTGGGAGAAAACCCAGTGCTCCAAGGATGGCTTTTGTAGCACTCCTGAGCTCTGTGGTGTTCCTGCCCTTGCCTGCTTTGTTTCAGTGTGCAGTGTCTGCAGTGTCGGGGGTGGCAGGGATGGCTCGGGGACATCCTGGGTTTTCTGTGTCACAGGCTGGGAGCCTGAGCCTGGCCTCCCCTTGTGCCAGGATGTTCATGGTTGAGAACACAGCTCTGCTCACACGTGCAGTTCTCACTGCACAAAGAACCTGCTTCTGGGGCTTCACTTCCTCCCCCTAAGAAATCTTTCAGGGCAGAAATCTTTCT
Source organism: Fringilla coelebs (assembly GCF_963513975.1). Lineage (NCBI taxonomy): Eukaryota > Metazoa > Chordata > Aves > Passeriformes > Fringillidae > Fringilla > Fringilla coelebs. The sequence continues at coordinate 17,853,983 of NC_140041.1, forward strand.
CAGCCTGGACCTTTTCCTTGTGCATCTCTGGAAATAACAAGAATTGCTGAGGTGGAATTATTTAAAGCAAAACTTGTGAGACTTTACATTTGAAATATATTCTGCACAGTTGACCTGCAGTGAGTGAATTAAATGGAGTTGGAAAGGAGAAGCAAACAGCCAGTAAAAGCTGATGTGTTGGGTTAAAGCATGGAATTCTCCATGGATGCTCTCCCTGCATCCTGGTGGCTGTGGAGTGGAGCTTTTTAATTGCCTTGCTGTTACACTCCAGTGTTTCATAGATATAGAAAGTATTTCATGTCACAGGGTCTACAAGCAGATCTTGGCAGAGTTAAAACTCTTCAGGTTCTGTTTTATTCTGCTTTCCTTCCATACTTTATTTGGAACTGCAGCTGACCTAGTTGCTCATTTCAGTGAAATACTCTGAGACATTGTCTTTCCTTTTGTAGAAAAGAAGAAAGGAGAGCACGGGGCTGAAGGAGAAAGGAAATGAGCACTTCAAGAAAGGAGGTGGGTTGGTCATGTCTGGACACTCTGTGGGTGTTAGAGAATCCCACATTAGTACTGAGCCATCGTGGGGGTGCTGCAGGAAGCTCTGAGGAAGACCTCACACCGTCCTTGTTGAATTTTATCACCTCTTGCCTTTTTCTTCCAGCTCTAGAGAAGAGACAGAGCTGTCAGAGCTCCTTTAGAGTTGTTTAAATCCAAAGGTTTGGATACTAAAGCAGGATTCCCATGAAAGCTGAGTGTGTACATACAAAACCATGGATTTTGGACTGCCTTCCAAGAGCCAGGATTTCTTTCACTGATCAAAAATGGCTTCCCTGAGGTTCTGAGTTGAGTTGATGGTTGTGCTTAGAATTGAAGCAAGATCTGGGGCTCTGTAGTTGTCTTGTACCTTTATACATTGATTTTAGTGAACAAACAGAAGGGGGGAAGTGGTTTTGACACCTGCCTTTGATTGAATCTGCTGTTGGTGGAGGATTCCCAGAGAAAGCAGGAATTGCAGGTTCCTGCCTCCCTCAGTCAGCAGGACACAGGCAGGGAATCTGTGTGCCCTGAGGAGCAGGCAGAGGCTGGAGATGCCTCATGGAGTCCTAAGGGAACACAGTGCTGGGGATGATCCCCAGCTCTGGAAGGCATCAGACAGGGCAGGAGGGAAGTGCTCAGCCCAGGAGAGCCACAGGCCTGGAGTGTTGCTGGAGTCTCACCCCTGGCCTCTCCTTGATCTTTCAGTCAGGTGAAGATGATGTGGCCATAAAAGCTCCCTGCAGCTGCTCTGAGCAGTGCAGTGACAGCTTTCAGCACTTCATCCAAAGGGATTCCACCTCTGCTCAAAGAGGAAACAATGTCAGGGATGGGAATTACATCCACATCCTGCTGCACTTGTTGCATTCAGCTCAGTATATTCCTGCTTTTATTAGCAAAATTAAGTAAATCCCAAAATACTCAATTGTATTTATGAACTCAGTAATGATCTTTGAGAGCAGCTACTGATTCTGGTGTCACATCACCAGATACTGAGAACTGTTTCCCAAGGAGCCTCAGCCATGGGGTTCAGTGGTTTGAAATGAATGGTTTGGTTTGGGTTTTGTTGCTCTGCAGACTATGGAGAGGCAGAAGACTCCTACACCAAGGCCCTGCAGATCTGCCCAGCTTGCTTTCAGAAGGACAGGGCTGTTCTGTTCTCAAACAGAGCTGCTGCAAAAATGAAACAGGTCAGTGCTGGTTGCATTCTGTGTCACACTGGACTGAGTGTGGCACAAATGCAATTGTGAAGTGATCAGAGCCCTCCAGGACCATCCCCACCCTGTCCCCCCCCCAGAGCACTGAGTGCCACCTCCAGGGCTGGGGACATGAAGAAATATTACTTCAATCTAACAAAACTGTTTTGTGTTCTAGGACAAGACAGAGGCTGCCCTGAGTGACTGCACCAAAGGTACTTTTTCCTCTCTGTGCTGTCCTTGTGCCAGATTTTTGTACATAAATTGTGTCATTCAGTGCCTTTACTGCAGAGCTGTAATTTTGGGCATAAGGGTCTTTAAAGAACTGAGCAGAAAACACCTGATTTGTATTACTTATTTTGTAAAATGTCTGTCAAACCTTTCCTATCTGCAGTAATTTACTTTCTATTCTCTTGTACCATAAGGCTGCAGTTTGTACTCGTTTTTAATAGGAAAGTATTTTCTGTGGAAACTGTTTCCCACACCTGTGATTTCAAACCCACTTCCACCTGCTATCCCCCCCAAATCCTGGTTTAATCCCAGCTTTCAAAGAACTCTGAGGCTTTATAGAGTTAACAGCATTATCAAATCCCTTTCCTGCACAGCTTTTGCTTTGTCACCAGGGCTTATGTTCCCCTGTTCCTGCCCTGCACAGTTCTGTCTCTGCACCTTCTGGTGGAATCAGTTCAGCTGTGCTTTGCTTTATTGCTTCCACCCACTCACCCACCCTCGAGTGTTTGTTAAACTCCCTGTGACAGCTGGGGAAAAAATCCAAATTACCAATCAGAGAACTAATCCAGTGGCTGTGTGCCAGCCCTGCCTTCACAGAAATGGGAGCTGTGCTTGCTGAAAGGGCTCCTGGAGGTACCAAATCCTCCCTGGCCTCTCTCACTGGGGCTTTGCCTGGTTTTGGAGCTGCTGCTTTCTGAAAAACACCTTGAATTTTGCAGTGGCTCAGAGGGAATCGATGTGCTTTGAGCAGGGAGACTTCAGCTGCCAGGGCCTGACACTCCCCAGGGACTGGAGCACAGCAGAGCAATTCAGTCACCTGCAGCTTGCTGACTGTGCCATTGCCTTTGTCCTTGCCAGAAGATAAACTGGAATATTTATCTGGATAATCTGAGATTTAATTGTCCCCAGAACCATTTTAATGAGCTGGGAATTGCAAAATGGACAGACCTCTTTCTGTCATGAAAAATCTCTCACAGTCCCTCTTTCTGAGGTGAAATCTTTCACATTCCCAGTTTTTATGGTGAAATCTTTCACATTCCCTCTTTCTGTGGTGGAAAATGGATGAAGGAATTCTTGAGGAATTACCATGTGGAGGTGACTGCTGAGTTTAGCATTCAGTCTGAACTGCCACTGCAAAGAGCCCTGGCTGCCAAGGGAATGAGGGGAGGAAGAGCTGAGATTCAGTCAGGATGCCCCTCTGCCAGCTCTCAGGGCTGAAATCACTGTTTGTGCATTCCCAACACAACCTGAACTGTTTGATATTAAATTCAGAAGAGCTCCAGAAATTCTCCTGGAGTTTGTCTCCACTTGAACTGAGATAAGCGTGGCAAGGCTGATTTTCCCCGCTGTGTGTGTCTGGAGGGATGTTTAACTTTAGCTGCAATCTAATAATAGCCACTTGTTAAACACACAAAAACTGAAATATCTTGCAGGTCCTTAAAGTTTCTGTAGCATCACTTAGAATCCCTGCATGGATAGGATTGCACATTTACAGCTTTATGATCATAAATCACTTCCATCTGTGAGAGGTTGTGGACATTAAATGAAATATGATCATGAGACTGTCCCAGGCAGCTGCTTCTGAATTCCAGCTTAGCTTTAAGCTGTGCCTCTGCTTGATCCTGAGTTACATTCTAAGGACATCTTACAAATGTAATACACACTTGAGAATTCATTTGAGGTCTGAAGAAATGTTTTAAGTACAATCCTGGGCTTTGCTTTTGTTTTGCAGCTGTGGAATTAGACCCTCACTATGTCAGAGCTTTGCTGAGGAGAGCAGAACTCTATGAAAAAACAGAAAAATTAGATGAAGCTCTGGAAGATTATAAGGCAGTCCTAGAAAAAGACCCCTCAGTTCATCAAGCCAGAGAAGCTTGCATGGTAAGCTTGAGCCTTTCAGTGAACTTTGGCCTAACTTAGTTATCATTATTTTGGTTCAGCTTCACAGCAGTGACCCTGCAATGGATTCTGCCTCAGAAGGAAAAAGAAACTCACGTGCATCACCTGCAAATTTGTCTCTAAACCCACTCTGAATATGTTGTTATAAAAATATTCTTGAAAGGCTTAATTGTTTTAAGTCTCCTTTTGGGAAAATAAATCATTAGCAGTGATTGTGCCCCCCTTTTCCCCACACTGTGGTGTTGTAAGTGACAGATTAGGAACAGCTTTTATGGCATATTAGGCAAGAAACCTTGCCTGGAATGATTTCCTGGGGGACTGGATCAGTTGCACTGATGGCAGAAAATATTCTGCTTAACTCTGTGAGTGCTGTTGGTGGTGAGGGGTGACCCCATAAAACAGCTGAGCTCCCATAAAGGACCTGGAGCTGGGCAGGGGCTTCCCCTGGGCCAGGAGCAGCTCCCCAGGGAATGGGCACAGCCCAGAGCTCCAGAAGGGTCTGGACACTGCTCCAGGGATGCCCAGGCTGGGCTTGTTGGGTCTGTGCAGGGCCAGGAGCTGGGCTGGATGATCCTGGTGGCCTCTCCCCACTGAGGATAATCCAGGATTCTGAGTCAGACCCTCAGGGCTGGCTGGTTCTGTTCAGGCTGGTTGGAGCCCCAGCACTGTCCTTGGACCCCTGCAGAGCCAGGATGTTCTCCCAGTGGCTTTGCCCTGATGATCCCACAGCAGAGCCCTTGCCCAGCCCCAGCAGGGAATCCCCAGCAGTGCTGCTGCTCCTTCAGGCCCAGTTCAGAAAGCTCAGTGTTTATTCCTGATTTCTGTGCCTGGGCAGTGCAGAGGGTGGGGTTCACCCCCTCCTGGTCCCTGAGCTCCCTTGGCCAGGCAGAGCCTTTGGCTGCAGAGCCCTTTGGACAAAATGCCCTCAAATTACCCTGCCCTGGCATTTGGTCTGCTCTGCCTTCAGCTGGTCCTTGTCAGATTTGAGGGAAGAAGCAAACTATTGAGACTGAAGCTTAAAACTCCCTTCTTGAAAACCTGTTAAGGAAATCCTGACAGCTATAATTTTACACTTTTCAAATATTCATCATACATCTCTAAATTTCATAATGAAACCCCCCAAGTTTCAGCTGTTGACTCCACATGCCTGGTTATGTCTCTAACCTGGAGGATTTGCTCTGTTGTCAGGTAAAAGTGTCTCTGCCTTGCAGGAATATCACTGGATCTTTTCCCCCTCAGTGGCAATGAAAATGATGCCTCAAGGAAATCTGCAAATGGGCTTCATTCACAGCTAGAGCAAATCTTCCTCCTCCCTGCCCACAGGAATGATCTCACGCTGCTCTAGGGCATGTCATGACCCTGTTAAATGAGAGATTAAAATATTAAATGCACAGTAGTTCTTTGATTCCTGATTTGGTACCTGCTCCAATACTCGAGCACTGTTTGTATTTCAGGAGTGCAGAGCTGGGGTTCTGATTTCAATCCTCAGTTATTTTTGACTTTTTCAATGCCAGACTAAGCAGTTTGGAATTATCATGTTTGTGCTCAAATCACCCCTATTGCTGATTTCCCAGAAAGTTTCATTATATGGAAGCAGTGGTTAGGTTTAGGTTTTCACAGGTGTGTAACTGTTGGGAGAATTTCAGCCTCCACACAGTTTTTGAGGGATTCTAGGGCAGCTGAAGAGATTTCCCAGAAGCAGCTGTACTTTGGGATAAGCATCACAGACACCAGATAAAAATGGGTGTCCATAAGGGCATTCCTGGAGTGGGAGATACTGAGGCTCTGCATTAGCAGTGTTCAGAGTCTGGAACTGCACACCAGGATTTGTGTCTGTCACTGCTGATGTCCAAAATGGGAGCATTAGTGAAAGCAGGGATCTGATTCCAGTTCTTCTCTCTCTCCACAGAGATTACCACAGCAAATTGAGGAGAGGAATGAAAAATTAAAGAAAGAAATGTTGGGTGAGTAGCATGTACTTCCATAAAAACCTTCATAATCTACTCAGAAAAAATGCATGAATAGAATCTCTTGTATAAAATTTAAAGGAGGTAAATCTGAAAGGAAATATTTGTTCAGTGTTAAACAAAACTCCTGATTTCTTTGTAATTCTCAATTGCTTGGTTTCACCCTCAGTAAATTTGAGATAATGAATTCTGCCATGCAGAAAAGGCCATGAGTTCCATTTAAAGAAAGAAAACTTAAAACCTTCTAAAACAATTTCATATTGGTGTATGTAGGAGCTGGGGAAGGTGGTTTGACACAGCCCAACTGTTCAGCCCTTTCTCCCTGCAAATAAGCCCTCAAAGCAAACATTCCCATGAAAGGGATAAACCAGCTTTCACTAAACCTGTGCCTAAAGGAACTCCCCCAGCTGGAATAACTGGGCATGTTTGATCTGGGGGCTGAAGAAATAAATGTGATTCTTTCTGTAGCATTTCCAGCCCAGAGACCTCCAAGCATTCATGTTTGCCTTGATTGATTCAGCATTTCATTGCCTTGATTGATTCAGCATTCATTGCTGTTTGGTTGGAGGCTGAATTGGACCTAGCCAGGGACCACCAGGAGTGGAATTACCATTCCTAAGGCAGTGTTTGGCTGCTCTGCAGAAAATCAGGTTAAACAAGCTCAGCCTGTCTTTCACACTGATTCTTGGTATATTTGGGAAGAAGAGACTGTTTCAGCTTATGCTGATGTTTTTCTCTAATTTCTTTTCTGCAGCCTCTGATTTGCTCTGGCTTTGTTCTGCTCTGACCTAGCAGAGTGTCAGTGAGGCTTTGCAGAGCTTTACAGGATCAGAGCCTGCTTCCCCCATTGTGCTGAGAACAAGCCCCAAATAAAGCAGGTTAAGGGTGGTGGGGCTATAAATAAATGACAAATGCAGAAAATCTCCGGAAGGATCAGGCCCATTGGTAGGACATGGGATGGGTTTCAGCACAAAGTAATATGAAAATAATTCCTGATCTTTGCTGAACTCTAAAGGGCCTCACTAATCACAAGGGATTTGACTGGAACAGTAAATCCAGCCCCTGCACTGCTGCTTTTTTCCTGGGTGTCAGACTAGGTGGGATCTCTGTTAACAGTGTTAATACTTTAAAAGTAGCAGTTGAGATTTCAAAACTGGGCTGAGCTTTTGGTAACCACTTCAGACTGTTTCTGTTGGGATTCTGGAGAGAGAAATCCCTTCTCAGGGATGTCACACAAGGAGTTCAAAGAGCTGGAGAGCCAGACTGAGAGCAGGGTAGGACAACACAGAACCTGTGTTCCTCCCCAGCCTCATTTGTGGCAGGGTTGTCACAGCTCTGGTTAAGTGGCAATGATGGTGGCTGTGGCTGTCACAACAAACTGAGGGGTTTCTACAAAACATTATCCTGAAATGAAGTCAGGAATGTGGGCAGCTCCTTCTCCTGAGTGTTCCAAGGTTGCCTGTGTGCTGTTGTTAGGGGAGGCAGTGGTGATGCCATGGAGGAAGGAAACACTTCCAAGGTTTGCAAAGTGCTGCAGCTCTGTCTGAGGTCAGGAAAGCCCTGGAGAGGGGCTTGGATGGAAGTTCTGGAAGGTGTGGGAGAAGAGAAACTTGATGGAATGTGGTGGTTCCGAGATTCCTTTGGATTGTTTTGTTGTACAGTGAATTTGTTTGGAGCTTTCCCACACTTTCTGATGGCATTTCCCACTGCCAGGATGGACCTGGCTTGTGGCACTGTGGCTGGAGCTGGGTGACTGGGTTTGGGCAGTGCCAGGGGGACATTCCTGCCTTCCCAGGGGGCAGCTCAGGTGCCTGGGTTGTATTCCAGACTTTTAGGCTCCAGCACAGCAAGTCTGAGGCATCCTGATAGTTCCAGGCCAGGCCTGCTGCAGGAGCACTGACTCTAAACTGAAATTAGGAACAGTGTCCCAGTTTGTGCTTTGGCTCCTTTGGATATTGAGCTGATCCTCAGTCAGTGAATTGGCCTCTCCTGGCTTTGCTGAGCTTTTATTCTTTCAACTCAAGCAAGGCCTGGGTTGCCCAACCATCTCCCACTGTCATGGAACTGGAGCTGTGTACAAACAAAGCCAGATAAAAGGAGTGCATCCTCCTCCTTCCCAAGTGTGTTTCCTGTTTCCCAGGGCTGCAGCTCATTTCTGTCAGAGGCTGAACCCCCTGTGCAGTGCTTGTGTGTAAATAACCCAGAGCACACATTCCTGGCTGGATTTTCCTTCTGGCCCACGTGACTGCTGAGGTTGATGCCACCAGAAAAATCCTGGTTTGTGGCCAGGCCAAGCCCACTGGTGCTGTGTGTCCCCAGGGATCTCCTTTTTGCAAGGCTGACAATTGTATTTCAGTTCTTGCTGTGTTTGATCAGCTCCTCTGCCACTGAAGTTTGCTCAGGATGAAGGGAGCCCTGAGCTCACACGAGAGAGCTGGACTTGGAGCAGGAGAGGTGAAATCCAAGAGGCTTTTCCCTCTGTACTTCCATGAGCATCCTCTGCCCCAGTGACTGAGGATGTGAACAGTGACCATTTTTTGGGGTGTTTTGTGTTTCTCTCCTTAAAGCCAACGATTTGCAGTCTTGTTTAGAGGCTTTTATAATTATTGTGATATGTGGCACCACTCCTTTGGGGAGAGGGTGTGAGGAGAGGGGAGCTTTGTAATGGTTTTAGCAGTCTGGGGGTCAGAGCTCCTCACCTGCCCAAAAAGGGATTTTTCCAGCTACCTGAGATCAGCAAAGACATTTATCAGGCTTTGTGCCTAAAGAATTATGGGGGTTGTTTGGGTTTTTTTTTCTATTGACAGTTATGTTGTGTTTGCAGCTGAGCTGCTAAATCCCAACCCTGCACAAGGTGATTCTAAGTAGTTAAATCAGAGCCAAATTACAGTTACAGTTCAGTCCTCATTTACCATTTAGGGAAGGGAGAAGGATTTGCCCTTGCTCTTTTAATTGCTTAAAAATGTTGGTAATACAAGAAGTTACACAGAGAAAAGACCTCATCAGGAAATTTGTCTTTTCTCCAAAAGAATTCTTTACACAAGCAAGATGGAGCTTTTCAACTTCCAAACCTCACATTAGCACCAGCAACTAAGCCAGAATTATTGCCAGAAAGACTGAATAGCAATTAATTTTGGCTGTTACATCTTAATGTAAATTGTGAGTAATCTTTTCCTGCATCTGCCTCTTTCAATAGGGTGTTGAATTGCAGTTTAGGTGAGTAATGAATCACAGACTTCTGAGCCTAAATTGATTTTTACAGTTCTGTTTTCTTGTTAACCTCTGAATATTTGCTTTGGTGAAAAACCTGAATGTGCTGGAGTTGCAGGTGGAAAATAAACAGGGTGTGTTTGAAAGAAAAAGAGCAAAATGTGTGAGAATAAGGGCAGAGGGAGGAGAGGGTGACCCTGCTTGGGGACAGGGAGTGGTGGAGGCTGGGCAGCCTCTGCAGCTGAGTCCCAGCTCCACGTGGTGCCTTTTCCTTCCTCCCAGCACAGGCTGTGAGGGAGCTTTTCTTTAGGAGGGGGTTGCAGTTCACTACAGCCCTTAATTTAGGGCTGAAAGGAGCTGTGGGAGGAGGAGACAGAGCTCCCCTACAATGCTGGCTCTGTGTGTGCCAGGACAGCAGCAGCAGCTCTGGGCTGGAGTGCCCGGAAAAGCCAAGGCTTTCTTCTGCCTCATTAACAATTAATTCAGTGTGGCTGCCCCAGAGCCTGCCTGGGGAGGGACAGAGCAGGAAGGTGAGCTGAGATGTGCTGCTGGAATTATCATAAAGCCCCAATCCCTGCTGTGCTGGGGAGCTGCTCCAGCTGCAGGGTGGGTCCTGAGGCAGTCAGGGGGTGTTTATGGGTTTGGAAAAAAGCATCCAGGTCCCTGCAGCTGGAGTAAGCCTCTCCAGTGTCCTGCCAGTTAAACTGTGCTCTCCTGCCCAGCTGCAGGGCTGGGGGGCTCCAGCCATGCCAGATTCTGCAGGATTCTCCACTGAGACACTGCTCACCCCAGACCTGAAGCTCAGCCCTTACCAAATGTTTGTCCAGAAGTACAAAAAAACCTCTTCATGTCACTCAGACAGATGCTACCAAAATGGTTTTATAGCCAAAATGCTTTCAGGGTGCTGCATAAAGGGATGAATGTCATAGTTAATTTATCTTAAACAGGTGTACCTTAAAAAAACAAAATGTACAAAGAGGTTAATCCTACCTGAGCTGCTGCTGGAGTGACTTTGGCCACATCCCTGAACCACCTCATCTGTGAATTCCCATTTAAAAAATCAAGTTGAAGGAAACTTGTGTCTCCCCACTCATTTGCTTTGGTGGGCTCAGGGGTAAGGTTGTCTTTTTCCAGATACTGGGAAGAAATCCTTCCCTGGCAGGGTGGGCAGGCCCTGGCACAGGTGGGCTGCCCCTGGATCCCTGGCAGTGCCCAAGGCCAGGCTGGACACTGGGGCTGGAGCAGCCTGGGACAGTGGGAGGTGTCCCTGCCATGGCAGGGGTGGAATAGATGATTTTTAAGGTCCCTTCCAACCCAAACCATTCCAGGATTCCACTTGCCCCAGAGGCCCACCCAGGTGAGGTGAGCACAGTGCCAGGGGGTTCTCAGGACTCCAAGCCCCTCCAGGCAGGAATAGCTGTGGCATTCCCAGGTGTTGTTCCAGGCCCTTGGCTGCTGCAGCTGCTCAGTGGATTTTCCATGGCAGCAATTTCTGTTGTCACACTCAGCTCCCAGCAAAACAAAACACATTCCCTGAGGATCAGTGCAGCTGGGAGCTTTTGGAAAGATGGGGTTTGCCTGGGGAGGCAAACCTTGAGAAGGCTTCAACTTGTCCAAACTTCCGCTTTTCCTTTGGGAAATCTACAATTCTGCATTGAAACCAGGAGGGAAAGAATGTTTTTCTTTGAAAACTGGCCATCTTCTTCCCTTGTGTTGTCATGCCAGGGGTTTGTGTTTGGGCAGCAGTGAAGTTGTTACCTCTGCTTCCTGTTTCACTTTATCTATTCTGTAATTTCTATATAGGATCTTTTTAAAGGATGTCCTTTTGTTGTCCTTTCCCTCTTATAGCTGTAGCAAGATCCATTTTCTAGAGTCAGGAATCACATGTGGTCCTTATACTGACAGGACTTTATTAACTGTAATACTCTGTGGATATTTAACAGTGATTTTTAATTCCTGCTAAGAGCCTAAATATTAACAAAATGCAGAGATTTCCTCAGCATTTACCTGTGCTGGAAAAATCAGCAGGGCTGGGCTGTAGCTGGGTGTAATTCCATGGGATTTTCCTTTGCTCTGCTCTCACAGTGTTCTCTTGGAATGTCACTGCAGGCAAACTGAAGGATCTGGGCAATTTGGTGCTGCGTCCCTTTGGCCTGTCAACAGAGAACTTCCAGATCAAACAGGATTCATCAACTGGCTCCTACTCCATCAACTTTGTTCAAAACCCCAACAACAACAGATAACATGGATTCAGTGTGGCTCTGCACATCCCGTGCCAGGATCCAGCAAACCAACACCCTCCACCCCCAGGGCAAGAGGAGACTCAGCAAACTCATTTCCCAGCTTGTGAAATTATTTGCAATGTGGATGTAAAGCAACTCATTCAACTTCTCATAGTGATAACTGTGTCCAGTGTGTGATTTATTCTTTTTTTAATTTATTTTTTCCCCTTCCCTTGCGGTGTTTGGCTTTTCCAAGAGGCACTTCCTTGGTTTGGCCCACTCAGTGCTGGCAGCAGCAGCTCAGGGGAATCCAAAGGCTGGGACAAAGGCTGGTGGTGTCCTGGGGATGGGGAGATCCAGCAGCAGCACTGCCCCACCCTCAGCTGGGTGGGACTGGCCCCCTGGACACAGCTCTGCCCTGGAACCATGGATCTTCTAATAAACGCTTGGTACTTCTGCTCTTGGGCTTGTGAGGTTCTTGCCTGGGCTGAGCCCTCCCCAAGGGGAGTTTGGTGTTGAAGGTCCCACAGATAACACCTGGCAGGACATTCATAGGAAGCAGTGGGGTTTTTGGTCCTGCTTGCAGCAGTGTTGTCATTTAACTTCATGCCACCCTTCCAGCAGTTTATTTACTGGGTATTAATTTTTCTGAAGGCAGCAATGACATTTTGTGCCTCCCTCTCCATCTGCACACCTTGTAAAAGTACCTTCAAGTGAAATGTGCTTGTCTGAGATCCATTCATGTTGCAGGGATGCACAGGAGTTGATTGCAGAAGGTTTCCACAGCAACTGGACCTTGAGAACTTGGAAGTGTTTCTAGAATGAGATGACCTCTGAGGTCCCTTCCAGCCCAAACCAGGCTGTGATATAAATAATGCAAATATAAATATATATGTATATATATTTATATGTTCTGTTGTGGTGGTTCATTCGGGTTTGGGAGAAGGTGCCTTTTGTAATTCCTGCTTTCCTGGGGTTTATCAGTGCTGAAGTGTTTACATTGGAGTCAGATTCTGCAGTTGTCTCCATGCAGATTTCAGTACATGATTTAATTAAATAATTAGCAGTGGCTGCCTTGGCTATTGGGTGTCATCTCCAATTCATTTCAGGAAGTCTCTGTGTGTCTGAAATTCAGGAGCTGTAGCCTTTCACTGAAAGGAAAAGCCTTTCCAGGCACAGCAGGTTTGGTGCTTTAATGTCATTTTTGTCTCTGCAGCTGCACAGAGTTGTTTTGATTGTTAAACTCTGTCCTGCTGCATTTTTAGTTTAGTGTTAGTTTAGAGCTGGGCCTGGGGATGGATCAGCTGTGAAACCTCTGCTCCCCGAGCTGAGCTCTGCAGGGAAGACTCAGTGGCTTGGGATTAGCAGAAATGTTAATAATCTTCCCTAAAACCTGGAGCAGTACAGAGCAAAGGTGCCCAGGCTGCTGCAGAGAGCCCTGGGCAGGGCTGGGCTGGGTTCAGGGGCAGGCCCCAACACCAGCTGGCTCTGGTTCCACTCACCTGCAGCATCCCAGCACACCCTTCACATGGACAAAAGTGGAACCACTTTGGAACTACCCTGGATGCTTTAAATTTTAATTTTTTTTTTAAGTCTTTAACATTTCCTTGCTCTGACCAGTGGGTTTCTGTCCCTGCCCACACTGTGCAGTGTCACTCACCCGTGGCTGGCTCTTGTGCCCAGTTACCAGTGGCCTTTTCCAACCTGCTGCTTCATGGACAGGATTTCTGTTCCTTCCACTCTGTTCCTGCTTCACCCCTTTGAAAGCCTGGGGAGCTGCAAATATTCCTTCTCAGCTGGAGACTGGGGAATTTCTGGGAAATAGAAGCACAACAAAGCTTTTGAATTTCCTACCTGCTGTGCAAACACATCATCAAATCATTGTGCAACTCCCCTGCAGGATGCCTGATGTGCACCTGGAGTTTCCAATGAAGGGAAGGGCAAAGGAAGCAGGACTGCAGCTGATTAGTGTTTGTAATTTAATTGGATTGTGTGAAAGTCACTGGGAGTTGGGCATGCTGGTACTGAGAACTCAAACCTCCAGGTCATCCCTGCCTCCTCAGGGCCACTCTCCAGCTGGACCAGAAACCTCTGGCAGGTGTTATCTGCCAGCACAGCAAGTTCTCCTCCTGGCAAAATTCCAGTTAATTGCCTGAAAGTCCTTTTGCATTGTCCAAATCCTGAACAAGTGCATGTGTCTTGCTTTTGATTTTTAAGTGGTTTTTTTATGTCTAAACTAGTCCTCACAGCTAGACCAGTACAATAACTGGTGCCTCCTCCTGGTGCCACTGGCCACAACTCAGGGAGTGCCAGGGAGTTTTGAGTCACACTTGCTGGATTTACAACCTCTACTAAGAAAAACCTGCTTTATGAAACACAATCTTTTAAATATAAGTGCTCCTAAACCAAACAGTTCCTGGCTCTAGTGTTCCAACAGTTACTTACCCTCCTGGTTACCAGCATGTGCCTCCTTTCCAGCTGGAGTTGTCCATCCTCAGCTCCTGCCTTTGTTCCTCCTTCCTTTGCCTGCCAAACACAAAACCTTTCAGTAGCTGGCCTTTCCCCTGAGGTGTTTGCCTCAGAAATAAAGGCAGTGTTGGTCTTGTCCATGAGCTGGGTTAGTCTCTCCCTACAAAGTACTTTCCCCAGGATTTCCATAACATTTGTGGCTCAGACCTTCCATTATTTGACACCAGAACTGACAGTGGGATTTGACTCTGCTTTATGCAGAGGTTCTCACTCTTTTCTCTGTTTGTCCCCTCAGAGACTTTAATCCTTTTGGCTGCAGATGGGCTGAGGTTTAGAATCACAGATTGCCAGGATGGTTTGGCCTGGAAGGGACATTGAAATTCATCCAGTCCCACTCCCTGCCATGGGCAGAGACACCTTCCAGAGACTTCCAGAGACCAGGGACACCTTCCAGAGACCAGTTTGCTCCAAGCCCCATCCAACCTGGCCTCATTCCAGATCCTGCTCATTAGCCCCAAGTTCTGACCCTCAGAGGAGCTGAACACCTGCAGTTCCCTCCATCCCACCAAAAATTTGGAGCATTTAACATCTCTTGAAAGATAGAAAAAGCAGCTCCCCAGTTCACATCTTCAGCTCTGTCTCCCAAAACCCCAGCCCCAAGGGAAGCAGCCACACTCCAGGGCAGGGCCAGTGGGACTGACACAGGCCCAGCACAGCCAATCCCTCCTGCCAGCAGGATCCAAAATCTCCCCCAGCTCATCCCTTGGGACATTCAGGATTTGAAAAAGCACCAAGCTTTGAAGCCCAGTCCTTCCCTCCTTGATTAACACAAAACTTCCTGGGATCTACCTGCCCCTGATTAGCACAGCTCCAGCCTGGGAGAGAGGAGAAGCTGTGGTCACCAGCTCCTAGGCTTTAATTAGCTGTGTTATTCCCAAGGGATTACTGCTGCAGCCAAGAACCAATTACACCCCAGTGCCTCCCTCCAACACGGGCAAAGATGCACTGGGGCACATTAATGTGCAGCATTCATATATTGCTCATTCACAAGCTTTCCCCGTTTGGATGAATCCCAACATCTTCTTGCTCAGCAACTTTTTCCCACCCCGGGCAGGGCTGTGACTGCTGGGGGGGCTCTGGGCAGCGCCTGGCACAGGAATTGTGGCACTAAGCCAGAGACATCACTGCCTACCCTGACAAAGATTAAAGGCTCTAAATCAACTGAAAATTAAAACAAACCCCTTTTTTTCTGATTCTGCACTTCAGTGGGAATGTCCCAACTGGAAACCATCTGCAGCTGCAGCCTGGAGTCCCCAGAACTGCATATTTCTCCCCCTTTGTTTCTCAAGGAGATAATTTACAGATCCTGTGTTCCCTAAATGGATGCAGCAGGATTAGGTTTGCCTTTCCTGGCCTGGCTGAGCCCAGTGCTCTGCTCCTGCTTCCCAGGACTCCCTGCCTGCTGTCCATGGGCTCCGGGGAGTGTCTGGGAGGGTATTGGGCTCCAGGAGCAGCTGCTGAACTGGACTGACACCCAGGCAGCCCGGAGGGTCCGAGAGGAGCCGTGCCTGCTCTGGGATAAGCACACGCTGGCCAGGGGGGCCTTTGTTCCTGTCTCTGGGCAGTGAAGGGCAGCACCCCCTCCCTGCAGACGCTCCAGGGAACAGGGATGGCAGGAAGAGGGGGAAATGCTGTTATCTCGTCTGGGCGGTGGCTGCTGGCAGAGCTTCCTAAGTGTATTCCTGAGTGGTGCTGGAGAGGGCCCAGCAGTCCCTGGGGAGGCAGTGGGGCCAGGGCTTTTCTAATTGCATTTGTCCTATTTCCATGAGCTCCTTTGGCTGTGACCCTCCATCCTGGGGCACTTCTCTGTCTGAGGGACGGAGAATTGCAGTATTTGGAACTTAGGGAAAGGAGGAGGCTGGGAGCTCACAGATTCCCTGCCCATGGCTCCAGCCCTGAGCTGCCCTTGAAGCGCCAGCTCTCGCTGTGCCCCAAGACATTTGTGCCCCTGCTCCCAGCTGGAATGCAGCTGAGGCCTTGGAGCCTGGAGCCAGCAGCAGGTTTTCCAAGGCAAGATGCAGCTGATGGCTCCTGACAGGATCCTGCAGTGTTAATGCAGAGGGTGTGAAGTCCAACCCCCCCAGTTCTGCTCTCACAGCTCATGCCCAATGCTGCCTTTTTAAAAGCAACCACAGCCAAGTGAATGAATCACGGAGGCCTCATCCCCACCCATCTGAGCAGGTTCAGTATTCCTGGGGTCTTATCCTTAGCATGGCCCAGTATCCATCCCTGAACACTCTGGGGCCCCCAGCCCCTTCCCCTGACAGCTCAGAGCCTTCAGTGTTTGGACGAACCCTCCAGCAGGAGCTGCCTCACTTAATATTTAATGACCAAGACAACCACAGGCAGAAATTCCAGTCCCCAAGCTCTTAAGATGTGGAGCTCAGCTGAAAATCTGGATTTCAAAATCAGAACTACCCCTCCTGGGCTTGGAATATTTACCCCAAAACCAGAATATGCCAAAAACCTCTGCAGGGGTGCCCAGTCTGCACGGAGCACCCAAGACTTGTGCTGCAAACCCAGCAAGGAAGGCAACACAAAGAGCACAGAGACACTCAAGGGAAAAGCAGGAGCAGAACCATAAAAGCCAGATATGGAATGTGAATAAACCCCACAGTACGACCCAGCAAACAAGAGGAGCCTTTTCCTGGCTCCCTGCTCTGCAGAACACAACAGGGAGAACAAATCCCAAAACAATTGGAGCAAGGACAGGGAAGGAGGACACGAAGCCAAGGCAGTGAGGGGAGTTGGTGCCAGGTTCTGCCCGAGGGGCTCGGCATGGCGGAGCAGAGGGATGAGCCCTTCCCCAAGGGCCCAGGCCTCAGCACACCTCCCCTGCCCTGGAATCCTCCCAGCATGGGCCATTCCCAGCTTCCCACAAAGCCCTCAAGCACAGAAGGGCCTCTCCATGCAAACCTGACACTCTCTGTGACGCAGATGAGCCCAGGGACCCTGAGGGAACTGGGAGCCCCAAGGGAATTGGGAGCCATGAGGGAACCGGGAGCCATGAGGGAACCGGGAACCATGAGGGAACCGGGAGCCATGAGGGAACCGGGAGCCCTTCAAGCCCAGCTGGGCCTCACCCGAAATGTTCCCAAAAACAGAGTGGGACAGTGTGAGTTCCCAGTGCCACTGTCACTGAGCCACAATTCCCTTCAGCAGTGGCCGTGTCTAAACTCTGACCCCTCACACTTCGGACGGGAATCTCTCCAAAGCCCTCGTGCCAGAGCTGCACTGTCGCCCGCATTAAGCGTCACCCTTTTGATGCCCGGGGGCAGCAGCAAACGCCATTAGAGGGCCTTGTGTGGGCTGAGGGTCACCTTTATCCTTTTGCCAGCCACTGGAGTGAGGATTAATCCACGGAGTAATTGCAGAGCTCTGAAATCTGCCCGGCCAACCTCTCTCGTGGCTCCGTCCCCACAGCGCCGCTGCCAACTCGGTGCCACAAAGGAGAAGCCATTAGCGAGCAATTACACTTCAGCAGGACATCCCCGCCTAATGAGGATCCCGGCTCGGGAGAACTGCTGCAAGGCTGAGGGAATAATGAGAGAAAGGGGATGGGAGTTCCTGCGATCCCGACAGAATGAGAAACAACCATGAAGGAAAAGAAAACCATCTGCTGGAGCTGTGCTCGGGCCACAGCCAGATGTGGGTGTTTGTCACAGCGCTCCCAAAGCACCTCAGGCTGAGCCAACAGCAGCACTTCACAGTAAAATCGATTTTGGGAAAAACTCCTCATTACCCACAGCAGGTCACTACAGCAACCCCTTCCCAGCAGGGTTAGGAGCTCTGGGTACCCACCAGCTTCTGGCATCCTCTGTGCCATAAAAACACCCTGTGCCATAAAACCACCAATGCTTCCTGGATATCAGAACTTCATAGAAATCAAGGTAACTCAAGCAGATTATTTTTTGTTTAGCCCAGGAGCTCAACTCAACTTAGGGAATCTTTCTTTACAGTACCAAAATGCAAGTGAAAAAACATGTATAAAGGCTGCCTCTATCCATAGAATCATAGAACCACGAAGGTTGAAAAAGAACCTTTCAGATCATCGAGTGCAAGCACCAACCCAACACCACCAGGTATTTTGGAAAAATACTTGCTGGCATGGCCCTCCTTTGAGCGCAGTGGGATGGAGCCCTGGAATAGAAATTACCTCTCCAGCACCACCTGATCCCTGCTCCAGGCCAAGGAAACACAGCTGAGAACAAGGCAACTCCTCCCTGGATGGAGAAATCCCCCTGTCCACTTACCTGCGAGGGCAAGCCTTGTCTGAAACTCTGAGAACTCCATAAAAACCAGCCCAAGGACTGTGTGTACCAGGGCAGGAGCCCCTTCCCATGGCATCCTCTCCTCCTCCTGGGACTGTGGCAGAGCCACCAGGGCTTCCTTGGACCTGTTTCTACCACACCCATCTTTTCATACTAATTACAATTTTTCCTACTGCTTTGGAAAGCATCCAGCTGGCTGAGCATAGCTTGGGATCTTCCAGCCACTGTGGTGAAAGGTGAGGTTAGGTAGAGACTTGTCCACATGATGGAATTCCAGCAGTGGACCAGCAACCTCAGTTTGATCTTTGTTTTTTCCAGAAAAACCACTTCTGACATAAAGGCTTTGGGGTCAAAGACTAATAAAGCAAGAAAGTTAAAAACATCAAAACATTATTTCCCTTTAAAAGAGCACTGAAAAAAATCAAGGCTTTATTTGAATAAATGTTACACAACATTCTTTATCATTTTTACTTCTCAGCAAACTTTAAAGGGTGAATCAGATTTTCCTCATTCAAGTCTACAAAATGAAAGAGGCATAGTGACCATTCAATATACAGACAAGAAGGTAGCACGGAGCAAAGCTTAAATATTAAGCAACTAAAGCAAAAAAGTGAAAAGCAATACATTACTGTCACTCTCTCTCATTAGAATATCCCTGACAATTTCATTTCCAAATGAAAACGTGGTTTCCAACGCAATGCTGGGAAAAGCAAGGCAGACATGAGCTCCCTTGGATGCTATTTGCTCTATACCCATATTCTCCAGTGCACACCTGCAACCCTTGGGTTAATCCCTCCTGGTTCAGCTGCTGTGCTCAGGGAGGGGAGGGAGGGAGGGGAGAAGAGCCCTGGGGATCCGGGGGCACAGCCAGGCACTACCGGCTTCCAAAACAACAGCAGGCACTCCTCAATGCCATGTGCAACAACCCTGCCACCACAGTCCCGGGCCTTTTTCCTGAGCAGAAACTGGTTTGTGCCATGTGGTTTGGTGGCTTTTCTGTTTGGTTTCTGGGGGGCTGGGGGACAATGTACCTGATTAGGCCAAGCCCCCATCCATTGTCAATCCAAGCAGAGGTGAAAGGCTGGCACGGACCCGGCTCCAAGGCACCCCTTTCCTCATTCACATGTCTCAAGCTTTCAGTTCTAGTCACATCCCAGGCCCTGAGCAGGACCAGACTGCTGGGCCTCTTCCACTGGTGAAAAGGAAAAGCACTGTAGAACAAATATTCATCCAAATTTTAAAAAAAGTTTGTACTTTATGGTGAAATCGTTATGGCAAACGGTACAATTTGAATGCACTGCACAGCACTGTACAGCCTGTTTTTAAAAAGTAGGTAGTGGATATTCAATTTCTACATTTATAAATAAAGAATTTAGCTCTGAAAAGCAGACACTGAAGCAGCACAAAGCACAAGCTGCCACACACTCAGCGTGTGAATCCCTGATGGGCCTGGCTGGGGTTTGGGGGCCTGTCCCAGCCTGTCACTTCTCCCTCTCCGATTGTTTAACAAGTATAAACCTGTTGCCAATGACAGAGTTGTTCTAACTTCAAATTTTATGTGGTTCATTCAGGCTCCAGACACGAAGAAATTGTCTTTGTGCTGACCCAGAGGCCCCTTGGAAAAGTCCCTCTGGTTTTAAACGATCCAGACAAAGACATTCTATTTTCTCCAATTGAATCAGGATATCAGTAAGGAGGAAAAGAGTTTCCTACAAGTCCTTTCATCTCTATAGAAACAGAAATTTGACTTTTAGTAGATTATGTGCACATTTTCATATCTTCAAAACAAATATTTACTTTCCCAGGTTACATAATAAAGCCCCTGCTAAGAACTTTAAAGAAATGGTTCTGCCGAGACACTGTGCACACAATGGAAATAATTAGTGACAAATAAATTAATATTTAATAACTCAAGATTTCAGCAGCGTGTCCAGCATTCCCAAGCTCCACTGAAGTCAGTCTTACCCAAGACCTTTCTGGGAGGGGAATAAAATGGATAAAACCCAGTGGGTTTCTTTTTTTTGATTTACAGCTTTTCAAATAAGTCAACCCAACTCAGATTAACAACCATCAGAAACTCTAATAAAACCTTTGCTCTCTACTAGTTATCTATCTGAAAAATACTTATGTCAAAAGGAAAAAATAAGCCATGATTTGAAATAGAAATGCCATCCCATTGAATCACTTTCCATTCATGATTCCCATCCTGTTATAGGATTATAAGCAAAACGCTGCTCTCTGCCTTGTAGCCCCCTCAAGGTTATTTCACAACCCTCAATTCCCTAAGTGTTACAAGAGCATAAATAAAATGCAACCATATTCACACAGAAGGAGCTTTCCCACAAAACACAGATCCATGGAGTTTGTGGTCACTGTCCTTTCCATCACCTCTATGGGAAATGTTGGTCTCAATAGCAGGACTGTTCATATTTCACAATACAACTGGGTTTGGACATGCTTTGATCACAGATCACAGCTCTGCTAACACCTGCACTAAATACTAACTAAGCCTCAGAGAATGGAAAATTGCAATGCTAAAGTCAAGAATTAAAAGAAAAGTTCAAAAGTTACAGTCAACTCCCAGGCAAATTGGCTCCGTCACTGGCACCTCTCAAAACATACAAACGTGACTGTCACATTACAAAAACCCCAGTTATCTGCAGTGAGTCTTCATCCTAATAATTCAAGTGGTTCCTTGCATGTAAGTGTCATAGAGTCTTTCGTAATTTCATGCGTCATTTATTGCAAAAAAGTTTTATAAAATATTTCCTAACATCTTTTGAAATTTTAAGGAAAATGTACATTAGGTACAGATGCCCTAACGGTGCGAGGGGGAGCTTTAACATCTTTTACCCCCTTTCCCCTTCAAAAAAATGTTTACTACTTGGTGAAGATTTCAGAGGAAAAATAGGACAAGTCAGTCTCAGATTTCTCTCAGTCCTGATGAGCTGGTGCTCTTCGTGGCAGTGTAGTGAGGTTCCATAAAAACAGCGGGTCATTAGTGTCTCTGAGCTGAAAAGGGGAGAGAAAGGGAACATGGTTAAATGTCTTCCAGTACATATTGCAAAGCAGGTAAAGCAAAAGCTGAGGTGGCCAGAAAAGTTACTGGCTCACCTGCTTTGTGCATCGTGTGCAGAAGACAAAATATAGATTGACATTATCACAAGACAGACACAAGTGAGCAAACTCCTCCAGGGCTGGGGTTTGAGGAGGAGCCACAGAACCAATCTGTTACATCTCACCCCATTTCAGCATCCAGAGAGAATTCCAATTGAAAAGACATTTAAAGACAGCTCAGGAAGCAGGGAGATTAATTCACAAAATCTATACATCGATGGCAGTTCCCAACACAAAGCTAAATCTGACCCTGCAGAGCCCTTCCACACATGGAGCTGAGTGCCTGAGGGAGCAGGAACTGTAAATGTGCTAATGGTGTTTCTTTCCCATGGCTCCCTGTGCTTTCCCATTTACTCCAGAGAACAGGAATAAATTATGATAAAGCAGAAAGGAACAGCCCAAGTACTGAGCCCTGCATGAACCAACACCAGTCAGCCACCAGTTCTTACTGGGAAGAGGAGGAGGCCCTGGCACAGAGTGTCCAGAGCAGCTGTGGCTGCCCCAAGGCCAGGCTGGGGTAGTGGAAGGCATCCCTGCCCATGGCAGGGGTGGCACTGGATGAACTTCAAGGTCTTTCCCAACCCAAACCAGTCTGGGATTCTGGCATTCTATGGAGATTGTGCTTCTCAGATACAGCAACTGAAAACCTAATCACCTGGGTCAGCTCAGTGTCTGTGCCACTGAATTCCTTGAGTGCAGCCCACTGCCTGTTTATCACCCATTCCATGGGGCCACTCACTCCAGGTGAGATCTGTGGTTTGTGGGACAGTGACAGCTCAGTCTGGCTGAGGGCATGGCTCCCCTGGAATCTCCAGTGAGCTCACAGGCTGGACTCTGCTTTGGAGCAGCTCCATTCAAGTGCTGGAGGCAGAATCACACAGAATCCCAGGATCACACAGATCCCACATTGGGAAAGCACTCCAAGGCCATGGAGTCCAGGCTGTGCCTGATCCCCACCTTGTCCCCAGCCCAGAGCCCCGAGTGCCACCTCCAGCCCTTCCTGGGACACTCCAGGGATGGGGATCCAACCCTCCCTGGGCAGTTCCAGTGCCTGAGCTCCCTTTCCATGGGGAAATTCCTGCTGTGCCCACCTGAGCCTGCCCTGGCCCAGCCTGGGGCCGTTCCCTCTCCTCCTGTCCCTGTTCCCTGGAGCACAGCCCGACCCCCCGGCTGTCCCCTCCTGTCAGGAGCTGTGCAGAGCCACAAGGGCCCCCTGAGCCTCCTTTGCTCCAGGCTGAGCCCCTGCCCAGCTCCCTCAGCTGCTTCTGGGGCTCCAGCCCCTTCCCTATGGAGCCATCCTAAGGACTGCCCATAACAAGGTACAGATGTGTGTCAGGACAGGCACTGACAGAACTCAGGCCCTTCCTGCCTGTCCCACTGAACCCTGCTCAGACAGCCCTTTCCTGGCAGCCAGCCCTGCCATGGGGATTCTGAGTCTTCAATGCGAACATTTTCTCAATCCCTTTATTCATTGCTGTCCAGAGAGAAGTGCTGCCTTTGAAACTCCTGGCTTTTATCTGCAAAGGAAAAGAGAAGGACACCAGGCAGCCATGGGAGGGAGAGAAAAGGCACCCCAGAAGGACAAGGGAAGCAAAAATAGCAGCACATCCCATCAGGGATTAAACCTCAAGGCCAGGAGCCCAAATTTAAATAGTTACAGTAACACTTGTGCACCTTCCCGGGGAATAATGCTGTGTCTGTGTAAAACTATGGAACAGAAGACACAAAACTCCTATTTTCCTGCTAGAGATTCCATTTGTAGCCAGTGGAGAAGAGAGAAACCAGGTTGCTCTTTCAGATGATGAACTACTAAAAGCAAGAGTTTCCTTCCATTAGAGGCTCCAGCAGCAGGACCTCAGCCACCAGGAAAACAAAGAGCAGCAACACATTCTTCCCTTTGTGTGCCTAATTCCCTGAAATACATGACACAGTATTGAGAATTCCTAAAATGTGGTCCAACCCAGTTTTCTCCATATAAATGTACCAGAAAAGATTATTCCTAAATCCTTCAACACTTGAAATACCTCAAGACTTTTTTTTTCATTAACTAAACTTCTAACTAAACTGACTATAATTCTTTCAAAATCGTTTTTGTGGCTTTAGTTCCTTTTCACCAGAGCTACTAGCTACCCAAACTGGCACCATGTGCTTTAAAATCCTGAAGCAGTGCAGAGGTGCAATTAAACCCCAGCATCTCCTAAAGCCAGACAAAAATCCTACACATTACTAAATAAAAATGACACTAAATTAGCATTTAAGCAAATATTTGCTTGTAATGGTATCTGCTTATTTTACTGACAAAGCAAGATCCCTTCTCCCACTTTGTGCACCTGTCAAAGGATGGCAAGGACAATTCTGGCACCTGAATTTGCTGTGGTTCTGTTACAGAATCTCAGTGCTGGGAATAAGCATTTACCTCCCAAAGCACAGGTTCCCAGCACATGCCTGGCACATAGGAAAATATTCCTTATTCATATTGCATATTTGACATCCAAAACATCTGTAAACAAACATGAAAACTGACCTAGATTTGGTTTTTTCCTAAAGAACAACCTGATTTCAAGTTGCTGTTCCATAAATGGCATCAGCCAAGCAGGAGACTGCACCCCAAGGCCCCTGGCAGAAGGGCAGTGCAGCTTTCCTCAGCTCAAACCTGGGTTACTCCAAGTGTGATTCCTGCAGGATGTGACTAGGACAGAGAGGGCAGTGTCCTCTGTTACAGACATATTTTTACAAATATTCTGGTTTTCCAAAATCAGCCTTGCTAATGACAAAGTGACAGGACAGATCCATCACCTGTCCTCTCCCACTCCTGGCTGCACTGAGCCCAGCTCAGCCTGATCCATTGGTTTCAATCCCTGCCATTACCCACCCAGCAGCCAGGGTTTCACTGTCACAAATGCAATACTCCAGTGCTTGATTCCAACTCCCTCCTCAGTTTAAGTGTTATTTCCTGTCCCAGCTACAACTCAGCAGAGCCCAGCTTCCCCTGTGCCTCTGCCCCATCCCAAAGGGATTCACACACCTGGAACAGCTTCAGCTCCCACAGCCCTCCCTTCCTCCTCTGCACTTAGGAATGGAATCACTGGCACAGAAATGCAATTTCAGCTGCTCAAAATGTGCCTGGTCCTGGTTTGGGAAGTAACTTGTCAAACACAGCCCAAAGAAACCCCACAGATCCATTTCTTCACACTGAAGGAGCAAAGCTTGGATTCAAACTTGCTCCAGGGGACCCTGATTTATTCCCTGAGCCAGTTCCTACCTGCAGGCTGCTGCTAAGTTCTCCCCTCAGGCCATGGGCAGGCAGGAAGGGGAGATCAGGCACCACATCCCATGGCACAGGCACATGAGTCACCTTTCCCAGGTTATTCCACCTTTATCTTTTTTCCTTTTGCTCCCATGTGTCTCCCTCTTGGATGTGCAAGGTGGCTCAGGTTTTCTGAAGCTCTGGCCTGTCAGCACCACCCACTTCCCAGCTCCTGCTGTTCCCAGCTCCCGCCAGCAACACCAATTGTATTTTCCTGAGGAAAACATGGAGCCAAGCTCTCCTCAGTGGCTGGTGCCTGACGCTAAGGTGCTGCTCCAGGGAATTATCCCAGACTGCCCCATCTGGGAGCAACAGCAAAGCTGTGCAGGGAAAAAGCAGGATGGCAAACCAGTCACCAACTCCCTGGCACCACAGCCCTGCCTGGCAACTGCTGTTCTGCCTTGGTTCACACAAGGGCACTTGTGTCATTGTTAAACTTAAGGGGAAAAAAAATCATTAATTAATTTAAATGACAGTCTGGATTGAATCCACGTCCCAGGTAACACAGAAGAGTGAAATGTATGAGTAAATCATAGGGAATCATAAGCTGCTATTAGGGTCCAACAATCAAACCCCAATAATCAGAGGTATTTCTGACCTGGGAGGAATTGCTGCTGCTTGGTACAACCCATCCAAATGACCACAAACAGCTCTTAGCACAGAGGTCAGAGGCAGATGGGGTCAGACTAGAGCAGACTGAAAATGCCAGAAGGGTGAGCAGGGAAGAGAAGGGAAAAGCCACAGGATGTTATTCACCTGAACAGCCCCACTGAACACACTGCCAGGGTGACCCGTGGGAGGGAACTGTTTAAACAAAACCCAAAGCGTCCCAGAGAGCAGCTGGGGGGTTAAATGTTGACTGGGAACTGCCATGGTCACTGCAAGGCCAGGATCACACACAGGCTCTTTCCAGCAGGGATTAAGGAGAATTTGATACTGGATATCTCAAACCTGATCTGATGGATCTTCAGGCAGCTACCCAAGTTCTCAGTGTTAAATGTGGGTGATCCCTGATCACTCCACGGTCAGAAGCTTTGTCAGTTATGGAGAAATTCCCTTCTTAAACAGTCCTAGTTGTTGTACCCAATGGATTGTGCCACCACACACTGCCAGCCAGCTTGAGCTCACTGCACTTCCCTCCCAACTCAGTCTTCAGCTCCAGATCAGTGAGGGACCCCTGCTCTGCCTGAATTTGCTGTTACTGCAGGCATTCATTGGAACACAACTATAAAGCCAAGGATGGACTGAAACAGGCTTTCCCTGATTACCAGTCTGCTCCTTTCCACAGCTCCTCAGCCAAGAAAGCTGCTCTGTTTTCTCACTGAACTCCACAGAACAGGCAGGACAGATGATAATGTTGAGAATGAGCTACTGACATTAATTTTCCAAAATGCACGTTCCTATTCTACTCTTGACAGTTTTAGCAGACAGGAAAGAAAATATCAGGACTTAAGAGAGTTAAATAGAACCAGACCCAAGGGCTAGCAATACACAAAGCAACTCTTACCCTTCCCCACTTGTGCTACTCTTTTCCGAATCACAGTTAGAAACTATGTTTAAAAAATCCAGAGGTATTTTACTCCATGCTGAAACAAAAAAAGTCTTTTCAGCCTTGCACAGACACAAACCGCCTCAGGAGCCCCACCCCAGGGTAATTCTGTAGGTTCCAAACTGAACACAGCAGTGCCTGAAAGAGAAACCAAACCATCAGAGATGATTATCTCACTGAAGTGTTGACACAAAGTTCCAACTCTAATTAGAACAGCAACAAATATCAGTTCAATTTCCTGCATGACTCCACTTCAGACACACACAAGCATTTCCTGTTGCTTCCAGCTCTGCTCCTGAAGCCTCACACCTTCAAACACCTCTGGGCATTGAAAGAGCTCTGAGCTTTGGAATAACTGCTCTCTCCCCCAAAGCATTTTACCTGAAGATCTTCAGAGGAACAGAACACCTGTACTGAAACTCATCACGTGCCATTCTCCCCTAACCTGACAGGCCATAAATACCCAACAACCACACAGAGGCACTCCATCATCAACTCAAAAAGGCATCATTTGCCATTTATCCCACTAAACTGAGGGGAAAATAGCAGTCACCCTCTGTGCTGCTGTTGGCTTTCTGAAGGATTTAGGTTGGAAAAGACCTCCAAGGTCACCAAGTCCATTCTGTGCCAGATCCCCAGCCTGTCCCCAGCCCACAGCACTGAGTGCCACCTCCAGGAATTCCCTGGGCACCTCCAGGGGTGGGCACTCCAAACCTCCCTGGGCAGTTCCAATCCCAACAACCATTTCCAGGAAGAAATTTTTCCTGGCACCCCCTGAGCCTCCCTGGGCCAGCCTGAGCCCGTTTGTACCCACAGGTGTGTTCCAGGTGGGAGCAATGGACAAACCGTGGACAGGCCATGGAAAGTGGCAGCCCTGGGGCTGTGGCACTGCTGGGAGCACGGGCACACAAAGCGGGGGTTACAGCTTAGCTAAACCAGCCCTAAACCTCCTCCCAGCCTCCAAAGCTCTTCTCACCCTGTGCCTGCTGAACCAGGCTCTGTCCCAGCCCAGCCCCTGGAAGCTGCTGCAGCCACAGGAGCAGCTCCTTTGGGGTTAAAGGAGAGTCAGGGACGAGTATGAAGAGATTTTCAACTTACTGCAACATAGTGTTGTAAAAAACTAATTTAACAAAACAAATTATTTGCTTCGAGGCCTGTTCAGTCTGCAGCCATCCAGAGCATTCACTATGAAACTGAGGAAAGACTTAAAACTCATCTGCTACAAATCAAAACTGACTTCAAATGCCTTCCATAAACAGTTTTTTTGAACATAAAACCACCAAAAGAAAGCCCTCCCGTACCTGCTGCTCCCCAGTGCACACCTGAGCAAACTCTGCCGATGTAAGCTGCAGTGCTATTCTAATTTTATATAAATTAAGAGAACAAAGCTTCCAGGTCTTCTAAAGAAAAAATAACAATGTCAATATTGATTTTGCCACTACTTGGCTTACAACAGCTAACTTAAAGCCAGTTCACTTGAGCTTCTAAACCTCAAGGAAGTGGTGTAGACATCTGACCCACCTCACATGGGTTCCTGACTCCAAAAAGCAGTTTGCTTTAATAACAAAATACAGCTTACTTACTTAAAGAAACTCTTTCTGTTTGCAGGAGAGAATACAGAGAAGTGAAACAGATTTTTTTTCCAATTTTTTTTTTTTTTTTACAAATTCTATTGTGTGTTTATCATGTTCAAAAAGCATTGACCAGTGGGGCTTTTTGGGAACTGTTAGAATGCCAAGGTAAAGCTGGTATATTTGGAAGCTTAATTAGCAACTAATGACTGTCATCTTGAGGAAAATTTGAACAGCCATGGGTTTGACACTTTAGACTTCCAATAGTTCTGTGGGGATGACAGAATAATTTAAAAAGGTAAAAAGAAACTGAATGCTTTGGCAAGACCAGACAGTATCATGAACATATGAAATTAAATCTTAAAATAAAAATAAATACTTTCAGGGTCCAATGATTAAATCCTTGCCCCCTTTTTCATGTCTGTTTAATTTCAGTCTGAGCTTAAATTTTTACATCTGTCACAATTGCCTACGTGGGCAATCCTGGAAAAACCAGGATGAAAACTGCTTTGGGATAAGCATCAGGAGACTCTTCAAGAGACAAGGCACTGCAAGGCTGAAGCAGGAATGGGCTGGAGGACACAGGAATTCACATGGTCAGGTAAGGACCAAAACTCACAAAAAAAACCAAAAACAAGTGCATTGCATGAAAATGCCCCAATAGTGAGCAAAAACCATGCAAGAAAAGCTGGAATGGCAGTGGAGAGCAGCTCTGACTGCTCTGAGATGGAAACGGAAACATTCCCCACTGTACAAGTGACATTATCCACAGGCTCTACTCAAATATATGGCCCAAAAGCTAATTTAGGGAGAAATTTAATCAACTTTCCAGAAAGCCCTCTACAGAGCTGGTTCTGAAACAAAAGGGACAGATAATTAATCATCTCCAAATTAAGACTGAAGTATACCAATAGTATTTACGTCAAGCACTTCATCTTTAAGAATGCATGAAAAAGGACAATTTACTTTTTAAGGGTGTCCTCTAAATCTGGCATACAGATAAATACTCTGACATCCTGGATTTGTTTCAAAGCTTTTTGAGAAACACACACAAATAATTCAGATTTAGTCAATTTTATTTACAGTTTGTTTTTTTACATTTCAGAGCATTACACAATTACATATCTCATTTTTCTGACCTGCAAACAGATACCTTAAACGGAAATAGTTTAAAAAAAAAAAGAAAAAAAAAAGAAAAAAAAGTTAGATACATCCAAAATGCAACAATTACACATCTGACAATTCACAAAGTGTAATTTACTAGGACGTATCCTAAGAATTTAGGAACAACCAGTCAGGAGAAAATCTGACCAATTTCAGCAATTGATTATTTACACATTCAAACAAAGCCTCTCTTAAGCTAAACCTCCAGGCAAATGGCCTGAAAGATTTCTTCAGGAAGAAAGACCAGAATGATTCACACCTATGCAGCATTAACAGCCCTTGATCCCAAACACTGAGGCCTCCTCAGCTTTGTCTTAGAGCTACAGGCATCCCTCGACTTCTCCGACCCTGAAGTGATTTAGTTGTGCCCCCATGTGCATAGAAAGGTTGAGTGTTTAAGTGGTCACTACGATAAAACCCCATTTAATCTGGTCTTTAAGTCACTAAAACTCTTCTTCCTTACAACCTGGAGCACGTCTCCAATGCCATTTAAACCAGCCCGCAGAGGCGAGCTTGAGCCCACCGGGCCTGGCCAGACTAAATCCATTAGAGACTGGTTAAAAATAATCTTTAAAGACCATTTAGACAAGGCTTACATTTCTACACTTCCCTGATGGGCCACCTAATAAAACAAAAAAGTCACAGCTACTACTTTCATCCCTCTTGTCAACCCTTGGCCACACAGAACTAGTTATATACTGGGTAGAAACTACTAAAAAATTCCCTGCAA
Source organism: Fringilla coelebs (assembly GCF_963513975.1). NCBI lineage: Eukaryota > Metazoa > Chordata > Aves > Passeriformes > Fringillidae > Fringilla > Fringilla coelebs. The sequence goes on from NC_140041.1 coordinate 17,883,474, forward strand.
ATCAGCTGCCTTCCAGCTGAGGCTATGGCTCCTATGCATCGGGTGTTTGGTTTGTTTTTTGTTTTTTTCTTTCTCTTTAAAAAAAATTCTCACTTGAAAAATACCTCAGTCCTCACTTGTAGGCTAATTTTGATTGCGCGTTCAATTGGTTTGAACCGACAGGAACCGCTCCGCACGGCACGGGTCTCGTGTGAAAGGAGCAGTCAGTCAACCGAGTGCAACTTCTGCCTCTGCCACCTCCTTGCTGGCAGTTCTCTCTAACCTGGCTAGGGTTTGGTGGAGCCTCCAGGTTTCTTGCCTACCTTACTCTCCACGTTCACGTCTCAAACTGCGTCAGCAGGGCCCGCACCTCGGGCGTGAGCTGCTTGGCAGCCTTGGCTGCCTCAGTGACGGCCTTGCGGTACAGACCCTTTCTCTTCTTATTAAAGCGCAACTGGAAGCTTTCTAAAAAGGGGGAGAGCTGTGCAAGAGCCAGGAAAGAAGTGGTGGTGGAGCCGAACCACGAGATCCGAGCCTCCTGGCGCACCAGCAGCCCGCTATCCTTGCGGCTCACGGTTATGGTAAGGATACGGGCCGGCCACCAAGGGAAGCCATAAATCTTGGCCCAAACAATGTCCCCTACACATACGGTCCTGCCATCTGGTGTGACACATTTAGAGACGTTTTTGGAAAAGACTTCTGTTTTCAAGGAATTACTGAGCTTTTTCTCTTCCTTCGAAGAGGAGGAGGAGGAGGAAGAGGAGGAGGAGGAGGAAGGTGCATGCATGCTGCCTGGAGGAAAATCAAAGCTTTCGGTAGAGCTACACTCAGAGTTGGTGGATTTCAAATCATCTGTGCTATCACTACTACAAACTGATGCACTGGAAGAGTCAGATTTCTTTTGATTAAGGGTCATGTAAACCGTTATATTGCTTTTGCTGCCTCTCTTGCCCAGTGTCTGCTGTTCATCCTGATCAACAGTTACATGCACTTCACTCGTGTCCTGAACCTCACTGCTGGCCTCTTCGGGGCCTTCTGAGGGGCTCTGGGTTTCTGAAGGGGCCTCACCTGCTGAGCGGGTGGAGGAGCAGCGAGACTGGGGCTTAGTTGCCATCTTGCCGCTCCGAATTTTCTCAAGTCCCGTCTTGAGGGAAGAGTCATTCTCTTCGTTGCGGTACCGCTGGGGCTTGAGGCGCAACCGGGGCGGGAGGGACCCTGAGCTGGTGTTCTGAAGCCGCCGCGTGAAGTGGACCTTTGAATGTGCATTTTTGGAAGAGGAGGTTGCACTCTGCTTCTTTTGTGCCTTTTCTTTGGCCATTTTCAAGACTTCCCGAGCTTTTGCATGATCCATGTTTTTGCTCTGGAGAACTTTTTTTGTGTTTAACTGCGCTTTTGAAGTATTTGCTTGTGCGGAAACTTTAACTACTCTGCTTCTGCTGTGGGCAATATTTGAAACCTTGACCACAGCGTTCCTTTTCTGGCTTTCGTTTTGGCTTTTTCCATCCACCTTATGGTCAGTCTTAAGTTTTTTATTCACAGTAGTCACGCTCTCGTTTCTTCGCTTTTTACTATCCTCGTATTTGGAAGAGTCACTTGCATTGCCACCTTTCTTGATCTCCTTTTTCTCTGCCACCACGCTGTTTTTGCACTTGTCACACAGGACCTGCCGGGGCCGTAGCTTGATGGCGTTCATGATGGAAGTGGGTTCCTCCCTGTACATTTTCCGCTTGGGCCGCTTGATTTTCCGGGGTGGAGGCTGAGGTATTGACTGGTTGTAGGTGTCCCTGATAAACAAAGGAGGAGGGTATGGAGCTCCCTCGTGAAAGAGAGGAGGTGGTTTAGAAGTCCAAAGGCTTTTAGCTATGCTGGGCTCTGAGGGCTGCGTGAGGGAGGAGTCATCAGGGACCGCGGCGTCGGCCTCACACTTCACCTGCGCCTCCTCTTGGAATGGTTTGCTTTGGAGCTGCATGGCTTCAGGTTTGTCCTTGTACTCCCTTTTAGGAAATATGGTCACAGGGATTCCATGGGGGCCAAACCTTCAAGAGAGAGGGAAAGAAAAATTCAACGTTTGGAGGGAATTTTTGTGGCATTTATCACGAAGCATTTGAAAACTTGTCTGCATTAGGTAGCCAGCATTTGAAAACCATAAATCCCAGAGAAATTAAAGCTTCACATCCAGCCTTATGGCAAGCTTTGAAAAGACAAGACACCAAAATGAAGTCAGTGGAGAACAAAAAATAAACAACTTCACTTATGATCAGTTTCTCTTGTATCAACAAGACACCTAGAAAATGTAACAAAAATATCCCTGAGACAGCAGCATAAGAGCTAACTTTATGCTTCTGGAAAATGCTTATAAACATTCAAACTCACCCCAACAACTCCCAATCTACCCAGGCTCATTTTACATACTAAGTCAGCTTTATGAAAAGGCATCTTCAGGAACTTTTCTTCCATTTTTAGCACAGCAGAAAAGGGTGAACAGTCCAGATTTAACAGGGACAAATCTGGGCTGCCTAAATCCTTGCAGTGAATAAGGAGTGCCTCCATCCACAAAAGCTCAGCACCTGATGCTTTACAGCCCAAAACTCCCCAGCCAGCCCAGTCTGAATTTCTCCCAGCAAAACTCCCTTGATTTCTACTCAGAATAAACTGATCCTCCCTGTTCCATGAGCAAACAAGATTTTAATCCTTTCGCTCCTTTTCTCCAGACTGGAACTGCTCTAGATCAGGACAAGGCAGTAACTCCCCAAGATCTGTCCTCAGGTTTGTGCTGCACTGTGGCTGCTCAACAGCAGCATCCCCTCAGCTGATTAGATTGAACTTTATTTACTTTTATTTGTATAAGTGCCTACATGTTGCTTTTATTTCCTCAAAATTAGAGTTGAAAAAGCCATCCTGTGTTAGAAGGTTCCTTGCAGTGTCCCCAACAAAAGCCACCCCTTGTTTGTCCTTTTGCTTATCACAAGCTCCTTTCTACGTCTAAAGTTGTAATTGAAGCAAATGACCCACCCAAGATTAAATTATCCACCCAGTCTGCATTTCAGCAGCTTGTACAGACATTTTTCCAGCCTATGGTCTGGCATTAAACCACAAGGGACTTGCTCACAACGAAGTTTTACATTCCCTAAAGTCCCACAAGTCCATCAAGGGTAAAGAAGTTGCTTTTCCACAAATACTTCTCCCTCCACAAAGGATTGTAAGCAAGTCACTCAATTCCAAGTAGGGCTTTAAAAGAAACTATCAGCTGACAGTAATTAAATTAGCAATATTTTCAGTGTTACTGGCATCAAGACCTTCAGCTTCTAAAAGAAAATAAGATCCAGATCCTATCATTCACCACCTGATAAAGATTAGGAGGATTTGGTAAAAAGTTAATCTATGCTAAGAGCTGAAAACAAGACAGGGCAAGATCTCTGCTGTGCAAATTCCATTCCCAAAGAGCACAACAGCAGAACTAGACAGGGGTGGGATAGCAAACCCCACACAGACAAACATCCCTTACCCTGCTCTCAGTGCCTCAGAACTTTCCAGCCCTCCCAGGCCATTCCTGAGCCAAGCCCTTCTCCCAGAGGGCATTTATGGGACTCTGTCAGGAAATCAGCATAATTAGCTGTCACCAGGAAGAGGTGGATGAAGAGGACTGCAAGGGTTTCCAGAAGGATCCCATTCAAGTATTTCATCTCTCCTTTCCCAGGTTTTCATTCTATTGCCTCCCCAGCAAGGTGTGCACGATTTACACTCCAAAGGCACAAAGAAGCCGATGGAAAGCTGAGCACATGCCTGACACCAGGAAATCAAAGATTCATTCTGCACCTTCCACTCTCCCTTCCTTCAAGCACAAAACACAGGCCAGGACTATGAACAGGAAGCCACAAAGGACAAAACCAATCCAGAGTGAGCCCTGAAGACAGAGAATCCCTCACCAAAGGTACTGCTTAAAAAATAAACCAGACTCTCCCATCCTTGTCCACCTACAAATGAATGAGCTGGGGAAGAATATTCATGGCTATTGTGCCAGTTATGTACAGCACTACTCCTGTAAATGATGTGTTAATACAGAACATACAATTAGTCAGGACCACCTGCAGGACAAAATATATTTGGTAATCATTTGGGAATGATCATTATTTCCAACAGCTCAGTGTATTGTGCCTTCTCTTGGCCTCACCCAAAAGCAGACTGTATCTATAAACAGTTTTTGATTATCTCTGTTTTCTCCCTGCCTAACCAAGTTCTCCAGCAACTTGGAAGAATGGCACGAAAACAAAGAAGAGAAAACAATGTCAGAAAAACTTGCAAATGAAACAGTAAAGCTGACAGGAAAGAATAAAGACAAAGAACAAGGTAAAAAAAGAGGGGTTTATTTTTCCTAAGAGAAGCAGCAGAATGAAGACGTGAGCTTAAACCTCTTCAGGACAAGGCATGACACAGCATTTAATTAGTTCTGCAGCAAGCACAAGTGTTTATTGCATGTACCAGAATTTCAAAGCTTATTTTCACACACCTGGCTGATGGACCTTGAAGAGAAATACTTCTCATACACCCACAGTAGTTTTTGTCACACCAACTGCAAGGCTAAACTAGTTAATTGTGTTAGTAGTTAGACCGAAAAACTGCAGAAGCATGGGTTCATCTGCCACAGACATGAAGGAGGACTAAAAGCCATTATAGGAAACAAAATTAAAAAAACTCCAAGGCACACAGCTCAGTTGTATCATGACATTTACTGATCCCCAGTCAGTCACTGGCTGGCATTAGATCAGCCCTGAACAGAATTTCAGTTACCCACAGTGAGGCTCCTTTCACACGTTCCATGTTTAAGGTCTACAAGGAATTACCTTGTCTTTATTCCAACAACAAAATAATTTCTTCAATATACTGATCCCAAATATCACCTTACCCCACAAGACTTCAAGAACAGGCTTTTCTGGATGAAAGTAGAGATATTCTGCAATTACTGTTTGCTTAAAATAAAAATCCCCTGGTGCCCAAGTTGCAGCTGGTCCCTGCCCAGCCCACTCCTGACTCTGTAACACTCCTACCCAGACATCACAGCCCAGGGAATGGCACCATTCACTGACAGGGATCTCAAGGGACGTGTTAGAAAAACCAACCTCAGAAATAGGTACTGCACCCCCAATTCCAGGCAGTGCTGGGAAGCAGTGCCCTGCTGCTCCCTACCTATGGAAATCAGAGCCAGCTCTCTCCATGGTGCCAGCTCCCCTCCTGCAAAGGTGTCCCAGCTCTGATTTGCCTTGAAAACGCACTTCTAAGAGAGGATGGGTGTGATGTTGTACAAGACCCATTTCTCAGTGGTTTTTCAAGTAACCCAGGGCAATCAGCAGGATCTGATGGCACCTCTGCTGCAGATGCACTGCAAAATGTACATTTTCACTGGAGACAGAAATAGCAACAGGACACCAGGACCTGTACTGAACTGAGAGCCTGATCAATTCTGGCATATTTACACTGAGAGGAGCTTTCAATTGACCAGGGTGTGCAGAGACAGAAATAGGGTAAAAACAGGGAGGCTTCATTTCCAGTTTGCCAGCTGCAAGGTAATTAATAGGCAGCCATGGCATCCAAAAGCCACCCAAAACTCTGCCATTTAAAGCCAGAGAGGTCTGTATTACAGACATATAAACTTAAGTACTTAAGGAAAGTAAAGCCACTTTTTTCAAATCTAAATCCTGCATCAGAATTACTACAATGAATGCATATTACTGTTCAATTTATATGCAAAACAGAACAGTTAAAGAGTATTTTTTCAGAAATAACCACGAAAGATACAAAACAAATCCCACTTTAACTCATTACTGTTTGTACATAAACAAAGTACATAAACAATACACCCTGGGGGAAAGTGCTTTACATTAGCACCTAAAGTTTTAAGTTCTCATCTTTAGCCTCCACTGTCTGACTTCTCTACTCAAAGGGAGAGAAATGAAAAGCCCCTTGCTCTGCCAAAGGAGTGAAGCCACCGAGCAGGTTCAGAACTATTTCCCATTTGTCTCTGGACACATTGAACTGACATCAACAAAGCAGAGAAACTTGTGTTCAAGTGTTAAGTGGTAAAGGACTGATCAAAACCCATCTTCCCCACCAAGGCAGGGCAGAAATCTCCTGTTACATTTTCTGCTCTTGTACCCAAGATCAACCTTGGTATTCTACAAAAGCCGGCACAAGCAACAGCTGAAGGCATTTTTATTGCATGGATGAAAGTTCCAGGAGTATAATAATATGCTGAAAGAACTATGGATATGCATTTCAGGCCTCTAAACTGAGGCTTTAAATTATAACATTCCATGTAATACACAGTTAGATCATAGCTATTCGAACACAAAGTTTTGCAGAACTCCTCAAAATAACCTGCATTGAAAACACAGATTATGCAACAACCTATTTTTAATGAAGGATTTACTTGGTGTGATAAAGCACAAGATGGAATATATTATTGCTTTGAGTGCAGCACCTTCCTGAAAAAAGCAGTCCCAGAAGCCAAACAACCAGCTCCATGGTTTATTCACCTCCTGAACAATATACACCAGGCTACATAGCCTAGAAAATGCACATTTCACTGAGAGCTCTGAACCCATGGCAAAGGACTGCAGTGTGAGGGGCTCTTTGGAACAGCACAGCATGAAGAAAAGACAGGATGCTCTGACTTTAGGCTTTCCATTAATAATTACCATTACCATCATTTTACTGGCAGATCTATAAAGCTGTTTAAACTGCAATATCTTTTAATTTTTACATCTGTTGCCATTATTAGCTGTCAGTTGCACTTGAAGCAGACACTTTGCTGATACATTTGCTGTGACCTATTTTGAAGGATTATACCTTGAATATACTCTTCAGGAACATCCATATGCCAGACCCAGGACATATGGAAGAGAATGATACCATTAAATAATGGATGAACTGAAGTGTCAAGATGGCCAAGATTCATCAGTCCCATAACAGAAAATAAACTGAATGCAGACTGAAAATTTCATCCCTGCCCTGCCTCAACACCTTGAACCAAGCTGAGCAACCCTGAGAAAGCCGGACAGGCCATGCTGCTGGAACACAGAGAATTCCACAAGGAAGGACAGGTCAGCCACCATCTGTCACATCCCAGACCAACAAAGAACAGCTGGAAACCACAGATTCCCTCAGGAAAGGAGAGCTTGAGGCCCAATCCAGACCCCAGCTCTAACCCTACCCTCTAAGTGAGGCTACACTTAACACCTTCAATAAAACCTCCCTCAGTCACCAGTTAAAGACACCTGAATTACTCTCTGAACCACACTCTCATCACACCTGAGCTTCCCACATTGTGGGGACAATAAAAACAAATGTCAAAGAAGTGCTGGGGCTGCTCCTTAAATGCCAGGATTTCACCAAGCTCCTCTGGGCTCCTGACAAGGTGTGGGGACACCTTGGGAACTGAGTGCGAGTTTTAAAATAAAACAAACCAAAACACACAACCCTGAGCCACAGACATTTCTTTACTGTTGAGAATGTGCATCACAGAGCAACAGGCATCCTCCAGACCCCAGTCCTTCCCCAGACAAGGATGAGCACCTGCTGTCCCTGGTTACTAAATCAAAGAGCAGGGAGAAATGTACCATATTTTTCAAGTGAGGCTTCTGCTGCTTTCTTCTCACATCATTCCCTTGCAGTAGAAGCTGAATTAACAAACTGGGAACAGCACAGGATTCAAGAGTCAGTGCTGTACCTGAAAACTGCTTCTGGGATTGTAAGAATTGCAAATTGCCTATAAAAGTTTATTTTCATCATACAGCTCATGCACACCTTGGTGCAGGAAGTCCTTTCTTATCCTCCATAACCAAAGCCCAATAAAGAGATAATTTCAAACATGTCTACAAGGAACACACTGCACATCTTCTGGATATCTAACCAGGTTCTCAGGTCACAAAACAACTTTTTGCTCTCTCTCTCTCCTTCAAGAACTATCATGAACACACACAAGTCAGAAGGGAACTGGTTTCGAGAAGAAGACAAGGCACGTGTCCTTCACATCTGCAGGATTAGAAGGACAATTTCAGTTAAATGATAAAGCAATAAAAAGGCCAAGTCTTGACTGTTGGCAAACAACAGAACATAAATTTAATCCCCCCCTCCTCCCCTAATCTTTAGAGAGGTAAAAAAAAAAATGCACATTTTTGAAATAATTATCCTTTTTCTAGAAGATGAAACTAAACCCACAACTTCTTAATCCTGTATTTTAAGATTTACAAATGCTACATTTCTCAGGTATTTCCCTCCCACCTACTTCATCCAGGCACAGAGCAGGATTTACCCTGAGCCAGCAGGTGGGATGGACATCTCCTGTCCCCTGAGCAAACAGGGAGTGAGCAATGCCAGGTACAGCAGCTCACAGGGACTTTAAACCTCACAGGACCAGATGGGCTGGAAGGGACCTTAAATCCCACCCAGTGCCACCCTCTGCCATGGCAGGGACACCTTCCTCTGTCCCAGGCTGCTCCCAGCCCTGGTGTCCAAGCCTGGCCTTGGGCACTGCCAGGGATCCAGGGGCAGCCCCAGCTGCTCTGGGCACCCTGTGCCAGGGCTCCACCCTGCCAGGGAACAATTCCTCATTCCCAACATCCCATCCAGCCCTGCCCTCTGGCAGTGGGAGCCATTCCCCTTGTCCTGCCACTCCAATTCCTGATGAAGTTCCCTCTCCAGCCTCCCTGCAGCCCCTTCAGACTCCACACAACCTTCTCCCCTCCAGAATGAGCATTCCCAGCTCTGCCAGCCCATCTCCATGGGGAGGATGCTCCTTGCAGTCCCCTCAGCAGCTTGGTGCCTTCTCTGGATCTCTCCAGCAGCTCCTTGCTGTGCTGGGCCCAGGGCTGGGGCAGCTCTGCAGGTGGGGTCTCACCTGAGCAGGAAAGGATCCCCCCTTTCCTGCTGCCCACACTGTGGGATCAGCCCTGGATATGTTATGTTGAGTTTTTCCTCAACCATTTCTGCTCCATTCCCTGTCTCTCCCCTCAGGACTCCATCAGGCACATCCACCCCAGGAACCCCCAGCAGAGCCTCACCCTGGCAGCAGGAAAGCACTTAAAAGGTAATGGCAGCAGCAGTAATGAAGTTTAACAGTAGGAACACATCCCTAATTTGTGCAATGAGCCTTCAGAGTAAGCAAAGTGGGGACATGCTCCTCTCCAGATGAGGATTTACTGCATGACAAATGGATCTGGCACTCAGGACATGTGGGTTCCTGCTCTCTGCTGGGCTGCAGAACTCCCTGGGCAGCAGGAGCAGGAGACTGCCATTGGGGCAGGCAGGGAAGGGCTTCCTTACCTCCAATAAATGCAGGAATAAAGCCCACTCAACACCCAGGGGCTTGTGGTACAAACCCCTAAAGGGGTATCCCATTTACAGGGGGTGGGAGAGGGAATCAGCCCCCTCACACAAATATCACTGCACATCAAAGTCACCCAGAATAAAATGCAAAGTCAGGACATCATCTCAACAATGGAAAAAGTGATAAAACAGGCAAAAATCACAATATAAGGGGATATTTTTGCTTTTCTTTCATTGTGGAGTTCAAGTAATTCAGAACATGACTTCAGAAGACAAAAAAAGAACACAGTGAACAGGTTTTTCAAAGTCACTTAAACTTATTCTTCTCAGTATTGTATGGAAGTAGCACCTTCACTGCTCTGGAGGGTGAAGAGAGGAAAGAGAAATTAAGATCCAGACAGGAATAGGAATTATTTCCCTCTGATCATACAGCAAACACAGCATTAGCATGTGCAGTGAACACAGTCACTTTTGGAAGCTACTGAATGAGCAAATTCTAATATAAATTGTCACTTTTACTTAGTAAGAACTGTCAGTCTTAAAATATCGATCCCTTTGGCATTAGGGAAATTGAGATTACTCCCATGCATTTGAATGAGACAGATTTCAGCAACCACTCATCTCCCATGCTGGAAATCCCAGTGTTGTCATGTAAATGCATGGAATTTAGGTGGTTTTCATTTAACCCTGCCCTTCTTTTTTATTTTTGGTCCAGTGGAAAAACTTATGACAAGAATTCCAGGGCCAGAGACGCAGAAGGAGGTTCATGAAAAATATTCATGTACTGCAAGTCCAGGTGCTGCTACACCAAACAAAAATAAACACATATAAGGAAAAGCTGACACCTAGACAGTACCACCTGTTAGTGACTACAGAAGTGATAAAATGGAATTGTTGGACATACAGGAAACACTTTTTTAAATAATGCTTTGATTTCTTAGAAGCAGGAATTTCTTGGACTATTTCTAGAGCTTGTTTCCCACTGCATTTCCTGCTCTGAGACATCTGGTAAGAAACTCCTGTTATCTACCAACCTTTTGCTGTCACCAGCCCAGTATTACAGACCTTACGTCTCAAAACTCAGTTCTTCTTGTCCAGGCCCTCTGCAGAGCTTGGCCTTGAGAATTTAAACCTCCCCTCCTGGACTGCCATGTAAAAGCACCTCTGAAGGAAGAAACAGCTCCACTGCCAAGAGAACCTGGGAGGGCCAGCCCCAGCCTCCCTGCATGGCTTCTGCACAGCTCCCACTGCAAAGCTTTGTCCCAGGAGCTGGGCTTGGACCCAGGCAGGCTGGAGATGCTCCCACCAAGGCACAGCAGCAGCAGCAGCCAGCCTGCAAAGTGACTGCTGCTGCAAAGGGCTGCAGATCTGCTGCCTGCCAGAGGCTCCCCAGTGCACCAGAGCTGGGAAAACGTGGGATGTTTGTGGCCAGGGTGTGTTTAGGAGGACAGGATCCCTTTCAAGAGAAAAGGAGAAGCTGGTGTTTTCCCGCACTCTTGGCAGCAGAGGCTTTGCCACCCTCCTGCCCAGGGCAACCATGGCATTCTACTGGGACAACTTCAAACCTACAAAAGAGTTCGTGTTACCCAGGATTACACCTCATTTGTGTCACCTCCTGCCCGGATCTGAGATGTTGTTTCAGCCCACAAGTGGCTGGAGTTTTGCTCAGCGTTTCACACCTCATCAAGTGACAGACTGAAATCGTCACTCCATGACATTATTCAAAACTTGGGGCTCAGACAAGGCCTTTTGAGTCAAACCCCAACCTCACACTGAGGCCCAAGCCAGAAGTGCCACAATCTCCCTTTTAGGGAGCACTAACAATATTAATATTCCAGGAAGTTGCTGAACAGCTACTAACAGCATAAAAGGACTGACAAAAGACATATGTCCACACACAACTTAAATCTGGGGGGAAAAAGTGCTGCATATTTTGCATACCGATTATTTTAAATAATAACCTTGTTACATTTCACTTTTCTATCATGAACTTGCAGAGTCCTTACATGTCTAGGAAAAAAAACCCCTAAGATGAAGAAGAATTTTCACCTGCTGATAGAACCTCGATTATTTGTAAGGTACCATGATTTCTAGTCTCCCAAGAGCTTGTCACTACTGAAAGGCAGTGAAAAAAAAGCAAACCCCAAACCCTGCTGTCTCATAAGTTATTCAGAGATATGTAAAAATCCCACCCCCCGTCCACAAGGATATTTAAGAACCATGAAACTTCACCCCGTCCGTTGGTCCATTGCGTACAAGGAGCAATCAGTACTAATTAACAACTGCAACAGCCTAGCTGGAAAACCATTATTCTGGAAAATAGTATGTACTGAAAAAGAAGGTTACCTAGGCAATGTAAGCCCGAACGAACAGGGCAATCAGAGCTCTGCTTCTGTACAAAGAGGGCAATAAACGCCAAGCTCTGCTCGGGTGCTGCTCCCGGCACGCAGGGATGCTCCGGAGCCCCGGCCAAGCCCAAAGGCTGTGCCCATGTGCTCGCCGCTCGCCCGGCTCTCCCGTTTGCCCATTCCCCGGGCGGGAGGGGCCCTGCCCACCCCCGGCTGAAGGGTCCAGGAGGAGGAAGAGGATGCTCGGGAGCTGCGGCTCCGCTCCCCGGGCAGGACGCGGGGGCAGGAGCTGCTCGGCCCGGGGCGGAGGGGTCCGAGGAGGGCTGGGACGGCACGGGAAGCGATGGGATTGGGATGGAAGGGAAGGGAAGGTGCAGAGCCCACGAGGCTCCCGGCGGGGCCGCCCCTATCCCGCCCCCGGCGGCTCCGGGAGCGCTCCCGGGCTCGGCGCTGGGTGGGGGCTCGGGGTCGGGCTCGACTTCCCCCGAGCTCTCACCTTTTCGAGAGGTCCATGAGGACCCCGGAAAAAAGCTTCTCTCCCAGCCGGAACGAGACCACCAGGGCGTCCTCGATGATGTGGTCCAGGGTGACCCGCACCTCGGAGCCGGGCAGCAGCGCCGGCACCTCCGCCTCCCCTCCGCCCGGGGCCGCGGGCACCGCCGGCTCGGGCTCCACCGCGGCGGCGGCGGCAGCATCCGGCTCCTCCTCCTCCGGCCGGGGCGGCTCCTCCCCGGGCCCCGCGGAGCCCCCGGCAGCCGGCGGGCAGGGTTGCGGCGGCTCCCGGGCCGGCTCGGGCGGCGGGCAGGGCTGCGGCGGCTCCGAGCAGCCCGGGCTGGGCGCTGCGCGGGGCTCGGCCCGCGGCGATTCCACCCCCGGGCTGCGCGGCGGCGGCTGCTCCTCCGTCCTTCCCGCGTCCGGCTCGCGAGTCCCGCCGGGGCTCCGGGCGCGTTGCACCGGCGGCGGCTCCTCGGCCTTGCCGCCGTCGGCCTCCTCGCCATCCGGCACCGCCGACTCCACGGCCTCGCTGACGGCCGGTAGAGGGTCCGCGCCGGCCTCGCTGCCCGGGATCGGCTCCATCTCGGGCTCGGCCTCGCCGGCCCCGCCGTCCCCCGGCACCGCCGCAGTCGCCGCCGCCTCCGCAGCCATAGCCGCCATTTTCTCCGCCGCCTCCCTCCAGCAGCGGGAGCGACGGCCACGGCCCGCGGGGAGGGAGAGCCCGCCCCCTGCGCCCGCAGGCGGCGCCCTATTGGCGGGCGCGCCGCAATGCTGCACTTCTATTGGACAGGGTACCTGTCCATCCAGCCCCGCGGGAATTTCTCGTTGGCCAGCGGGAGCTTCATTCAGTGCAGAGCCGGGAAGGGGAAGAGGGGGCGTGGTTTAACGCTTTATAGGCCACCGGGGAGGGGAGGGGTGGGCCTGGTGGGGCTGATCCGCCTTCTGATTGGTGGAGGGAGGCGTCGCTCCCGAGGGAGGCCGGTGATTGGCGGCGCCAAATGTCTGTTTCGGGCCCGGGGAGCGCGCGGGGGAAGATGGCGAGGGCGGGAGGGCAGCCATGGGGTGCGGGTCTCTTCTCGGAAGGGTCGCGTCGCTCCTGAGTGGTCAGGTCATCCTCCCCGAGGGATTGCCCTGGAGTGGCTTCCCCGCACAGCCTGGCGCTGCCTCCCCCCGCGTTGTGCAGTGCGGGCAGGGGAGCGGCTGGTCCCTGTGCTGGGGAGCACTGAGGGAATGACACTGGGGAGAGGGGAGATCAGAGAACATGCTGGGCTGGAAGGGACCCACAGGATCATCCAGTGCAGCCCCTGGCCCTGCACAGACACAGGGGCCCAGCAATCCCCCCTGGGCATCCCTGGAGCGGTGTCCAAGCCCTCCTGGAGCTCTGGCAGCCTCGGGGCCGTGCCATCCCTGGGGAGCCTGGGCAGTGCCAGCACCCTCTGGGGGAAGAGCCTTTCCCAAAATCCACCCTGAGCCTCCCCTGGCCCAGCCCCAGCCATTCCCTGGGTGCTGTCCCTGCTCACCACAGATCAATGTCTGACCCTCCTGCTGCCCTCGCCTGATGCGGGGCAGGCAGAGGGACCGGTGCCTTTTGTGAGGTAAATCGGCATTTTTAAAGTGTTAAGCACCATGAATTGGGCACATCAGGTGGAAAAGCAGACTCGGAAGGGGAGAACAGCAGTGAACGATTTCCTCCCACGGCAGCGGCTGCCCGAGCCCCGGCCAGCCCGGCCCCGGGCAATCCGGGCCGGGTCAGCGCTCCGGTTCTGCCCTCAGGACATTCACACACACTCCGGTTCTGCCCTCAGGACACTGACACACACTCCGGTTCTGCCCTCAGGACACTGACACACACTCCGGTTCTGCCCTCAGGACACTGACACACACTCCGGTTCTGCCCTCAGGACATTCACACACACTCCGGTTCTGCCCTCAGGACACTGACACACACTCCGGTTCTGCCCTCAGGACACTGACACACACTCCGGTTCTGCCCTCAGGACACTGACACACACTCCGGTTCTGCCCTCAGGATATTCACACACACTCCGGTTCTGCCCTCAGGACACTGACACACACTCCGGTTCTGCCCTCAGGACATTCACACACACTCCGGTTCTGCCCTCAGGACACTGACACACACTCCGGTTCTGCCCTCAGGACATTCACACACACTCCGGTTCTGCCCTCAGGACACTGACACACGCTCCGGTTCTGCCCCCAGGACATTCACACACACTCCGGTTCTGCCCTCAGGACATTCACACACGCTCCGGTTCTGCCCTCAGGACACTGACACACACTCCGGTTCTGCCCTCAGGACACTGACACACACTCCGGTTCTGCCCCCAGGACATTCACACACACTCCGGTTCTGCCCTCAGGACATTCACACACGCTCCGGTTCTGCCCTCAGGACATTGACAGACACACAGACACAGTTTGCTTAAGCCGGGCTCCAGACACCTTCAGGCACCGAGGGAGGCCAGCAGGCTCCCGGCCTCGGCTACAGAGCAGAGGGGTTTATCCTGCGATGGTGTTTCCATTCTGTGTGCTCAGGACACAGCCCCTGTTCCCTTCCCAGTGGATGCTGAGCAGAGAACGGGGCCGTAAATCCTGAGCCCGCAAGAAATTCCCAACCAACACAGAAAGAAACTAAAACTATTCAGCCCTGGAGCTGATGGGATGCTCGGATCTAACAGCTCAGCCCAGCAGGCTCTTTGTTATGTTAAGCTCGGATTTATGTAAAGAATGGGCATAAAATGGAAGATTTCTTCTTGCAAGTCTTCTGCTGGAACGCACCTTTTCAGCAGGTGTTGCTCGTGGAGGACATTCAAATGCAAATTGTTGTGTTTTCGATCCCCTGGAGTGGCCAGCAATTCCTGTGCTCCGTAGGGAACAGAGTGGGTGTATGCTTGTTCTCTGCTTCACTGCAGTAACAGCAGATTATGTGCTTGACCCTACTGAGAGATCAAAATAAAACATAAACGGCTCCTTTGAATGTTGAAAGGTGCTGTGTGTGCTTTTAAAAAAAGGTAAATCAGGACATTTATAGCCCAGAATAATGCCCCACAGAAATACCGTACCATAGGTAACTCTAAAATTCAACCTCACCAACATAGGCATGTGGATGCAGGATGGAACTTGTAAATTTAACAAAAAGAAACCTTACTATATTTTTTTTTTTCCCTCCCAAATACCTTTGATCACCATTTAATTTCTATTTATTTCAAATCTAACCTGTAATCTCCTTAAGACAGGATTTGCCTTAGAGACTGGTCTGCAATGTGATTCCATAGTTGTGGAGTCTTTTTTTCTATCCTGGAACCTTTAGAAACTGCCAAAATAAAACTAATTAAATTAATGAAACAGATTGCATTACCACACTCTCTGTAAATTAAAACAACTTTCTCTGTGTTCAGCAAGTGGCAGGAAGGACAGAAATGGAGAGAAGGAACTATAAATTACAGAGGGGAATGGAGAAAATCAGAGGAATAGAACAATTGAAATGAAGGCAGGAAAAATGGTGAGCTCCATAAAGATGTGTTGCAGTAAATTGTTGGGATTGGCAGCTGAGGAAGATGAGTTTGGGTGGAGAGAGTGAGGGGATGTGGGGAAGCAGCAGATCCAGCTGGAGTTTGTGCACAGCACACATGGAAGGGGAATTGTTTGTGTGGGACATGAGGAACCTCTAAACTCAGCGTTAGTGAAATTGATTTGCTCTGTCATGGAACTCCAATCTGGAGGTGTGAGCAGTCCCAGCAGGTCTGAGTACTTCAGTAGGGAATAACTAATGGGGTGTGGAGTTTTCAGGTGTTGGACAGTGGGAACTCCGGGCAGCCTGGAAGTGCAGTGCCATGAAAGAAGCACCGCCAGTGCAGGGCTTTAAGGAGCAATCCTCACAAATGGACAGTAACCAGGGTTCCAGTGCAGCCAAACCCCTGAGTGCAGCTTCCCTCAGCTCCCTTGGAGCCAGGCTGTGTCAGAGCTGGCCCTGGAGTTGCCCAGTGGCTGGAATTAATGATGCTGCTGGTGTCCCAGGGGCTGGAGAGGTCCAGGCTGGCTGAGCTGTTCCTGCTGCAGCTGATCCCTCTCAGAGTGGGCACACAGGGCTCTGGAGGAGCGTGTGGATTTACAGGGACAGTTTGTCTTGGTGGACAGCAGATCCCTGTCCCAATACCTGCACCAGGGTGGAGGAACTTTAGAGAGGAGGTTCTCAGTCTGCAGTTCCAGCATCCCCACTGAGGCTTTGAGGCTCCCCACATTCCAGGATGAGGTTTTTATCCTCACTGCAGCCTTTGCAGGTTCTGCTGCAGGAGCACAGAGCTCTGCTGCCCTGCTCAACCCCAACTGCAGTCACAGTGGCTTCCTGAGCCTGCCACAGTGGCTTCCTGTGACACTGGGCAGGGCCGCCAAACCTCCCCAAGTCAGGTTTAGTGTTCACAGCTTTGCACAGTGCTAATAAATCCACTAGTCAGCATTTTCAAGGCATGATTGCTGGTGAGGAATGTTTAAGGTTTTCTAAGTTAAAAAGTGTAACCAGTGAAAACCACTGTATGTGAGCAATGCAGAGGGATACAGGCAAATAAACTGAACATAAATATGGGTCTTGGTTGTGTGCTGCAAACTCACTGCTCCTCTAACAGATTGGGAAAGTAATGCTCTTGCAACAATTGTTAATTATATTTAAGCTGGATTGAAATTTGTAAGTGAATTATTACAGAAAGTTAGTTTGGGATGAGAAAATCATCAGTCCTTCCTGTAATGTTGGTAACTGATTTCTGTGGCCCTATGAACACGGAGCTCATTTTGTTGGGTTTAGGGATGAGCATTAAATGATTTGGGAAACCTCACTGCAGTCTCATGTGCCCCAGAATTTTGCCCTGTAATCTGAAAAGTCAATTATGCGCTGCATTTCTTGTGAACAAGAGATGAAGTCAATGAGTGGGGCTTAATCTAATGTCCGTATGGAGAATTGATTGAAAGAGATTTCCAGAGTTGGGGTTGCTTTAAAAAAATAGTAATTGTGAGCCCGTGGGGTGAAGGACTGGCACTGTCTCACTGCTGAGATCTCACTTGGTAATTGTAAGGAAATGGAGTCTGAAGGTACTTCCTGTCTTATCTCCTACTCTGACTGGTTCCTGCCTTCTTCTGCAGCCTGTGCAGCTGCAGGTGCTGCTGGCAGCCACACTCTATCTCCATAGATTTCTCCATTTGGAGAAAATGGGCATCACACTGGAGCCAGGACAGATAGGGAGGCCAAACTCCTCAGCTTGGGCAAGGCAGCTTGGTAATTAATAGGGAATTGCTCATTAAAGTCTTCTGAGAAATTACAGAAGTCTCTTTAGCCACAAATATGTCAGAGCAACTTTTTGTTCCTTGTGGTGTTTCTGAGGTTATTCTACATCTGCAGCCAAGCCCTGTTGGCATCAAGAGTGCCCAACTGGTGAGGTGGGACCTTTCCTCACCTGTGGTCCCTGGAGATGAATCCTATTTCAAATAGGAATAGCAGGAAGGGTAAAACACCTTAATTAGAGGAGTGGGAACCCTACACAGGCCGTTCTCATCAGAGCTGGTTGCTGACAGAGCTCAAGGGGACAGGACAATGGAGGAAATGGAATTGACTGGGAATGTTTTGGATCTTTTGTATTTCCGAGCTGGAGGAGCAGCTGCCAACTGCCTGTGTCACTGTGTCCTTCTCTTTGGCACCTGTGTGGGCCTCAGCTCTGCTGGCTGTGAAAAATGGACAATAACATTTCATCCACACAAGAGTGATGTGGTTTAATTATAGTGAAGGTTTAAAAACAACTTGAGGATGAAGTGCTGTGTAAGTGCTGAATGTTATCCTTGACAATGACACAGGGATCAGAAAATTGGTCTTTCAGATGCATCAAGTTATTCCATAAATTACAAACTAATTTCTCTCCTTAAATGAAGAGTTACTGAGGCATTCAGCTTTCTTGCTAATTGTTTGACTTCAACAATTGTATGGATTTCAGTAAATTGACTGGTGGAGACAAATGTGTTTTCCAGCTCGACACTGTGTGACATACAACAATTGGAAATGGGCTGGCTGCAGACCAGAGCCAAGCACTGCCGGTGGTCCCCAAAAGAGAACAAATTTGTGGTGGGATTTTCTAGGGAGATTTCAAAAGGGCCTCTAACAGGCTGTCCCTCCTGAAGGCAGCTTGCCTTCGTGGTTTACCTGAGTAAAACCAAGTAACTCTTGTCTCACAGCCTTGTCTGCTTCTCCATGTCACTCAGAATCATTGGGGTTGTAGCTGGATCTTGCTGGGAGTTCAGTCTGTGATGGAGGCACTGCAGAGCCTGGGGTTCCACTCTCCCCTGGTCCCTCTGCCTCTCTCGTGGTACTTTTGAAACTCTTCCAAAGGCAGGGACGGGACATAAATGACAATGCAGTCAAGTTTTTTAAGTTGTGCTTAAAAAGATCAGCTTTGCCATGCAGTTTGTCTTTCAGTCAAAACCCAAAGAAATCAACCCAAAAATTAAGACCCAGCTCTTCCTGAGGTCTGCAGCTCTCCTGGGAGGGGTGGGAGCAAAGAAGTGCTGTCATCACAGGCAAGTATTTTCAGCTTTTTGATTTTGATAGAAAATGGACTGTGTGTCCCTGTCTGCTTTGTGTATTTTTGCATTCTGGATAAAAATAATGAAAGAACTCTGGTGATTAATAAAAATGGCAAGTTTGTCATTAGTTTAAAATATCACACGGTTTGAGGGGGAATATGTAAGGAAATTACAGATTGCTCTCAGTTAGTGTTTTACCTTGTGTTTTCTTACAGACCTTTTTTTTGTCATTGTCTCATCTTCTGGTTTCTTGTGGACTTGGAACCTCTTGTGCCAGGTGTATTTCAAGCAAGAGATGTATCTCTGTATTTTATGGATATCTGGTGGCATCTTCTCTCTCCCTTTCCTAATCCAATTCCGAGTAGGATCAATTTATGGAGTGCCCAGGCTCAGCCTGAATTCCTGTCAGAGCTCACCTGCAAATCCCAGCATGGTCCTTTGCAAGTCACTTCCTTTGGTAAAGTCAGGTCAGTTTTTAATTTCTCCTCCCAGGTAATCTTGTACATTCTGACTCTGAGCAACACCATTTGCAAGGGGCTTGCACATCAAGAGAAAGAATTCTTCACACCAAGAGCTTGCTCTGTTGCCTTTCCAGGATTGTTAATGGTTGGAAATTGTGTTGCCCTCATTCAGAGACTCTAACTCAGTCCAGGGAAAAAACATCCCATCAGCTCCAGAACAAAACAGGCTCTGATACTGGAATCAATGAAGCACTGGGATTTGTGGTGGCAGGGTGGGTGATTGGCAGCTGCTCCACAAAGCCACAGCAGAGATGATTGACATGAAAGATGTGATAAGGACACGTAGTGATCTGTGCAAAAATACAGTAAATGTTGCTTGTCCAAGAGCTTTGGGGAGTGTAGAGCTGGAGTGATGCAATCAGAATGGGAACTTTAAAAAATCCTTTTCCTTGGTCCTGTCACAGACAAGTCTGTGAAGTGACAAATGCCAGGAGTGAGAACATCTCTGTCAGGGGTCATTCAGCTGTGACTCTTGCACATCTGTCTTAGCAGCTCCAAAGGCAGAAGATGTATGCAATTAGAACCAATCTTGGTGATTTGCAGAGCATTGTTTGTGCTTTTTACTGCATTCCCTGGGATCAGGGCTGGATCTTGCCTTTGACTCTCTTTCTAGAGCTGGCCCAGTGAAACTCTCCCCACTCACCCTTCAGCAAATAATAAAAAGGAAAGTGCAAGCCTTCAACAGCTGTGTCACCACCCTCTGAGGAAATGTGTCGGTGTAGCCAATATTTCTCTATATTGCCCTAATCTAATCCTCCATGTGGGGCTTATCACAGAGCAGGGCCTGAGCTGCTGGAGCTGGATAATACTTTATTCTTAACAGTTCTGTCCCTACTGCTGCTGAAACCACTGTGCTGAGCAGCACAAACTCTGCTGGCAAAAGATACCTTTGCCAGCTTACATTTATTTCTGTTCACTGAAACAACTGGTTGGAAATGTGTGGTTGTTTCTCTTGGGTGTAGGCAAGGTAAGGCTTCCAAAGCATTGAGAAATGCTCTAAAAAATGCATTTTCCAGGCACAGTTCACACTAGTTTAGGAAATACAGAAATGAAACTGCAACAGAGGTACTTGATGCTGAAAAGGAAGCACCCAGTAATGGCTGCTCTGCTGCAAGATTGTGGGCTTCCTCTGTTTAGGCTCAGCCTAACTTCTGGAGTAAAAGGGGATGGAAAACTGTAAGGGAAATAAATGAACTGTACCCATGTAATTGTATTTGTTCTGAGAAAAAGATTGAGAATTACAGCCACTGTTTGCAAGCAATCTGCTCTTCACCCAGGGTTCATCCCTTGTGTTTGGAGACCTGCACTCTGGATAATCCTGGCAGAGCCTCTGGCACTGCTCTGCTGGCACCTGGGGTTTACTGAGAGCTCCTTCTCCACCTCTGGTGCCTCAGTCTAGGACATGTCTGGGGTGCTCTGTTTGTTCTGCTTTGGCAAAAATGTTCTGAAATCTAGAATTTCATGCCGCACCCTTCAAGGGACACAATTCTGTAGGAAATTCCCTTGGTGAAACACACAATGCAAGGTGAAGGACTGGATCCCAAAAGAATTACCAGGATTGAATCAAGTTATGCCTTAATGAAAATGGAGAAGTCTCAGTCAGGATTCTGCATAAAAGCAGCCACATATCCCCAGTGCAGGAAGGAACAGAGGAGGAAGGAGAAAATCTCTTGTCCTCTCTGAGATGAAGAAGGAAAGATGTAAAAATCAGTGCTGTTTAAAATTTGGTAAATAGAATATAATCAGTCCTCACAAAGCATCCTCTGTGCTCATCTGTGCTTGCAGGCACAGAACAGACTTGGCAACTGTCTCCTGCATGAAATAGGAAAGGTTTAAATGCTTGTGTAAGCTCTTCAAACAAAACAGCTCTTTAGAGTTAAAACACTGTTCTCTAGGACATTGTATCTGGGAAATGTGAAACAGTTTCTCTGCCTGTTCACCATGGGTTCCTAGTTCTGTGTGAGAGGGGTTTGGAAATCTTTTTCTCTGTGGTACATGGAATTTTTTGTCATTGCAAAGGGTTTTCCTCTAGGGAATAAATTTAATATAAAAGGGATTCCTGATACTCATGATATTTTCCCCTCAGAATGAAATCAAATTGGCTGATGAATGCAGGCTTGGACCAGCGACAGAACAGATGAATCCTCTTCTGCCGGCCGACTGAGTCAAGAATACTTTGTCACATCAGTAGTTACAATTTGACTTCAGTTTTGCTTTTTCTCCACCAATCTCAATTTGGTTTGAATTTCTGAAGTCACCCGGGGTGAGTCAGATGTGGTCAGGCCAGAGGAAGTTCTTGAATCATTCCCAAATGAGGGAAAACATGAGTCAGTTCCGAGGGTTCAGCACGTTGGGATACAAAGCTGCACAGATCTTTCCAGGTCCAGGGGGAGAGAAGGAGCCCAGGCTGGAGGTGCTGGATTGCAGGGCTCTGGTGGCTGCAGGACCGAGAACTGCGGATGTGTTTTCCACAGGGAGGACACAATTCCTGGCACTCATGAGCATTCCTGCTGCAGCTGGAGCAGCCTGGCTGCACAGATTGCAATTAATGCCGGTGCTTCCCCCAGAGTCCTGGGCAAACCTGGGCTCCTGGCAGGGCCCACAGGAGCAGGCACTGCTCAGCACCGAGGGAAAAGCTCTCCACCACAGTGACACAGCAAAACTCCTTTTAAATGTGCTTGGGTTTTGGATGCTGGTGCTTCCTGTCCATCAGCACAGGCAAAACACATTGCAGAGTCCAGAGGAGCTGCTACAGTGCAGAGCACTGGGGGTGGGGCTACAAAACCAGGTGAAAAATCCTCTGATAAAGGCAGGACCTCAGTGATAATTTTAATTTACAGCCAGGAATGTGCCAAGGCAAATCCCTTTCTTTGAGCTGCTCTTTCCTGATTCGTAGCCCATTGCTGCTGCCTCATTACCCCCCTGGCCTCCGGTGGGGCAGTAAATCTGGAGGCCTAATGGTGCACAGGGCCCTTGGAGGACAGCCCTGCCTTTTCAAATATTCATTTCTATGCGGATCAGGGATGTCCCAGTCTGGCTGTAATCAGGGGAAGAGGGAAGGAGACAAATAATCACTGAACATGACTGTTTAGGGAGCAATTCCTGTCAAAAAAACAATCAGCAGCAGAGGTGGATGTGAGCTAGCCCTGCAGCCCCAAGCACAAGGAGTGATGGGGGCCTGTTTGATCCCCATAAACTCTGATTTGCTTCCTCCTTCACCCCCAGCCAGCTGCTTCCCTCAGCTGGGCTGAAATGCCAGTTGTTCTCTGGGAGGAGGGAAAGGTGCCAGGCTGGGGGAGCTGCCCTTCTTTGTGCAGACCCTGCTGCAGGAGCACCAGCCCTGCCCTGCAGGGACAGGGCACCGAGCACAGCACCCTGCAGGGCACCTCAGCCCCAGGAATGTTCTTGTTTCTCCAGGTGGTGCCAGCTGGGGCAGGGATTGCAGGGCAGGAGCAGCAGCACAGCTCTCCTCCAGCTCAGAGCTTGGGTTATTCCAGGTGGAACAGACCCCTGGGCTATGAAATCAGTTTGCAGCAAGTTTGCAGCCCCTGGGATTTGAGCTGATCCCAGACTGATCTCACCCAGCTTAAGGAGCAGTCAGCAGGAGTCATGGTGCCACTAATCCTGATTTAAATGGGAGTTAGAGGGCTTGGATTCCACATCTCCAGAATCATTCCTTGTGCCATCCAGACCTCATCAAAGTGTCCTGGGGAAAATTATTTTAACCCAAAAATTGGTTAAAATTTTGGTGTGTGTTCACACAAGAACCCGGGGCTCAGGGCGACTGAGCTGTGAGCTCCCAGAACATCCCCCTGTGCTCAGTCCTGGGGTTTATTCAGAGGCACAGCTCCAGGCTGGGCTTTTCTTTATATTATCAGAATAACAGCACTAGCAAGGGTGTGTCCATCTCTTCATCCTAGTGGGTAAATGCTACATTTTTCCTTGAGGAGAGATATTTAAACATTCATACGATAATGAAGAAAAGAACCCAACCATACAAAATTTATATAAACTCATATCTGGCCCTCTGTGAAAAAGTAATCCAGAGGCCACAGAACTGCAGGGCTGGCTCAGCCAGGCAGTGTCACAGAGAGCTCTTTCTCTTTAATTTTTTATTTGGATCCTCTCTGTATGTAGGTCACAATGACTTAAAAGAGCAGGCACTGACCAGACAAAACCAAACGTCTCAGAACAAAGCCATTGTTGCAGGAGGAGGATTTTTTTCTCAGACAAGACCCTAAATCAGCACTGAAGGATTGCAGCATTCCCTGAGATTCCCACTCCCAGCATGGGCAGAGCTGCAGCGCCCTGTGCTCTGCTGGGCTGGCTCCTGCTGGGGAGGGCTGGGAGCTGCTCCCTGGGCTGACCCATGGAATCCATCCTGGCTGGGCCCCCTGCCTCAGGAGCAGAGGAGGGATGGGCAGCCTCTCCCTGCAGCTCCCACCCCTGAGAGCATCGCTCCATGGCCAACGCCACTGCAGGGACTCACTCCCTGCTTCCCGGGGGGAATTCCTCCTTCTTGCAGGGACACACAGCCCACACACCTTCCCTGAGCTGCTCTCCAATTTTGGGGAGGGAAAGCAGATCCTGGGTTCGGCCCTGGCTCAGCCTTGTGCCAGCACAGAGCAGCAGGGAGTACCAATAACCTGCAAGGTTTTGTTTTGGGAGAGGAGGGGGAGGCAGCCAAAGGTTGGTGCTCAGGAGGTTCAAATGCTCTGGCCAAGGAGTCTTAGTGAGCCCTGGCTTGCAAACATTGCTGGGTGGCAACAGTTCAAATAAAAATCCCCAAAAAACCAGATCTGAACAGGCCCTGAGTACAGATCACAGGTAGAAAAGCTCTGTAGAAAAGCAGGTTAAAACCCAACAGATTCCCCTTCAGCTTCAAAACCCATATTGTGCCCCTAAACTTTGCATCAGGGGGTTGGAAATGGAGGATCTTCAGTGTCCTTCCAACCTAAACCAGTCTGTGATCCTGTGATCCTGAATTTTGTAAATGTGACAAAACCCCCAGTTCTGACACAGGGAGAGCTGAAATTTTGGTTTCTTTACCAATCCTGCCTTTTAGGACAGAGCTGCAGCTTGGCCCTGGAATTCCCAGGGCAGGGTTCAGCAGCAGGGAGCTGGCACTGGATGGTGCTGTGGCCCAGCACAGGTGAGCTCACCTGGCTGCCAGACAAATCCTGCTGCTCCTGGAACCACCAGGGGAGCCACAGGGACAGCCAGGATCCTGCTTTACTCCTGGGTGCAAATTCTTTTCAAAAGCAGATTTTGCAAGAGCATTTTGTGCCCGAGGAAACAGAATTTAGGGAAGTTGGCTCCTACCCAGTCACTGAGCTTTTAAGCACCCTCAGAGCGACCTGTGCATGTTACCAGTCTGAGCCACTGGAAAAGGTAGGTTTAGGTTAAAAATAAAGTTTTTAAAAATATACCAGTTTCCAGATCACAGAATATTCTGACTTGGAAGGGACCCACAAGGATCATCAAGTCCAACTCTTAAGCCCATACAGGGACGGAACACACAAACCTGGTGTTCTCAGCACCCTGCTCTGATCAACTGAACCAATCTGGCTTTTTTTAGGGGCTTTCTGGCCCCAGATGCTTTCCCATTGTTTAGGAGGGAAACAGCTGTTGTTTGGTACTCTGGAGTAAAGCAACACTTAAGTAGAAGTTCAGATTTTGAAATGTTTTCCAGATTTTTCTTCTGATTCTGGAAGGAATCTTTAAGAGAAATGTGGCTTATTCCAGGGTTTGAGAAAATCACAGCTGTTACCAAGCCAGTCTAATTTTCCCACTTTTCCATCAATGTTGTTTGATTAATAAGAGCCAGCTTAGTGCTGAGCAACTCAGGAATAAATCAAACTGTAGAAGAGGGACACCAGATGTAATAAAAGCAGCTCCTAGAACAAGGGGATGCAAAGATCTGCTTGGTGTGGAGGTGGGGAAGGACTAGCACGTGAGATGTGTGTATTTTCTCTGCCACAGAAGTATATTTTCTTCTCCTGATAAATGTATCCAAGGCAATATAAACAATTTCAAAGAGCTGAAAGTATGCAGTGAGATGTTGCTGTGGATCACACACATCAAAGCAGAGCTGAGGCCCAGAAGAGGCTTTCTGTGCAAAGAAAACTGGCTTTTCTTGTATTTCAAGGAAAGAAATCCTTCTCTGCTTCTCAGACTCCCTCTGTCCCTGCACACTTGTCTTGGATCAACATTTTCAGGGGCACTTACTAAACACTGCACTGGCATAAGAAAAATTCACTCAAATATTGGTTTCTCCTTTGTGCCTTTGAGATTATTTCAAATCAAATCCCTCTTTGGTTCCTGAGGTGGTTTCTCCCCGGCTCCAGGCAGGTGCTGCTCCACCTGAGCCCTCTCCCAGGTGAGCTGCAGGGGAAGGGAGAACAGGAAAGGCTTCAGAGGGTGACACAGAGAGGAGAGGACCTGGGAACACCAAAAGGTCAACTGCAAACCAGATGTGGCCTCAGAGAAAGAAAAGAGCAGTGTTTCAATTGAATGTTCCCTTTGACAGAGCTTGGGGAGAAAAAACTGAGGGAATGCTCTGGAACAGCAGGATTTCTCTGGGTGGGAAGCCACAGCCTGTGAGGAAATCCCAGTTAGATTCCCTGGAGGATAAGCTCCATTTGGAGCCGTGTTATCTGATGTGTCAGCAAGGACAAGAACACTGATATTATCAAGTAATAATACCTTTACAACCCAGCCCATGAGCTGTGTAGATAAAGGGGATGGGTGGCTTTGGGGTTTGTTCAGAAAAGTCCAGAAGAGTTGCAATGATTCCTCTCTTCAAGGCCGTCAGTTATTCACTTTATTAGAACTTTAGATATTTCTATATAAGAAATCCATAGAGAGAGGAGCTTTAACTCTGATTTTTGACCAGAAGAGTCTGCAGATAAAGCTGAATTATATCTTCTTTTTAGCAACCTTTGAACTATTGTCTATATTAGACTAAAACCATTGGAGTTCAAAATATTCCACAGTGGCTCTTAATCCAAGGATGATACTTCAAAGGAATCTGAGCAGTTTTGTGGGAGCCCAATTGAGAACAGCCAAAATTAGCCTTCCTGTGCCTCTTCAGGATACACAAATCCAAACCGGCGTAACAAAATTCAAGTCTTCTGTTACAGTTGGTAAAAATCAAGGTAGCTTCCCATTTCTGCTGTTCATCCCTATCCCATTTAACTAGATATCAGTGAATTTAACTGCTGATAACATTTACTAGAAGATAACTCATTAAAGGGAAGAATCCTGGAGAAAGGAGAGAATGGAATTCCCAAGAAGTTGTGGTACCAGGTACATTTTCCCCAGGTTTAGTTTTCTGTCCCTGTAATTCCCAGCCCAGACCCCAGCAGTGCCCCTGAGGTTCCACCTGGAGATCAGGAACACCAGAGGGATCCAAGCCCTTTCTACAGAGGCTCTGCCAGCCTGTGCAGCCTGGATGAATCCTTTGGTTGTCTTGTTTTTCTGGATATTTCTTTTCTGGAGGTCCAGACACACTGAAGGTTCTCCTGATGGAGTGTTGTCACACAAAATAATTGAATTTTCTTTTAAGGAGTCCCCAAAACTATGGGATTTTTGTGCCTTCCTGCCCTGCAGGTGTTCCTGTCCCTGAACGTTTGTGAGCTCCAGTTTTTCCTGGTTTTGTCAGGCAGGTCCACATTCCCTCTGAAGCAGGGACAGGCTCTGGGTTGTGTCACCTGTGGAGCTTGGCAGGTGCATTTCTGTGCAGTCTCTGAGCTCTGCCCAAGCTGTGTAATATTTCAGCCCCACTCTGGTGATGAATTCTCAGCTCTTTAGGGCTGGAGAGCAGCAACACCTCGGACCAGACTAAACGGGCACTTAACGAGGCCGAGTGTAACAGGGCTCCCCTGGAATTACCCAGCACATTAAGGCCAAATGAGCTCATCCTGAATTCATTAGCAATGATTACTCTGAGTGCCAGAGGAATTAATAATCATTAGCATTTCCTAAGGAGGGCTGCCGGATCTGGCTGCTTGGGGCTCCACAGGCTTCCCCAGGCAGTTGCATTCGAGGGAGTCATTAACTGCAGCTCTGTGGGCACTGCAGAGTTCCCTCTGATATCTTCAATCCGCACTCCCAGTTCAGTTGCAATCCAGCTCTAAAAGCACTTCAAAGCCCGGCACTGCCTGGCTCAGTCACTGCTGGAATTACCTCCCTTATCCTCGTTTTGTCTCTGAGTGAATCTCCCTGGCTTTCTGCAACTCTTCTGAAAGGTTAATAAACCTGGGAGGCTGCTGGGAGCCACCCAAGGGCAAGGGGACTTCACAGACAAAAGGAATGCAAAAACGCTGTGTTATTATTTTGTGCAAGCAAATTCTCAAAGTAAAGATATCCAAGGCTTTGATTTGGCTCCTTAAAGCTCCCTCTGTTCCCAGCAGCATTTGAAGACTCGGGTGTTTTGCATATCAGAGGCTGCTGACTTGGAGGCACCGGGAATTCACTGCTCACTTTGGATGACCTTTTCCTTTGGGGATGAGCTTCCACAAGAGTTTTACTCCTCTGACAACTTACTCCTGTTCACTGTCTCCAAATGCCACACACTTAGAATTTACATCATCCTGGTACATTCAAATACAGCAAAGAGCTTTTCTGCATAGCTGCTCCTTGTAACCAGCAGAATCAAATCATGGCGTTATGAAACCTCCTGTCCATGTCTATATGGAGCTGTCAGCATTTTTGTATCTCATCATGGAACAGCTATCAATATAATCTGATCTTTATGGACAGGGAGCATAAAAGCTCAATACCGTTCATATAATCTGATTATCTCCTTCCTTTTACACAGGACTGGGCTGTTTTCCTTATCCAGTTTGATCTCTGTCCCAAGGTCCCTGTGGTGTTACTCTGCCAGTGGAATTGTCCCCTTGCAAATTTTATGTGAGCAGGAGAGTTTATGGCTTGAGTTCATGGACCTCCTTCCCAAGGTTGTGCAGATCCCTCTGGAGCAGAGCAGCAAGGGCTGAGGCTCCCATAGCTGTGCCACCCCTGCCCTGCTCCCTGTGCCAATGCTGCTTTCCTCTTTACAGCTGGGGCCTCAGCACTGGGGTCCAGCTGGGAAAGGAAGTTTCCTTTCATTGGATTCAGCAATCTTGGGATTAAGCTGAGGGAGTTTTAATTAACAAACTAAGCATCAAATATGTTTTCAGGATAGTCAGAGCCATTTTGCAGCCACTTTTAAACCAAAAGGGCAAAGGAAACCCTGGTTGTGACACAAGTTTCCCCAGGTCTTTTTCTGCAGAGCTGAGAACTGGTGCATGGTTCATTTATATTTTACTTTTATTCCATCCAGAATCTAAAACCAGTGAAATCTTAAAAGTAAAAATGCATATTTTGTTTTAATCTGCTCTAAAGGAAAGTTGAGCGTTTGGCCTTGATTCCTGCTGATCTCCAGGTTATTGGCAAGGATGCACAATTGCCTGATGACCTTGATTGTCACAGGTCGATGGCATCGATGGCATCGCGGTGACTCAGGGGCCATAAAGCTCCACTTCCAAGGGGTGTGGGCCAGGTGGGCTGAGAGCTGGGGCTGCTCTATAAAGCCAGGGCTCAGCCCAGCTGGTGCATCCTGCTCCATCCAGCTGCTGCTCTGCTTCCCAGGCTCATCCCAAGGGAACCATGGCATTCTCAGGCAAATACGAGTTCGAGGCCGACGAGAACTACGATGCCTTTGTGCAGAAGATTGGTGAGTCTGGCTGGGGTCAGGCATGGGGCATGGATTGGGAAAGATACTGGGAAAAGGCTGGGAGAGCTGAGATTGTTAGCCTGGAGAGGAGAAACTTTGGGGTGACCCAGCTGTGGCCTCCCAGTGCCTGAAGGGGCTACAGGAAGGATGGAGAGAGACTTTACAAGGAATGGAGTGACAGGACAAGGGGGAAGGGATTCAGATTTGCAGGGTGTAGGTTTAGATGGGCTATTAGGAAGAAATTCTTCCCTGGAAGGGTGGGCAGGCCCTGGCACAGGATGCCCAGAGAAGCTGTGGCTGCCCCTGGATCCCTGGCTGGACACTGGGGCTTGGAGTAGCCTAGCATAATGGAAGGTGTTCCTGCCCCTGTCAGGGGTTTGGATGATCTTTAAGTTCCCTCCCAACCCAAACTGTCCAAAGATTCCATGTGCCTCTTGTTAAAGAGCAAGAGCAAATATCCAAATAGGTATGTGCAGCTAAATAGCAAAGGCCCAAGGTCCCACAGATGAAACTCCAAGCATTGCATGTGTAGGTTAAGGAGAAGGGAATATTTTATGTACTTTGTACATTTTCCCTGTGTATTGTTTCTTAAGGAAAAGAATGCAAGATTTGTTTTAGCAAACGTCTTAATGTACTAATATCTTTCTTTGCATCAGTAATTTCAACTCAGAGCTTTGATATTGTAAAAAAATTAAAAATAAGAAATCAACAACAAATCAGATGCTCTGAGAACAAACACACCACTACCATCCTTCAGTTCAAATTCAGCTTAGATTTGACAAACTCTGTGTTTTTGTTGTTTAAGGTCTCCCCAGTGACAAGGTTGAAATGGGAAGGAACTGCAAGATTGTGACAGAGGTGGTGCAGAATGGGAATGACTTCACGTGGACACAGCACTTCCCAGGAGGCCACACCACCACCAACACCTTCACCGTGGGCAAGGAGGCAGACATGGAGACCATGGGAGGGAAGAAATTCAAGGTAAATTCACAGAGCTCCTCAGCTCCCCAGCCTCAGGTGGATTTGGATTTTGGGTGAAAAGCAAACCTGTGTCAGGCCTAGTGAAGGTGTCCCTGGGGTTCCATCATCACTGATTCCTGGGCTGCCTGCCAGGACTGTTCTCAGAGCTGTTAATGAGTCATGTGCAGATCTGGAACCTGCAGGAACTGGAAGATGACCAAGTGTCTATTTAACCTGAGAACATTCAAGAACTAAAGCCCACAGATTTCAGCCCTGTGCAACACACAAACTCTGTCTCATAAACTTCCAGCACCAGGTGTGCAGGTGTTTACAGAATCTGGCAACAGAAATTCCAGCAACCCCAGCAACATGAACCCTTTCTCTCTCACAGGCAACTGTCAAAATGGAAGATGGGAAACTTGTAGCTGATTTCCCCAACTACCGCCACACTGCAGAGATCTGTGGGGGGAAGCTGGTAGAGGTGAGTGCTCAAAGATCCAGGGTAGTTCATAAAAAACAAAGAGAATACTCAACATTTGAAATTTAGGAAAAAATCTTAAGTGAAGGACAGGCCCTGAGCCATCCCCAGGGCTGATCCCCTGGGACTCTGGGGCTCCGATTACACTGTTCAACTAAAGATTTGGGTTGTTCTTTTTTCCAGATTTCTACTTCTTCTGGTGTAGTCTACAAAAGGACCAGCAAAAAGATTGCCTAAGGCAGCAAGGCCAATCTCTTCCAGTGCACTGAAAGGCAACAATAAAATAAATAAAATAAAGTTCTGTCTTCGTCTCTTTCTTGGTTTTACAAACATCATCATGTTAATGCTGACCCCATTCCTAAATATCTGACGGGGGTGAAGCCAGATGAGATTTAAGGTCCCTCCCAACCAAACCCTTCTGTGACTCTGATTCTCTGCTCGGAGGGACACTGGTGGTGCTCAGAGCACCACTTTGTGCTGTGAGAGGAGCCCTGAGCCTTAAAAACGAGACCTTTTAATCACTTCCTGTGCAGACCAGATGCCTTTGCTGTTAGAGCTGCCTTGATGGGGCTGGGAGGGATTTTACAACTCCAGCTGACAAATTCCTGACTCTTTTTTGGCTGGCAAAGCCTGATTCCATTAACAAGGACTGTGCTGGGGTCTGGGGGAGGAGGCCCAGTGACACAATCTCCAGCATCAGTAGCACTTCCCAGCTCAGCTTTAGGAAATGACTGTTGGTTTCCATGCTTTATTATAACAATGCATTAACCAAAGCATTCTGGCCAGTATTTGAGTTACATGTCCATGGCATGTTGGAATAATCATGGAATACATAACAGGTGGCTTTGGGATGGAGAGATTCATGAGGCTGCTGAAAGCCTGGTACCCTGTGGAAAAGTCTAAATAGCCCATACAGGGTGTAATCAGCTGATAACCCCATAGGCAAATGTGGAATCATCTGATAATCCCAGGCATGTCCCACGTAAGGCCACGCTTCATTGGATTGAGGCCCATTTCCTATTTTTCCCCATAGTTTCTCCTCCTATACTTCATTGAGATAATCTTGGTCAGGATAAATCAAGAATCCAGTAAATAAACTGTCTGTCCAGTAGGGATCATAAAAGAGCCCATTTTGCTCTGAGTAAAAGATTTGCAGCCACACCTCATCCTCCTGCTTCAGCGCCAGGATGGTGGATCCAGAGGCCACATCGTGGTTCCCGGTGTTGGCATCGAAAGTCTTGATCCGGTACTGGCCGTTGTGGACCAGGCCAATGGCCAGGTGCTTGTTGGCCAAGGTGATGTCGTAGGTGAAGTAGTAAATCCCTGGGATGCTGCAGATGAACTTCCCACTGGAAGCATTGTAATGTCCTCCCTCGTTCATCAGGATCCTGTCGAACTTGATGGGCAGCCTCTCCCTGGGGTAGCTGGTGGACACGGCCACCGAGAAGGCAGACCTGGCCCTGCTGGCCCCGCAGCTGCAGGGCCCCGGCAGCCCCGCCTCGCCCTTGCTCCCTTTGGGCCCTTTCTTCCCCGGGGCCCCGCTTTTCCCGGGATTGCCCTTTAAGCCCTTGGGCCCCCGGGGCCCTGCCTTGCCGATGGCTCCTGTTTTCCCCTTGGGGCCTGGCTTGCCAGGGTTTCCTGTTCTGCCCTGGGGACCTGGAAGACAAATGATCTTATCAGGTTTTCTTATCACTCTTGAGGCAAAGAGCTGATAGAGCGGCAGAAGGGGGTTAGAGCATTGCAGCAGGGATTTCATTTAGGAGGGAGCCATTGCTGGTGTGACAACCCCAATGAAATTCCACCTGGGGCTGGACTGACTGACCAGCCAAGGTAGGCAGGGAGCTGGTGTGGTAACAGTGGAATTCTGTCCTTTTTAAGGAGCAAAGGACTGATTCCATCATCTGGCTCACTTGAGAAAAAGAAGGAATTAATGAACAAACTTTAAATGTTTGGGTTTTATAGAGTGGGGCAGGTTTGTGAAGCTTTCAGAGCCTCAGTTTGAGTAGGTGAATACTTTTGATCTCATTACTTTCCTTTTTCTTTGCGTTTTTTTACATTTAGCATGAGACTGTATAAAAACAAGGTAAAAGTAAGTCTAGATGTGGTAAAAAACCCAGCCCAGCCCAGCTGGGGGACGAACCAGCAAACACGGGTGGCAGGGGCAGCCTCGAGATGGGAAGGGAGTTGGGCTGGCAGTGATTCTGGCTCGGTGGTATCTGATTTGAGCACAACCGTGAGGATTTATGCAGTGCCTCTTGACCTGCTGTTAGCAAGAGCAGATCGAAATGCGGCTGTGGCTGGAAATCTGCTCTCCAGATTGCCGGTTTGGGGAGGGAGGAGGCAGGCAGCCGCAGGCTGGGCTCGCTGGCGTTGCTGAGGCAGGAGTGCTCTCTAGTGTGCAGAGGAAAATCTCTGCAGTGCACAGAGCTGCTCCTGATGCCTCTGACCCCGCCTCAGCTCTGTTTGCTCTGCGCTAGGTCCGGCACGGCCAGCGCCTGTCCCGTTACAGCGCTCAGGGCAGCCGATGCTGCTTTTCTCTCGTGGCTCTGGTTTTCCTGGGAGCAGGAACCTGAGACCAGCTCCTTGTCTGCTCTAGAGAGTCCTGAGCAGGGCCAACCTCACTGTGTCACAAAAGGAAGCCAACACAAACTGCAACTGTGAGGACACGGCGAGAGCCTGGAGCCCCTCGGACAGGCGGGATCCTTCGGAGGAGTTCTCCATGTGAAGGAGCTGTTGCCCCACAGCTTCCACCCTCCCATTGCCATGCTGGGCGCCTCTCTCTTACCTTCATCGCCGTGCTCGCCCTTGTCCCCGTCCTGGCCGTCCTTGCCATCCTTGCCCGGGAAGCCCATCCTGCCCACGGTGCCCGGAGTGCCGGGCACGCCCGGGGGCCCGGGGGGCCCGGGGGGCCCGGGCAGGCTGCAGGCCAGCTGGGCACCCTCCTGCAGCTCCCGCTTGGCAAAGCCCCCCAGGATGTGGTTTGCCACGCAGGGCACGGTCCAGAGGAGCAGCACAGCAGAGAGCATGGCGCAGCCTGTGGGGAGCAGACAGGATAAGGCAGCAGCCTGTGGGCACCGCTGGCATGGGTGGTGTAGAAACTTGCACAAAAATGGGAGATTATTTGGCTTGTCCTGGCAGGGTGGGGGAGCTGTTTGCTTTGGTGTGATGCTATTCCAAGAACTTGGCTCACGGAGTTTTCTAGCTCAGACCAGTATTTTATCAAACTTACTCTTCTCCAAGTCTGTGTCTGTGGCCATCCCTCATTTCATTTTGCTCCCTGAGCCTCTTTTCCCCCCAAAACACCAGCAGCAATGGCAGAGAGGTGCAGAAAGCAGCTGCTTGGGAGCAGGGGAGTGGAAGAAGGAGAAGGGGCTTGGTGCGAACATCCCCAGCATGATGTGCCATGGTTGGGTCACTGGGGTTTCTTCAAAGCACAAAGCACATCATGTGATGCAGGGCAGGACTCAGAAGAGAGGCTGGGCAGGCTTTGGGCCAGGTCTTAGTGCCTTTTGCCTGGCAGATGAGCTGAGCCTCATCCTCTTCCCCACTGCAGCTCAGCTTTAGCAGCTTCTCAGTACTGGAAATAAGATGCTTAAAGCACTGGCTAAATTCCATGTTGGCCTTAGCTCTCATCCTGCTCTCAGCTCCTGAGGGGTAGAAATGCATATTTAGATGCTCCAAATCCAGCCAGCTGATCCTACATATTTATGCTCAGTGGGAGCCCCCAGTTCTGTGATATTATAATTAAGAACATGCAGAGGAGAGGGAAATGCAAACCAGATCCAGGGCTGGATTTGTCTTCTTAAGTCCTTTGGTTCTTCAGCTCTGATTTGCTGCTTGTTGGTTTAATGGACTTGTGAGATGGAAAACACCACCCCATTGTTCATGTGGAAAGTTGAATGAAGGCTTCTGAGTTCATGGGAAGGGAAACAAAATGCCTGTGGAGGGGGAGATCAGAAGGCAAGCTGCATCCCTGCTTCCCAGGAACCCCTCCAACAGGGCAGAGAAGTGACAGGTGTCTGGAGGTAGATGTGACTCACAAGCTGTGGCAGGGAAAAATGTCATTGTGGAGCTTAACCTGGAGAAAAGCTGGGAATGCCTCATGTGGAGAAGGAAGGTGTGAGAAGGAGCAGAGGGTGGGAGAGCAGCTCCTCCTGTGACAGTTTCTTACCATAATTACTTCTGATACCTTGAGACAGCCCAGCTCATTGACCTGATGGGATAAAAAGGGCAAACAAAATCCCCTGAGGTCGGGAGGTCTGTGGGACCAGTACTTGGATAAGCGGGGAGTATCCAAGTTGGGGCTGTTCTCTGGCACAGCTCCAGAGCTGGTGCTAATTAACAGCACCACATGAACACTTCATCCCATATCCCAGCAATGTGTGTGGGATGCAAAGCACCACCACGTCCACAAGAGCATCTATAAATACCCTCTTCAAGAAATCTTTTTGAAAGAGAACAAACCTCATGCTGTTCCACCTTAAAAGGAAAATTGTTCCTCGATGTAGAAGGTCCAATGAGCTCCAAAAAGCAAATTGGAAGCAGATCAGCATCTCCCCTCTCCGTGGTGTGGGCAGCCAGCCCAGCACAGGAGGCTGTGCAGCAGCAGGGCTGATTTTCCAATGACATTTTAACCAATGGCTTTGTCACCAGGGTTAGAGACCTTTGGGCCGTGACCAATGCC
Organism: Fringilla coelebs; assembly: GCF_963513975.1. Lineage (NCBI taxonomy): Eukaryota > Metazoa > Chordata > Aves > Passeriformes > Fringillidae > Fringilla > Fringilla coelebs. The sequence goes on from NC_140041.1 coordinate 17,918,560, forward strand.
TGTTCTGCATTAAAGTGTTTCTGTAAGAAAAGATCCTGCCTGGAAGAGTCAGGATCAGCTGTACTTTCTGCTGCTTCCAGGGCAGCTGGGCTGAAATCCCAGAGGAAAATCCCTGAGGGTTGCCAGATGCAGGGTTTGGTGGCACGTGCAGTGACGATGATTTTTTGGCCAGTGAAGCCACCCTGTGCCATGTGGTGGTGGGAATAGGAAACTGAGGGAATTGCTGCTTGGAGGGAGGCAGGAGCAGGATGAGGGGACCCAGCAGTGAGTGAACACCATGACTTTCTTCTCTATTTCCTTTCAGTATTCGAGGCTTTCCCAAATGAAACATCCATCTTTCTGCTTCACAATTTCCTAGTGTACTTCAAGGTGTCTTAATTAATCTTCAGGATAATCATTATCTCCATGAGCCTAATTCTCAGCTCTGCAGGCTGCCCTGCAGCATCCCTGGGGTGGAAGCAAAAGGAGCCCTTGGGTGTGAGGCTGATTTTGGTGAAATCAGGTGTAACAGCAGTGACAGAACAGCAGAAATTGGTAGATTTAACTGTTAGGAGCCAGGGAAGCACTTACACCCACAGGGGTTTGATGTGTTCCCTGCTGCTGCACAAAGCAAAGGAGGTAAAGCAGAGGATGCACCTTCTGTCCTTGGCTGCAGGCACCGGGAATTCCTGTGTCAAACCTTCCCTAGCCTGGAGCAGAAGCACCAGGAATTCCTGTGCCAAATCCTTCCTAACCCCGAGCTCAAACCCATCTCGGCAGCTGCCCAGTGCAAGGACAGGCTCAAGGAGGTGGGGGCTCCCAGCAAATGCTGGGGAATGTTTCCCTCATGGTGTTATTTCTCTAACTGGCAACTGTTGCCTTTATGGATTCCTGCGCAGGCTTTGGAAACCTGAGTGCTCAGCGACTTAGACCTTATTTGGGAAGTTTTCAAAGTTAAGGTTAAGAGGAGGGAGAGGCAGAGGAAGGAAAGTCCTACTCACCAGCCTGATCTCCTCAGAGGGATCCTGACAGGCGCTGGCAACCCCCAGGGCTTCAGGCAGATGTTTTGCTGCAGATCCACAGCCCCGTCCTGCCTCAGCAGGTCCTGGGAGGGCTGTGCAGGATTGACTTTGGTCCTTTTTATTCCTGTTTTACTCCTTCTCGTGCGTAGTTTGAGCTCCCTGCAGCAGCTCCACTTTGGCTCCACGTTGCCAAAGGCATATTTTTATTGTTGTGTAATGGATCTGTGCCTCTTCCTCGGTCACGTGGCACGGGAAGGGATTTTTACGCACATGTGGCTGGAAAGCTCTTGATGCTTAGGGAGCTTTTCCCACTCTCCCTCTCCCTCACAGTCCTGCAGGAAAGGCTCAGGGGCTGCCTGGATCCTTTCTGATTGATGCTGCCCCTCTCTGCTGTAGTCACTGCTCACACAAGCAGTGAATGGGTAACAATGATCCAACTGGGGAACAACTTTCATACTTTATCCTAGAGCATTAAAGGGAAGAAAATCTTGTCCTAGGGGTGGAAACGCACTTGAATCACTCCAGGCTTGAATTTAAGGACCAAGTCATGAAGCAGCAGTTCTGCAAATGCAAATTTGTACCTCAGCACTTCTTCAGGCTGATGTGCACTACAAAATACAACTTTGTGATAGGGGTGGAAGGGCAGGAATGCTTCTGTCTTGGGAAATGATTGGGATTTTGTTTTAAGCTTGGAAAATAATTACAACCCCCCAACAATTGCTTCAGGTAAGACAGGAACAGCAGGAGCAGTAGCTGAGGCTGGAGCAGGATGCTCTGGGATGCTGCCAGGGCTGGTATTGACCAGACTCATCTTTGGTTGTGGGTTCCTGCTCTGGCCCCACCAGGATCCCTCATGGGCGTGGGACAGGCATGTGCCTGATGGCAGGGCTCCAAACCCTGCCCTGCAGCCAGTAAATCCTTTCTGCTCAGTGCAGAACATCAGCTGATCAGGAGAATGCTGGAATTGTCATTCCTTGCTCTGCCCAAATTCATCCTTCTCAGAGTTGCCATGGTTTATTTTTAAGCTTTCCCCTGTGCTTGCTTTTGGCACTTGGTGGGAACGGATCTAACATAAAAACGAAGTCTGTACACAGTTGGCTTTGTGAGCTGGGCCAGTTTAGATGCTCCTGGGAGGATTGGGAACATTTGGCTGAGGAAGCACAGGGCTGTTTTCGTGCTGTGCTGACAGTCCCACAGAGCTCCTGCAGAGCCAGCGCCCGGCCCCAGCTCCCTGGCACTGAACAACCTCCAGGGGAACAGCCCTTCCCAAACCCGTGCAATCCTCAGCTTTGCATTTCCCTGGGAAAAGGGCTGCTCTAGAAAAGCTGGCTCACCTCTGGCACTGGGGTGAGCACAGCTGGGACAGACCCAGACACTGCTCCAAGGGCTGCTCTGGAAATTGGTCAGATAGAAATTCTCACTGTTTGCCTGTTTCTATGAATTTGTAAGAACCCAGATCTCATGCTGGGCCCCTCTGCCTGGGTGTGGGCCAAAAGGCTCAAGGCATTGCATGTGAAATAGGAAATCAGGTGAAAGCTTCCCCTGGCTTTGCTGCCATGCCAGTGGGATGGGCCTGGGAAACCACAGTGGTTTCCTCAGATGGTGTGAAAAAGGAACAGCTCCTCTGCTGACCCTGCTCCTACCCCATGGCACCTGTGCTTTGGGAAGGGTGTGACATGGGCCAGGGACGAGAGGATGCTTGGACACACAGCAATCCTGCCAGGCAGTTCCAGGCAGGAGCAGGGAATTCAGAGTTCAGGGTGATTTTGTGCCCAGGTCTGCAGTGTGGGGAGAAACTGCTGGGAAGCTCCTGCTGGGCAAATGGAAAATCTGTCTGTGCTGCACAGCCAGGCCAGGCTCCACCGGGGTCCCAGACAGCTCTGCTGAGAACACTTGGCAGCACAATTTGTTAAATAAACAAACTGCACAGAGAATCAGAGCAGCCCGAGACTCGTATTCAGTGCTTTTTGTGTCAGTGAGACACTGCAGGGGACATTCAGCAGATCTTGTCCCCTCTGAGCTGCTTTTTAGCAGAAGCCTCTGTGCTGTGACTGCTGTGGTGTCCCCAGGGGAGGGGGGCTGGCTCAGGGACAGGTGTGGGCTGGGGGTGCAGTCCCTGCTCAGGATGCTCTGCCTGGAGTGGGGGGAACAACTCAAACAATGCCCTGCTTGAAAAGCTGTCAGTGAGTAGAGAAGGTGTTCATGCTGCTTTTGTGGTGAATAATGCTAAAACCAGCCTGATTCATGGATCCCAAAGTTAAACATCCTGGGAGCCAGGTGAAAATGTGGCAGATGATAAAGTGCCTGATAAAGGATCAAACAAGTGATGCTATTGACACCTCACCCAAAGCTGCTGAGCTGGCATAGCTGGCCCAGACACATCTGCCTGACAGCCCAGGCCCACTGTTTAACAAAAGGTTTTCCAACACACCCCTCCCTGGAGTAGGGACTCCACTCAAGGCCACTCCTCATGGCTGAGCCAAAGAGATTTGCCCACAGTCATTGGTCTGGATGAGTAACACCATTCTCAAGCTAATACTTTTTGCTGTCTTTAGTATATTTGCCTCAACATAACTGTTTTAATATAAATGCTTCACTTTTGCTTCAAAACTAGTGCACTGTACTATACTAGTAGTTCTGGCTACCCATACTAGGTAGTAAATAATTCTGTTTAAGGCCTTTTTAGTCTTATCACTAACATGATAAATCATTTATTTCTATATAAATATACCTGGTTTGCCATCCTTAATCCTGCAGGACAAAGTCACCTAAAGGTTCATTCACCCTTTGCTGTTGCTGTGCATGTGCTGTGGGGGAGACGTGGGAGTGCCTAAATGTGGGTAACCATCAGTTCCCAGCCCAGGGCAGGGCTGTGTCCCAGCATGGAAGGATTTCCCCTTGTTTACCATCTGAGAACTCACTAGTTTCATTGTTAGGCACTGACCTTGCAGCCACGACTTTGTAACCAAATAAAATGATTCAGCAAATGCCAGAAGAGCTTAAATTCACACCAAGGCTGGAGGCAGCTTAAAACCCAGCAGTAACAATGGGAGTGTGCCTCACCACAGATGGGTGTCAGTGCTTTGGGGTTTAGGGGAGATACTAATGGGAAGGAAGAAGCATTTTTCCACCCAACAGGCCTCCAGTCTTACTGTGGGATGGTGATTGGAGTAATTTTTATTGCCCTGCATAAAAGCAGTTTGGAAGTCTGTAAGCAGTCTACAGAGAGTGATTGTCCCTCTCCAAAAGCCCCCATAAAAATGAGTCAAAACCCTGTTTAAACTTCAAGGATGCCCTTGAGGCCATCAGCTCTGCTTAGGAGCTGGAGCCCTGACCCATTAAGATAAAAATAAATAGAGCTTATTTTGGGAAGATGGAAGTGGGAACCAGCCCAATCACCAGTGAGCCACTGCCAGCACTGAGCAGATGCTGTGCAAAGCTTGGGGTTATTGCTTTTTGTTCCATATACCTCCTACGAATAATTCAAAGTAAATTCAGTAAATTCTGTAATTCAAAGTAAATTCAGCAACCTTTTTGACTCACCACAATTGGCCCCTACCTTGATACTAAGTAATATAGTTAGACAAGAAAGGATTTCTGAAAACAAGTTGTATTTCCCAATCACAAAAAACCTCCAGCCCCCCTGCTCTGGAGTCTGCAGCACCAGACTTGCACCTTAACCACATCCAACAATAATGTAAAATAAACAAGACACGAACAAAATGAGAAACAATTTCCCTACTCCTACCTTAAACAACTGAAAACCTATGGCAGAGATCCTGCAAGAAGGACCAGTATAAAAAAAATTCTGAAAAAATATCTCAAATCTGGTGTACAGCAGGTTACCTCAAACCTCACCTCAGGCAGCAAACAGGGTAGGTAACACCAGCAGACTCTCAATTTTTCACAATTTTTGATTCTTCAGGGCTTTCTTTGCTCTTCAGCTTGTAAACAAGAGCTTGTCAGGCAGGAAAATATACCAGGGAAGCTGAAAGAGATAGTAACAAGCTTGGCAAACTCAGCTTTCTGCTGCAGCACACCAAGGCAAGAGGGAGAACATCTGATATAACCCCTAAATTAAACCACCTGTAAGATGCTCCCAAAGCAGCCTCAAACCTTCTTCCTTAACAAAACCCACAACTTTATACCCAGTGAGAAGCTGGGGGCTGGGTTCTTCAGCTTAGAGCCGGTAAAACTTCTCCACCAGCACACAGAGAAAGGCTAAAGGCTAAGAGCACTAATATTTAACTTTATATATTCCTGCAAATAAACCAGGATTAATTAGAGCAGGCAGCACTAACGCCTCCCCAGCTCCCTCTGCGGGCTGGCACTCGCTCCCAGCCTGTAATTTCCCATGTGAAAAAGGTTAATTCAGAATTAGTATCTCTTTATAATAAGCTCCCAGGGCCAAGGCTTAGCCCAACTGCTCTGAACCTGTGGTTTCAGGGACCAGCTGCAGATCTTTCTCTTTGTTTCCTAATCAGAAGGAAACCTCCCTCACATTCCACAGCTGCAACCTATATAAGGGATGGAGCTCAGGCACTCTTGTTTTTCCTCGAATACTTGAAGGGAGGTAATTTTTCATCTGCAGCCCTCAAGAGCATGGAGAGCACTTGGAGGATTTGCATTTGTTTGTACTGCTGCTTGCCCTGGCTCTCTGCTGGCACCCAGTGCTCGCCCCGCTCCAGGGGCCGGCGGGGCTCTGTAGAGGGCCCTGGGTTTTTGGCAGCTCCCGAGGATGCTGCCAGCCAGCTCAGCGCGGGGCTGCAGCTGCCCCAAGGTGCGGCACCGGCCCATGCCCTCCTGCCCCCCCTGCTCAAGGTGCTGCACGACCGCGGCCCCCGGGGCTGGCACAGCGAGGCGCCGCGGCTGCAGCCGGACTCCAGGGCCCTTCGGTACATGAAGAGGCTGTACAGGATGTCTGCCACCAGGGACGGCATCCCCAAGGCGCAGCGAGGCCGCCTCTATAACACGGTGCGGCTCTTCACCCCGTGCTGGGAGTGCGAGCGCAGCCCCGCGCACCTGGGGAAAGGTAGGTGTGCAGCGCTGCTGGGAAGGGTACGCGGGGTTTCTGTGCCGGCAGCACCAGATAAAAATACCTCCTTTCTTTACCGCTGCTGCTATTTTAGTCCTGGAGGCTCTTCTCCTAAACTGGGGGAGTTTTTCATAGCCTACTTCTCCTTGAGTGGCATTAGGTACAGACATTACAGGCTGGGGAACACCACACAAGTGGTATGTACAAGACATGCTGATGTTTCAGGCTGACTCATCTCCTCATGAGTCAGAAAAAGCCACAAGCAGATCTAAGTCAAGTAAGAAAAGTGGAAAAAATGTTGAGGTATAATGGGCAGTACACTTCCTTCTACAGCCCATCTTGGTTTTGCTTTTTTCAAAGAACTACGGCACAGGTAGGAGACTTGTACCAAACTGCCAGAACCCACTGCCAGAGACTCCTCTCCTTGCCTGGTGCATTTGCTAGAGAAGAATCATGACCAAACCCTGACGGGAAGAGTAGAATTACTTGTAAATCAGGCTCAGAACTGGGATGGCTGGGCACACTGTAACTTATGGCGCTTCTATGGCTTTCTTAAATGTGGGCTGATCACAACAACAGCACCTAGAAATCATTGGGTGTTAATCCTGCTGAGGTGACCTGAGTTCTCCTGACTTGCATTTTTCACTAGAAAGACAGATAAACACAAGCATTGTGCTGCTGCACAGGAACAGCCCTTTGAGGTGGAGTTCATGGTTTGTATCATCTCGAGTGTTGAGGTCTGTTACCCCACACCAGCACTAAGGAGACAACAGCTGACTTCCTCCTGTGCTGGTTCTTTTAAAGAAATGGAATCTAATAACTGTTAAAATCAGGGGCTTTCTTTGTTTTTTTAAAATTTCTTAATTTTTAACTCGTATGTCCCTGAGCAAAGCAGAAATTTCACATAGTAAATGTAAGGGAGGGCATCAAAATTTTAACTTATCTACTACAACAGTATTTATGTCTAGGTCAAAAAATAAGACACACTAACACTACAGGAATCTGTTTCCCTTCCCAGGAGATGTTCACTCGGTGGATTTACTCTTCAGCTTGGATCGTGTTACTGCTCTGGAGCACTTACTCAAGTCTGTCTTGCTCTATTCCTTTGACACATCTCTTCCCATTTCCTCTTCTATTACCTGCATATGCCGTTTATCCCTTAAGGAACACGATTTTTCCAGCCAAGTTTGTCCCAGCATTTCCCACTCTTTAGCTTTTAGCCTGCACTTTGACGTTAGGAAACGCAAATGGGTGGAGATGGATGTGACTTCTTTCCTCCAGCCTCTGATTGCTTTGAACAGGAGGAACGTGCACATGGCTCTGAACTTCACTTGTCTGATGGGTGACCCACAAGGGAGCACAAAATTGGGAAACGCTGTGAATGTGACACTGGTTCCCCCTTCCCTTCTGCTGTATTTGAATGACACCAGCGAGCAAGCTTATCACCGGGGGAGCTCACTAGGGCACGGGAGGAAAAGCAGCAGCCCGCCGGCGGATCCTCCAAAGGGTGACCGAGGCCAAGGCAATCCCCAGGGTAAAAGGGCCTCTCGCCAGCGAAGGAACGAGAATCCCAAAGCAGCCCCAGCCGCCTCACCCCATAACCTAAGCGAGCACCTGAAGCAGTTTGCGTTCCCTCAGCACGAGTGCGAGCTGCACAACTTCCGCCTGAGCTTCAGCCAGCTGCGCTGGGACCGCTGGATCATCGCCCCGCACCGCTACAGCCCCCAGTTCTGCCGGGGGGACTGTCCCCGCGCCCTGGGCCACCGCTACGGCTCCCCGGTGCACACCATGGTGCAGACCCTCATCTACGAGCGGCTGGACCCCGCGGTGCCCCGGCCCTCGTGCGTGCCCGCGGCCTACAGCCCGCTCAGCGTGCTGACCATCGAGCCCGACGGCTCCATCGCCTACAAGGAGTACGAGGACATGATCGCCACCAAGTGCACCTGCCGCTAGCGGCGCTCCGCTCGGGCTGCCTCTGCGCTCCCAAATACAGGTTTGGCTTTGGCACCCTCAGGGGCCTGCAGCTACGACTGACTGAGCAGCGCTGCTGTAACTCCAGGAGCTGGGATTTAGCACCGAGTTAGCAGAAGGGGGCTCACATCAGAGCACTGGTTTTTGTACTCACTCAGCCTTTCTAGAATGTGCAATTAAATGTAAATAGTGTCTTTTTATTGGGAGAATTTTGCATTTAAAATGGGGGAAGGGTTTCAACTAGCAAATGTCTATTTTTAAGCTGCTTTATTACAGATTTAAAAAAAAGAGAAATAAATGGCTGTCACACATAACCTGACATGCAGTGCCTGCTACTCTGCCTCTACAGAAACCGTGTGTGTGGCATCTCCAGCAATGACTGGAAGGGGAGGAAGTCTTTATTGTCAGAATTATTTCTTCAGTTTTTCATTCTCTTCCCCTACCACATTCCAGGTCTTCTAAGCAGGGTGACAAAACCCTTCCTCACAGTTCCATAAAGATTAACAGTTTGTTTTTTGCCTTTCTTCTGTTGCACTCTTTGGGCTTTCTCAGCTAAAAGAAGGGTAAGAATTTAATGGCAGCTGTGGGTAATTTGTGAACACTTAAGGCACTTATTTTGGTATCAACTGGCATCAGGTGAGGAGACTTCCTTTGATTCAAGAATAAGGAGCAGCTGTCCATGGGGTGAGGGCAGAGGATTGTCCACTGGAGCCACACTGCCACTGGCTTCTGAAGTAGAAAGAATTGTTTAAAAAGCTTAATCCTCCCAAAATGGCTTCTAAAAGCCTTAAATGTGTTGATGTAAATGCTGTTCAATGGGTTTAAAATTCTGAAATGTGGGGCTGCTGCTTTGTTTCCTCTCACAATAAAACTGTAGGTAACAAGTGTCTCAACTCTAGATGCTTTCACACCAAATTTTTACTGTAATTGATTTATTGTGATTTATTTTCTCCTCCTGGACTTGGGATTCATACACAAAACCTCTCAGCTTTAGTGGGGATTTTTCTTTTTGTTTGTTAATTAAAGGCTGTGGAGCAGAACTATCTTGTAAAACTTGTTCAGAGCATTCTTTAACACTGACTTGCTAATGGATTAATAAATAAATGCTGTAACTTTCTGCACTCAGCCACCCAACCAGCTCCTACCTGAGATCCTGAGCACTTCCAGAGGCCCCTCTGGTTCACCTGGTCACTGAACCCACGGATGGTGGGGTGTCTGGAGAGCTCCTGGAGCACAAATCTGCCTAAAAGTGAACATCCTGCTCCAGGTTTCAGTCTCTGACTGCTGAAATCAAAGTGGTTGACACCAAAAACTCAAAACAGAACCCTGGTGTCACATAAAACCATCCTGGTGCCAGCACTGTGGGCAGCTGGGTCAGTTTGGATTGTATCACTTCTGCTTTTCCCTTCAAACTCTGGGAATTTGGCTTTGCTCACCTGCCAGAAAAGAAAATAAATGGAATTGTTTGCTGAGACAAATCCTTCTAATTATGATGATGTGTCTAATGTAGTCCAATAATCCTAATATATTCTAATAGTCCATTAATAGGTATCATCTTTAATATTGTCTAATACTTCACTAATAATATATTAAATATATGTAATAATTCCAGTAATGTTGAACCTATGTAATATATTACAATAATAATTCCAACAATGTTGAATATATTTAACATATTCTAACAAATCTAATATAGTGTAATATTAGTTTAAATAATGGCAAATATGTCTAATATAGCATAATGATCCAAATAAAGTTGAAAATGTCTAATACAGTATAATAATTTTACTATAGTTCAAATCATGGTGAAAATGTCTAATATTCTAACCATTCTCATCTAGTCTAATAATAATTCCAATAATGTTAAATATGCCTAACAATTCTAGTATCTTCTAATAATTTCAATTATGTGGAAGATGATTAATTTTATTATAGTAATTCTAATAATTATCCATTAATTTGGAAGCTTATATACTATTATAATTCTAATATATTCTAATTGCAATAATGTTGAAAATCTCTAATATAGTTTAACAATAATTGAAATAAGTTTGATGTTGAATATATTCTACAATTCGAATAATATGGAATATATCTAATATAGTCTAATAATTATAAACTCTATTAATAATTCCAGTAACATTGAAGATATCTAGTACAGTCTAATAGTAATTTAAGTTATGTGGCAGGTGTCTCATACATTCTAATAATAATTCTAATATTGTTTACGATGCTCATGGCGGGGAGGGGGGGTGTGGAGGGATATTTAACCTTTAAAAGCCTTTTCCAGCGCAAACTCTTCCACAATTCCACGAGTTTCTGCTTCAGACACTTCCGGCGTTCCTCGGAACTCCACAATCGCCACACAAAGTGGATTTTTTCTCAGACCATTTTTTATTTTTCATCGGAACTCCACAATCGCCACACTAAAGTGGGTTTTTTCCTCAGCCCCTTATTTATTTTCCATCGGAGCTCCACAATCGCCACACCAAAGCGGTTTTTTCTCCATTATTTATTTTTGGCGGTTTTCCGCTCTGAGGCACCGCCCCCCCGCCCCTCACGGCGCAGGCGCCTCTCGTGACACCCCCCTCCCCTCAGGGCAGGGCCCGTTAATGGCGCACATCATTTATTACAAATCGCCTGTTAAAAACGCACTTTAGTGTAACCGTGATTTATCACACACGTATTTCACCGCCTCTACCGTTTATTGCAGACGGAAAGCGCCGCTCGCGGTGCCCCGGAAGGCCTCGCCGAGGCAGTTCCGGGGCGGGCGGCGGCCATTGCGCGGTGACCGAGGGGACGCCGCGGCCATGGGGAAGCACTTCGGGAACCTGGCGCGGGTGCGCCATATCATCTCCTACAGCCTGTCGCCCTTCGAGCAGCAAGCCTTCCCCAACTTCCTGTCTCACGGCATCCCCAACGTGGGCCGCCGCTTCGCCTCCCAGGTGTTGAAGGTGGTGCCCCGTGAGTACAGGGGGGCATTCCCTCTTTTTTGTACCTCCTTCGTAGTGTAAATTGGGGAGGGGGGCACTGGGGCACGGTGGGGGCTGTGGGATGTTGTTAGGTCGCAGGAGGTAGGTGCTGTGCGCGGTGCAGTGTCCCCTCACTGCGGCGTCCCCATATTGTGAATATTTCATTCTCCCAGTGTCCCCGTGTGGTGAAATCTCCTTCTCCCAGTGTCCCCAAGTGGTGAAATCCCCTTATTCCAGCGTCCCCTCCCTGCAATGTCCTTTTGTAGGTGTCCCGTCACTGCATCGTATGCCACTTTTTTGTGAATGCCCCCTTACTGCAGTGTCCCCTCGCTGCATTATTCCCTTAGAATAGAGTTCCCTCGTTCCACTGTCCTTTTATGGAGAGTGTCCCTTTCTGGCAGTGTCCCCTCATTCCGGTGTCCCCTGACCGTGCCTGTCCTCTGTCCCTGCCAGCCCTGGCCATCGGTTACCTCATTTATTCCTGGGGGACACAGGAGTTCGAGCGGCTCAAGAGGAAGAACCCGGCTGACTACGAGCACGACCAGTGCCCATGACCACGAGCAGTGCCCAGTGACCACGAGCAGTGCCCACGTGGCTCCGGAGCTCCCCGGGGACCTGCTGTGCTTGTTCCCATGGCTGGAGGGGATTAACAGGGAGATAAGCCTTGGCTAATAAACTGTAACTTTGCCCCATGACTCTGTGTGAAATCCGTGTCTTGAGCTGTTTGAGATGAGGAGCATCAAATCCCTTGTCTGGTTCTTTCTGTACAGGCAGATAATCAGGCTGAAGTTCCATGTGCTCGGATGTTTTATCTTAGAGCACTTCCAGCCTTCGTAATTCCTGTTTCTTTGAAAACAGGAATTTATAAAGTGCAGCAGGGGCTGGTTTGAAATTGTTCCTTGTCCCCTTTATTTTTCCCATCACTGGGCCGCTGCTTTTCCTCCAGCCTTGAGATCTGTGAACAACAAACACTCCCTGGTTTGGTATTGATTAAAGCTGGATGGGCTGGCTGGTGGCTTGGGATTTGGGATGGACCCTGACCTCTGGCTGGAGGTTCGCTCTTCACAGGAGCCCAGGGCAGAAGATGAAGGGGAACAGGTACAGGCTGCACCAGGAGAGGTTTCATCTCCGTGCAACAAAGGAATTTTTCCAGTGAGAACAATCCGTCCCTGGAACAGCCTGGCGGTTTCAGGAGGTGACTGGACGGGGTGCCAGGTAACCTCCTCTGGGCTGCCTTCCCACAGATGGCTGCACCAGCTGATCTGCCAAGGTCCCTTCCAACCTGGGCTGTTCTCTGATCCTATGATTCTAATTACCTAGTTATGCTAATGTTAATTGGGTAATTAACTACACTCTGATATCTGATCAGTGGTAAGTGACTGCATCAGAACCTTCTTAAAAACTGCCAGGAGAAGCAAGACTGTTTAATGCCTGAAGATGATTAAAAATCAGCTGCTGGTAATAAAGTTGACACAGAGTGACAAATTCACCCTGTGTTTCTGAGTGTAGAAACACCTTCACTCTTGGAAGCTCAGAACACCTGGCTGGTTCCTTTATCCTATTTTTCTTCTCCCAGTGTTCCAGTGACTGCCTCCAGCTCCCAGCCCATGCAGAGCAACACGTTGGTGTTCCTGTTGTGCTATTCCTGGAGCTGTCCTGGGAGTTTATCTTATCTGCAGGGCAGCAATGACGTTTCCCCTGTGTGCTTAGGACTGGGCTGTCAGGAAGACAATGATGCTCAGGCTCTCACTTCAGGAAGCTGGGGTGATGCAATTTTTATAGCTCCGTGCTGGAGTATTTTGGGGATCAGAGCACGTGAGACCAAGCTCAGCCTCTTGTGTTTCCTCCAAGCACAGCCTGAGGTCGGCATAAGTAGCAATAGAATCAGCCAGTGCTCGCAAGTTGTCCCAAAAATATTTTGTGTTTAACTGCATTTTGAGTCACTGTTATTTTCTAGGCAGCTTAAGCTTAAGTGGGGAGCAACAAAATGGCTGCTGTGGCTGTGAGCTGGCAGAGATGTATAGAGGCAGATTTATCCCAGAAGAAACCTCAAAGCCCATCCAGTGCTACCCCTGCCATGGGCAGGGACACCTTCCACTATCCCAGGCTGCTCCAAGCCCTGGCCTTGGACACCTGCAGGGATCCAGGGGCAGCCACAGCTTCTCTGGGAAATGTGTGTCAGGGCCTCCCAGGGAACAATTCCCAATGTCCCATCTAACCCTGCCTCTGGCAGTCTGAAGCCATTCCTCCATGTCTGTCATTGTGTGCCGTATAAAAGTCCCTTTTCCTGAGATGTTTCATTCAGAACATGGTGTCCTGCTCACCGTGCCCGAGAGCCACAGAGCCGGGTGGCCTCAGTGGCAGCCCCGTGCGGCTGTGCCCCAGCACCTCTGTCACCGTGTGCTGTCCCAGCAGCTGCCTGGGCCTCTCACGAGCTCCCTGCTCCTGCTCACAGACGGCTGAACTGTGCCTGGCCCAGGGGCCAGACTAATGCAAACAGAGGGGCAGCGGCACCGCGGCCACGCACCGGCCCCGGGCAGGGTCAGCACGGAGGGACAGGGTCAGCACCGAGCTGCTCCAGCAGCAGCCTGCCCTGCCGTCCCCTGTCCCTTCCCCTGCCCCATCCTGACCCTGCCCTGCCATCCTGTGACCCTGGCCACCCACCCCAAACTTTCCCAGCCATCCCGACCCTGCCCTGCCATCCTGCAACTGTACCCACCTATCCTAATCCTGTCCTGCCAACCTCCTCTTCGGATGCAGGCCCCATTCCCAGCTGGGATGGCTCCTGCCAACCCTGTGACAGTGGGATTTCAACCCATGGGCATTTCAGAATCTGAACAAGGTGCTTGAGAAGTTTTTACTCATTTATTTCTGTTCTCCTTTGGGCAATTATTAGAAGTGGCAACAGAGCAACATTTTGTGTTTCTTTTCTCACCTCTCTGCTGTGGGGTCCTACTGGCCTGTGGGAATTGAGGGCATGGAAAGGACCAGCTCAGTTATACTCTTTTTTCCCCCCCGTTTCTTGCACAAAGCAGTTTGCTGCCTAACAGGGACAGTCTGATGCTATTAGTGACCCAGAGGGACAGACAACAATTCTGATCTATCATCACAAAGTACCAGCCTTCCCCAGCCAGAAAAGCTGAGACAATGACTTACAGAGGGCTCTGCTGCTTTTCCAAACCCTGTGATTCATGGAAGTTGTCAGGGCTCCTGCTGCTTGTCCTCCTTTGTGTTCTGCACTAGTGCCTGATGGAAACAGCAGAAATTAGTTGCATGAAACAGCAGAAACCAGTTACATGAAAAAGAAGGATTCCATGGGAAAAACAACTGAGACATTCCCACCCAAATATAAAATAAACTTTTTAAGTTCAGCTACTTGTCTGCCATGACTTACTGTCCCATTTCCTTTCCTTCATAAGAAGGTGAAATAATGAAAATTTTGCTTCCTCCTCCCAGAGAAGCAAAACAAGTAGGGCAGAGGAAGGTGTGTAAGAACCATCCTATGATGGGAATGATCAAATAGTGATTGTACATTGTGCTGGGAAGGTTTTTCTTTTCATCCCAGGGAAATTTGGGCTAAGGGGTAATCATCTGACATCGCAGCATTATCTTAATCTAAGTCACTTGCTCTCCACGCTGGCACTTGTGCCTTCATATTAAGCAATCAGAGAAATAGAGCCTGTGACATCCAGATCTGTATTTACAATTTAGCTAAAACAGTTCATTATACACTTACTACTTTATAAAGTATTTACTTGAATTCAAACAGTGTGTTTCAAAACCTATACAGAGTGACACAGATTGGAATTCTCTATATCACTCTGCAATCTCAGATGTCTTGACCTGACAGATGTGGGTGCCAGACAGAACCACAGCGTGGTTTGGGTTGGAAAGGTCCTTAAAGCTCTTGCAGTTCCCCCCACCTTCACTAGCCCAGGTTGCTCCAAGCCCCATCCAACAAGATCCACAAGATCCCACAAGTGAGGGGCCACGAGACACTGGGACAGGCACAGGTGTGTAGGCAGAGGGGAAAGGAGATGAGAGGTACCAGCTGTGCTCACATCTTTCTCTGCTGCTGCAGTCTCACTGCACAATGGAAAAATGAATTTTCCTCTCAATGACAATGAGCCCCGCCACGCCCGTGGGAGCTGCTGGCACTTCTGGAAGCCTGATGGTGAGTGACACAGCTTGGGGCAGAGATGGTTCATCCATGAAAACACAGTCTGCACATGGAGCTCCTCAGCTCCAGACAAGCCCTGAGCAGCCTCTTCCATTATCTACCTAGAGATGATTATCTTTGACACCTTGGGATTCCTGGGGGAAGAGCTCTGTGAGTTATCACACATTTTACATTCCCAAACCCAGCTGGAAAATGTTACACCTGCTTTTTGACCACTGTGTGCCTGGAAATAAAGGTTAAGCAACTTCCTTATGGTTCTTTCATGTACCGAGAATGAGAAACAAATCAAAAGCACAATTCTGTGCTCCAAATCAGTTTGCTAAGACAACCCTTACCCCTGGTTGGCTAACTCAGAGCTACAGAAGTTAAATTAGGCTTTTGATCTTGACAACAATAATTTGGGCCAGCCCCCCTTTTGCTTACAAATAGACCATGGAGTTCTGGTAACATCTTAGGAGGGCTTTAAAAAAAGGAACAGCTGGCACAAGGGGTCAGCACAACTGAGCAGACAAAGTACAAGTGGGAGAGGAGTAAATCATTAGCTCGAGACAGGCCTTGAACCAGATCACTGCAGCAGATGTAGACTTAGCAATTCCCTCTTGCTCCAAAGCGAACTTTGCTCCTGTAATATCTGGCAGCTGATTTGCAACGATAAGAGAATGAAGTCTATAAAAATGTAGCTGACAGCCTGGGAAGTCCTGACTGGAGCTCTTTGTGCCTCCTCTGCCCACGGCTGCTCCAAGTGACAACTCCTGCTGGGAAGATGCACTGGTGGAAAGTGATGGCAGCCCTTCTGCTCTGCTCACTGCTGCTCAGCCAGGTAAACTGAGACTATACTGAAATAAACTATTTAAAGGGCTAATTCAAGGGACAGGCAGTCCATAAAAGCTGTCATGATTTGGATGGACAGCTGGCAGGAGTTAAGACATGACAGCAGGGCTTTTTAGAGGATTCAGCATCATAAAAATGTAGAGTTACTACCTAGTGAATACTGGGCTACTCTGAGCCATAGCTCAGCCAGTGATTCTGCCTTCACTCCCTAGAAGAAGAAAACCATCACTAATTTGGGTAGATATTTCTTTGGGGTCAGGCTGCAAGCCGTGCTTTACCCAGAGGGTGCCACGATCTGCAAACCAGAGAGATTTCAAGTTAAGCTTCACTTAAAATGAAGACTGCTGACCTCAGCAGCAGGACAGGGAGCGCTGCAGCTGCCACGTGTGCTGACGGTCACCCTGCTCTGTTTCAGAGCCACGGCGTGTCCCTGTCCCCGAGGCAGCCCCAGGCCCAGCCCCGCAGTGCCCGGCAGCGGCGCATGACGCCTTTCTGGAGAGGGGTGTCCCTGAGACCCATCGGGGCCTCGTGCAGGGACAACAGCGAGTGCCTCACCATGCTCTGCAGGTAAGCACACTCAGCACTGCCCTGAGCAGGAACTCCCACCTGGGCTCCTCCAGGTGGGATCCAGAGGTCGGTCTGTGCATAAAAAAAGATACCAGGAATGGGGATGGGGTAACAGACTCTTTAGTAAGCAGAACAAACAGAGCAGAGTCCAGGTCTCCCGAGTGCCAGCCCCAGTCCTTTCACTGCAACCCCAAATAACCCGGCTGGGCAAAGACAACAAAGGGCTCCAGACAGCTTTTGGGCAATTTATAGACCTGCCCATTAATCCTTCCTTCTAAAGCATGTACGAATGAAAAGTGAAAAGGCCTGTATTGATATCTTACCCTAAGTTAATCACTTTAAGGTGATTATTTAAGCTCATAGTTTAAAAAGCAACTACAATATCAAAAGCTATTTAGTTCTCATTAGGCATGAGCAAATTGTACAACTACATATAAATTGATTAGTTAAAATTATTAATTAATGACTGGAAGGTGATTTTGCATAGCACTTGCAGTACACATACACCAGCACTTGGAGACAAGATAGAAAATAGTCATTTTCTACTATGTGTAAATAGCAGTAATGGATAAGTACATCCTATTATTAATGAATATTAATATACTATATATAGTATGGTAAATACAATATAATAAATAATAATATAGAGACCATACAGTATATGTATATCCTATTATTAATGAATATTATTATAAATAAGCTTATTTTATATTATAAATTATCAGGATAAGTAAGTAAATAGGACAGGGTGGTTGGGCTGCTATGCTATGTTTGGAATTCTGATGGAAAGCAAAGACCAAAAAATGAATCAAGACTGAGTAGTTGAGGGGAAATGCAGAATGCCTGAACCCAGCACTGCTGGTACAGGGGCACAAAGAAGTACCTGGGACCCCTGGCAGAGCCTGGCAGGGCAGCCCCAGCCCTCAGTGCCTCACGATGGTTTTTTTCCCCAGGAAAAACCGCTGCCTCCTCTCCACGGCCTCGGCATGAGCTGGCACCAAGCACAGCATGCACTGTTACTGCTGACCATGCTCCACACACTTGGGATGTATTTATGGACTGCTCAGGAGTTGCAAGGGCCTCGAGCAAGCAGAGTATTTAATATTTCTGTCACATGTGCTGATGAAAGGACTTCAAGGAGCTCGAGAGCACCTCCTCCCCAGCCACGCCTCTGGAGGCCTCTGGCCAAGCTCAATAAAAGGACTCTGCATCTCCTGCTCATTTGGTTTTTTTTGTTTTGTTTTTTTTTGTAATACTTCCTATTATTTATTTGAAGGTGTGAATTAAAATATATATTCAGTAAAGCAGCTTGGTTTTCCTTGTATCTTGAGCAAAGTGGATGGTGAGCAGAGCTGGGGCTCAGTTCCAGCCAGACTTTGGACATTTATCCCCCTGGCAAGAGCATAAAGTAGATCAGACCCCATCCCCTCCCAATCTAGCTCTTATCAGCCCTCTGATAAAGGTCTGTTGGAAACAGGGAGCCAAACTGATAATACTGATAGCAATTCCAATATCCTAAATACATCCAGCAATAAGTGGAATGAGAACTATTTACTTATAATTACTTCTAATCAAATTTACTTAAATACATGTCCTAGGCTGACTTTTGCCACTGACCTTCTCTCCTGTCTTAAAATGAATTGATCAAAATGCTGTTTTGATGTGCTGGATGTCGACTTGGAGGCTGAAAGACAAAAAAAAATATCAGCAAGTCTGGACACACACACTGGATGCTACTTTTCTTTTGTTTCACAGAGCAACAGGATCAAGGAAAGAAATTCTGCCTAGAAATGCACTTCCAGGGAGGAGAAGGGCCCCACAAAACAGATACAAGCACAGGGGGTTGGAAGTTTAATACAGAAAATCTATTTGATATTTATTAAACTTAGTTTCTCCAGTTACAGTTTTGCATTGTACAAAGCATTTTAATGACACAGTAGTTAAAAAGATCTTTACAAATTGAAATGTGATACCCTTTTCTCCAAATATTTTAATTGCCATAAATTTGTTTAAAAATACACATTAAACGCATGTTTCAGACACTAAACTTTCTATAATCTCAATACCACAAAATACATAGAATATACTATACAGATGTGGAAAAAATCTAGTTAGTATATAATACTTTGCTCACCATTAACAGCTTTATTACGTGAAATGCACATACTGACTTAGAAATCCTAATTTTGAGCCCCAAAGTACCCTTTGAAATTTCAAATGTATTGCAACAAATAAAATCACAGTTTGTTTCTATTTTTTCTGGTTTTGGTTGAAGACAGATGCCCAAATCTTTTGATAGAAAACAAAATGTAACACATGGACTTGTCATGTACAAAGCATAAAACAGAGACATCCCATTAGTTACTAATAGTACCTTTCTGTAGAATTAATCAGGGCTTCATTTATAAGTGACAGGTTAAAAGTTACCTCCCCTCCCCAGCCCTCCCCCAAAAGAAAAACCCCTTCTTCACCAAATAATAATTTCAAATAAGATAAAGGATTTTTAATAAATATATAAGCACTTTATCCTCCATATACAAAATTTTTTAAAACAATTTAAAAGGGGGACCAGATACAAATGTCAGGAACTGTGCTTGGAAAGTCATGCCTGGTCCTTGGAGTAGAGTTTGGGATGTGGAATGCCAAGGCAGCGCCAGGAGCCGGTGCTGGGACAGGGCTGGGGACTGGAGGCAGGCTGCCCCAGGAAGGGGCACACAGCCATCCACGGGGGATTCAGCTCCCAGGTGGAATGGAAGCAGGGGAGGCACAGCCACACCAAGCCCAGCTCCCTGCCACAGCAGCTGCAGCTGCTCCAGAGCAGCCAGGGCTGAGCCCGAGCTGCCCGGGGGAGCCCTTCCCTCCCAGGGGCACCACAGCCCCAAAGCTCGGACACAGCAGGATCCCACTGCCACCTCCTGCCCGGGAAGCCCCTCCTGGAACAGCTCTGGGTCTGGGTGAGCTGGCGAGCAAAGCTCTGGCTCCTCTCTGTCCTTCAGGATGCCCAGCACTGACCTCACTGCTCGGGAACAGGGGTTTTCCAGAACACTGACACAGCACAGGGAGAAGTTTCAACCCTGACCCAAGGATTTGTCGTGAAGGTAAGAATTTGGAAGTTGTTTACTGCCCAATGGGTAATTCAAACTCGACTTGCTCAGGCCCTTGTGGATCTGCCTCAATGGAAACACTGCAGTGACAGCAAAGATCTGTTCAGAAAATGACATTAAATACAGCAAAGGTAGCTTCTCTCTCTCTCCAGCAGTTTGCCTTTTGGGCAAACTCCACAATTCTCTGCCTACGGCTTTATTTTACTTGCCCCAGGCAAGTGCTACATCATTCCCATAAATTCTGACTCTGTGTGTGTTGGGGCCATTCATAAATACATTTCAGGGCATTTTTTGTTACCACAGCAATCAAGCCTCAGCAATCTAAAGGAATATACATTGCACTCCTGGATAATATGCAATATTTATCACCAATAAGATGGTGACTCAGCACTCAATAAATAATATATCAATATAGTCAGTTGCACCATAATCTAAAAACAAGTATAACATATACTTTGGACAGACTGAGTCATATATATATACATATATATTAAAAGACACATACAATACAAATTGCATACTGCCGTCGAAGCCAAAGAGAGCCATACGTCTGCTCTGCTTTATGGCTGAGATTCAAATCAAAACAAAACTCTTGGGCTGGTTTACTCTGGGGTCCTGAAGATTTGTTTGGAATTATAAATGTTTTGCACCTTTATCACCTGGAACCTGCAAGTCTGAGAGCAAAGTCAAACAGCACAGATAGCTGAGCAAGCCTAGTCTGATTGAGCCATTTTTAAGATTCACCAACTGGGGCCATGATCAGCAAGGGAATTAAAATTACAGCATTGATATGTATTGATCCATATTCCCTGTCCAGGGAATCATTTGGGAAGCCAGGATTGGGGAGTCCCTCCTTAGTCACTCCCGTGACCTGCACTCCCCCTGTGGTGCTGGGAACTGCCCAGGACAGGGACAGAGCCCTCCTGCTTTGGCAGAGGGATGGAAGCCTAGGATTTAATTGCTTTTTTTTTGGCTATAGAATCTGATCAAGTACAGAACTTTCCTCTTGGAAACAAGGGTCAATCCCAAATTAAGATATGCTTTTGGAATTGTAAGGTTTGAACTGATCTGTTTGCACCAGCCCCAGCTGCACAAGGCATTTCCTATCCATCCCCAAGGCCCTGCGGATCCCCCTCACGGACACAACGCCTGGGACAGCACTCCAGAGGATAGGCCACCATGGGGCTCACCCTTCAGCTGGGACACTTCCAACCAGCTCAGGTCCACATTTTGACATGATTCTAAAAAAGCCTGGTTGTTTGAAGCCAATTTCTAAGATCCACTGCTCTAGCGATAAGCGATGCGTTTTCAAGGGGCCGATTTCGCGTGACACCAAAAGTTATTTGTGGGACTCTAGTTAAGGAAAAAAAAATTCCCCGAGACGACACCATTCCTGCTGACAGCAATGGTGACTGTGCACAAAGGAGCAAGCCAAGAACAGCCACGCTGGCTAGTGCAGCACTACACACAAACCCACCCACAAATGCAACTTCTACCAAGGGATTTCTCAGCGTCAGAGGTGTGCGAGGCACTTCAGAGGAGGAAAGGAAACACAGCTGACAGTGTCCCATGCCCACGGCGGGGAGTTTGAGGGTACAGAGTTCTGTCTCCAACAGCAAAGACTAACAGAAAGGTGACCTTGCACAGTGATTCCATAAAAAGGGTGCTCCGACAGACCTGAAGAGTCGAGTCAGGGAGAGCCCCAGGTCTGTTCCCCGTTTATCAATCCGGACGTAGCAAAGCTTTTCTGGAAGTACAAAACACGCTGGGACGCAAAGGAAGCTCTACGAAGATGCAGCTACCTTGTAGTAGGTTACTAATTTGCAAAACTTCTAAACTCTTAAAGCCCATAGGACATACTGCAGTACTAAGGAGCGTAGAATTCTATTCCTTCTCTCGAGGTTGCCGTGATTTTGGCACTTAACTACACCTACACAAAAAATTTAGTGCAATAATTTTCCTGAACATGCACGTTCATATCTGGTACAGAATAAAGGGTTCAATGGGAGAGAAAACAAAGCAGCATTCCACAATCTCACTCCAAAGGATTCAGAGTTGGACTCTGGGGAAGGAGACCACCACGATGAGTCAGTTTGTGTGACAGACACCGGGACTTTGAAAAAGGAAATGGAATTTTACCCAAGTACTGCAGAAGACCACTGCATACAGTATACCTGGTCCTGCTGTAAAACATCTTGTAAACAGTTCATAAAATCTTCATCTAAAAGTAAGGCATAAGGCACACCAGACATGTTGGGGGCACTAAGCAATACTGAAAGCAGTAGCATTTGAAACCTTTAACTCAGACAAGCACCTCACATGGAAAGGTACTTTGGTTTGCACTCAGAGAGGGGCCACCTGCAGCTCCACCACCCCTCTGTGGCACCCAGCAGCCCCCTCGGGAGTGGACGTTACGTGACATGAACGGGACCTTCATTAGCACGGGGTAAAGCCAAGTTTGCCATCCATCCTGCACAGAACAGTGCTTCCTGCAGGAGCAGCTCTGCTCCCACCCCTCGGCGGCTGCTGCACTGCCAGCCTGTAGTGTCCATCACCCAGCAGACCCTAAGAGGACAAAATGGACCTAGAGTTCTACTAAAGATTCCTGGTTTCTCAGTCAATGGAAAAGATGCAAATGACCGTTCTGGTAGGAATTGAGCTCCTCTTGGGTTTGGAACCACAAAGTTCCCCAATTTCGTAACTGTCAAAAAGCGACAAGCACGGAAACAAAAGGTATTTGAAATGAAGAGATGCAAAAAAGCACGAGATTGTCCTTTTCCAAAGCCTTTCCTGTTTGCATTGCACCCATCAAACTGAAGGTCATTCCTACACCATTGCCTGGGCGTTACATTAAATGCAAATTACTGTAATGTTTTGTGATTGTTATAGTGTTAATCGATGGCTTGAAGCTGCCTTGGAAACAATCCAAGGCAGATCCAGCTAAATATTTTTCCATATAAATTTCTTTATAATTCATTTAAATGAAGTATCTCAATACGTAGAAGAATATCTGGAACTTTTCTATTTAGTACAAATTCTGCAATAATAAATCTGTAGTTGTCATTTATTAGTCGACTCATAGGCATTAGGCATGAGAAGTATGGTGTCCCTACTCGTTAGAACCTATCAACCCTAGTTCCTTTTACAGGCTCTACCACCACAAGACATTACAGAGTAACAAAGCTCACAAAGTACTTAAATAAAGTGTCTAGGTTTAATTTCTAAGTACTCAAAAGGGGAAATTTAGGGAAGAAGAAATAGCTAAAACCAGCCCCAAAGGGGGCTTTTCAAAATTAAAATTTAAAAAATTAAAATAAATAGGATTTAAACTGACTATTCATGTATTGTGACCGGAATCCCAATGATCTATCCACGACAGATCAGCCAAACTACAACTTTTACGTAGCAAATTTTCAAATATTTAAATAACTTAAACCGGGAATACTGGAGAAGTCCGTGAACCAGCTGATTTGGGGTTAAACACAAAACACAAATGAGGATGGGAGACATGGGAAAGCATTCCTTGCTCTTAGTGTCAACTAAGCAATGTGTTATGGCAGTCTTCCTTATTGACATGACACAGTGTTGTGGAGAGGAATCAGAGGCAGCTGCAGAGGGGCTGGGCTGGGCTGGGCTCCTCACTTGGCGTCCAGGCGCAGCCAGTGCAGGCCCTGCCGCGTGTAACGCACCAGCTCCGTCATGATGCTCGTGTTAAACACCAGGGGCCCCATCACCTTGTCCAGTTCTGCAAAGAACTCTGCAACAGCACAAACACACGTTAAAGGAGCTCGCTCGGTAACCACACCCAACCCCAGGTCCCAGCAGCCATCGCTGGGGTGGAGAGAAAGGGAATGAGGAGAGGTGGGGGAGTGGGGAGTCAAGGAGAAAGGTCATTCCTAATCCCTGTCTTTGCTCTTCTGCACAAGACTGCTTGGAAACAACTAAACCACTGCCAAACTTCTTGGTCTTCCCCTAAAACTTATATTTCACTAGTTGAAAATCCTTAAACTACTGCCAAACTTCCTTAAGAAGTCTTTACTAAAGAATTTCAGAAAGGGAAATGCACCAAGTTACTCTTCCTACACTGAACATTTCACAGGAAACACACCAAAGATTTTTATGTCACAACTCCAACATCACCTTGACAATCACAACCCCCAGCCTGGGGTATCCCTGCAACCCCAGGTGTCACTTTCCCCCTGATTTTGCAGAGGTTCAGCACCCAGGGCTCCATCAACAGAATCAAAGCCTGGGAGTGCTCCAGCCCCCTCTGGAGGTCTCCATCCGCCCGAGGCAGCCCTTACCTTTCTGTTCTCTCGAGAGCTGCTCTGCTTGTTCCCAGATTTCAGTGGCATAGAGGAAGTTGGAGGTGACCTGGACGTAGCTGGCAGCCATCTGATGGATGCGCTGCGGGATCGTCACCGAGGACCCGCTCCCTGAAGGGTTGGCTGCCCCGGAAGAGTAATTTCCTGAATTCCCTGGAGACAGCTTTGGAGAGACTGGAGATGGCATCCCAACAGGTTTGCTGCTCACCCAGAAAGGAAGATGGAAAGGCAGAAATGCACCAGCTTTAGACACACCATGCTCTGAGATGTCCCCTAAGATCCCTCTGCCCACACTCAGGGTGTGTGATGGGAAAACACTCCCACTTTACACACCAAAAATCAGGATTTGCCCTACAACAAATGGAAATCTTGAGCTGGGAACTGCTGAGGATCCTCCAATAATTATTTATTGCTTACAAAACCTAATTACCAAACCTCAGCATCTCAGAATTCAATGAATCTTAAATTCATTGTTTTAATGAACCTTAAGAAAAAATTACAGCTACCTGGTAATTCCACTGCCAGAATATTGCACTGCATAACATTATTGCAGATAACACAATGGAAATCTGAAGTGCCCCCACCTTTAAACTCATGGAATAACTTATCAAAGGTCCATTATTGGGTTTAAAAGAGCAGAAGTAATTGCTAAACTATGGAACAGAGAATCCTGCAAGTGCTGGTAACCTCTGGCCTTGCAGCACTAGCAAAGCTCTTGTTTGGGGGGACAAGCATTAAATTAAACACCAAAACTCCCTGGGATAAATGGTTTGTGGGTTAGTGGCACACTGCTCCTTTTTTAGCCTGACAAACCCTGCAGAGCTGCAGCATCTCCCTCCACCATGATAATTACACAAAAAATGGATCAAAATCCACACCCTTCAAATAACCGCCCCAAAAGCTGCTCCTCGAGCCCCCTGGCACACAGGAAATGGAGAAAACCTCCTTTAAGTTAAGAAATACAAGTAACAGCTTTTACCACTCACCTTCCCATACCAGGTGATGGTGCTTGAGAATTATTGTAGCAATTCTGTGGGGAAAAAAAGACACATTTCACCTGATTTGTACTTGTACTTTCACTGGGTACATTTTATCTGACTGTTTAATTGGTTCTTTTTAACAAAGTTTTTTTTCATAGTTGTACTTTGAAGTAATGTTCTCAATAATATCCCAGTAAACTGTTATTTAGGGAAATATCCTTTTTTACTGATGGCCAAGATACAAATTAAGGGGTTATTTTAGCAAAACAAACAAGCATTAGTCCATTGCCCCTTATGGGAACATTTGAGATTTTTTCAGCCCTTTAACAGAAAGAACCTGTTATCACTGGTAGTGAACAATTAAAGATATCCCAAATCTGAGAGATAGGGTATGTGATGAGCCTGTTTCCTCTTAGCACTGAGAGCTGGAAGCTTCAGAATCAGCTGCACAGAAATTTTGATAAATTCATGGGTAATTTCCCTAAACCCAGCCAACACCCCACTGCAACAACCTTCTCCTTGAAGCCTACTGCATTTATTAAAGAAGATCAAATTAACAGAGCTGTCATGCCAGGACCAGCAGGGTCATGGTTATTAAAGCTTTAATACACCTTCAAGTCCAGTTCGAAACAGGTGTTCACATGCAGCAGTCTGAAACTGGACTTGGGAACTTGAAATGATGTAGAGCTTCCACACCATTAGGTTTTAATGTTCAGAAAATACAGATGCAATTACCTTCAGATGTTCAGTCAGAGTTTTGGAGTATTTCAATGCACTTTCCTTTTTCAGTTTGAAAAGCCTCAGGTACAGCAGAGCTTGGCACCGAAGGCTGCCCAAAGACAGGACAAATCAGTCACAATTAAAGTCAGGTTTATCTCAACTCAGTGAATTTCAAAAATCTAATAGCTGTGGTCTTGATGTTCTCTCTGCCAACTCAGCTCTCAAGTTGTAACTCAACCAGAAAATCCACAACCACCTTGAAATTCTGAAGGGAATTCAGAACTGGAACAGCTCCCTGTGCCTCGAGCTGGAGCTGAACTCTCAGCGCTGCTGCTGGGCTCGGGAGGCCCCAGCCAGTTCAGGCCAGGGGCTCATTCACTGCTCACCTGCACCAGCACCACGAGCCCCTGCAGGGCCTGCCCTCTGCTCTCCCCTGAACCTCTGGCCCTCCACACCTTCTGCAACCACTCCCTCAGCCTCAGGGCTCCTGCCAGCCCCCAGAGCCAGTCCAGGTGCGACTTAACCCTGGCTCAGAGCTCAGGAGGCATCTCCTGCTCTCACCCTGCAATGAGGCAAAGCCTTGGCCCTTGCTGGCAGCATCCCCATTTACAGCCGTCAGACACAGGTGAATGTTTGTGTCCAGCCAAGTGGGAATCTCCTGTGTTTGGCTCAGGAACACCCAAGAGCTCAGTGCAAACCAGCATTTTGTGTAGATTACAGATGTGAAATGCAGGAGGGCACTGCAGGGAGTCCCAGCACACTCACCAAAGCACTGCCAGCCTTTTGTCCGCAGCCGTCGCATCCGGGGCCAAGTAATTCTTCAGTTTCATAGTGTACCTGCAGAGAAAGGCAGCAAGTCAGCCCCAAAACAAAACCCACCCTCAGTAAAATTCACAAAACACTCATGTGCTCATAAATTTCCAGTTTCAGCTGTCCCCACTGTTTTAGGAACATCTCTCAGCCCAAATAAAGCATTGACTCAGCAGTAACCAGAATAATTCTGCTCCTTGTGGATCACTCTTTGTAGAGGGACTTGAAGCCTCAGCAGAAATCACCTCCCCCTTCCCAGAAATGCTTTTAAACCCCAGCAACTGGAATGAACTGGTCACTGCTCCAGTGTTACTGGGAATGACAACAGATCTCAAAAACTGGGGACAAAACCACTGCACACCTCAAAGCTCTGATTCCCAGAGCTCCCCCCCCCACCTGCCCCTGCAGGATCTCTGCAAAGCTTACTTGATTAATTCCACAGTTTCTGAATACATAGGGAACGGGGACTTGGATTCCTGAGCATTTTTCTCCAATGCATTCCCACACTCAATGAAGGACACGACAGCATCCAGGTAGTACACGGCCTTCTCGAACCTGTCCGACTGCAGAGGGAGAACAGCTCAGCAACCGGAGCAGCCAGTGCCAGGGAATGCCAGCCCAGGGGCAGGAGCATGGCAGAGGCTGCAAACCAGCCCCAGGACGGGGCACACACTGGGGGGGCACTGCAGAGCCACTCACCAAAGCATCTGCATTGTGCTTCAGCTTCTTTGCTTCCTGCAAATAGTGATCAGCTGAGTAAGTCCTGCAAGAGAGGACACGGACTGAGGGACTGGAGCTACCCATTGGCACTGCCTGTTGTAGCTGCAGCTCCTCAATACTGCCACATTTCAGGGCTTTTTCTGCTCTAACTCAAGCTACACTTTGATAAAACTGCCTAAAGGAATCTGTTAATTTACTTAACTAAAAATTGTTTAAAGCAGTTTCAAGTTAATTCTGTAGTTTCACGTAATTCCAACAGTATTTCAAGCAAGTTCTTAAGCAGAAAGTTATTTTACATTTGGTGCAGACATAATTTCATCTGTAAAGTGAATTTAAAGAAGTGCTTTCAGAGCAAGCTGACACCTGAAACCTCAAGTCTGCACAAGATGGTGAAATATTTTTTTTACTTTCTTTCCAAGGTATTTTTTTTGACAAAGAACTTGTGTGCAACATCTTCTGTGGAGCAAAATGCCAGCCCTGCTCCATGGGAGCCGCCTGTGTTCAAGATTCAGAGTCCCCCCAAAAGGAAAGGGAATTTTCTGTCCTTACCTATCATCAAAAACAAGCTTTGCTCTCCTCGACTTCACACTTTCCGTGGCCTGAGCAGAGGCAGGAGGGCAGCTGGAGGAATTGTTCAGGATCTTTTCCTGGAAGGGAAATCCATGCCATGATTACAAGAAGAGCATTTGTTGTATAAATTCCCCCATGGCTCCCCCATTCCTTCCAGGAAGGACAGGCTGCAGGAGCTCTGGGAATAACTCAGCTCCCCGGATGCTCCCACAAGGCTGGGGCTCCTCCTGCAGAGGGGAGGGTGCAGCCAAGGCTTTCCAGATACACCAGGGTCAGGAAATCCCTCCCTCCATCTCACCTGTCACTGTTTCTAAATCCTGCTTTTCTACTCTAACAGAGATGAGGAGGATTTGGAGGATTTCTATCAACAATACTCTTTCTGAATGCCTTTGCCTTGAAAAACTCCCACAGGAGTAATTACTCCTTTGAGGAAGACATGAGTAAGCACACCTGAGTATAAAACAACAAACATATCACAAATTAACAGCTGGCTGGGGGACATTTATATTTTTAAATTCCATCACATCTGTCTTCCCAACCTAAATCTCTTACAAACCATTTTCTGCACCATGTCCATAACAATGTTTTCTCCCCTCCAACCATGGAGAGCTCTGTAAATTGCTGAGCTGGAGTTGAAATAATCTTTCTACATATCATAAAATGAGAGCCAGAGCTTCTCATCCCAGGAGTGAGCATGGACTGAGCTCCTGCTGTCCTCTGAAACCAGGACAAGCTCTGTATGTGCTCTGAGGAGACCAGAGCAGTCTCACAGTTCCATTTCCAGCTTTCTAGTGATGTCCTTGTTAACCACCTAAACAATGAACAGGCAGCACCAGTCACCAGGGGTGACTAAACCCACTCCTCTGCTAACACAGGAATCTGGCAGGATAGGCATTCATGTTCCATCATCTCTCCAAGGTGTCTTCTCATTTATGGCCTTCCAAGGCACTTGAGCTCTATGACAGCAAACAATGCACATCCCGAACTAATGTTGTTTTAAACTGAAGTGGAAATGGTTGTTTAGATCAAACTAAACAAAACACAGGAGGCAGGGTCAGAACCAGCCCTTTACCTTGGCTTCCTTGGCACTGCTGGACCCCTTCCCCTCTGTCTTCTTCTGCTTGGAAGAGGAGCTGCTCTTGCTGCCACTGCTGCTCTCCTTGCCTGGGTTGCTGCTGGATTTCAGGGATGAGGACTGACTGACTGTTCTCTTCCTGGAGCTGTGTTCCTGCTTGGAATCCTTCTGCAGGGCTGGGGCAGCAGGGGAGGGCAGCAAATCCTTTTCTTTAACTGCACTTGGCTTTGAAGACCTGGAAAAGAGGAACTAATTCAGGGTCTGGGTTTCTTCCTTAACAAACAAAACCAAAACAAACAAAAACAACCCAAAAAAACCAGTGCACAAAAGTCTGATTTTTAAATCTCTAACTAAACACCATTTTTCCCCCCAAGATTTTTACTGTCAGACCCAGCTTTGGAGAAAAGCAGAATAATCCTCTCAATGAGTAGGTTTCTCCAAAGCCAGATTGAACTTGTTTTCACCATTTTATTTGTTCTGACCTGAAAGCACAGGCAAAGCCAGACAAGTTCTAACCATAAAACCCCACCCCTGCACCAGTTCTGTCCAAAAACCAGCCCAAATTTCAGCAGTGGGAGCCAGTGCCAGCGCCAGGCTGTCTGTGCACACCAGCCAGCCAACAGCTCCAGGGAAAGATGCTCCAGATAAAGCCCTGGAACCCAGGGAATGGGAAACTTCCCCAGCACAGCCTTTCAGGACACTCTCACTTGGCTGCTGAGGAATGCTGCTGGCTATTCCTGCCCTCCCATCATTAATATTTTTACACGTTATTTATGGAAAAATCATATTTCACTTAATTAAATGTCCTTTAGAGAGCTGCACTGGCAGTCAGGCAAACAACAGAAAAAATCAAATATCAGGTAAAAATCAAACTATCCATTCATTCTACAGCTGTTTCCTAACAAACAGTAAGACACTGTTTCATTCAGAAGGGGCAAACAAAAGTTGTAGCATCCAAACTGCTGCAGCTTCTCACACCTCTGTGATTTGGCAGTTGCTCACTGGACAGGAATATTTTCCATGTTACAATTATACCAGTTTTCATTGCCTGAACTGAAACAGAAGTTTCAAAATGCAGTGGAAAAAAACTTAATCTCTCCTGTGGATTAATACTGACCAAGCAATCAACCACATAAATGTATAACAGGTGTTGCAAAAGGCATGGGGAATCCAGAAATAACACATTAAACCACGGGACTGATCTGCTCATTCTGTACTACCTTGCTTTGGTATCACACCTTCCTTGCACCTTTACCTCCCTTGGAGATGGGAGGTAAATCCATGGATCCAAAGCTCAATGCCATCAGCTTCCCAAAGAAAGCCAGCTCAGGAGTTTATTCCCAATTTCAAACTTACTAAACAGAGAATTATCAGACGGGGTTAATTTAAAAGCGCAGATTTGATTTCTAGACCAAACCCAAGCCCCACTGTGTATCAGAGAAAACTAGGAAGGAAATATTCCCTTCAAAGGAGGGGTCACCTCATTTTGTTAAGGAGCAGAATTGTCCTTTGCCAATGATTTTGGGGATGGAAATTCATTTCCACCAATTGCTTGTAGAAGCTCTGAAGTAAATTTGTTTGAAGGGTAAGAAAAAATGAAATTTTACCAATTATTTGAGGAAAACTTGGGGTGGGAGTGAGGAGAAGAGGGGGAAGATGAGCACCATTCTCTCCACAGGCACCCTGACCCTCAGAGCAGAGATACTCACTCCCTGCTGCTGGAATTCTTGTGTCCTGAGGGAGCTTTTTCTTCCAGTTTCGTTTTCTTGCTTTCACTGGCTCTGTTTTCATCCTCGTTCTGAGCAAAGCAAATGAGAAAAACATCCAGCAAAGATCCACATTTACACATCACTGAGAGTGGAGTATTTCACACAGAGACAGCGCTGAGCAGGTGTTGCAGTTACTACAGACTCCAAAACCATGGCCCATCCTCATCCTTACAAATCCTTACCAGACCCTGGTATTGGAACAGAATGAATCCCAGTCTGGCTGCTAAATTACAAACTGATAAAAGCAGCAACAGACAAGTTATTCATTTAAGCACGGATAAATTACAGCCACAAAATCTCAGGAAAATCTGCCAAAGGCTTTGGCAAGATCAGGAGATGGATTTGATGGTGTGGGGTCCAAAGAGGCGTCTGAGGAATGCCAGGAAACGGTAAAAATCTTATCAGTCTATTAAAGTCAGCTCAGAGATGCTGAAAACTAAGTATTGGTATCAATTTAATCCTCAAGTCACACGGTCTTGAAGGTAAATTTCTAAGATGTCTTCACTGAGCACTGAAGGGATCAACCCAGTGAGTAAGAGGGAAAATGGGGCCTCACAGAAGAAATCATCTGGTAACAAACCCCAGCTTTGTTACTGATGCTGCAACATGAGAATTGTGATCAAGAAAACCCAGGAAATTAGGAAGTCAAGTGGTGGCACTTGGGTTTGGAGCACAAACTTAAACTGCAGCGTGGGGAAAGGGGTTCTGTCCTTGCCTCACCCAGGCTTCCATCCTCTCAGGAAGCAGAAGAGCAACCTGAGGCTTCACAACATTTAACCACCACTGTTTCCTGGGATAAAGCCTGCATCTAACTGGTCTCACCAAAGCTTTGTGGTTTGGATGTGAGAGCATAGATCTTTAATACTGTAAAATTCCAAATGTGTGCTTAAAGGCAAAACTGGCCAAAGAGAGAGAAGTCGGGGAATTCAGACCCACTGGAATGTGTGAGTGCATTCCCAGGAGCATCAGCAGTTATCCAGCAACACCTGCAAAAGTCATTGTTCACTGTAGTGGGCAGAGTTATTCCCTTTTTACAAAAGCAGCTCATTTCTCATGCCAGAGAAAACAGGAATCTCAGTGAGGAACAGAACAGGATAAATCTGTTTGCAGTTACATGTCAGGGCTCCTGCACACACTGACTTCAGCCAGGGATCCAGTTTACTTTGGTTGCCCAGTAGGAAACTGGTGTAACTGGGATGATCCATCTCAAGTGATTCTGGGAATGATCTGCCACAATCCTGGGATTGCAGATGTCAACAAAGTCTCCAACCCCTGTCAGATCCCTTGGACATGGGAAAATGGAGTTTTCAGAGGGACATCCAGAGCAGCACAGGGATTTCTGAATCCCTGCTCCAGGGCCTCATGGCCCTACACTGCTGGAAACCAGACTCCCTGGATCACTGAGCCCAGCTGACAGTTCCAGCTTTGCCCTTTATACAGGCTCCCTGTGCTGAGCTTTCAAAAAGCAGTTTAAAATTACACCAGCATTGACTTCTCACATTCCCCCCTCCAAGAGTATCCCTTCTGTTCAGTTCCCCCACTGACTCCTGCCACTGCACTGCCCCCAGCCATTCCTGCTTCTTACTTCTAGCTGAAAAGATGAAATGCTTTTGGGAAATATTCAGTATTCTTATGGAGAGATGATCCTGCTCCCAGTAAAGCAGCACCTGAGATGTTTGCTGCTGCTGCCATGCCCCAGGCCCAGTCCTGCCCCATCCCTTATCCTGGCAGTGGGCATTTCCATGGCTCAGGGAGCTGATCCAGCTGAAAACTGACTTTTGGGTTTTTTTCCCAGGTGGATTTCCCATTGGCTCAGCTGCCTGCAGAGCACCAGGGGCTGGTTCCAGGGAGGCAGCAGAGGGCTGGATGCAGAGCTCAGAGGCACAGGATGCCCCTGAGCTCTGGCTACGGGGCTGACACTCCCACAGGTGTTTCTGCAAGAAAATCCCAACAGTCTCCTGCAGCAGCACGGGGATGATCCAGGGGTTCTACACAAGGCAGCAAAGCCCCTCCTGCCCAGCTCAGTCCCTGCCCTGAGCTGTCACCTGCATTCTGGGCTACCCAAGGCTCTGAGGGCTGAGAGGCCAGGGGGCTGTCCCCAGAGGGCTCACCTGTTTGTGTTTCCTCTTGCCTTTGGTGGAGCTCTTGTCCGAGGGCGCTTTCTGGGCCTCGCGGGCGTGTTTCTCCGGGGCGCTCTTCTTCTCTGCCTTGGCTCCCTCGGGGTCCTTGTAAGGCTTCCCTGGTATCCTGGATAAGAGGCTCAGGTCAATCTTCACAATGAGTGGGTACCTTTCATCAGGATCACTCAGTGGGGACAGAAGCTCTTTCTCTTCCATAGGAGAGAACATTCTTTGCCGGAAAAAGCTGTCATCCTCCTCCATGGAAGATTTAACAGGAGTCCTATTGCTCTCAGAGTATTTGGGTGTTTGTGAGGAAGGAGGCAGACTCTCATTTTCATCTGAATCAGAGGATGAGGTATCTGTTTCGATGAATTCCCTGGATTTCTGGGCAGATTTGCTCGAAGCCTTGTATTTCTTTTTCTCTGTTGTAGGTCGAGGGGAAGACTTGGGCTCCTTCTTTATATTGGGTTTCCTGGAGCCTTTGGTGGCTGCCTTGTGCCTGTTTGAAGGGATGTTTGTTGCCATGTCTACTGGGGTTTCGCTTTCTATTTTAAGACCTCCTCTGGGCTCTTCCACAGATGTCTTTTCTGCTTTCTTGGGCTGTTTTTTCCCTACAGTCCTCCTCTGAGTCGAGCTGTCGCTCTGGGCAGGTGATTTCTGCCTCCCACGACTGCTCTCCGAGCCCTTCTGGGTGGGTTTGGAATCTCTCCCTGGTGTGGAAGAAATGGAGTCCTTGGATCCACCTTGATCAGTGTACCCACTCCCCGTACCCTGATCCCGTCCCTCTTTCTTGTAGCCTTGGGAAGAAGGGATATTGCTGTCCACGGAAGAAGCTGGTGACACTTTATGGGAATTAACTTTGTTCAACCAGTTATCCAGCTGCCACTTGTTTGTGGGTGGTGGCTCTGGCTAAAAACAAAGTAAAAAACAGAGTTAGATAACATATTTCCCATTTCTTCCATCTTGTCCACGTGGCAGCTGTATGATGCTGCACACCAAAGCACGAGGTACACTGAAACCTGAGATAAAGAAATGAAATACAGGCCCAAATAAAACAAATTTTCCCTTTGTCTGCTACCAACAGGCAATATTTGATGCCGTGTTTTTTTAGGGTTCTGATACCATATCTAATTCTGCTCTTCAGCAAAGAGCTAGTGGTAAAAACCACTTCAAATCAAACATCAAATGTGGGCTTATCTAGAGAACTGTCACATGCAGCACAGGAACTGCAGCAGAACAGCCCAGCTTACAGCGAGCCCATGTCAGTTTTTTGTCTTTAACAGTGAGAACTTAGTGAACTTTGGTGCTGTTGAATGCAGGGCTGGAGGCAGCTGCTGCAGGCCTGCCCTACCTCGGGGGATGCACTCTGGGAGGGCTCGTTGGCCTCGCTGTCGCTGGAGCTGCTCTCGCTCTCCGAGTCGGAGCCGGAGCTGCTCTCGGAGCCGCTGTGGCTGCTCGAGTCATCCCTGGAGTTATCTGCTCCTTCACTGTTGTGCTGGGAAGGCTCAGAATTACTGCAACAGAAAGGAGGGAAACTAAGCATTACCCGATGCACAGGCACATCCTTCCAACCTTTACATTAGAAGTAACAAAATGTAACATTTTCATCGAGGTTCAGGAGAAAATTCAGCCTAAGTGAATGCAGCTCAGCCTGGAAACAAACAGCCTTTGGGTGCTGCCCCTTCCCAAAGTGGTCAGTCTCATCTGCAGGAAATACTTAATATTATATTTACTACTATTTAATCACTGGTTAAAATCTCATCACTTTTGCTTTAGTACAAGCCAAAGATGAATTTTGGAAAGGAGACCAAGCCAGGAGTGCTGACTGGGCTGAACTTCCCCATGTGCTGCAATCCCCCAGGAATTCCATTCCTACCTTCCAGGTGTGCTCCTTGGCACGGTCTTATCGCAGTCCTGCAATTACAAAAAAGAGCATGAAGCTTCTAGAAGCTATTTTAGACTGCTATATACAATTAAGTTGCAGAACATTGGTTTAGAGCCTTTCATTTTTAAAAAATGCATTATTTGTAGTAGTTCAAATTTATCTGCATTTTCCTTATACAGTAAGAGAAGCAGTGCTATTTTCTTCAAGTTTTCAGCACAAATCTCTATATTCTGACTCCATTTGTGAGAGTTCTCGTTTCCACCACTAACTAATAGCCCATTTCTATCTATTTGAATCAGCATTTCACAATGGTTTTCATGAGATGCCCAGGGTAAGCAAAGTTCACCAACTTCAAGTTTTCCACTTGAAGAAAATCAAGTACCAGAACTGAGAAGAAGCCCCAGAGCAGTGGGGGTTACTGGCCAGCACAGGCACATATTTTATTTTTATTTAGCATGTTAAGTGCCAGTCTGGCAGAAGCTGCACAAAGTTAATCCTGGAAAGAGTAAAAAAAGACACTTTTTGATAAATATAAAGGTGCAGCTGTACTCCCAGGGACTCCTTGTCACCCCAAACATCCCAGAGCATCAATGCACCCAGATGTTCACATCATGAGCTCTGTAGCTGGGATGGCAGAACACAAAGGAGTTTATCTTTAATTAAGGAGACATTATATCAGTTTTAAAGTGCACTATTGTCATTTGATGTTCAGAGAAGGCCCATGTGAAATCAGTTGATAAGAATTTCTAGATAAAAGCAAACTGTTTCCACAAAACACCACATGTCAATTTGTTTGCACAAAATTTTCCCCAAGATTACATTTAGGAATGCCTGAGCTTTGTCTAAAAACATTCCAGGAGATTTCAGTTCCACAGATCTCCTGCTAAGCTGCCCAGGTTGCTGCTGGGCCACTGCTCCCTGCCCAGGGCTGCCCCTGGATGAGTGCAGTGGTTTTTGGGAAGCCACCTGAGGCACATACCTGCTCTCCATCGCTGTCTTCACTACTGCTGAGTTTTAAGTCATCTTTCAACATACTAAGGGAAAAAGGAGAAAGTGAGACAAGTTTTTCCGAGCACTTTAATTACTTCCAAAGCATTCTGCTAGATTTCAGCATGGCACTGTTTATCCTGCAGAGGCTGCGTGGGTGAGAGCCACCAGACAGCACTCACACATCTCGTGGTTAAGAATGGTGAGTTGAGTCATTCCCAGAGAAGAATGAGGATTCAGGTACTTTGGCTCCTGAGTCCATTCTGTTAAACTTAGAAAGGAAATCTGACACAATTTACCAGAGTGGGAGGAGGTAACTTGTGTTATGTGCAACTTCTACACACAATGGGCAAGAATTGTGTTTGAAATGGAGGAAAGCAAGCCAGCCCCAGCGGCTGCTTCCTGTCCCGTGGCAGCAGTGCAACTGTCCTAAGCCAGCATTAATTACTGTATCCAAAGCCATCATTACTGCTGGTGTCACACACACACAGCTTCACACACTGAGAACACATGAGCACAATGAAAACACACAGCAGTGGTTAGTGGAAACACTTGATTATAAAAAGAAAACATCTTACTCTGTCTGGTTCGATTCACATCTGTGGAGGGAAAATGAGAAAGAATTAAAAGTCTGACTCTCCTGAGTTTCCCAGTGAGCTGCTCTGCTGATCTGAACGGAAACATAACCTCTAGGAGCTCACTCCTGAACTACTGCTCATTGCTACCATTTTACAAATGATGCATTTATCTCCTTTTCAAGGGTTTTCTTTACCAGATCATAATCACTTAAAAATATATTTAGTTATTTTGTCATAGTAAACTGGTAAATGTTTATTTTTATGGCAGATTTATTTGGAAACCATCTTTTAACTGCATATCACCGATTTTTAAGTCTGAAAAAGGTGGACTACAGCCATGCAGAACATTCCAGTTGCCTCTGAGTTTTTCTGTGTTGCTGGGTCTGTGTTCAAAACATTTGTCAGGACTTAAAGGGAGAGCAGAACAAACCTCACGAGATCCCAGACCCAGTTTTCTGTCTCCTCCAATCCAAAACCTTTCCTCATCCTGAATTTGTGCAACCTCCAGCTGCCAGCTCTGTTAGGTCCCATCCCATGCTGATGGCCTTTCTGATTCCCAAGCCAATTCCAAGGTCCAAACTCCTGCTCCTCTCCTGGCAGCTAACAGGAAAGCAAAGGAGCAGAAAGGAAGCTCGGGGTATTTTTTACTCACTCCAGTGAGCAGTATTTGGTTTATTGTCCCAAAAAACCTTTCCCTGCCAGCCAAGGAGAAGGATGCTGGAGTGTCACTCAGATTCCTCTACACACCTTTTCCTAAATCTCTTAAAACACAACTTTTATTTGTGAAATGTTTTCTCAGCAGGCACTTACGATTTTGATTGATGACCATTGGAGGTTTTGGATGAGGGATTGTATCGTTCTAGGAGGAGAAAAGAAGAAAAGCACAGCTGAAAACTCAGGCACAGCAGAAGAAGCCCCCCAAAGGTGCCACAAGGATGGACAAAGCAAGGCTGTGTGAGGGGACAGGAGGGAGCAGTGCCAGGGGACAGCAGGTACCACCTCCCCCAGGCTGAGGCAGGGAGGAGTGCAGAGGCAAAACACCAAATACAGCAAATGATTTAACCAAGAAAATAGAAAAAATCATTGAGATCATTGCTGTGTGAACCAATACACAATAATTTGTTATTAATGGTGTGGAAAAGTGTACTGCTCCTAGCAAGATGAAATTCTTGCCTTACACATGCAGGATCTGGGACACAGATCCATCTGCTGAGCTCTGACTGCTCCAGCATCCCCACACAGCTTCTGATGGATGAGAGCCCCCACAGCCCAAAATCCAACTCACACACTAATTCTGACAGCAGGAATACACCCTGAGAAAATCTGCTTCTTAATCTGGGGCTTCTTCCCTTCCCTTTTCTTTCATTCTGGTAAATAACTGGGTGCAGCTCAACAAAAACAGGAACAGAGGCTGTTAAAAGCTCTCCAGAAAATCCAAGCAGGCACAAGAAACTGGCTCTGTGTTTAATTAACCTTGGCTCTTCTTTTCCACACCTAAAGATCAGCTGCTTCCATAACGTGAGCCTATGGTTTAGCATCATGGAATTAAGCTTGAATTTGTTTCCTTAATTCCCCACTGTATCAGGTGTTCAGATTAAGCTGCTTGGGAATATCTAAGAATAAATCATTCTTCTTTTACTATTTAAGCTGTTTAATCACTTCAAGAGGGAGTGGAAGGACTTTTGGAAGTTAACAGCACTAATTTAATTCAATTTTACCTGATATTTACTGAGTTTCATGTTCATTTCAATAATCAAAATTATGACAGTTTAAAGAAATAAAACCTATTTTTTCCCCAAGTGCAAAAGTGCAAGAAACTCAAGGACAATAGCCTATGATTTCAGTTCTTGAGCAGCTCCCTCTCTTGACTTCAAAATGTCAAAGTAACAATAAATGGTGAAACTGCCATATGCTTTTTCACTGGAATAAAAGCAAAAGTACTCTTCTGCTTTCTAATATGTCCCTAAGAAGGGAGTTGGGTTTTTTAAGGTGTTTGGGTTTAGTACTCAGTTATTTTCAAATAAACCATAGAGGCATTTTGTAAAGAATTGGATCAAATAAAATCTGTTTATCTTCTCCCTCAAACACACCACCCTTCCACTCAGTGACAACCTCCAAGATCTGAACAAGAAATGGAAAAGAAAATCAAGCAACTGTTTAATGGCTTAAAACTTGAGAAAGCAGAGAAAATCTGAAGTCAGCCTCCATCCTGTGAGCAGTCTGGAAAACCTCATTTCCTAAAAGCCCTGACATCTTGGGAGATGCTGAGAGCAGAAAGACAACAAAAACATTCAACACATTCCAGGAAGTTTCATGTACTCACTCTGTTCTCCAGTGCCAAAACTGGACTGCTGAGACTCCTGGGGGAATAAAACATCACAAGTGGGTTTTTTGCAGTGGGAATTCAAGGTACTAAAACCAGGCTGTAAGGAAGATATTCTTTCTACCTAATGGTTGACACCTAATCTCTGGAAAAGGTGAAAAAACAACAACAAGCAAAAAAAAGGGATTCTTTCTCTGGGCCCTAGGGCACCCCAGGTGAGACCTTCACACTCCTCTTCCTCAGCCACTTCCTGCTGCTCCCAAGGGCACATCAGGGCTGAAGCTCCCAAATCCCTGTGACTTCCCTAAATCCCCTCCTGCTGTGTGTTTAGGATGGAGAGGAACTGTTCAGGATGTTTGTTTATGCTCCTGATTCACACACAAACTTTGCTGCTGTTTGAAGCGCTTTCCTTCCAACCTTTTCCTCCTCCTTTTCCTTCTTCAGGCACACACAGCAATTGGAACAAAAATCTCAACAAAAAATATTCCTCAGCCCCAAAGGAGCCTTAGGGACAAGGTGAGGTTGCAAAGGGGACCAGCTCTGCACACTCTGCCCCAAGGGCAAACCCAGCCTGGGTGGGCAGCACAGCATTCCAGCCCAGAACAGCCAGGTCTGGCAGAAAAGCCAATAAAATGGTATTTTAGAGTCACAGGATGGGCTGGAAGGGACCTCAAAGCCCAGACAGTGCCACCCTGCCATGGCAGGGACACCTCCCACTGTCCCAGGTGCTCCAGCCCCAGCTGCTCTGGGCACCTGTGCCAGGGCTTCACAGCCTCACAGGGAACAATTCCTAATTCCCAATATCCTATAAAACCAGCCAGGAAAGAGGAAGCCTTGCAGATTTCAGCACTTTTATCATCCTCAGTATTCCCATTTCAGCAACTCCAATTCTGACTCCCAAGACATAGCAGATTATGAACTTTATTGAAATCCCAAACCCTTGTTTTAACGAGTACACAGAGGCTACTGAGCCACTCCAAACTCCCTTCCAGGCTCGAGTGCCTTTTTAAAATAGGACCTTCCTGACCTCATTTCAAAATGAGGACAACTGAGGGCCCCAGAAAAATAAACTGAGTCCAATATTTGCAATTTCTAGCTGTATACACACATCTTACTTACATGCTCTGGCAATGGCAAACCAGAACTACAACTCAACAATGAATTCCATTTTTCCTGGTCCACCTGTGACCTGGTTTTCCCTCATACCAAGCCAGTGCCAGGCAGTGGTTCCAGAGGCAATTTACAGAATGAAGTTTTTAAACACACAAAAGCTTTACACAGCAAAGCACCCTTGGGATGTTTTCAATTTCCCTCAGCTTTGTATTTCAAAAGAAGAACAATGCATTGAACAAGAATTTTGTGGATGGAGAACTTCCTAAGGAGCTTTCCTTGGAAGGTGTTTCCAATACCACTGATCTTTACTAACTGAAAAGAAGGGACAATAAAAACAATAATAAATTAAGAAAGAATTCAAAAGCAAAGTGAAGATCGAGAGAAGCCTCGTGAACAGCCACACTCCCTTCAAAATAAATCCATTTCTTATCATTTCACAGGTAGGAGGAGGCAGGTGGGAATCCCTGGCTTCCTTTTGCCACTGGCAGCTCAGCCAGGCCAACAAACTGAGTGAAAAAAGAAATAAAGACCTCAAACTCTATATTTCCAAAGCCACAGCACTGGGGGAGCACGGGATGAGGAACTGGCCCCCCTTCCAGCAGCACATGGATGGGGAATTCTGCAGAACACACCTGCCTAATTCCCCACTTGAGTCAACTTCCTATTTCAGAGGCAAAGCACTGGCTCTCAGCTAAGTGCACTTTAATGAGGTGTTAAGGTTCAATGTGCAACTTTTTCCAACTCCCCTGCCATCTACTGGATACATATTTCTTTAAGAAACTCAGAGACTGAAAAAAAAAATCTCTACTTTCAACTCCCAGGTTATTGAGAGCAGCAGCTTCTAAAGGTCTGCTTCAGAAAGAAATTGCAACCAACTGAAAGGAAGGAAACCCTTTAAAGCAAAGTAGAATGGACTGAGGTTACACAGGGAAGACACTGGAGCAGGAAACAAAAACTCTGATAAAAACACCTGGAGAGAGGAATTCTCCAGCTGGACAGGAGGCAACAGGGCTGGGTTCCCACCCCAGGCCTGGCTGAGAGGAACATCCCCAGGTGACACCTGAAACCTCAGGTCAGATCTCCTTTCTGCTTCCCAGGAGGAAGTCTGTGTGTCCCAGCAGGGAAGGGATGGCAGGAGGGCTCCTGCTGGCCCCAGCTCTGCAGAGGGACAGGCACAGCCAAGCCTTCCCTCCCAGCCAGCAGCTGGGCTGCTCAATGCACTTCATAAACCCTGCCAGCATTTCTGGAGTGTCTGACTGTGAGCCCGTGGATAAAATTATAGAGTGTTAGGTCACAGGATAACATTTTTTATCAAGACACAGCAATCTGCATTTTTCCATAGCATCCATAAAACTTTCCCTGACCTATTTTCACGGAGTCTTCTCTTCTGATCCAAGACTTCCTGGGAACTATTAGATATATTTATAGCAATCAGAGGCCCCAGTCAGGAGGTTGGGTTCCTTCGAGTTACTCACTCCCTACACACAGGGAAAGTGATCCCATCCCAAGAGTCTGACAAATAAAATCAAGTGGTCCACCAAGGGCAGCTTCATTTAATGTGAGCAGGAAGAACACACCAGGCTCTGCCCACAGGGGCAATGCTGTGAAACACTTCAGCAAAAATGGAGCACAGTATTACAGAGAAGGAGCTTTCCTCCAACAGAACTGCTTGATTAAAGCAAACCACTGTTGTGTTTTGTTTGGTGGATTCTGCTCTGGGCCCAGACTGCACAGGCCCATGGCTCACTAACTCCCTGGAATTCTGCAGAGCTGCTGCTGCCAAGAATGACAGAGGGGAGAAGGCAGAGGAAATTATAGGCTTTGGATGCAGAGAGAGAATTTGACAGAGTTCCATGGCTAAGATGTGCAGCCACAAAATAAAAAAGCTGGCAAAAAGTCAAAAAGACTCAGAGCAGCCATAAATGGAATTTTTTGCAAACTGGGTGAAGAGACACAATCCAGGTTGAGAGGTTGAAAAAGGCTCCTTTTTGTTCAGGCACTGCCAGAGCTGTGCAGTGTTACATGGCCTGTGTCACAGCCACAGGGATTTCTGCACACCTTCCTCTTCCCAAACTCAGTCAAATGCCAGGGAAACTAAAACCAAGCAGCCCCACAGCCAAGGGTGCTCAAAATGCAAAGGGAAAATATCTCCCCAAAGGTTCAGGAATGAGTACTCAAAGCAGAAGAATAAGGACCTTTGTTGATGAGAAAAGGTGTGGAATTTCCTTGTAAGAAAAGGTATGAATTATTTCCAGGCTGACAGTTTTACATAGCACACAAATAAACCCTGACTAAAAGTAATATTTGCAAGATTAATATTGATCTAATGCTAGGAAAACAGAAAACAGGATTTATTTCTAGGTATGCCTCCCAAAGTAAAGCTGAGAACTGAATGGTAAATTCTGCATTTTTTGACACTGAAGAGAAGCAAAAAGCAGTGACCAGGGACAGGTCACACAGAGGTGGTGACAGCAGGACTGCCCCTGGTCTGGGATATCCAGCCAGGATGAGGACCTGAACCAGTCTGGGGGAGGTTTGTGGATGTGCCCTTCCAACAGGGACTGGAACCTTTGGCAGAAGGAAGGTCATGTCAAAGCATTCACATAAAAGGATGGGATTAGAGAGATGACAGTAGAAACCTCAGTGAGAAACTCTTCTCAAAATGATTCCCTCAGATGTTCTGTTTTGGGGAGCAATTTGGATCAAACAGGAAATTAAGAGCAATTAAGTGGTGTCTAGAACAGCAGCTGGTCAGAGAGAGCATGGTCTGAATTATTACATAGGTAACTTTTAAAAGACAAACAGGGCAATTTCTTCACTCTGAAGCTCTGCCAAGTCAGGGGTGGAGCACCCCAATTCATCCCAGAGAGATGTTGAGTCTGGAGAAAAATCACATTGTGGAGTTGAATCTTTTACTGGTAATCAGCAGCCCCAGGAACCAGACCAGGGATTCCTGGGTGAGTCAGCTCCCCATGCTGGCTCTTACCCACAGCTGCCTCCCCTGGGCTTCCAGGATCCTGCAGAGCTGCTCTTCCAGGCAAACAATTCCCAGTGCCCTGAGTGTGCCCTGGAACCCTGGAGCTGCCAGGCCCAGCCCAGGGGAGGCAGCAGCAGAATTCCTTCCTCAGAGGTGTCAGCTCCAGCAGCTCCCCTGGACACATGCCCTGTGCTCTCAGCAGCAGCAGCAGAGGTGGATTTCTCTCTGGAATTAACTGCTTAAACCCTTCAGCACTTCTTAAGAACACAGGAGGTTGGGAAGAGGATCTTTTGGAACAACTGATTTCTTCAGCAAAACATGTGATCCTTAAACTGTCTTAATTTTTTTGTAATTGAAAATGCAAACCAAAAATCTCACACAACTATTAGTGGACTTCAAACTAGCAGGAAAGTTCAGTTTATGCAGAAAAGCCCATTTAAATTTCTCAGCATTTACCATTCAGCCTCTGTTTTGCTACATGGAGGGAAACTCTCCTGGTTGTACACAAAATGGTGCAGAGCATTTCCCTGTTAGGGAAAGGGCTCAAAGGCATTTTCCAAGCTTCAAAAATTTGAAAGTTTGAATTTATCCAATAAAAATTAAAAAGGTGAGTTGCATCACAGATAACTTTGCAGACTGTCTGTGAAAAGCAGAGGAAAACCAAGGACATTTTTCATAAGGCTACTGCTGACAGATGAGGTGAAGATAAATAAAGAATGCCAAAGCACTGAAACAAACCCAGATTATACAGAACTGAATGCAGGAGCTCCAAAATCCTGATCTTTAACTGGAGTTACTTTTTCAACTGCATCCACTGTTGGATTCAGCACTGACCTTGGTTGGAAAGGGGAATTTGGAGGGTTCAGTTTTGCAGGGGGTGTGGATGGCAGTCAGTGGAGGAGGCCAGGAGTGGGTCATCTCCTGAAACACAACAGAAATCAGAGTTATTAACAAAATAAATCAGGTTTCAACTTGCAATCTGGATTCTCTCAGTTTTCAGTTCATTGTTCACCCTTCACTAAGCTTTATATTCAAATCTTAATTTCCCAAATGAGCAACAAAGATTTTGCATGTAAACCTGAATGTTAAACTGCTACCCAGGAGAAGAGAGAGTTATGACATAATAACAAGCAGCAAGGCATAAATCAATCAGCTGGGCTGGCCTGAAG
The DNA here is from genome assembly GCF_963513975.1 of Fringilla coelebs. Taxonomy (NCBI): domain Eukaryota; kingdom Metazoa; phylum Chordata; class Aves; order Passeriformes; family Fringillidae; genus Fringilla; species Fringilla coelebs. The sequence continues at coordinate 17,962,342 of NC_140041.1, forward strand.
ATAAACTGCAGTGCAAGTCAGAGTCTGATCCTTTCAGAGTGTGTGGGAAGAAGAATCCTAGGAAAGGGAAGCCTGTAGAGTTTGAGGAAAAGGGGGAAATCAAATGCCTGCAGTTGGAAAGTGCCTCCTATGCTCTCAGAGCATCCCCAAGGCCCCTGGAGGACTGAAGGTCACAGGAAATAATAAGCCATGGAAATGCTCCAGAGGGACCTGATGATCCTTTTGTGAGAGCAGACACAGGACAGGGTAAAAGGACACAGGACTTGGGAAAATTACCCAGGTATGAGAGAGGGAAAGTACTGCCATGGGGCAGCAAAGCATTTACTATAATCTAAAATATCAGGATGAAGGACTGTAATTTGGTGGAAGAAATGTAGTTCTGGTTATCAGGGAGGAGGAAGGCAGTGAGGATCTCCAGGGGATGATGTGCACACCACACCACCCAGGGCCAGCTCTGCTCCCATCTTGGCTCAGTTCCCCCGTGCTGGAGGAGCACCAGGAGAGCCCTCCTGTGCCAACCTGCACCTGGACAGGCTCTGGCACTGCAGAGTCCTTCCCCCTCCTTGGGAATGGCTGTACTTTCAACAAAGTAGGGAACAAGAACACCAAAGAACTTACTTTGAGGATTTCATCCACGCAGCTCACCTCACCAGAGGCTGATGCCTACAAATCAAAACTCAAAATTAACATCTCCCAAATTTTCCAGAGACTAGAAGCAGTTAAAAACAAACTTCAATCCTTATTGTGACTGATGTGGACTCCACATCGACACAAACAGCCCTTGCTAACTCTTTTCATCAATTTGAACATCAGATAGATCCATGTTTTTATGGCGTGAGTCACGGTTATGAAAAGCAAATACATGACATCCATAAAACTGTGATAATTATCTCTCACTTTTCACTTGACAGTTAAAGTGATCACAGGCAGGCAGGGATATTAAAACCTTGTAGAGAGGGGAAACAGAATCACAGCTTTCAGTCATTTCCTGGAAGCAGCCCCAGGATAATATCTGAATTCAAGTGCAGGACCGTGAATGCACAGGAATGACAAACTGCATTCCCAAGTAAAACACTCATCACAGAGAGATCCCAGAAACAGCAATAATTACCCATCTATGAATCCTCTGCATCCCTGGCTGCCACAAGCAGAAAGAAGCAAAGCTACTTCAGGATCCACTGCATCAGCATTGATGTGGCAGGTCGTCACAAATAAAGTAATTTCTGATTTCCTTACCTGTGTGCTGGATCTTACTTTGCTATCTGTTGCAATCCCAGGAAAAAGAGCTTTTCTCTGGCTACCATGATTCCAGCAGTTGGACAGGAGATGAAATGAGACTTCATTACTAGCAAAGGCACTCTCCTTGTAAGTGAGCTGGAGTCAGAGTCTGTGTCCTAATGGTTCGGGAATTACCAAACTCCTCCAAGTTGTTAACCCAATAGTATTTTATATCCAGCACAACCGATATAAGTTCTGCACCCTGTTCAATGTGGGGTGAAGGTATAATAATCACATCTAGTAATTGCTACTGACTTCAAAAGAAAATCTGATACAGGCATATTGTATCAACAACTCTAAGTCAATTCAGCTCCCAGGAACAACAACGTATTTATCCAGCTTGTCAAAATATTTGTGGATATCCTACAATTTCCCTAACTCCTGACTAGAGAAATACTCTGTAAAAATTGGCCTCTGGGGGTTAAGTAAGCTTTTCTGAGTGTCTCAGCCTTTATTTAATAAAAAACCCAGAAGACAAAAACAATTACTTTTGCATGCTCCCTGCTGAAAATACAGCTTAGGTGAAGGTGCTTTGAGTAACAAAAACACAGTGTTTACTAAAAACTCCATTTGGGTTAGGCAAATTGGGATTTTGGAGACGCTGGAAAATCCCAGCCCAAGTGGATTTACATTTAAGGAGGCAGGACACAGCCAGCAACTTACATCCAGCGGCTGAGAAGGAATTTTCAGCTTGGTCAGGTGCGCTTTGCTGCTGGGCTTCAGCTCGTTGACGCCGCCGCCGTGGCTCTGGCCGCTGTAGTGTTCCGAGGAAAGCTTTGGCTCCATGGACTCCTGCCCGTCCATCGGCCTGACGTAGGCAGTGGGTTTCTGTAACATCGAGCTGGATTTGGACATCAGCGAGGGGGGGAAGGACTGAGTCGAGTGCTGCCCGCTGGCGAACGAGGGCACGCGGGAGGGAGAGTCCCAGCTGGGCTCGGGGTCCCGGGGCGACTTGGAGCGCTGGTGCTCCTTGCCGTGGTGCTCGCCGCCGTGGGCTCTGGAGTGCCCGGGGGCCAGCGAGGCCACGGCCGGCGGCTTCCCGGGGCTGCCGGAGCGGCCCTTGGAGTGCTCGGAGCCGTGCTGGCCCTTCTTGCGGCCGCCGCCGTAGGACTCGCGCTCGTGCCGGGCCCCCGCGCCGCCGGCGCCGCCCCCCGAGCGCTGCCCGTGGCCCCCCAGCCCCTGGGAGCGCTTCTGGGACTGCGCCGAGGTGCTGGGGGCCGGCCCCACCGGGGTCCATTTGCTGCTCTGGTGGGAGCCCGCGCCGTGCCGCTGCTCGCCGAAGAAGCCGGGCACGGGTTTGTCATCGGGCGCCGCCGGAACCGAGGGCTTGGGGATGGCGACGATCTTCTGGAGCGGCCGGTCCCCGATGAGATCCGTCATCTCATCATAGTTCCCCAGCATGCTCTGGATGCGGCTCGACAGCTTGTCTTCTTTGCTGGTCTGGGACAAGAAGGCACCAAAATCGGGATTTAGAACGGATCACAACTTCACAGGAAGTTAAATAGTCTGATAACTACAGCACTCACCCTGAATTTCAGCTAGAATACACCTCTTCCTAGCACCCAACCTGAATTTCAGCTGGAATACACCTCCTTCTAGCACTCACCCTGAATTTCGGCTAGAATACACCTCTTTCTTTGCCAGAGTTTCCAACTCTGAATTTTAGCTCTTAAAACAGCAATTTGACTCCTTAAAACATATTAAAAATATGTAACAATAAACATGTAACTCCCTAAAACATACTAAAAATTCAGCAGCAGGGACAGCTGAAGCAGCAATAATCAAATAATGCACTGCTGATCTGGATGCCAGTTCCACAGCTGCAGATGCTGTCACCTCACAGACTGTAACTTCTCTAATACAGAATGCATCAGTCCTAAAAGGTTTTAATTAGCAGTAAAATAAAATCAACTTAACCTCACCCCCGTAAGTCATTTTTAATTGGTGTTTATATTGGCACAATGTTTGTTGCACGCAGTTAAAAGCGTTCTTTGTTCTTTAGAAAACAACCATTTTGTTTTCTAAATCTGGGATCCTGGATCATTCCCCCATGCATCCCAACTAACTCCAGTTAACTTCACACATGTGGAATTTGGTTATCAAGCACAGGAACAAAAAAAACCATCAGGTATTTCTCAACTTTCCTCTCGCAGGAAGAGAGTTTGCAGTCATGTTTTACTTCTTGCAAACCAGCTGAAATTGCAGCAAGGGAAGGGTTTGCTTTCAAAGTGAGTTTTGAACTACGTAATTAACCTATTAAATAATATTTTATTAGTTATTCCAGAATTAGGTTACTTTTTCCAGTACTGTTCAGCAAAGCAGCCTGAAAGGAAACCCAGCACAGGCTGAAAGCTGTGCAGGACCACAGACAGAATCAACTCCTTCGAAACAAACTAAAACATCAGATACAAACTATTGGAGCACTAGTTAGAGCTGATAATTCATGTCAAACATAGTCATATCAAACATTCCAGCACTTTATATTAACCTCCCATTTAAACATTCTCTTTGTGAACTTATCCAGCTCTGGATTATGTTGATAAAAGGTTAGAAAGTTTAGCAACAGGCTAAAGCACCCCAAAAATGGCAATTTGGCATCATGCAATGGACAGCTGAATTGTTTTGAGTCACTGTACAGAAGGTGAAGGAAGGAAGGAAAAAATTTTGGTGGTTTTATTTTCCTTTTCTCACTCCCTATAAAGCTCCTCCCCTTCCCAAGCATTATAAATCTGCCAGTGGAGCTGTGACTGCCCAGCTTTATTTCCAAGCCCTGCTTAAATACTTGGTTGCCCTAAGAGTTTCAAGAACAGAGATAAAAATAAAACATGAATTTGCAGATGATTTCTGTTATAAACCCTGCATTTTTCTGAGGTGCAGGAACTCACCACTTTGTATGGTTCAGCAAAGAGAGGGGAGTTGGGTGGGAAGGCTTCGTCACCCTGCTGAATTTCTTGATTTCGCCTTTCCCTTTCTTTCATACGCAGCACATTCCGGTCTTCACGGTTCATGTTGCTACGAGCAAAAAGATCAGCGCTGATCACACAGGGAAGCAGGAGGGATGTGAGGGCCCAGGGGAGGGATGAGAGTGCCCTAAGTGTCCCCAGGCAGCCTCTGGCCCTGTTTGGCCATGGAATGATCTCTGTTAAGAACCCACTGAGGGCCACAATTCCTCAGAACTGTCCAATTTCAGCCCCTTCCAAAGGGCTGTAACCCCCAACCCACAGCTGGCTAACAGGGAAACTTTATACAGCAATTAAAAACAAAAAGAAAAAAGGAAAAAAATCCAGCAGGTCCTCAGGCAAGCAGCTATTTCAAACCACTTCACCCGCTCAAATCATCTCGGCTCCAGCCCACGCCAAACATCTCCCATTCATTTCTAAAATACCTTTTCTCCCCCACATCCCCCAGATGTTCTGCCATCCCCCCACGAAGCAGTGCTTGACTTCTCCTGTAGATTAGGGTTATTTTTGGTGCTGACATACCTTTTTTTGGCACCCATTCTCCAACATATTCTAACCTCAAGCTTTGATGTGGTTTCCAGGTCTCTCTCCCTCCCTGATTCCCAAAAGGCATTTCAACTCAAAGCAGTAATTTCAGGGAAGTTCTGGCAATAATGCACCTTTTGCCTTGGACCATATCCTCCTACTGCAAAAATGCAGATTAAGAACCTGCCAATCCCCCTTCTCAACAAACTTTCCTTTGCAGTTTGGTCTTGCTGCTTGTGTTAACAGAAATACATCAAATTCTTGCAAAACACACACAAAAGTTGGAAAATATTCCCTCTGAGCTTGACACAGCATTGGGACATAAAGGAGTAAACAAAATGAGATGATCAATAAGGTGCCACTAACTCCTTTAACATCAAACTGCAGGATGGTTTGGGTTGGGAGGACCTCAAAGCCCACCCAGTGCCACCTCTGCCATGGCAGGGACACCTCCCACTGTCCCAGCTGCTCCCAGCCCTGTGCAGCCTGGCCTTGGGCACTCCAGGGATCCAGGGGCACCCACAATATGTGCTAATCTCTGCACCAAGAGATTTAGAAATGTTCCTTCCTGATCTGCACAAAGTACAGTTGGTGCATCCAGGAAAGACACTGATGTTCCACCACATAATTTGCAGTCTAAAATGAAAATGCTGGCTGCTTAGAAAATCATTATTTCTTGTCTTTAGACAGCTGATTATTAAAAATAATAAATGAGTACTAGAGCATGACTCTGAAAGCTGTGCAAACCCAGCTATTGCATTCTCAACAAGGAAACTTCAACCCATCAGTCAGTTTTGAAAACATGAATCTTCTCACCTCAGTAACATTTCTGCCTCTCACATTTCTTCCCCATTTGGCTTCGCCTTGCCTATTGCTCTGAAAGCAGTGAAATCTCAGAGGCTGCCCAGAGCAGACCAAACCCAGGGTGTAAGTTGAGACCTTTGATGCCCTCTAAAGCACCAGGTCTGTTGTATCTCCCTGCCTTGCAAACAAAGTACAAGCACTGGCATAACCCAACGCTGTGCTGATATCAAACCCATGAATACAACTTACATTTTACATGAAAAATCACTTTTTTCTCCAGTTCTCCTGTAACCTGCTGAACTCATGTAACCACAGGTGGCCACCAGGGCTGAGAGAGGGAGCTGGCACTGGAATGTGGCCAACAGACTCCTGGGATCATTCTGGCATTGATGACAAACTTGTTTTAGAAGTTTGAGGCTTGAAAAGAACATTCTTGAGACTGCAGCCCAATTCATCACATATGCAGGATTTCAACACAGATAAATATCAGATTTAATTACAGACACTGATCAGTTAAAGCCAACTGGAACAGTCTGAGTCCATGACATTCAGTATTAAAGGCAATTTTTGAGGCAGGGAATAGGAATGCTCTGGTTCTGGGTGGTTCATTCCCACTATTACACTAAAATCAGGAATTACATATATCTATATCATATAGCTATATATCCAGAATATTATAATCTTAACAACTTAGTTTACATCTCTGTTTTCCAAATAGAGGATTAAATATTTACAAAGACCTTCACTATTTTTTAAAGAGATAAGCATCATCTTTTAAAATTGCATCAACATTTCCTTTAACTCTCAGAGCTGAAGAAAAACCATCATTTGTACCAACACCACCACAGAAAAGGAACATTACAACAAAGATTCACTTGAGATCTGAGCTGGTGCAAACCCAGAGCTGATCTGGCTGTACCTGCCCAAGTCAATGTAATATTAGTCATCAGAAAGACACCAGTTAATGACACTTTTAACCACTCCTCCCCAGCCTTTTGTAATACAGTAAATGATAAACACCCTCATGGGGAGTCACCTTGACTGTGTGGAGATTTAGTTTAGCTTTCTTTAACTCTTTTACATTTTTTATTAGAGCAAATAGTTTGACTGTGATACAAGTTAGACTTGTTGGTATCTAATCATCCAATCTCCACACAGAGCTATTTTAAGTGCCTATAATGTGTACAAGGCCATTAAAATCACACCAGCATGAAATGTGTAAATAGAGGAAGTTCATGGGGCTTCCTTAGCTCTGTACTTCAAACAACTTCCCACTCCAACCCAATCCTCCACAGCTACCAGCAGGAAAATGTTCCCATGCTCAGGGAAAGCAAGCAGAGGTACTTTGAAAGGCAGATGACCAAGGCCTGGCTGCTGATAGGCAGTGCTGGCAATTAACTCCAGCAGGTAGGAAACTGCAAGAGTTCTGTTTTCAGACCACTTGAAGTAGCAACAAACCTTTAATATACACCAAAATGCACCGCTCCCACCACTCCTACCCCATCCTCTGGGAACACGGACAGCACCTCTGCTCCTCCCTGCACAGGCCTGGAAGTGGAAGATGAAGAACCTGTTGCCTTGTACCTGGTACTACCAAGATAATCCTGCTAAAATTCCCCTTTTCCCAGGTGGCCTGAGCTAAAGAGTGAAGGAGGAGCAGAGCCAGGCTGAGAGAGCCAGAACAATGTTCCTGCAGCAAGTGCCAAAGTCGTCTTAGCTGCCATATCTGGGAAAAGAGAAGTTCAAAAATTTTTTAAAAAATCAGAGAACAGGCCTCAAGCACAGGAGAGTGTTTCCATTTTTAGGAAGCTGAACTCCACATGGTTTGAGTCACTCCTCCTGCAGTGTCCCACTGTACTTTGAACGTCCCTGTCTGAGACTTCTCTGCACAACCAACCCTTCAGATCTCACGCCTCTGCTCCAGCTCAACAGGAAGAGCTGAAAGCAAGCAGGAAATCCAGCGGGGAATTCACAGAAATCCTGGCCCAGCCTCCCCTGTGTGTATTCCTGAAGCACCATTCCAGGCTGCTCCAGGCACACTGAGCACATCAACACCAGCACTACCACACCCCCAGACCAGACACAGCTTTCCTTTCTCCTCCCCACCTCTTCTTAAATCCCACCTGGTATTTCTGCTCATCCCTAATCCAACAAGGGCATGCCTTTGGTTTGAGAGATCATCACCTTGGGTGTGTAACCTGTGGGATGAAATGGCAGAGCTGGTGCTGCCTTCTCCTCCCACTCGCTCAGCTCCGGGCAGGGGGCACATCCCAGCTCTGGGGCTTTTGGAGCACAATCCAGACTAAAGACAAACCCCAACCAGCACACCCACACTGCCTGAGTCTTACTGGCAAAGCCGTTAAAAGAAAGAGGACCTTGGCCAAACCCTTCTCACCCTCTGAACCATATCAGGCACCCAAGTCCTCGCTCCAGCTCAGCACCAGCAGCACCTCCTCACCTTCCCAGGCTCCAGGAGGCAAAACCACCAAAGGCCAGGCTGGCCCAGGAGCCCTGCACAGGCAGCCCAGCCACAGGGACCCGACCCCAAACACCTCACCAGCCACCAGGGCACCTTCAAAGCCTGCTGCAACACCTCCACTTCCTTCAAGACATCCTCATCTAACTCCAGGGCTTCTTCAGTCTCAATGGGTTTCGTGAGCAAGAGGAATCAAACAGTTAATTGGTTAATTGGCTGCGATGAAAGCCCCATTTTGGCTACCAAGGATAAACAGGCTGAGAGGGAACGTGCAGGATCCCAGCTCCGTGTGGGGCACACCCAGCTGCAGGGACACACCCGGCTCCCATGATTTCATCCTTTTTTCTTAAAAGGAAGGGGAAAAGGAGCTGGAGAGCATGCCTGTAACAAGGAATGATGTTTTCAGAAGGCATTTAAGAATACCTGAAGCTGCCTGAATGCTGCATCCAAAGATGCCTGTTGATTATTTTAAATATTCTTTTTACCATGGGCAAGAGGCATCTCAGGAGCTGGCACAGGACACTTCTCCCAGCTTGTGCATCAAATAGGGCATCACCACAAATCCTGCCCTGAAATCATATGCATGAGCCTAAAATGCTACTCTGTCAGCTTTTAATAAAACACACTCCCAGAGGAGCTGCTTAAAAAGGGAGACATTGAAAAATAACTGCCCTGCAACAACAAAATTAACACAAAAACATCAACACACAAAGAGGAACATGCCCTGGTGTCACCAAGAGCTACTTATAGAAGTGTACATAGAATCTTTACTTCCACGTTCTATGTGATGGTGAAGAAAAAAAACACAGAAAAAAAAATATAACATTTCCTACTAAAACAATACAGCTTTGACCAAAAATGCACAAACAGGATGATTCTCCAGGATGGGTTTAGAGGAAAACTGTGATGGTGCAAATACAGAAGCAGCAGAGTCATCTTCAGAGTTTTATAACTGAAATAAGGAACCAATCAAAAACAAGAGTTTACACAGAATTCAAGTAGCTTTTGAACGTGTCCAGACAGAGAAAAAACCCAACTTCTCAAAAGCATGAAGTTTTCTGTTTCTGTCCCTCACCTCCTGATACAAGACTCCATGCCAAGGGGGGGGATTTGGTTTGGGATGGCTCCTGGTGCACTTGGGACCTGCTCTGCCAAAGGAAAGGCTGGGATACCACCAGGATGACAGAATTCTATCCCAGGAACTCGGAATGGCAGGGGGAGGCTGCACAGGTGAACACAGGAAACCCTGAGCCACCATCCTGCTCAGCTACTTCAATGAGAATGAACTTTTCCACAGTCCATCTCCCTCTTTCCAAGGTTTCATTTGAGCTCTTGGGAATACAATTCAAATGCAATTGTACTGGTAATACGATACAAATATAAATCAGATTCACCACTAACTGAAACATAAACGTTCCTCATTCCTACAATACAAACACAAATGCTTCTATCCCACCCCTCACATCAGGAGCTCCTACTGCACATTCAACAGGGAGAACACAAAGTGCCCCAAGAGCTGTCTGGGAACACCTTTGTACGTACTGAGGGTGGGAGAGCTTTAAATAAAAATAATAAAAAAGTGAGTTGGCCTAGGTCTGGTTAATGTTTGACAAGAACTCCCAGGGAGGGCAGAGCCAGCAGTTTGCTGCAGGCACTTCTCCTTCCCACTCAGCTCTGGAGCACCCAGAAATCCCCAGCAAGCACGATGTGCCTGGACTTGTGCTGCTCCCCAGACAAAGCAGCACAAATCCTTCACCACCGTTAGCTGAGAGAATTCCAGAGCACTTCTGTGGGAGCACTGCCTTAATTCCAGCATCTCAGACAAGTGATGGTGCAAGTAATTACACCCTGCTTTTGAGTTTTAGCTGCCAGAGTCCCCTTCATCCCTCAAATATCAGGTTACCTGAGGATCAGTCAGCATCTTCCACCTGAGAAGGCAACACACAGCGATGGTGGATAAAGGAATTACAGTGATCGTTTGTAACTCAACACTAAGCACTGGAAAAGGACTTGGGGATCCTTTAGAAAGAGGCTCTGTAAGTGTAATATTTCATTTAACAAGTCCGGATGAGAACTGGGCGCATCATTCATCATACATGAGATTCAGCACGCAGAAGCAAGGGAGAAATGGAGTTTGGGTTGGAAGAGACTTTAAAAATCATCCAGTTCCACACCTCCTGCCAAGGTAAGGTAAAAGAACTAAGGTAAAAGTGAATCCCCAGCAACTGGATTTTAGAAGCCGAGTCAAGGAGGACATTTCTAAATTCAGCACTTGCAGTGTAGCTCATTTAAAACCATTTTTAAGTCCATTTTAAAATCATACTACTAAAACAGCTTAAAATTGTTTATATCCGAGAATTTGCAAGACTGGTTTGATGTCATTCACTCAAGGGACCTTAAAAATGCACAACCACACATCTTAAATGTCTCATTTTTGTGCAGAAGTACTACCCAGGAGGGAACACGTCTGGTCCCCCCTCCCTGAAGAACACAGAAATTAATTCCCAACTCTTTTCCTTCACAGGGAGCAGAGCTGCTCAAAGGACACCAGTTCCCCCTTTCTGTCCTGTCTCTTCAGGAAGGGGAGAGGAACAGGAAAGGCCAGCAGGTGAGAGCACAGAGCCCTGCTCCCTCCTCCTCTCTGCAGGGCAGGGAGCAGAGGGAGGGTCACTCCTCCAGCCACTGTCCCTCTCTCCCCAGGCTCCATCCTGGGAGACACCCCAGATCCCACAGTCACAACCCTGACTCAGAGCAGAGGAACCTCAGGGACTGACACCACAAAGCCACTAAAATTGTCATTTTCTGCACCTAGCCCAAGGCCAGGTCAGGATTCCGGGCCAGAAAAGGCACAGGAGCCTCAATGAACTCCTGCCACAAGGACCAGCCCCAGCCAGGAGAGGGAAGTGAAGCTGCTGCTGCTCAGCAAAGCTGAATTTCAACTCTGCCTTCCCAAGGCTCTGCATTTCAATTTGCCTCATCCGGCAATATCCACTCTGAGGAACAGGGCCTTTCTTAACCAGGCAGTGAAATTCCTTACCCTGAGAGGGCTCAGCTGAGATCTCCTCACCAGCAGTGCAGACTCACCTCCAGCTCAGCCATCCACCAGGAGCACTCTTTTCTTTCTCAGTTAAATCTCTTCCCAGCCAACTTCAGCCCAATTCCACCTCCCACTCAGCCAAGGACATCCTCCCCATCTTTTCCACTCTCCATCACTGGGAGAGTCATAAATTGCCCCAGTGCAAAGGTGGACCATCAAAAATTCAACATTTTTACATGCAATCCTTTCATGTCCACACAGGCTAACCAAAGCATATTCTAACACAGTTTCCCAACAAATTTCTGCCCTCTAATTGGGCAGAAACTTAATAACCCAATTCCTGTGCCTACATGTTCATCTGCTTAAACTTTGAAGCCAAGACAATTGGCATTTAGATTTTATTAAGCAATAGTTATTCAGACATCTAACATTAATCTGGCTATTATCATTCTGACTTCCTCCCAATAATTTACTTTCATAAAAGACATCATTACATTTGAGTGCTATGAACTCTGTGGCAGTAGGATTAAGAAAGTATTCACTTGACAGAAACTCTCAGATAAATCTGCTCTGTGTAAGATTTGAAACAGCAGACAAGGTTTTAATGAGGTGCCATCTAAACCAAGAGCGAAAAGGCAAAAGGGAAAATCACACTCAAGGTTCACATCCTTCTCCCACCTCAACGACAGAAAAAGAAAGGAGAGAGAAGTTTATCAGACCCTTTACCCTAGTTTAACTGTCACTTCCTCCAGCCCTGGTGTAAGATCATGTCTGCACTGTCTCACAAGACATTTATCTTGGACTTCCCATCGTGACCAAGACTCACCCACTGTGCTGCATCCCCCACTCAGCTGAACACAGGGTTTGAGATAATAATTCTGCAATGTGCTTGTGATGGATGGAGGAAGAGCAGGAGGATGCTGGGGAGCAGGGCAACCAGAATTAAAAACTGCATTGTTCAATGATTTAACTCTCCCCAGGACCATGGAAAACCACTCGGGGTGAGCCACAGAACAAGTGAGAGGCCTAAAGGGAAATCTGTGTCCAGGCTGTTCCCAGCACAACTGCAGGGGAAGCCCCAAAACCACCAGGGTGGATCCAGGGCAGCAGCAATGGATTTTCTACATTATCATCAAGTCATTATTATCTATACCTTTTCAAAAGTGGTGGCCTGAACTCTCACAGGGCAGTGTCCCCCCGGCAGCTGCAGCAGTTCTAGGACTGCTTTACAGATTTGACAAAATCCACAATTCTGAGTACTAGAGAAGTGAGAACACAAGCTTTCCCTCCCAGTTTTCAGCTCTAGCTCGTATTCAAAGGGCTCACCAAACTCAGCATCATTTCCTACTTGTCTAAAATCTGCTGTCAGAAACCTAGGATGCTTCCTGGTACCTTCAAGCTTTCTTTTTCAATTTCAACATGCTGAAGATGAGAGCACAGAGTAGTAAAAACTCTGGAAAAACCTAGGGAAGAGGAGCATTTAAGATTTACAGGCAAAGCAAAAAAATTTGGAAGCGAGAGGAAGGGCCCAGAACTATCTAGAGAGGGAAGCTGAAATGCAGCGGGAAAGCCACAGCTTTGATGTGCTCCAAACAAACACTGCTCAAAACGTTGGAAAGTTTTCACTTCTCATCCTGCCTACTAAATGTCACCTGTACTTAATAATCCCCCTGAGCAGATTCAGAAAAACATTCACATTTCTGCCCCCACTGAGTAACAGGGCATTTAGTGGGGTATCTTTCACCTCAGGAAAACAGTTGATAAATGTTAATTTAGCTGCACAAACTCTTTTAATATAAATTACATCATATTTTCCCAAAATAATGATGTTTGGGTTTTTTCCCCCAAAGTTCTTACAACTTTTTGCACTTTTCTGGATGTGGCCCTAAACCAAAAGACACTAAACTACAAAACACAGAATTCTACCAACACATTTCACTTCCAGCCAGGGAGAGTCGGTGAGTTTTGCCACCAGAAAGAGAAATTCAGCTTTTTGTGGCACAAAGTTAAAGACAAACACAAGGACATTGCAAAAGCTGAGTCAAAATTCAGTTGGGTTTCAAAACCCTTCATGCAAGAGGCTACTTCACACCGAGCTGGGTCAGAGCTGGAGCCTGGAAATGTCTCTGGAAGAGCCAAAACTGCCTCAAGTGCCACAGGAATTCCATGGTGGGAATTGCTGCAGCTCCAGGCTGTGCTGGGCAAACCAGCTGCAGCTCAGCAGGCACCAGGCATTGATGGGCACCCCAGCCAGGGGCTCAATTAATGGAATTCTTCTAAGCACAAGTTGAAATTATTTTTTTTAAGGTATGATTCACTATTCATAGTGAGAGTCACACATAATAATTTTTAAAAATTGAATAATACATTGAAATAAATTGTATAGCATGGAATCAGCCCATTAGAGCAGCTAATGAGATCCAAATCTCCTACTCTAAAATAGCAATGAAGATTAAACCACACCCATTTCTGACCATCTTGAGCTTCAAGTCTGTCAGCAAATCATGACTGGACGGATTTAAACATTCCTCTGAATAAATAAGAAAAAACAAACAAAACCATTTCTGAATGCCAATTCAGCGTGAACCTTGCATCACGTGGCCAGGAAATAATGCAACTTTTTCCACTAGAAAAAAAAGAAAGCTGAAGAAGAAAACCTGAAGAAAAAACCTGAACAAAGTAGTTTTTTAGGAGGTTATTAGTGATTAACAAATTTAAGCTGAAGACTACTTGTTAAAACTCCCCCATTAAAACATATTTCTGGTAATTATTGGCTAAGAATGTGTCACAGTGCAAAGCCCTTACTTGTGTTTTTTGCTCATTAAATATAATTAGTGGTGCTCTTTCAGCACGAGCAATTGCTCCAGGAAAAACCTTTTCACCCTTTATCTTTTAAAGGATGCTTTACACCAAATACCAGTTTCCACCATGGCAAATCAGTGCTATAATATGATGCTAATTTATCCTATCAGCATCAGAAGGCTAAATTAAATCAACATTAATGAATTTAAAAATAAATTAATTAACTAGAAACCCCAAACTTCACCATGCAATTTAAACCAGTATTCCATGTGGCCACAGTGCCTTTCACCCACAGCCAGGGGGATTCCAGCAGCTCCACACCAGTGAGAGTCAGAGGCGAACTGGAAGGCTCAATGGGAAATGTCAAACAAACACAGCACCTCACTCCAAAATATAAAAACCTCCTCAAAACACACAAACAAACTCAGAAACTCTGTTCCATAGAAGACAACTCAGAACATTAAAAAAAAACCAGGAGAAAGGAAAAATATCAGTTCATGAATCCATTTAACCTCCTCTTGGCCAATCTTTGTGCTTCGAGGCCTCTTGAAGTTACAAAAATACAATAATATTAGGAGATTTTTGTAAAATCCAGCCTTTTTCACTCAGCAATTTCCATTAGGTTCATTTTATTTATGCCAAAGCACGTGACAACAAGTTCTTCAACCTGTTTCCCATATTCAATTCTCTGAAATTTCCATCCTAATGTTTTCAAATCTGGATTTTGACCAAACAATTTTAAAATTATCTTTAAATAAGGAAATGCTTATGTTAATTGTAATGCAACACTGGAAAGTTACATTGGCAGATTTCTCAATTTATTTTTTTCCACAGAAACTCTGGTTATTCCTCTGCCCATGAAATGCACAACATCACACAAACCAAATTCCCATTTTGATGTAGCTTTTCTTGGTTTGCTGTTCCCCTTCCCTGTGGGAAAAACAGAATTATAGAATTGTTTAGGCTGGAAAAGCCCTCCAAGTTCCTCGAGTCCAGTTCTCGCTGCCAAGTCCCCAAAGTGCCACCTGCACCTTTAAAGCCAGGCAGGGATGGGGCTCCAGCCCATTCCATGGAGGAATTTTCCCAATATCCAGCCTGAAGCTCCCCTGGCACAGCTTGAGGCTGTTTTCCCCTGTCCTGTGCCTTTGGGATTTCCTGAACACTTCCTCCTCCCCGAGTTCCTCTGCAGCCCAGGCACACAAAGGGAACTGGGGACTCTGATCTCTTCATCCTCCTCGCTTTAATGATTTGTGCACATCAAAGCCTGATTAAAACCATTTAAGCACTTCCATCACTGAAATCTCTTTAACGTCTTTTGGAAATTAAATTAAATGCAGAAACAAAAAATCTCCATGTGAATGCACAAAGCTGGACAATTATGGTCAGGTTTCAGCTTTTATAGTCAAGCCAGCAGGAATGGGGAAATACAGTTTCTACTATGGGAATGGGACTACACAGTTTTGGAAGCTTAATTTATATAAAAATATAGCAGACAACCAATATAAATATCCAATACTCATTTAAAACCAGAGACCTTCAAGAGGATCACACCAAGGAAAGTGAACATTAGGAATTTCAAAGGAAAATGAAGTGAAAAACTGAATGACTGTTCAATGGCATGAAATTTCCACAGGAACCCACTGTTGAGGGAAATATCTACTCTGGAACAATTTACCTCTGTGAAATCTTAGAATCCCAGCTAAGGACAAGTGGAAAGAGTTTCCTCTGTCTCAGGAGTTTAACTTGTCACTGATCACAAACACTGTTTCCCAGCATCTGGTTCTGCAAATTAAACATCCTTTATTTTTCTTCTTAAACTGGAAAATGTCTGTCATTAAAGTGATGTGTGACAGTGAGGCACCAAGGCCTGCCCCCACTTCCAGGAGATGACAAAGTGACACCAAAACCTGGCTGCCCTCCCATTTTACCACCAAAGGTTACAGAGTTGGAAAAGCTCCAAGGTTTGGGATCTGCTTTGGTTTGAGACCTCTTCTGACATTCCCAACCCTCAGGAAGCTGCAGGAGGAGCACAACCATGCCAGGGCTCATTTCTGCCTGTCCACGAGGAACCCACCGAGCTGAAAAGCTGAGGGGAGTGTCCAGCCCAAAGGACAAACAGCTTCAAGCTGCTCTTGGAAACTGCAAATAATGTGGGAATATCAATCCTTCAGAAAGAACCACCCTGCAGAGTAGCACACCATCATCCTGCCTCTGGTCTCCTACCTCTTCATGCTCCCAGTGCAGCACTGGGAACAGTCAGAAACTGCTGTGGGGCTGCAGGGGAGCACACCTATCCACAGGGAGAGACATGGAATGATAAAACAGCCTCTCCTGGAGAACATGATCACTACAGGATTGCACATTAGTAAAAGTACACTCTATTTGCTTAATTATAAAACATGAAAGCAGCACGTTCAAGTAATTTATCAATAAATGTGACATGAATAAAAACTAAGATGAACTGTAAAAAAAAAAAAGGGGGCTCTGAGTTGCCTCATGAGGTGTTGTTTTCCATAAAAAGATGAGCAGGAAGATTTCTCTTAATGAGCTGTTAACAGAAGAAAATTAGTTCAAGACTTCAGGGCAAGAACTTCCTTATTCCAGGTTTGTACAATATGGAGCACAAGGAGATTTTTCTTCCTGCCGGTACCTGGCGCTACTAGCAGTTCATAAGCCAGGTTTTACATTCATCAGCAGGAACTAATGAACCCAGTAAGAACAAGAGACAAGACAACCCAAGGAAAACTCCAAGCACCGGGGAGAAAAGACAGAGTGAGGGAAAACGGGGTTTCAAACTCAGGGCTGAAGAAAGAAACTTGGGAAGCAGTAGAAGTCTGAGAGCCTGGGGAGGTGCCAGACCCTGAAGGACACGGGAGTGCACGAGGCCAACAGCTCCAGCTGCAGGGAACACGAATCCTGGCTGGCCCAGCCCCAAGGAGCTGTGCCACACTGAGCTCTGAGCACAGGCCACCTCAGAGAGCACCAGCACTGCTCCAAACTGGCAAGGGTTCCTTCAGCTGGCACCCTGTGCAAGCAGCTCAAAGAGAATAAAGTGGATTCCTGCAGGAGAGAGGCACAGGGAGAGCAGCACAGCTGCAGCACTCGGGGCTGGCTGTGCCTCGGTGACAGGAAGGAGCAGGGGCTGCACTGGATTTCCCAAGCAGTGACAGCAGCCCTGTCATTTCACAAGCTGCAGAGCATCTCCTTAGTCATTAGTGACTGCAGAGAAGGAGTCACTACTCTCATCCTGCCAGAGAGGAGTAACTGCCACACAAGTTCTTTCATCTTGACTTTTGCAATTCTATGAACTTGATTGCTTATTTTCTTAGTTTAACACAGTTAGCAAGATATTTTACATAAATCTAACCTTGCTCTAGCTAAATGTAATCTGTTAAAGTTTCTTGACTTGTTTCCAGACACTCCCTCTTCATCCTACAGCCCCTCCATCTCCCCACAGCTTGGGGTGTTCTGGTCCCCCAGTGCAGAGAAGGTGACACCAATTTCAGTTTGGTTTTGGTACATACTCTGAGGTAGACACTAAAGGTGAAGGAGGACAGGGGATCTTGGTGGGAAGGGACCTCAGAGCCCATCCAGTGCCACCCCTGCCATGGCAGGGACACCTTCCACTGTCCCAGCTGCTCCCAGCCCCGGTGTCCAACCTGGCCTTGGACACTACCAGGGATCCAGGGGCAGCCCCAGCTGCTTTGGGCACCCTGTGCCAGGGCCTTACACCCTCACAGGGAAGGATTCCTTCTGTGGATCAAACCTAAGCTGAAGTTTAGATATCTAGTCTCAAGTTTAGTTATTTCTGAGCCTCTGCTGAAGATAACTGTGACATAGTAGCGAGAGAAAGGAAACAGGCCTGTAGAAAAAAAACCACAGGTGAGTAACAAACTGAAATTATGTGGCCAAGAACAATTATTGCCACAGAAAAGAAACCTCAGTCACCAAAAACTCCAGACTATTCCTACATCCTCACAAAGGGGGACTCCAAACAGGACACTGCAACTCATACTGCTCCCAGCTCAGCACACACATCACTGTGGCCTCTTGGAAGCTGCTCAAGCTCTCTCCACATGCCCAAATCTGCCCATGGCAGAGGTGCTGCTTTCCTGGCTCAGCTCTCAAGACTCAACTCTCAGTATTTCTGCCCTCAACACTGCAAATTTCTGATAATCTGGAGCAAAGAGTAAGAGCAGTGATGATGACAGAACTCCCAAACAGAGAGGATGAGCAGGAAGGGACGGGAGGGAGGCATCAGAACAGTCACGAGCAGCTTTGGCCCCTGTCCCAAGCGCTGGAAATGCAGCGAGGGACACAATGACAGCAGTTCCACCATCACCTGGTGACAGAGTCCCTGCTGCCAGGCAGAAGATGCCAAGGGCTGTCTCAGTCAGTAAGGTCACTGAGTATGCCCTTAGTCACATCCGACACAGGAGCACCCACGCTGGAAAGCACTGGGGCGGCACACACCCGCCAGCAGCCACGGGAGCAACTGGTGGCAAATGCCACCCTGTCATGGGCCAGCTGCAACCTCAGGACAGACTTCTGCTGAAGCTCTTTATCTACAAGGCCCCCAAGAAGCAAAATCTATGGTTTGTGCAGACAGAAATGTGGCATCTTCTCATTAAGAACTGGGTTGTAACCATGCAAAAGCATCTGTGCATTCCAGCTTCCTAAAAAAAACCATCCTAGAAATCCAAGCCATATTTCACTGGGTTTTATCGTGCTTTATCAAGTCCAGGTCCCTAGAACTGGCAAGAATGCTAAACATATAAATATGAATAATTTTTCTGGGTTGTTGTGTGGCTTCTCACACAAAACCTGACCCAGGGGCTCAGTCTCACTCGGTCAATGTTTGAGACAAGGAGAAAAGTCATAAAACAAGAACTGCAGAGATGTTTAGAGGAAATATGAGGGGCCTGAGACAGTTTTTGAGATCGGAGTTAAAATTCACTCTTTTCCTTCATTGCTGTTAAACTGCACTGGAGTCCTGGGGGCACTTTTGGGTGCCACAATATAAAAAAGATAGCATCCAAAGAAAGGACACAGGGATGGGGAAGAGTGTGGAAGGACCAAGAAGGAGCTGCTGAGGGCACTGGGATCGTTCTGCTGGAGAAGAGGAGCCTGAGGTCAGAGCTCATTGAGGGCTACAGCTCCAGTCTCTGCTCCTGTGACAGGGACAGGACCCAGGGAAGGGCTGGGCCAGGGCAGGCTCAGGGTGGATTTTGGGAAAGATTCTTCCCCAGAGGGTGCTGGGCACTGCCCAGGCTCCCCAGGGAATGGGACACTGCTCCCAGGGATCCCAGGGTGGGATTTTGGGGCTGTGCAGGGCCAGGAGCTGGGCTGGTTGATGCTATGGGTCCCTTCCAGCTCAGGATATTCCAGGTTTGTCTCACTCCTGAACACAGGAGAGTCTGCTCTCACACAGAGCTGCAAACACACCATTCTGCAGGAGGCAGAAAATGCCAAAAATCAATACTGACACATTAATAATGCCAAAAGATAAATTTTCCCTTTTACTCCTGACCAACAAGACCTGCCCCAGTCCCAGTCCAACCACTGAGTAACTCCACTGTGACACTGGGACTGTCCCACACCTCGAGGCCAGCAGTTTAATCACGTTTTCCTCATTAGAGGAGCCATGAAAGGACCAATCAGGTGCACAACCACTCCTGCAAAGCACTTCACCAGACCCTGTTTTGCAATAACCCCCCAGGCTGCAAATCCCCATTTGCCAGGGACCTGAGAGAAGAATTCAGTAGTTTTAAAGGAATGCCAGAACTAGAAATACACCTGAGAGATCAGCAGCTGGAAGCGAGCCCAGACGACAAACAAACACAGAGAGCTGAGCAGAACCAGCTCAGGGACACTGAGGAAGGGCCTGCTCAGTCCCACAGGGCCACTGGGGGCCTGGCTGCAAACACGGGGATGTTTAAAACCACCAGTATTGCTGAGAAAATGATCAAACAAGGCTGTGATGAGGTGAGAGATGAGCTGGGGGCACAGCAGGCCCCACACCTGCCCCTTTCCAGGCTCCTTTTCCATCGTGCAGCACCTGCCCAGGCTGTGAAGAGGGTTTGGGCACAAGCTCTGCCCCAAGATTCAGTGAACCACTTGCTGGTGTCCAGAACACAACCACAGGCACAGCACCGAACGCACCGATACCGGGCCACACACCTCAACACCTGCTCGCTTTGTTCTGTTCATTGGAAAAGGGAAAAAAAGGCAAATAGTCAGCGCAGAGTGCAGGACTGTTGAGCGAGAGCTTCTTTACCAAGTCCGATGTAACCCCCCCGGGGAGGAGGCTTTACATAACAGCCCCCCCGGCTCCGGGCTGTGGCCGAGCCCCGGCTCTGCCGGCGCTGCCCGAGGCCGGTTCCATCAGCGGGCCCCGCCCGGGCCCCCCGAGCCCCGCGGCCCGTCCCGGAGCGGCTCCGGCCCCGAACCCTTGCGGAGAGCAAAGGGGAAGGAACAAAGCCCTGACGTCAATTACCGGAACAGGATTAAATCCATCACCGGGGCGGGCAGCGCAGCGGCCCCGCCGGCACCGAGCCCAGCCCGGGTCCCGGGAATGCCCCGGCGGTGCCTCCCGGGAAGGACCCCCGCCCTCCGCACGGTGTCACCGCGGGGCGCGACCGGGCAAATCCGCGCTTCCCGGCGGGAGATGCGCCCGCGGCGGCCGATCCCGCCCTGGGGCCCGCCGGTTCCGCCGCGGGGGGCGGCCGGGATGTCCCGGGAGTGCCCGGGCCGGGGACGGCGCGGCCCCGGCGCTGCCCCGCTGCCGGCGGGAGGCCCGGCCCGGCCGCGCTCACCTGCGCTGGCCGCTCCGCTAGGCCCGGACCATCTCCTGGCTGCCGCCACCGGCGAACGATGAGGCCCGAGGAGCCGCCGGCGAGTCACGGAGCGCCGGGGGGCGCGGGGCGGGCCCGGCCCGGGGGCGGGGGGGGGGGGCGGCTCACAAGCGGGCGGCCGCTCCGTAGGGGTCCCGGCGGTCCATGGCGGGCCGGCGCCGGGCTGGCGGCTCGCAGGGCGCGGGCAGGACCGCGGCGCGGGCGGGGCTGCGCTGGGCCCGGTCCCGGTGCCGATCCCGATCCCGGCCCGGTCCCGCCTGGCGCTTCCCGGCGGCCCCCGCGCGCCGCCGCCGCCCCGATCACGTGACGCGTGGATAAACCACGTGACCCCGGCGGAGCGCGCGCAGGGGGCGTGGCGAGGACCCGGCCACCCCCCCCCCTCGCGCGGCGGCGGGAGAGTCACGTGGGGCAGCGCGCGGGGAGCGCCCCCGCGGCCATGGCGCCCCCTGGCGGCGGCGAGCGGGACGCGGCACCCCCGGGAGCGGCCCGGGAGCGGCCCGGGAGCGGCCCGGGAGCGGCCCGGGAGCGGCCCGGGAGCGGCCCGGGAGCGGCCCGGGAGCGGCCCGGGAGCGGCCCGGGAGCGGCCCGGGAGCGGCCCGGGAGCGGCCCGGGAGCGGCCCGGGAGCGGGGGGGATCCTGGGCAGGAATGCCTGGCTTCGAGGGTGGGCAGGCCCTGGCACAGCTGGGGCTGTCCCTGGATCCCTGGCAGTGCCCAAGGCCAGGCTGGACACTGGGGCTGGGAGCCCCTGGGACAGTGGAAGGTGTCCCTGCCATGGCAGGGGTGGCACTGGGTGGTGGCACTTTGAGCTCCTTCCAACCCAAACCACGCTCCGACTCTGGGATTGGCGGCTGTTGTGGTGCCAGGGGTGCAGCACACAGGGCTGGGGAACAAAGGAGGCTGTGAGGCCCAGCTGAGGCAGGAGCCATTGTCCCAGGGGCTGGTGAAGGCCCAACTCGCACAAACGGAATTGCACAAGGCAAATCCATGCACTGGAGAAGCTCCCATTTATTAAAGAGCCCTCGCTAAGGAAATAAAGCAGCGCTCCAGCCCACAGGGACTGTGCAGTGCACTGGCACCCAGCACACCCAAAGGCGGTTTCTGGCTGGGTTAATAAGCCCTGCACTCAGGACTGGGGCTGTCTCCCCCTGCTCTGCTCCCCTGTTTCTCCTTGAGAGGTGAGGGCTTTGCCCGAGGCTGTTTTCGGCTCGGAGTGGGAGGGATGAAACAGGGCAGTCCCTGGAGGCACTCCTGGCTAACAGGGCTTTTATAAAACTCCTCATCCACCAGCAGAGCAGATGTGAGGCACTGGCAGATGTAGGAGGGCAAGGCTCTGGCCAGGCTGGGGGGTTACTCTGTAAAATAACAAGACCTAGAGACAAAGTAACCAGAAAAGGGAAGAACAAGGAAAAAAACCTAATATAAACATGTATTTGAAACAAAACTTTCTTTTCTTTTTTTTTTTTCTTGATATAGAAGGACTTCTGGCTGGAGAACTTCCCGGGGAGCAATCCTGCCCCTCTCTGAGGGAATGCCAGGGCAACTCCAGCTGAAACCTGCACACAAACACCACAAATATTTTAGATATTTGCAGAAAGCCTCAGCTTAGCAACTAGTGTTTAATAATTGATTCACTTTCCCATTAAATGGCACATTCACTCCACAAGATTTGAACACCTTTCTGGTAGTTTTATTTACAGCCTGCAGCGTGTTCTGTAAAACACAGGAGTGGTCACAGACAGACACACAACATAGGGATTTTCAATCATTTAAATAAGTACAGTTTATTCCAAAGTCTGCACACTACTCTTTCCATAAAAATATAAAAAAATAGTTTAGTTACTGTATTTCACCTAAACCAAGATATTAGGAATTCTTCCACAAGTGATGCCCCCTCCCCAAAAGGGCACTCTAACAATAAGAAATTCAGGAGACTGCATCACCAAATAAAATACTAACAGCAACTGCTTCAATGCATCAGAAAACCAAATAATTCCCACACTCCATCCAGCAATCCCTGTTCTGCAGCATGTTGGGATCTGCTTTTGTTGGGTTTGTGGGGTTTGCACTCACTTGCTTCTCCAAGGCCAGTCCCACAATCAAAGAATGACTGGATTCCTGCAGACTGCCACTCAGCACAGCCTGGCAATCCTGCATTTCACACATTCCTGGGAAACACATCCAGAGGGGAACACTTTCCTTTGAGCCCTTTCAAGGAGTCAAGGAGTCTCTTTTGTACTGAGCATCCAGTGAGAACAGAGGCCAGTTCTGTTTGTAATTATTTCTCTGGTTTTGCTGCCCATATTACAGATGGGAATATTCTGATGGAGTTCTGCAGGACACCCACTCTGGCCCTTGTCTCTGGGGTACACTGAATTTACAAAAAAAAGGCACAAAGATGAAACTCCTAAAGTGGAAGCAGCAGCCCCAACTCACAGAGCTGCTGCTCTCCAACACCAACCCTGTGTCTTACAAACACCTCCAACACAGCAGCCAAGGACACAGGGCAGGGAAGAGCCCAGAGCCTGTGGGCAGGACAAGCACAACACTCAGCAGGGACAAACCAACACAGCTCAGCTGGGTGGTGCAGTTAAGACTGGACCTGGAAGCATCAGGAAAAGCCACTGGAACACAAGCTCAGCAGCACAGAGCCTGTCTGTCACCAGTGGGATGGGAGGCTCTGTGTGGGACATATTGTGCATTCAGGTTAAACAATGCCAGAGCTCCACAGCAGCACTGAAAAACTTCTGGTTTTAACAGTTTAGAGGATTTTCCTCAATGGAAGTGAAGCTGTCATTAACAGAGGAACAGCACATGATGCACAGCATAATCTGCAACAAAAAAAAAAAAAAAAAGCTTTTGCTTTCCAGCATGTAAACATCCAGGTTTAGCTGCTACTGGACTTTAGCTCTTATAAACAAATCTGATTATAGAATTTTTTTTTTTTTGGGAGCTAAAAAAGTAAAATCTTCCATAAAAGGATAAACCACAAAAATACTCTCTCAGTAAGTCTCACGTGCCATTTAATACCTTCCATGTCCTATGAACAACTAGGCAGAACACTTAGAAATGGGAGCAGTAGAAATGTTGACCATTGAGTGTTTGGAAGCCGTGTGCTCCAGCCCCTGGGAGGGCAGTGTCACTCACTCCACACCAGTCCTGCTCCTCCCCAGCTATTTCTTCTTCCTCTTCTTTGGGGGCTCATCCTCAGAGCTGCTGTCTGTGCTGCTGCTGCTGGAGGAGCTGGAATCCGACTCAAAGTCGGAGGAGGAGGAAGAGCTGCTGGAGGAGGGGGAGGAGGAGGAGGAGGAGTTGCTGTCCTCACTGTCACTGTCCGAGGAGGAGGAGGAGGAAGAGGAGTCCTCGCTGTCAGAGGAGGAGTCGCTGGCTGAGCTGTCACTGCTGCTGCTGCTGCTGGAACTGGTCACACTCTTGGACCTGAGGGAGAACAAAGAGCTGAGCAGAGCCCTGCCAGAGCCCATCACACACAGAGCGTTCCCTCTGCTCTGTTGCAACAATCCAAAGATCAATTACTTGCCTTGAAAATTTCCCCAACTCACCATCAAAATTTCCAGGCCTCGCCATGTCAGATGAATCCCGGTGCCCTCCCCTCCCTTCTCCACTCCTGGACGAGTGGATTTGGGCCATTTGAGCGATGGCAGGGTGGCTCCAGGGCATGACATAACCCAGCAGGACACCAGAGAGGGGCAGGGAGGGAAAGCTGGCCAGGATCTGGTTCCTAGCCCTGAGCAGGGGATTTGCTGGCCTGACTGCCCTGACCTAGCCCAGCCCTGGGGAAAATGAGCCAGGCTCAGTCCCTGCCTCACCACAGCAACAGGGAAATTCTGCCACTGCAAGAGCCAGGGGAGGTCTCAGCAGAGATTTCACCAAGGTCAGAGCTGTTCCCAAAAAACTTCTTAGATTACTCCCAGCAAAAGAACCCAAAGTACCTGCCAATACAGGATGCTTGTGTTTTCCAGGTGGAGGAGAAGGGTGGAAACAATCCAAGGTTAAGACAGAATTATGAACACAGCAAAGAGGATTTCTGTATGCTCTGCACTTTTTTTTTATGTTCAGCCCTTCCTGGGGCCATTGTTCTCAAGACCAATGTCTCTGATTTAGTGGGGTGATACAAATTCCAAGAAAGTATACTTCAATTCTCCCAGAGATCTTTCCCTGAAGTATAAGACACTGATTCACCTCCCTTCCCACCAAAGTCAATCAAAGAGCATCCAAAAATGTAAATTAGGATAATGCAGAATCTTGTTCCCATTAGAAAATTAATGCAGTATTTTTTATCAGAGGGTTGGTTCAATGTAACAGCTCAGGAAGTGCCTGTGTTAAGGTTACTGAAGAGAGTGAGATTTTTTCATCATATCAGCCCTGTCAGCTGACAAACGTGGGTGTGGATTAAGCCAGAAAGCACTGAAGTTTCTGTAACACATCTGTAATCTGCTGTCTCTGTGTGCAGACACAACAACTGTTCGTTACAGATAAATCCATGAGGGCTGCTTAAACACTGACTTTTCTGGGGAAAAACAGCACTAAGATGAGGAAAATAAAAAATATGGGAGTACTTTCAATCTGAGCAGTTCCACAAGATGGGCAGGAATAAGAGGATCCCCTGAGTAACTCCGTTCCTGATCACCTTTCACAGAATCCATAGCAGCAATCCATGGATAGACAGTATTTAGGTTTACTCCAAAACCCACTCCCAGAAACATCAGGATATTACACTTAAAGCTGCCTCTCCCAGAGGAAACAGGCAGGAACTTGTTCTCAGGAGAGGCAACACATGGGCTGCTGGAACTGACAGCTGGAGGATGAAGATGGGGACAGCTAAAACTCAAAATACAATCTGGGAGTGTGACAGTGCAGAGCCTGTAGGCTGGTGATCCAAGATTGTGGGGTTTATCACACCTCTGGGAAAGCACAGAATTTTTAAAGTAGGTACCATTCATCCTCCTCAGGACAAGTTTCCAAGAGTTCACCTCTGTTTCTGTGCCCCTGTGAGGGCCAAGTGCTGTTGGAGCCCAGGCTGTCCCCCCAGGCTGTCCCTGTTCTGTTCTGACACCCCAGGGGTTTCCAGTGCCACTGACACCCAAAAGCCACAATTGTGGGCACAGCCACAGCTGGGCCTGAGGAGAGCAGGGAAAGAGCAGGGAATGAGCAGGGAATTCAGGCATTCTGGGTGGGACACTGAGGCCAAGGAGCACCTGGAAGGTGGCTCTGTCACCTGAGGTCACAGGGCTCTGCAGCAGCTGCTCTGCCTCAGCCTGTTTTTCTGGTTAGGCCTGAGCTCCCTTATTAGTGTTTATATCAAAACAAACACACACTGTGGAAAAGGTTTGTGCTCCTTCTGCCAGAACCCAAACTTTTACAGATTTATTTTAAATCTGGAACTTATAAATATGCTGGATTCTCCACATTTAACTCTCCCCATGTTATAATGAAAATCTAAATAGCAAACTGACTGGAAAGGAATTTCTATTGATAGATTATTTTGGGCTTGCATAGGAGCAGGAGAGTAATTCAAATTTACAAGAGTCTTAAAATTTCAAGGAAAAAGTGCCCAAACCACCCCCTTCCCCATGAACCCTTTTGCTCTGTCCATTTTTGCATTGGTTTGGAGTTCAAATACTCTGTAAATAATTATGCCAGCAAAGGTTGCAGTGTCTGAGGAGACTGAGGCAGGAAGAGGCCTGAGTTGCCCAGCTCAAAACCAGTAAATTCACGATCTCACCAGTCCCGAGCAACTCCAGCAATAAATTGGCACTTTTGGGAAAGCAGCCTTTGCTAGAACACACTGAGACAGCCCATTCCAATAAACCACATTCCACAGGACAGCCTGGAATAAAGAACACTTTAAAGATCTGCTCTGCCTTATTTACTGCCTGCCACACACAGCAAAGGCCTGGCCTTTAAACACCTCCTGAAAACTGGGTTAGATCAGACTGGGACACGGGAGTGGCACTAAAGGGGAAGAGATGCTGGGCTGTTACTGCACAGACATTCCCTGGTGTAAAACTACCAGCACCATTCCAGCACTGTTACAGCCACAGTTCTGGCTGCTCCTCCTTTCCATTTGCTAAGAAAGCAAATTCCCAAGTAAACATTAATGCAAGGTAAAGTACAAACAATGCCAAAAGAGTTCCTGGCTCCAACCAGGACATGGAGAGGGCCAGGGTCATTTCCTGGATTTTGCTTTAGTTTGGGATCAAGGGGCTTTTGTTTGGTTTTGGGGTTGGGCTTTTTAAGATGTTTTATTTCATCCACTAGACAAAGCTAGAGAGAGAGAGAGAACTGGCAGGAGAAGGGAATGAAAAGAGCAGAAGCAATGAGAGACCAGAACTCCTGTGCCAGTCTGGTTTCAGAGACTCTTGACGGACTCTGAGGCAGAAATGGGAAGACTTTTATTCGTACAGCAAGATCATACAGGGGGAGGAAAACCAGCAGGGAGAAAAACAGAGAATAAAACGTTGAGAGATTTTGGGCAGAGGAGTAGAAATTTTCCAGATGCCTGTCAGACAAAATCTGTAACACCCTCAAAGCAGTACAAGCAAAACCTATTGCAAAGCTGACTTTTGCAACCCCCCTCCCAAAGCCCTGCTGGAACAGCCAGTGCAGGGCCCAGTCCCCACCAGTCCCCACATACCTTTTTTTCTTGGTCTTCTTTTCTGCAGCATTTTCTCCAGCGCTAATTGGGGGGGGGGAAATAATGGCTTTGATTAGTGCAATAGGAAAATTAAATAGATAGCAGCACACTGAGGCTGAGTTTAATATTCAAAGGGCACTGGGCAGCTCAGTCCTGCGCAAAGCAGAGCAAAACCCACCTATCAGCCAGGGGAGAAAAATGCAGCAATTCACCCTTGATTTTCTGTGCTATTTATGTTCTGCTCTCCCCTTTGTATTATTTTGCATGGACAGCAGGAGCTGGAATGTGAAAGGCACAAGAGGAAAGGATACAAAGAAATTGTGTGTAACTATATGTAGCAATCAGTGAATTGATTGAAATCAAGGGTAAAAGCTTGACTTTTAGTCTGTAGCTTTCACATTTCAAGCGCAAAAAGAAACAGAAGTCCATTTATATTGCTGCTTTCCAGCTGTGTGTCTGTCAGATTCCCAAGTGTTCATCCCCTCACAAAATTTTGTGGTGCCACAGAAGAAAGTTGTGCGCCACCAGAAAAATGAGATTTCTCCAACTTTTTATTTTCGCACACAAGAGTTCTCCAGACTCCCCACACTCTCCTGTGGACAAGCGGAAGATTCTCTGATATTCAGATTCCAAACCCTCCCATCCATATTTACATTCCTAAGGCCTCAGACCCTCGGCAGGAAACCAGGGGGTCCCAGGTAGGAGGAGTCACTGTGAGAACAGAATTCAACCCCACAGTACCTTCGAGGAGACAGGACCTAGCTCAGGGAGTGCCTTCCTCTCGTGTGTGAGGAGTGGGTTACTCAAGTGTTACCCCAGGAGCTCCTTCTGTGCTCAGGCCAGACCTGCTCTGGACACTCCCTCCATAAACTGAGCCATAAACCCAGCTCAGGGCTGGCCTCAGAGCTCCAACAGCCCCAGGAATGAGCAATCCCTCAGCTCCCTGTCCTGCTCTAGGATGGCAGGCACTGGGGGGCTCACTGACACCTCCAGAGGGGCCAACACCAGGCAAGCACAGGGAGCCTGGAACAACTGGGAAAGGAGTTCATGCTGGAAAAGCCTGGATGAGGCTGTCAGAGGTAAATATTGACCTTTTTAGGCTGGGTTTGCCTTCTGGTTAATGATTCCTGCATGGCTCTTTAAAGGTGGTGACACAGGCTGTCCAAAGCAGACCTGTGGGAGACCCAACTTCTCCAAAGGCAGGAAGAACCTCCCAAAGCAAGTGCCACCAAAAGCACAATTGTGACCCAGGAAGTTGTTTTCCCACAAAGAAAAGGCTTCACCCTTGGAAGTGTAGCTCTGGCAGCTGAGGAACAGGATCCTCCTGGCACAGCTGAGGAGCTCATGATGACACCACCCCTGGGAATGCTGGGCCAGGTTTAACTGCAGATTAAGCACTGCTCCCACCTGGGGATTGCTCAGGCTTCCTTTCTCAAGAGGATTTTTCCCAGCACCTGCCCCTCACTGGAAGGGCCCCAAACCTCCTTCTGTGCCAGACTGGCCAGTCCTGTAACTCCCACACAAAATGATCCCACAATCAGGTTCAAGCCCAAGGACCGGACGAGGAATTTCACCCTCAATTCACCATCCTCCAGTGGTAACCTGCAGGATCCACCAGAATAGGGGCAGAAAAGCAACAAGGAAATAATCTGAGCCTTCAACTCAAACTCAGCCGAAAAATCTTGAGTCTCTGAAGAGACTCTGCCTCCAAATGGAGCCAAGTGTCAGAGTCCAAGCACTGCTGATCTATCTACAACACTGGGTGACTAATTACTCCACAATTATTCACTGGATGAGAATTAACTTCAAAATCAATCACTTTACATCACTCTCCTCCCAAGCTAATGAGTCGCCACTGCAGGCAGGGTTTGAGCTCTGTGACTCAGAACTGCTGCTGGGCTGGAGCAGCTGAAGAGCCCAAGGAGCCCTGCCTGCCTGAGCTCCCACCCCTCCCTGTGCCACCAGCAGGGGCAAAAGCTGGGAATGCTCTCCCCACCTCCCATCCTGGCAGGGGCAGTGCCTGAAGACACCTGGCCAAAGCCTCAGGAATTCCAGGTGCAAGGAGTGGCACTGGGAGTGACCCTGTCTGTCCCTCTGCAGCTCCCAAAACCAAACTGGAGTGGCAGAAGGACCCTGGCACATGGAATTGCATGGAAAACTGAGAAGCTGAATCGCTTCAGCTTGTCAAAACAATTATTAACTTGGAGGGAAGCACTAAAGCACTCCCAGGGCAAAGGGGAAGGAAATCAGGTGCTACAGGCAGAGCTCTGTTTAGGTTTCTCTGCTTCTTCCACTTTTGGGCTGTCACCAGAGGAAATAATTGTGCAATTCAGCAAGCTGTTTTCACTTCAGGCTTGGTTAAAGCTGATAACCCAGCTCTCCATCACCTGTCTGAGCCCTGCAGCTCCCAGGGAGCAACAGGAGCAGCTGGGCCAAGTTTAACTGCAGCTCTGAGCAGCAGATCTGGACACAGGGCAAGAATTGCTGCTTTGCTAGAAATAAATCTACAGCTTTCACTGCCTGGACAGCACAGAAACATGAAATCAAACAAGCAAGGAATTCAGGAAACTGCTCCACTACCAAAAAGGCTCCAACTGATTTAACTCTGGCTCAGCGCATGGCTTTTGTTTCAGACTGGCCAAAACAGTTTTAAATGTATTTCAGATGAGCAGGTGTTGATGACATTAAAATGTTGATTTCAATTCTCTGGGACCTGAGTGTACATAATTCACCTAACACACAAATCAGCTCCAACATTAAATCAAGCACACATTCCACAATCTGGAGGAAAAGATCACAGAAAATGGTCTGGGACAACATCTTTTATTTCAATCACAAACCAGACATTTCATCTTGCCAGTCTTACCTCTGTTGCAGCAGGAGTTGCTTTTCTTTCTCCTTAAGGATTTTGGCCAGCTGAGCTGTCCTTGAAGGCCTGTGCAGGTATTTTCTCTTCCCTTTACATTCATATGTCCAGTGGCCAAACTCTAGACACTTCTGACACCTCACATGCTGCTTGTTTGCCTCCCTAGAAAAATGCAGAATTGCATAACTAACTCACTCCAGGTCTGCTCTACCCAGTGAAAAAATATTTAGTTTTTTATCATGCAGCTTTGATTAAACTATGATTAAACCAGATGTTCACAGGTGTTTCAGGTTTTCTTTTGAATCAGGACATGGGCAGTAACAGCAAGTAGACACAGAATTCAGGCAGACAGATCCTCATTAATTAAAACACTTGCACATGGGAACAATCACACTGCTCACTTTGCTGCTATCCAACAGCTGCAGGTGGTCCTGGCTCCAGAAAAATCACTGAAATTCTAGTTTAGAACGAAGAGCAGCAGCTTCATTTCCAGTTCCTGAAATATAACACCCAAGTCCCAAACTGCCCAACTCTCACCCAGAGCCCAGGACTCTCTGAGAGGCTCCCAGACTCCCAAATAAGCTCCACCCAGGAGCTGGTAAAGCCTGGCACAAGGTTTATCTTTGGGACAATCAGATTCCTGCTCATTCCTGCTCCCTGCCTGCCCCCAAACACCTGCAGCAGCAGGGACATTTCACACTCCATTCCAGTTCTCACTCTGCTAAAACCCCATGGGCATTTTTACAGATCAGGGAAGGGAAAACACTCCTGTTTTCAAGCTGGACCTCTTAAGGTGCTCTTTTGAAGTTCTACAAAGCTGTTTTGCCTCCTGTCCCAGCTGCTCTCCTCCTTTACAAAGAAGGGAACTCACCCAGCTCAGAAGCTGCCCAAGGTCACAGCCAAAATTAGTCCTGAGCTCAGGCTGTGCCACTTCAGCTCCCTGTCATGGCTGTCTCTTCCTGCTGCCTTCAGTTTTTGTTCCAAGCACCAAAACATGAACTTTTCAAGGCCGGCCCATCTAAACTCTCTGAAATGGCAGCCTGGCTGTTCTAGGAAGCTCCCAGACTCATGTGTGAGGATGAAGTGAGAGACCAGCAGAGAGCATTTCCCCTCTTCCAGCCAGGCTGGGAATTGCCTTTCCCTCAGCTTCAGCCACCACTCTCTGAGCCAGTTCCTGCAGGGAACATTGTGCTGAACATTCATCCTTTCTCAATGCAGAGCACTTGGCTTCATCCTCAGGCCTCAGAAATACTCAGCTAAAGCAGCACAAAAATCTGATTAAACTCCCCCCTGCAGAGCACAATGAACGTGGCCTTGGGCAGGAGCCAGAATATCTGGGAATGAGCAGAAAAGGCTTTGCCTTTGCCTCCTGGCCACAGCAGCTACAATCACCAGAGTGATGGCTCCCCCTCCTCAACTCAAACCCAAACTCAAACCCATGTTTGTCCTCCCAGCCCCTCCCCAGCTGTGCCCACAGGAACAACCCCGGACTCAGGGCTGCAGAACTGCTCACCCCAACAGAGCCCATGGGAGGTAAAAGGGTCAGGAGAAAGCCCTAAAGCCAAGGTAATGAACAGAGGAACACCAGCCCTGCTCAGCAGCTGCAGACCTACAAAAGCACAGCAGCACCACGAGTCTGACAGCAACGAAGAGCACAGAACTGAAGGAAACTTGGAGCAGGGATCAGTGACCCCAGGCCTGGAGCAGAGGGACAGCTCAGCACAGACCCAGCAAGCACAAAGACATCAAAGCTAAAAACGAGTCCTCAACTCCAATAAAAAAGCAACTCAAAAGAGCAAGTGTTCCAGGAGCACTTTGAAATCACAAGTTACTTTCCACTAGAAAATAGAAAAGAAATTATTTCTAAATCATTAAGAAATTGACCACATTCTGCACATTGTGATTGGGCAAAAAACCCACAGTGCAAAAATTGAAACAAGAGAAATAAATTAATTTAACAAAACAACACCCAAACCAACAAAGACCTGAAAAACCAATGCCAGCACCCCACGGGTGGGACATACATTTGCTGCACAAAAAAAGCAAAAGTGTGGTTTCCTCGTTCCAGGGCTCTGTAATGGCATCCCCTCGGTGCTGAGGGAATTCCTGACTTGCAGCAACCCCATCTGAGCAAGAGTCGCCCGCTTGGCTTTTCTCTGCCTTTCTGACATCTCCGCAAACTCATGGTAACAATACGAACCTGAAAGGTTACTGTTTCGCGTTTGAACTGCTGCGTCTGCGATGCGGAGCAGGGAAGTGACCCCGGGAGCTCCTCCCGAGCCCCGCTCCCGTTCCCAACGCTCCCCACGGCGGCGCCCAAGGCCAACAACTCCCTCAGCCTCTGCACCACCGCTCTCGCGGGACCCCCTGAACAGAAAGGGGCCACCGCGACCCTCGAGACCAAGCCCCGGCCGTGCACCGACACCCGAGGCCGCCACTCTTTCACCCCAGCCGTGTTTTGGGGCGGTTTCCCCTCAGCCGAGCTGCGCCCCCTCCCGAGACACAGCGCAGCGGCGCGGAGGCCGCAGAGCGCCGGGAAAGCGCCAGGAAAACGCCGGGAGCCGCGACGCCAGCAGTGCCCGCCGCTCCTCAGCCCGAGCCCGCCCCGCGCGGCCCCCCGGTCCCACTCACGCCTGTCTGCGGGCAATCAGCCGGTGCATGGGCGTCGCCATCTTAACGGCCGGGCCGGAAGTGAGGCTGCCGCGGGGAACGGCGGGATTAGTGGCGGCCGTGGGGCATGCCGGGACATGCGGCCCTTTGGGCAGGGTGCGACCGCCATAGAGAGTCCTCCAGGGTCATAGCGAATTAGACCTCCAGGGTCATAGAGAACAAGATCACCTGGACCATAGAGAGCGTGTCCTCTGGCGGCCAGAGCGGCAGCGTCCGCCGGCCTGCACTCTCCATCGCCCCTGCCGCTCCCGCCATGTCATTGCAGCGCCCGGGCCCGGTCCCTTTTCGTGTCCCTGTCCCTGTCCTCTCCCTGTCCTCTCCCTGTCCCTGTCCTGGATACTTTGCGGTTTGTTCGGTGGGCAGTCATCCAGCTCTGCTGATTTAATTTGGAAACCCATGATATCTAATTCTCTGTCAGGTTTGATGGAAAGCTGTGAAACCAGAAGAAAAGGAAATTTATAATTTTAATATTTATTTCCCTGCAAATTCCTGACCTAACGGAACTGGTGGAAACAGCTCCTGTGTAACACTGGTAGCACAGGGAGGTGGGATTTTGGAGAGCTGGGTTGTCTGTGGTGTGATTTGTGTCAGAGCTTGGGGCTGCAGATCCCTCAGCAGAGGGGATCACAAAGCCCTCTCCTATTTGAATATCCCAGAATAGGCCGGTGAGCCTTGGGTCGGGTGACGTGTGAGGGCTATTTACAGCAGCCCCAGGAAGAGCCTGTGACAGACAGCAGCCGGGGATTATTTTAAGGCCACATTCGTGGTCGTGTTTGGCCGGCGTTAATGAATTCCGAGACTGAACGGGAATGGCAATCAACTGTAAACTGAGGCTGCAGCTTCTGGGAGGACACTGGGACGCACCGTGCTGGTGGGTTCCAGAGAAATCATAGATCTGCTTCTTCTGCAGATCATGGGAAAGGAGGGTGTTGGGTGTGCCAGGCAAGGATATATGATGAGTAAGTTTTGAGCAGGTCTGGGATGAGGAGTGCCCATGGCCCAGAGTGAGCCAAGGCCTGAATGAAGCCCAGGGTGGATGCTCTGAGGAACAGAGCGTGGCCAGGACTGGCTGCCGGGGCTGGCAGGGCCCCTCTCCCCCAGCTCCCTCCCGTGCCCGGGGCAGCAGCTCATGTGCCAGCCCAGGGTCACTCCGGGACACTCTGATCCTCTCTGACACCGGGCTCTGCTCCCTGGCTCCCTCTGGAAAAGCCGAGTAAAAATCCTGAAAGGAAGCTGGGCTCCCGGGGCTGTGGCTGCGCCACATTCCCCACACGGGCCAGCAGCCAGGGCTGTTCCTTGGCACCTTGTGCTACACTCAGGTGATGCCTGAAAGGCTGCCTGGAGCAGAGGCTGGGCAGAGTTACAGCAATAAATAGGTTTTTATGAAAAGCCCTTCACAGGTTACAGCCTTGGGCAGTGCCAGAGCCCGGCCGCGGCTCCACCCCAGATGGGCTCCTGGCCACGAGTTCTCACACTTTGATCAGTTTGGGTCCATTTCCATGCTGGGGTTCAGTGTCCAATTCCAGCTCCAGGGGATGCAGTCCCACCCTCCCAGGTTGCTCTCCTCCATTCCCTGCTGTCTGCACTTTTTGGGCTGAAGCTGCAGCCGTGTCCTTGGTTGTGGGGCTGGAAAAGGATTGTTCTGTGGGACTGAGCTGTGAGGAGAGCTGCTGACACTTCACATGGAGCTCAGAGCTCTGTACCAATGCAGAGGCTGGAAAATAGGAAAGCTAAAATTCAAGGCATCACAAGGACGCCTAAGGTCAAACACTTCATTAATATAATATCATTAGCACCGTAATGCAATTCCTGAGGCAATTCCCATCCCACTGCAGCTGCCAGAGCAGAATGGCTGAGGCAGGCAGTGGCTCTGGGACAGGAGTTCCTCCTGCCTGCACCAGTGAGTGTCTGTGTGTCTGTGTGTTTTGTGTCCCTGAAACAAGGGGCAGCCATGTAAATACAGTGCCAGAGCCCTGGTAATGCACTGTTTGTGACACATTGCACTGCCATGCAGGTTTTGGTGTGTTTCATCATGGAATTAAAAGTATTCCTAAACACTTAGTTTCATGAAACTCACAGATGTAAGTATCAAGGTTAGGTTTGTATAGGATGAATCCACCAATCCCTCATGCTTTCATGTCCCGGGAACTTCTAGGGATTTTAAAAAAAATTTGTTTAGTTCTTTAAGGATTCCTGATCCTTTAAAGGACTTTTCTCCCATACGCCTACAAAGCACTTGGTGGCCAAACACTGCCCTGGAAAACACAATGTATCTGTACTCATCCAAACTGCAGCAGAGGGCCCCAGTGAGATATAATAATATTAAAATATTCTGTGATGATTATACACCAAGTGTAGTGTAAATCCTACTGGACATAAAGCAGTCAAATGCTGAATTTTATTGGGAGCACAATTGGTTTCAAATGATCTTTTAACACAATCTCAAATTATGACACCTTGGATTTTCAAACTGGGATCATCAAAACCAGCCTTGGACCTTCTGCTGTAATTCAGGAATAATCACAATACCGAATTCCAGAATGGTTTGGGTTGAAAGAACCCTAAAGTTTACCTCATTCCACCCCTGCCATGGGCAGAGACTCCTTCTGCTATCCCAGGGTGCTCCAAATCCTGTCCAGCCTGGCCTTGGACGTTTCATGCGATGTCTGAATCGCAAATGAAAAATTCTAAGGAGGCGTTGAAGTCCTTTTTTGCAAAAACTGTATTTCCAGAGACTGTATTTGTATTATCATTACATCTCATGGTGTGTGCGCTGTTCCCATCCACCACACCTGTCACCTTCACGTCCTTACGTCACGGGCAAGCAAAAAGTTTCACTACACAACTTTTCTGTGGCACCGACCGCTTCGGACCGAGGGCACCAACTCGGCGACCTTTGCAGCGCTGCCAAGTTGTGCCTTTATGGCCTTTTTCTGCCATTCCTGACGCAAGGAAAGAACTTTGGCAAAGGGAGAAGGCGCCGAGCGCCCTCAGAGCCCGCCCAGAGCGCCCGCCCTCAGCCCCGCCGCGCGCCCCGCGCTCTCGCGAGATCTCGGCCGCCCTCAGCGCCGGCGCGGCCGCGGTCCGACGGGATCTTTCGAGAATTGCCGGTACCGCGCTCCCCCCTCAGCGCCGCCGCCATGTCCGTGGTGGGCATCGACCTGGGCTTCCAGAGCTGCTACGTGGCTGTGGCCCGCGCCGGCGGCATCGAGACTGTCGCCAATGAGTACAGCGACCGCTGCACGCCGTGAGTGAGCTCGGGAGCCGCGCTGAGGCGGCGGCAAGGCGCCCGCGGGGCCCGGCGTGGCGGGGCCGGGGAGGGAGGGAAGTGGCGGGGCCGGGAGGAACGGAGGTATAAAGTGCTTGCAGAGATGCGGTAAAGCGCGGCAGACATGGAGGGGGCTTCGGGAAGCCCGCTCAGCTGTCTTTCGTAGAATCACAGACTCATAGGATGCTAAGGGGGTGGAAGGGACCTTAAAGCTCATCCAGTTCTACCCCTCTGCCTTGGGCAGGGACACCTTTCACCATCCCAGGTTGCTCCAGACCCCGTCCAGCCTGACCTCGAATACTTCCAGGGATGAGGCAGCCGCAGTTTTTGTGGGCAATCTGTGCCAGTGCCTCCTGACCCTCACAGGGAAGAATATCTACCCTACATCTAGTTTAAATTTCCCTTCTTTCAGTCTGAAGCCGTTCCCCCCTTGAGCTGTCAGTCCAGTTCCTGATGCAGAGTCCCTCTCCGGCTTCCTTGTAGCCCCTTGAGACGCTGCGAGACGCTCCGAGGTGTCCGCACAGCCTTCTCATTTCCAGGCTGAGCAGCCCCAGCTCTCCCAGCCTTTCGGTGCAGTACGGCCGGTTTGTCCCCCCCGAGGCGGGGCTCTGCCCTTGGGATTAGGAGGACGGGGGCTGTGAGTGTAGAGAAAAGCATCCCTGGCTGCTGGAAGTGCCAGACCTTAATTCCCTGTTTGTTCGTACGCCGTGTTCTGGTAGCACGGCTGTCATTCCCCTGCGGTCCCAGCACAGCAGGACCAGGGAGGGGAGGGCTGGGTTGAGCTGGGCTGGTGCCGGCTTTGGTGTGAGCCATGGTTTGTCCTGGGATCAGAGTTTGGAAATCTGCTCAGCAGCCTGCAGTGCCAGGACAAGGGGAATGGCTTCAAAACTGACAGAGAGGAGGTCTGGATTGGATATTGGGAAGTAATTCTTCCTTGTGAGGATGGGGAGGCTGTGGCACAGGATGCTCAGAGAAGCTGAGGCTGCCCCTGGCAGTGTCCAAGGCCAGGTTGCATGAAGCGTGGAACAACCAGAGAGTGGAAGGTGTCCCTGCCCATGGCAGGGGGACTGGATGAGCTTTAAGATCCCTCCCAGTCCATGATTCCATGATACAATGTGGTCAGTATGTTCTAGCCCTGCTTGTGTCATGATCCCTGCTGCCACATTTTCAACAGGAGTGTGCATTGCCTCCGTTTATTAAGAAACTTCCTAAGAAGGAAGGAGAGAACTGCTATAAAACTCTATGAATGAGTTGCAAAATGAAGGTGGTAAAAGAATTTGCATCAAGAATTGGCTATCACACGTGGAGAGGAACGGGGGGAAAGCTGTCCTAAAAGTGCTTCTGGAGCTTCCTCTCTGTTGCAGTGTGGCTTTATTTAAGCAGATCCTGAAGTGGCTGTCTCAGTGGGACAGCTGCACCATCTTCGATGTTTGGGCTGTTTTAGATCCCTCACATCACTTCAGGAAGCCCAGAGTGACCTTGCTTCTCATACATCACTGTTTGCTTGCTCCTGTCTCTAAGCAATGAATAAATGGAGAAGGAAATTTTGAATTCAGCATGTGTGCCCGAGTATCTGGAGATCTCTTAAGTGTTCTCAATAATGAGGAAATTTAAAGGTTAGATGTACTGGGAAAATATTGAATGTAGAGAGGATCAGAGCTGGATTCTAATAGCTGTAGGTATTTGGCCCTCAGGGAGTTGAAGTTCTGCTGATAAATATATCTGTATATTTGAGATGTGAGCGCAAATCTCCCTTGTTGAAGGAGAAGAGTGAAATAAAATATCTGACACAGTGCATCTCTCAGGAAATAATTCAGTTGTGGGAGCCTGAAGTGAAATTGGAAAAAATGAGCATAATGCAAATGAGAGGGTTTTAGCAGGGCTTAATCTCCAGGTACTGTTCGGAGGAAATGCAGAAAAGCGTTCTGCAAGCAGACCCTTCTATTAAAAGAACTTCTGCATGGTTTTTGAGTGACTTAGAATCAGAAGCCTGGTTCAAAAAGTCAGTGCTGAGCAGTTGTTACAGTGGGGAAGTCATGCAAGGTGTAGTGACAGGTTTCCTCAGGCACTGGCTCATGGTCAGGGTTAAACACTGTTTTGTATGTGTTATTGTAATAATTTGTATTATTAAAATAAACCCCTCTGAGTGCATTGGACTGAGTTCAGTGGCACAGATGACACTCCCACAGAATCTGCCTTCAGCTCTGGCACTTGGATTCTTCTGGAGTGCTGTAAAATTTGAACGTGTACATCCCAAAGCTGTGCAAACTGTGTTTATCTTTGGACGTGGAAAAGTAAAAGAGAGAAAGGTAGTGGAAACTGAGAGGAAAAAATGAGATAGTTTAATTATTTCTGTAGGGATGAAGGGCCTTGAGTTATATGAAATCATTGTGATTGATGTTCTGGAGCTGGTGCTGATGATCAGTGCAGGGGACATGAACTGTCAGGGGATGGGGGATCCTCCCAGGAAGTGGCAGTGGGTGAGAGGGTGTGGAGGTGCCTCCAGGTATGTGAAGCAGAGATTTTAACTTTCTGAAGTTGTTTCATTAGACCTCTGATGACCTTCACTGTGAATGTTTCTACTTAAAATGCACTGGTTAGTTTTTCAGCCCCCAGAAATTGTGTAATAGTGTAATTTGTATTTTATGAGTTTGCTGGTTCTTGTGAACTGATTTGGGGAATGAGGCTGGTCGAGAATTCTTCCTTCTCTCCCTCCTTCTTCCTAGCTTCACTCACCTCTCTGTTGGGTCCCTGCCAGGGCTCTCATCTAAATTTGTCCGTTTGCGTTCGTGAGGGGCTCTTGTTTTGTGAATTCAGCAGTGAAGTAGCTGGATTTTTTTTTTCCAAGAGAAGGGCACAATTCATGCCTTAATTCCTTTCAGGAGACCAGAGTAAATTAATAACCAGCTCCCTGCTCTGGGCTCATTAAGTTTTTACCTCCTGTTCCATTGGTGTGGGCCAGAGGGTCTGCAGAGCACAAACTTAGGTTGTTTTTTTTTTTTTTTAACTAATGTCATGAATAGTTACAACTGGAGATTTATTCATAAATGTTAATTCTGTTGCAGCAGATACTTTAGGGTAGGCCTTGTTGCATTTGTGACGTTGTCAATAAATTGGAAGAAGATACAAACCCAATGCATTTCTGTCACCCCAGCCTTCAGGTTGGTTTTGACAGTTTCTGCTTGGAACACCCAATTCCAAACTCAGGCTGAGCTGGAATGTTTTCTGTAGCTGCCCTGTGGCATCACCCTGCTGTAAAGCAGATTCTTAACCTGCTGCATGGAGAGCAGCTTAATTAGACTTAGCTGGCATTTTGTGTGAGCAGTAAAGATCTGCTTACCTAATGGCAGGGTTCCCCCCACCAAGTTTATCTCAGTGGTATGAACAACTTGGATTAGAGGCCTGAATTTTGTTTTGTTAGGGCTCCTACAGTTTGTTAAATATATAAATCAAGAGGCTTAATCAGCTGAGGAATTTCTTCTAAAAGGAGAATTTCTCTATTCAGAACTGCAGGCTGTCGCAAAGCAGGGGGGAGTAAAACATAATTTCTCTTTTTGTGCTCCATGTTCAGTGGGTACCCATGAAACTTTGAAAGGCCAATCTTTCTGTGCAAGTAGTTTCTTTCTACCCTTGAAGGGTTTGCCTTAACCTGGAAACCTTATTTAGCATCTGCTGCAGACGTGTAGGAATGATTTCCATAATATGTGATTTACCTCGTGTTTGTGTGCTGAACAGTCGAATGTTTCCCGTGTTATTAGCTACCAGCTTATCCCTGAGTGCACCATACACACGGGCAATTACTGAGGTAAGGCTCAGCCCAGTCAGTGCTTAGGTGGGAAGCTTGGAGGAGCATGGATGAGTCTGGGGTTAGTCTGTTCTGCAGGGAGGACTGTTGCTGTTTTAAATGCAGTTATAGTGCCTGTTTTTCCCAGAATCCACAGAATGTTCCATGCACAGATTGCAGCGAGTGACCAATGCTTTTAATGGACCAAATCATAGTAATTACAGTGGTCTTCCAGACAGTATCAGTATTTTTACCCAGAAGATGTGCAGCTGTAGAGTCACTGACTGAACTCACTCTTCCTTGCAGAGCCTGTATATCCTTTGGGCCCAAGAATCGCTCCATTGGTGCTGCAGCTAAGAGCCAGGTGAGTGTAGGGTTTGGGTAGAACAACTTCCGAGCAGCAGTGTGGGGTTTGTCACTGCACATAACAGATGTCCCTGAGCTGCTGCCCTGCTGCCTCCCTAACCAGTGAACAGCTGAGCTGCTCTCAGTTGTTCACCATCGGCTGTGGCTTTGTCATCTGGCAGAGAAATCTCAGGGTTCATCCTTGCACATAATGAAGTGTACAAAATAAAGCTGTGCCTCTTAAGAAATTCTCGTAACTACTAATTCTTTTTTTCTAGTTGCGAACCTAAATTCGCAAGTGGTGCTTCACCCTGCCCTAGTTTGTTTCAGTCCCTGTGCTTTATGATGGCTTTTAATTATGTGACTCTGTTCTATAGAATTCCATTAAGTGCATGATTTTGGCAGAAAGGAGGCATATTTGAGTGTAAATAGGTAGAGCTTTCTTGACCCTTTGTGGCTGTATTGCAACCTAAATATCTCTCTTGGGTGTTCTTGCCCATAGTCTGAGTTTCTGTTGCTGTAGGCAGGTAAATGTAATTTAAGGAAGAAGTTAAGGTGATTTGTCCTCCTTGTGGTATTTGGGTCTTGCTATATCAGATTTTATGTTGCTGTGTAAGTAACCCCTATAAAAGATGATTTTTTTTCAAGTCTTCTACAGTAACTAGTCAAACAGTTGTTTTTTCTTAGCCTAAAAAGCCTAGAGATGTGTGAAGATTTTTTTACCTAAAATACAAAAATCCCTGGACACAGCCATGTCAGCTGCTGTCAAGAGCAGCACAACTGTACTAGAACCAAACACAGCTGTTTTTTTCTGGATTTGAGTCTGCTTAGTTTAACAAAATCCATTGGTGCAGAGCCCTGTAGAGATGAGTATGTCCTGCACAGACTAAACTTAGAGAACATCCAGGCCAAGTAACTTAGGAAGTAGACACCTGCCTGAGCCCAGATCCCAGGTAATGCTTTGTGGTACAGTGCCTGTCTGCTCTCTCAGTGCCTGTGGTTTTCAGTGCGTGCCTCACTCTGGTGTCAGTGGCAGAATTCCCTTCACTTGTACTATGTGAAGCCAGCTGGGATGGGCTTTCACTTCTCTGTGCTGATCTCTGCTGGTAATGAAAGTCAGTCTGCCTTTTGTCAGTTAAATCAAGGTGACAGCATCATTTATGGGACCTCCTGACCTCCTAAAGCTTCATGAGCAGGTCCTTGTGAGAGGTCTTTTGTGAGAATATCTGTGTGCTGAGTGTCATGTGCATGTGATCAACTTGAGCTGGAGTTTACATCCATGTGCTTGTTATGTTTGGGCTATCACTGATTGTAGAAAGGTAGGGGGTAGGGAACAGGTAAGTGGGAAGGAGATTTTACTAACAGTTCTAAAGCGTTTCCTACATGTGCACTATGAAATTTGAGTGTGGTTGTAATCAATATTTTATAGACTTGGCTCAGTTTTTAGTGTACATTTTATTTTCCATCTCAAATTGCTGTAGGTTCCCTGAGCAACCAGAGGGAAGTTGCCTCCCAGCACCTGCCCAGATGCTGTTAAGATACAAATGACAAAAATACTCTGGTGGGAGAAGCATGAGAACAAAACTCTGTCTTCTGTTTGAAATTCAGATGTTCCCCTGCCACGTTGTATTAAAGATTTCTTTTCCTCTAGGTTATTTCAAATGCAAAGAATACAGTACAAAGTTTTAAAAGATTTCATGGTCGTGCATTCTCAGATCCCTTTGTTCAAGCTGAAAAAGCAAGCCTTGCCTATGAACTTGTCCAGCTGCCAACAGGCTCAACTGGCATCAGGGTAAGTCTGGCATGTTTGAGGAGCCAGAGGAGGAAACTGATAAAGTTTCCTTTTATTTCTCTGTTTTGAATCTGCTCACTGTGGTTTGTGTTCTCTTTTGAATGGAAAGCCTTAATAGGGAAGGGAATAAAAGGCTGATAATAGGGATGGTGCATGGGTTCCATTGCTGTGTAATGAGTGTGCACAATTTTTATTTGAAGGCCATGTATATGGAAGAAGAAAGAAACTTTACAATTGAGCAGGTGACAGGAATGCTTCTGACCAAATTAAAGGAGACTGCTGAGAATGCGCTTAAGAAGCCTGTGGTTGACTGTGTTGTTTCTGTAAGTATGGAATCTAACAAAACACACAGAACTTAAATGAACTGAAATGGCTGCAGCATTAAATTAAATCTGATTAAATTGGCGAGTAAATGTGAATGTCCAGGTATCTTTCTTTCTGTTTAAACTGAATCTTACACCTCTTAGAAACTAGACTTTTATCATTAATGGTCTTAAAATGCTGCTAATTAGCAACATAAATAGTATTTGATTCCTATTTTCTGATTATGTGCTCCAGAAATAAGTGGCTTATGATATGGAATAGAAAAAGGAACTTTGTCTTTATGTGATTTGTTTTTTTTTTTGCTGTTCTTCTATTGCAACTGAAATGAGCACTGCATTTGAAGGAGGCCTGTGCTCCACGAGCTCACTGTCCTATCCACCCTTGTAACTGTTTCGTGAAGGTGGCTCCTGGAAATGTTAATATTGGCTCTCTGACCTCCTTGCAGGTTCCTTGTTTCTACACAGATGCAGAAAGGAGATCTGTGATGGATGCTACCCAGATAGCTGGTCTCAACTGTCTGAGACTAATCAATGAAACAACTGCAGGTAATTCCTTCCTGTCCCTCACTCAGTGTTGCAGTTTTACTACATGAAAAGGCTTTTATTCTGCCAGTGAGCCTTGCTTTCTGGAATTACAGCTGGTTTTATACACTTGGAATAGATGAGTTGATCAGAAAGTTTCTTAAATTTGGGTCTGTTTTCTCATTGCTTTACAAAGACATAACAGTATTTGGTGAATATCTGTTTTAATGCAGCTGAGGGAGGT
This sequence comes from Fringilla coelebs, assembly GCF_963513975.1. Taxonomy (NCBI): domain Eukaryota; kingdom Metazoa; phylum Chordata; class Aves; order Passeriformes; family Fringillidae; genus Fringilla; species Fringilla coelebs. The sequence goes on from NC_140041.1 coordinate 18,005,545, forward strand.
GTGGTACTGTTTTATGTTCTTCCATGTTTCTTTAGCATTGAGAATTCTGTTTATTCAGTGTCTGTAGCTTGAGGAGCACAATGCAATGCTAATGTTGATTCCTGATTACCACTTATTTCTTGATAATTACAAACCTCTATGTCCTAACTTTACTTTTATTTCTGTAGTTGCACTTGCATATGGGATCTATAAGCCAGACCTGCCTACCTTGGAAGAAAAGCCACGGAACGTTGTTTTTGTGGACATGGGGCATTCTGCATATCAAGTTTCTGTTTGTGCATTCAACAAAGGCAAACTGAAAGTAAACAAGCTGTTATACATCCATTTTGATTATCTGTAGAACATTCATCAGCACACCCATGGACTGTGGCAGGCAAGCCTGTCTGGCTTCACACAGCTCAATTCTTGTTCTTAAAATTGCACTTTGTCTGGAGCAAAAAGTAGGGCAGGGAACTAGAGAGCTTTTGAGAAGTGTGTGGAGGAAGCAAACATGCCTTAATCAGTAGACTCTGGCAAAGAATAAAAAACCTGGATTAAATGCTTTATTCAGAAATTATCATATCTGACTGTGCTGCTTTCAGAAAAATACTCCAGTTCAGTCATGAGATCTGGTGTTGAAGCAGGAATTCCTGCAGTGGTGGGACAGACATTGTTTCTGAACCCTCACTGTGGTGCTCATGTACAATGAAGAAACATTCCTGATTGCTTTAAGCTGCCAGTGGAAGCTCAGCAGATGACAGTGTATTTGTGAGTGTACACTGCCAAAGCATTGCTGTTTTGCAGCAAACATTAACATTTCTTACTGGCATTTTATTATTATTGTTAATTATTACAATTTGGACTTCACAGTTAGAATACCTTTCTCATGATTGGCTGGAGAAACAGATGCAGAATTTAAAGCATGAGGTAGTGAAATGCAAAGAAATGGTCTGACAACATTAGTTTTCTCATAGTTTTATTTATGTGAGTAAATGTAACCTTTGTGTTTCTCTTGGATTTGTTTTTTAAACTTGGATGCCATGGCAGTGTGGAAAGGATGCTTTGGGGTCCAGAGTGCAGGGCTGTTAGCCAGTGTAGAGGCCAAAGTCATCTGAAGGGGTATTGAGGGTAATGGTTTCTGTTCCTAAAAAATAAATTCCTGGTGTGTTTACAGAGCAGAATGAGCTGAGGTGGGTGGGCTACAGGTGTTCTTTGCAGATAATTCCTTCATCAAAAAGGAACACCTGTTTTAAGAGTTAATATCATTTATTTTCTTCCTGGTTTATTTTTAGCTTTGGGAAAGCATGTTCCACCCTTAGGAGGCATCAAATATTAAACTGGGATATGACTCAAACTGACAGTGGCTAAGCAGAATTTGGAACAGAGATCTGCTCCCAGCACAAGCTATGGAACAGATTGTGTTGCTAAGTCCTGCCCAATCTCCCTAAATTCCTTTTAAAGCAGTTGTCACCTCATTCCAGGAAGGCCGATTTCTTTGACTTAGAGTTGAACTATATCTGAAACAAAGCACTGCTTTGATGTGAACTACTGATTGCTTTGATTGGGTAATGGCACATTGTACTGAAGGGTTCCCTTTCTTTAAGGTTCTTGCTACAGCGTTTGATACAACCCTTGGAGGCAGGAAGTTTGATGAGGTGTTGGTGGAATACTTTTGTGAGGAGTTTGGGAAGAAATACAAACTGGACATCAAGTCCAAGATCCGAGCACTGCTGAGGCTGTACCAGGAGTGTGAGAGGCTGAAGAAGCTGATGAGTGCCAATGCCTCTGACCTGCCCATGAACATAGAGTGCTTCATGAATGATATAGATGTGTCTGGAACCATGAACAGGTAACCGTGGCTGTTCTGCAAGGGGAAACTTCAGAGTGCCCTTCAGGCAGTTATAAACTTGGTATGAAGTGTCAGCTCTTAGGGCTGAAGGGAGGTGAGAAATCAAAGAACAGCATGTGCAGGAATGCTGCTGGAAATGAAAGTGTTTAGAGCCTGGTCAATGGCCTTGAGTTAGGAGGGAGGGCTGGGAATGTTGAAAGGATGCCAGGTTTTTTCTGGGAGAGCATACTAAAGTATAAAGCTAGGGGTGGGGGAGAGAAGACCCTGCAGTACACAGTGAAAGTGGCATTCCTTCAGTTTGGCCATTCTGTTTGCAATGTTGCTTACGGTGTGCTGGAGCTTTGTTTATGGATTCTTCCAACAGAAGCAAATTTTTAGAGATGTGTGAAGGACTCCTGGCAAGAGTGGAGCCACCCCTTCGCAGCGTGCTGGAGCAAGCCAGTAAGTGAGCGTGTGTGGGGGGCTGCACTGCATGCAGACAGGAGCCAGCTAGAGTGCAGGCTGCCTTTGCGTGTTGGACACAAGAGTTTACCACAAACAACAGTTTCTTGCTTAGGAGTTACAAGGTTAAAAAACTTTCTCACTCAAGCTAAGAGCTGAAATTTTTCCTGCTTAGAAACATAGCCTAAAGTTGGTCTAATAAAATTTCTGGTTTATGATGTCGGTGTATTAATGTGAAAGAGAAATATTTCATCTATTGTCTGACTCCTTTCTAGGGTTGAAGAAGGAGGATATTTATGCAGTAGAGATAGTTGGTGGTACCACAAGAATCCCTGCTGTCAAAGATAAGATCAGTAAATTTTTTGGCAAAGAAGTCAGTACGACCCTGAATGCAGATGAGGCTGTGGCACGAGGCTGTGCACTGCAGGTAAAAAGTGCTGTTTGCTCTTGCGAGAATATTAAGCAGCATCAATAGCTACTTGCTGAATGAAGTGCTTGTTCACCTTAAGTCTGAACATTTGTAATATGGCTTTTGTGCTCTTGCAGTGTGCAATTTTGTCCCCGGCTTTCAAAGTGAGAGAGTTTTCTATCACCGATTTGATACCCTACCCCATCTCTTTGCGATGGAATTCACCAGCAGGGGAAGACCTGAGGTAAAACCAGTACAATCTTCTTGCATGTTACAGCTTAAAATTACTGGTGATGGTTAGAGTAAATAACAAATGTCAGTAAATACCCTTAGAACAGGGTATTTCCTGGGTTAAGTGCCCATTTAACACTTCCAATTTTGATACTTTTGAAGATAATGATGGCAGAAAACAAAACCAGGATTGAGTGGCAGTTTGGCACTTCCAGCGAGGCTGTTACTTAACCTGAAAGATCAGGACAGTCTTGTCACTTCTTAAGGAAGCTTTTTCCCTAAGAGTATCTAGAAATGTTTTTTTACCTTACCAGCTTAACCCAGGCTGTGTTTTCTCTTGCAGTGACTGTGAGGTCTTCCCCAAGAACCACCCTGCTCCCTTTTCCAAGGTCCTCACTTTCTACAGGAAGGAGCCCTTCACTTTGGAGGCCTACTACAGTTCCCCCAAGGAGCTGCCTTACCCAGACCCTGCTATAGGTTAGCACCATTTTGTACCTTTAATTAAGAATCTTTTCTGTGTTTCAAGCCTTTTATGTCTAATTATGTTGTCTGGACATGCAGCCTACTGCAAATGCTCTCGGACAACATTTCAAACGAATTTTCAGTAAAATAGGTGGAGTAGCATGAAGTTTATGGGCAACAAGAGCATCCTAATACTGGAGCAAATGTGGAAGAGCCATACTGAGAGTTGTGCAGGCCTTTGCTTTGACAGAAGTAACACCAAGTTTGACATAAAGAATTCCCAGTAGCTGTGCCCCAGCATTGCTGAGTAAAAAATCTGGGTTGTCCAACTTGAGTAGGTTTTAACATTCCCTGAGCACATTGCAGTGAGCTGTGTCAGCAGCAGCTGGGGTTTGCTTTGCATTCAGAACTGAGGTTAATCAAAAGTATTTGGTTTTTTTCTCTCTTTTTAGCTCACTTCCTGGTTCAGAAGGTCACTCCTCAAACAGATGGATCTAGTTCCAAAGTGAAAGTCAAAGTCAGAATAAATATCCATGGCATCTTCAGTGTTTCAAGTGCATCTCTGGTGGAGGTTCATAAATCTGATGAGAATGAGGAGCCAATGGAGACGGATCAGCACGCAAAGGAGGAAGAGGTAACAGACTCACTGCTCCCAGCTGCTCAGAATCCCCATGAAGCACAGCTGGCCAGAGGCTCAGGCTTGTGTAAGGATTTACTAGACACGCCCACAACTGAAATATGAGGCTGAGTACTCATTGTAGTATGTTACACCAGTGATAGGTCTCTTGAAACCAGGACTTGAGGTGTAGATCAAATTCTTACTGATGGAGCCGTGGATTGCTGGAGCAAAGACTGGGAGCTCATAATTCATTCCTGCTGTTTTCATTCTGTTTGCTTTGCCTAAAGAGCATTAGAGGTGTTAAGGGATCAGCCTAGGAACTGAAGCAATGATCTGCATTTGTTTAATGTATGAAATTGGATCTCTCTGAATTTCAGAAGATGCAAGTAGACGAGGATCAACAAAAGGCTGAAGAGCAACAGCAAACCCAGCCTGAAAATAAGGCAGAGTCCGAAGAAATGGAGGTAAGAAGAGCATTTGAGACTTTATTTTCATGAGATTTGTGAGAATATGAGGAGTGTGAGCACATCTGCTGCCTTTGTCATAGTTCTGGAAGCTGAACTTTTATTTCAGTGCACTGGTGGTCTATTGTGATTAGAGCTTTAGAAAGGACACAAATGGCACTGATAACTGCAGACCTGTCAGGTGACCTGGTACTGATAAAATGGGGGAACTCTCCTGTTCAGGGAAGAAATAATCATCTGGTTTTCAATAACTTGAATACTAGAACAGGCTTCTGCCATGAGCACCATCCCCTATGAATGTAGAGTGCCCAGAAAAGATCAGTTGATTAATTGTGTGCATTAATTGTCTCAGGCCTCAGCAGCTGAGGTGTCAGAATGGCAGGGAGTGCTTGGTTCTCTTGTTGAGGTGCTAACTCAGTTTTTCTGATGTAAATCTTGACTGGTCCCCTTCAATTGAGTGGTGATGCTGTTTTTACTGTGAATGTAATTCTATTTTAATACAGACTTGTCAGGCTGACTCAAAGGACAAAAAAGTGGATCAGCCACCTCAGGCCAAGAAGGCCAAAGTGAAGACGACCACAGTGGACCTTCCCATTGAGAACCAGCTGGTGTGGCAGATAGGGAAGGACATGCTCAACTTGTTCATTGAGAACGAGGTAAACTCTTCCTGCCCAAGCTAAAAATGTCACCTGTTGGTCTCTAGAAATGCTGTTTTTCATTAAACATGGTTAAGGAAGGTCAAGGAAAGGATTAAAAGGAATAAAACAGGCAGTTAGAAGTCTGAGGTGAGCAACAGCGCCCCATGGAGGCAGAATATATTCATTGCTCCTGGTCCAGGGAGCTGTCACTCTCAAGGAGCTGTTCTGCAGAAAACCTGCACTATCACCTACAGGTACAAGGTGGAGGTTCCTCAGCTGGAGGAGGATTGTCCTGTGCTGTGCTGGACATCACACCAAAACTGAAATCAGCTTCCAGTTATGTGCTGTGTTCTGTAAATCACAGTTTGTCAAAATCTTGATCTGGTTTGAGCCTTTGCTAACAAAGTGTCCTGGAAATAAATGTTAAATAATGAGCTTTTTAGCCAATTAATTTGACACTTTGTTCACAGGGTAAGATGATAATGCAGGATAAGCTGGAGAAGGAGAGGAATGATGCCAAGAATGCAGTGGAGGAGTACGTGTATGAAATGAGAGACAAACTCTGCGGTGTTTATGAGAAATTCGTCAGTGAGGATGTGAGTATTGCTGCTTGACTGTCCTGATACATTGTGGTACAACCAGCAGCTGGATTTAGTAACTCTTGACCTGTATCACATACTATATTTTTATAAGTTACATATTCAAACTTTAAATTTGAAGAAATAATTGTAACCTTTCTGGCTCTGATGATAATCTACAAAATGAGGGCACTTGTATCTGAACTGGTTGCCTAAAAATCTCTTGGCATTATTAGTCAGCTTTCCCTGTTGTACTGAAGGGGCTTGGTATGTAATGAATTTAACTCTGCTTCTAGGGATGAATCTTTGAGCACCTGACTGCATCTCCATTGACTGCAATGGAGCTTTGCCAACCAGGTGTCTGCAGAGCCCAAACTGGGACATGCCAGGTGACATTTGTGGCACCTTTGCTAAAGAAAAGTTTCCCTCTGTTCTCAGGCTTGCTCATGTAGTGACAATGCAAACATGCAGGGGACAACAAAGCCTTCGATGTGACAGTATTTGATCTGAAATGTGGCTGTCACACATGGTTCTTCCTTGAGCCTGGAATCCATCACAAAGCTCTACAGAAGAATATTTTATTTCTTACTTTTCACTAAAATAGCATAAAGAGTTCCAGGCAGAGTTCTTTATATTCTAAAAATACAACCCTTCCAGAAAGGTTCCAGGTACCATTTAATGCCATTTGTCACCTAATGAATGATGCCACCTGCTTGTTTTCTGTGCATTGCTGCAGGATCGCAATAGCTTCACTCTGAAGCTAGAAGATACAGAAAATTGGCTTTATGAAGATGGTGAAGACCAGCCCAAACAAATATATATTGATAAATTGGCAGAACTGAAGGTGAGTGGTTTTTACATTCCCATGGGAATTTACCAAAGCTGGAGAACTTTGTTCCAGCGAGGAGCTGTCTGGGGTCTGCTGATTCTGAGGTAACAACAGCTTGCTTTGGAGTGTGTGTGGGGAGTAGGTCTCCAACAGACCTGTAACAACAGGGCTGAGGGAGGCTCAGTCTTTAAGTTTAGGGAAGAGTCAGAGTTCCGAGGAGTTCAGGAAAGTTGATGTTTCCTGTCAAACCTTGAGGATCCCTCAGTGATGCTCTATGAGTTTTGATACCTGTTGTGCTTTGTTTCAGACTCTGGGTCAGCCTATTCAGGCAAGATTCCAAGAATCAGAAGAAAGACCAAAAGCATTTGACGACTTGGGGAAGCAAATCCAACAGTACATGAAAGCTGTTCATGCATTCAAAGCAAAGGTATTTTCGTACTTAATTTCTGAAAAATGCAAGCAAATGGTACAAATATTTTCTGAATTTTGGGTGACCTGCATCAGACAAAAATCTGGTGCAACCTCCCAGTGAGCTTAGGAGTTCTTGATGTTTAATAGATTTTTGGAAGTGGATTTTGGGCCTTGCACATCTCAGTCCCTTTTTAATCAGGTGTTGATTTCCTCATGGAGGCAAAATGCCAGCAGCAGCAGATCTTCAGTCTCTGGTTACTGAGCTGTGGGTCGTCAGTTCTGTTGATTTGTTAACCACAGCAGCTCTTGGCTAAATGGTCTTTTAGTATTCTGAAGCTAAGTTTTGAGGAAATCGGGATGCAGTTTGTGCTCAAACACTGGCACAGCTGCTCCTGTTTGGGTGTTGCAGGATGAACTGTATGAGCATCTCGATGAAGCAGACGTGGCAAAGGTGGAGAAGAGCACCAATGAAGCCATGGAGTGGATGAACAACAACCTCAACCTTCAGAACAAGAGGAGTCTTACTTTGGACCCAGTTATAAAAGCAAAAGAAATACAGTCTAAAGCAAAAGTAAGTTTTTCTCCATAACTCACAGTATTTCCGTGAGTTTCTGTGTTTATTACTCTATCAGAAAACTCTGAGGTGAGAAATCGCAGAAGTACCAGGGAACATCAGCCCTCAACTGGAGCATTCCCAGCGGTTTCAGAAGTTAAACTGTGGGAGATAAAACCATTTCTAAGGATGTGTTATTTCCGTGTTCTCTAGGAATTGGCAAGTATTTGCAATCCCATAGTGAACAAACCCAAACCCAAGGTGGAGCTGCCGAAGGAGGAGCAGAAGCCGACGGAACCCAACGGACCATTGGACGGGCAGGGGGACGCCGGGAGCGGGACCCAGCCCCCCGAGGAGGGCTCTGCCCCCACAGCCACCGACAAGAAGCTTCCAGAAATGGACATTGACTGAATTTCAGCACTTGTTTATATTATTGCAAACTACAATAAAGCTTTAAGTTGTCAACTTTGTACGTTCTGAATACAAACTGAAGCAAGTGAATCCCACAGCACTCTTGGTAACTCTTGGAGAGGTTTGGGCAGGGCAGCAGGTCAGAACACGGAGGTGGCGAAGGACTCGCTCAGCTCAGCAGTGTTTGCCTTTATTGATTGTATTTAGAAGTTTTGGTAGTCTAACTAGACCTCTAGGAACAGCCATAAGCTGCTTCTCCATTTTTAATGTCCAGGCTGAGTCAATTCTCCCTTGAAGGAGGGAGACAGCAACATCTGAAGTCTGATGTGCACTCTGCTCTTCCCTTTCCCTGTGGATTGCAGCACTGGCACTACAGGGAGGGCAGGGGAGAGCCAAGGCAGAGTCTTCCATCACTCTTGGTTTATGTGAATGCCTGCTCTGGACTCACTCTGATTTGCACTGGAACAGTTGATGGTTACAGGAGGTTTGCAGAGCAGGGGGTGGCTCATCAGCACCTTTATTTCTTAGCCCAGACTGCAGATCAGACTCAGAATATGCTCCTGGACAGGGGAGTAGGTTTCTCACAAACTCCCCAGCTAATTAGGCCCTGTAAACTCCTTGTCTTTAGTTAAATTAGCTGCTTGTAGAAAGAGTGAATACTTGTATTTCAGCTGCCTATGCTGATAGTTGATTCTGACTTGTTCCTAACTTTTTCTGGCAGGGGTATGCTTGCTTCCACGAGGCCTTCATTTGGAATGCTTGGTTTTTTTGTTTTGGTTTCTTTTTTCCAGGAAAACCAAGAACTGACAGATATGTTGTTTTGTTTTGTTTTGTTTTTTTCTATGAGCTTTATACAATGAATTGCTTCTAGTACTGATTGTCATTAAACTTGCAAAAATTAATTTGTATGTGTTAAAATCCAAAGCTGAAAAAACACCCATTCAGTTATTGCAAGAAATAAATGCACTGGATTCTACTGGATCACCTGCCGCAGCTGTTGATTGCAATGCAGAGAGGCCGGGCTGGAGGGAAGGGCTGTGTCCCTGGTTCTTGGGGTGTGCGAGGAGCTCTGCCGGGCTGCTCCGGGGCTGTGCGGCTTCCCACGGGGTGTGGGGTGGGTGCGGTGGGTGTGAATTTAAGCTCCCCGTAATGAATCACAACCATGGAATGCTCTGCGTTAGAAGCGACCCACGGGGCCCAGCGAGTCCATCCTGCCCCTGCACAGGCACCCCGGCGCTCCACGGTGGCCCTTCCCCGGGGAGCCCGTCCAGCGCCCGAGCCCCGCTGCTGGGGGCGGCCGCTCGGTGCCCGCTCGGTCGCTGCTGGGACCGGGGAGGGGCGGCAGGCGGGGCCCGGAGCGGCACCGAGCACCCCGGGCTGGGCCGGCCGGGCCCTCCCGGCCGCCGGGGGAGCTGCGGGGCCGGGCCGGCGCCGCCTCCGCCCGCCGGCGCTTCTCGTCCCTTCCCGTCGCTTCCCGTGCTTTCCCTTCCCGTCCCTCCCCGCCGCCGCTCCGCGAGGGGCAGGGCCGGGCCCCCCCCGCTGTCCCCGGCCCGCGCGGCCCGGCCGCGGCTGCCCCGGTGAGGAGCGGGTGAGGAGCGGGTGAGGCGGGGCCGGGCCGGGCCGGGCCGGGGCGCAGCGGTGGCAGCGGCCGGAGCCGCCATAGCCACGGGAGCTGGGCCTGGAGCGCGGGGTCGGGCCCGCAGCTCGGTCCCAGCTGCTGCGGCTGGAAATGAGCCCTGAGCGCTGGGCGAGCCGTCGGGCCCGGGGCACCGGGGGGACTCTCACCCCGAGCCCGTGCTGACGGTGTGCTGGTGTTTGTCCGCAGCAGCCCCAGGCCGGGTGTTCCCCTCAGCAGCGCCCTGCCCGTGCCTTGGGGGAGGAGAAGCGTCGGGCCCTGCAGGGATGCTCAGGGAGCGGCTCCTCGGCTCGGCCTCCGCGCTGCTCTGACTCGAAAGGTAACTCAGCAAACTGGCTTTATTTATATGAAGCCTCAAACTGGCTTTATTTCCCCAAATGCGGAGCTGAGATGCTCCACGAGTGCATCTACAAGATGCCTGTGCGGGATTTGAACCTTTTTCTAATATTTTCAATCACAAATGGGACTGTTTCCCTGTTTGCCTTAGAGCGCTGGACAAGAGCTGCTGTTACTAATTCATTTCTCCTGTGTTTTTTGGGCGGTCTGTTTTCTTCCAAACATCAGTGAAGTATCCCTGTGTCACCTGTTCTATTTCATATTTCATTATTTCCCCCCTTACAGCTGTCTTTACCTAATAACACACAGTTTGCTTTCAGACTTTTCAATATTCTTTTGGGTTTTTTAAAAAAATTTATAAAGCTACCGATATTTTTTTCAACCTGTAAAATGCCTTAATTATATTGCACATTGTTTTAGATTAGTTACCTCGGTTTTTATAAAGTTTACTATGCTATAAAATAGCTGCCTCAAATTGATAATTTGAATTGGATGCATTAATTTGGTTGATGTTGCAGAGTGGTGGCAACTCTACAGAAAAGTTAAATGTCTTCAGAGGACAAGGAGGCTCAGGAGGACGAGCTGCTGGCTCTGGCCAGCATCTACGATGAGGATGAGTTTAAGAGAGCAGAGTCTGCCCAAGGAGGAGAAACAAGAATTTGTCTGGAGTTGCCTCAAGACTTTAAAATTTTTGTGAGGGGTGAGTTGAGATGTTTTGTGTTATCCCAAGGGAGGCTTTACCAAGCTCAGGTGGTTGCTGGGGAGTGACCTGAGGGAGCAGTGACTGGACAAAGCTGTGGCTCACCCTCTGCTGTGCTTGGTGGGGATTGTGTTTGAGCTGTTTAATCCTCAGACACAGAACGTCCGCAGTAAACTCTAAAATCACAGATGAGTAATAGCACTTCTTCAGAATAATTAAGTTCATTTATTGGGTTTTTATTCCCCCGGGGATATGTTTCCAGGCTCCTGGTTTGTGCAGAATCTGACATTTCACAGTGCTGCTGTTTAACTGCTTTAATCGCAGACCTCCAACCCTTGACATTTTACTGCATTGAGAGTTTTGTTATTTAGGGTGGAACAAATAGTTTTAACCCCAGAAATACATCAAATTAACAGACATTGGGTGCTGTCAGAAACAGCAATAGTTGATTTGTTTTCATTTTTCTGTTATTTCTCCCTGTGCCTTGGTGGCCCTGCCTCAGGCAGTTCCACAGAGAGCCTCCAGAGCAGTGGCTTCGAGTACTCCGTGTGCTTCCTGCCTCCCCTTGTGCTGAATTTCGAGCTCCCACCTGATTACCCATCGACCTCCCCGCCTGTGTTCACCCTCAGTGGGAAATGGCTCTCCCAGGCCCAGGTTTGCAGGGGATTTTTTACATTTTGACTGCTGAGTAAGTTAATAATTAACAGTTAAGCAAAGTAAAAAACAATGACGTTGCTCCTTAGTTGGCTCTTCTTTTGTCTCTTGCTGATTTTCATTTGATTACTATTCTGAGGAATGAAAACTTGCATCTGTAAGAACTATTTTATTCAGCATAAAAACTGCTGAGTGTGAAATCAAAGTTTGCTCTAAGGACTGTGTGAGGGGAGGAGCCCAGTGAGGAGTTACAAACTTCCTGAAATCGGGAATTCTTTGTTCTCTCCCAGCTCAGCGCTCTTTGCAAGCACTTGGACAATGTGTGGGAAGAGAACCGAGGCTGCGTGGTGCTGTTTGCCTGGATGCAGTTTCTGAAGGAGGAAACATTGAATTACCTGAATATTTCATCGCCATATGAGCTGAAAATGTGCCCTCAGGGGAAGGGGCAGGGCCGGACACCAGCGGGGCCCCTCGAGGCTGAGAAGGACTGTGGGGGTGCCACAGGCTCTGCCACAGCTGAGGAGGAAATCGTGGATGCCAGGGCTGTGCAGGATGTGGAGTCCTTGTCCAGTCTGATCAGGGAGATCTTGGACTTCGACCAGGCCCAGAGGAGGAAGTGCTTTAACAGTAAGATGTACTCGTGCGGTATCTGCTTCTGTGAGAAGCTGGGCAGTGAGTGCATGCGCTTCGCCGAGTGCAGCCACGTGTACTGCAAGGCCTGCCTGAAGGACTACTTTGAGATCCAGATCAGGGATGGGCAGGTGCACTGCCTCAACTGCCCCGAGCCCAAGTGTACTTCTGTCGCCACTCCAGGCCAGGTAATTCCCGTGCACAGGGGCTGGGAGCTCTGGAACCCGAGCTGAGTTCAGGGCCTGGCCCTGCATGCTGGACATTGGCAGTCACAGAATCATTTGGGTCAGAAAAGACCTCCAAGATCACCAAGTTCAGCCTTTGACCCAGTCCCACCATGTCATGAAGTGCCACATCCTTGGGCACCTACAGGGATGGGCACTCCAAACCTCCCTGGGCGGCCCCTGCCAAGGCCTGAGCACCCTTTCCATGGGGAAATTCCTGCTGATGCTCACCCTGGCCCAGTCTGAGGCTGTTCCCTCTTGTCCTGTCCCTGTTCCCTGGGAGCAGATCCTTGACTCCCTGTCACCTGTTGGAGAATCTGAAATGGATTCATCACAGTTCTTGGTACCTTTTCACTGACTTGCTGTTTGTTGCTGCAGCAGGCTCAGAATTACAGGTGCGAGGAATCAGGGAATCCCAGACTGGTTTGGGTTGGAAGGGACCTTAAAGCTCATGCAGTGCCATGGCAGGGACACCTCCCACTGTCCCAGGGTGGTCCCAGCCCCAGTGTCCAGCCTGGCCCTGGGCACTGCCGGGGATGCAGGGGCAGTCCCAGCTGCTCTGGGCACGCTGTGCCAGGGCCTGGGTGTGTGTGGGTGAGGATTTGTTGCCTGCATGGGCTGTGTTGGCAGGTGAAGGAGCTGGTTGGGGAGGAGCTGTTTGCCCGCTACGACCGCCTGCTGCTGCAGTCCAGCCTGGACCTGATGGCTGACGTGGTTTATTGCCCCCGGCCTGGCTGCCAGACCCCCGTGATGCAGGAGCCTGGCTGCACCATGGGCATCTGCTCCTGCTGCAACTACGCCTTCTGCACCCTCTGCAAGATGACCTACCACGGGGTGTCCCCCTGCAAGGTCACTGCAGGTCAGTCACCTCCCCTGGGCTCCACAGTCACACCCACACACAGCTAAATCCTGGGTGGAAAAGCCCAGAGTTTGGCAAGGCAGCTCCTCACCCTGAGCTTCCTGAAAGGTGTGTTCATTTGGAGGAGGGCTGTTGCTGGCAATTAAATATTTCTTTGGTGAGACTCCTCAGCTCAGGAGCTCCCTAAACTGCTGGTTGTCACATGCTGAGAGGCTGTAGCAGGGGAAGAATTCCTTTATATTTTCACTACTTTGTATTGCCAGAGTTAATACTGGAATCAGGTGGAGGCCTCTCTCTCTGGCCTTAAAATCTTGTGACAGAATTCCATTAAATATGTAGTCAGAAAAAAAAATATTCCATTTTCAGTTTATTTTACATCATTCTAATTCCATCAACAGATCTCCTTTATAATAAAACAGTGTAAAACTGCTGAATGTTGGGGCAGAGTGGTTTTAATATTATCATCTTATGTATTTTAATAGTTTTCTTGCTTTTTAATTCATGACATTATTGTTCTTTGAGAATCTTTGTGCTGCAGTTAGCTGGACTTCTAAATCTAATAACTTACAAAAGCTGTCTGGTTTGGTTTGATTTTGCCCCCCAGAGAAATTAATGGATTTGAGGAATGAATATTTAGAAGCAGATGAGACAACTAAAAGATTTTTGGAACAACGCTATGGCAAGAGAGTGATTCAGAAAGCCCTGGAGGAGATGGAGAGTAAGGAATGGCTGGAGAAGAACTCCAAGTCTTGTCCTTGCTGTGGGACCCACATCGAGGTGAGTGAGGAGGGAAAGGCTGGGAATCGTGGAACAGAAAATAACCCACAAGGAGGCAGTTCTGGGTGTGTTGGAGCCTCTAGGGAGAGGAAGTCTCTAGGAAATACTAAGAGTTTTCCATTTCTGTGTGATATGGAAAAGGAGGTGAGGTGATATTTGTGGATCCCAAGGAGTGGAGTACAAACAGCGACTGGTGGTCGGGTTCCCACACTGAATAGATCCAGGCTGACTCTGGATCTACATGAATCCTTTTGTTTTCCTGGTGTTTCAGGCTACCTCTAGTTCACACTAGAGCTGGAAATCAATCCAGCTTCAGAAAAATACTTATTTCCGGTATTTTTGGTATTATAACCAATTTCCAGTGCTGGGATCCCAGCTCCCAGTGAAAATGTCAGTGTGTGGTGGAGCAGGGGGGATGTGCTCACTGACTGCTGTGCTTCTGGGGGCTGTTGGCAGAGAGGGACTGACGCCTGCCACACTGGGGCTCTGTTACCACCATTTCTTGGTTTTCCCCCCCAGAAACTGGATGGCTGTAACAAGATGACCTGCACAGGGTGCATGCAGTATTTCTGCTGGCTCTGCATGGGCTCCCTGTCCCGGGCCAACCCCTACCGGCACTTCAACGACCCCTCCTCACCCTGCTTCAACAGGTCGGTGCTCAGGGACCCCCTCCATGCTGAACACCCGTTTGCTACTTCTCCTTACAGTCTCTCCCAGATTCTTAGCTGAAATGTGTAGCTACGGTTTAAGGCACAGTTTCTCCTCTCAGATATTGGCACTAGCAGTAAAAATCAGGAGTGATTCAGGATATGGTTTTGCTTTTTTAAGAACTTTGTTTTTAAAATTCTGGAGGAGTCTTCTGAGCCTGTTCCTGATTTTTTTTGGTCAGGTCATGACCTTACCCTTTCTGTGCTGAGTTTCCCCGAGTGTTTCCCTGGCAATGCTCAGGAGCAGCTTGAGGATTTGGGGAAGAGCTGCTTTAAGGAGCTTCAGGTTTGCCTGACGTTCCCTTGGGGAAGAGCCAAGGGACAGAAGTGCTACTGTGGGACAGGTCACAGCAGGGGGACAATGGCAGCCTCTCTTGCCCCTTCCACAGGGCATGGATGGTGGTTTGTGGTACTGAAAAAACCAAGGGAACCTGCTGTACTGTTGTTGCATTTAGGGTGATATTTTTCTAACATATTTGACTTTTTTACGGCCTGATATTGCTGATTTTCTGTCTTGCAGATTGTTTCAAGCCATGCACATTGATGATGGGGAGTTCTGGGAAGGAGATGATAATCAGTAGCTCCCTCCAGCACCAAAAGGTGAACAAACCAGAGACAGGCTTTTTGTGTGTCCTTTGTTTGCTTTTCACTTCCATTGTGTGACAGAAGAGTGGTAACTGCACTGCAGGACACTCACACCTCAGAGCCTGTTGCCAAAACCAAAGGAGACCTTTTCCCCATCCTGGGATCAGGATCATCATGGAATGCCCGAACAAACACGTCCATTATTAAAGTCAGAAACTGGAAAACCATTGGAAAGATATATACCAAGAGGTGCCCCCTTTTTGAAAGCCAGCAGACAAAACTGAAGCCTCAAATGCTGGAAGTATTCTGGGGGTTTCCTTTAGGGAGACTGACCCTTGGATCAGACGCTTGAATATTGTAGGGTTTGGGGTGGTTTGGTGGAGCTGTAGTGCTCTCTCTCGGGCTGCTTGGACTGGGGGAAGCTTTCTGATAAAAACCAGAAAATTTCTTCTGTATTCAGCAACAAAGTTTGTTGCTTTTATGAATTTCCTGATGTGCTTCTCTGAAAAGCAGCTCCTGGCTCTGTCACTGGTACTTTCTAATGACATTAAAGCTGATTATCCCCAACCCTTCTCGCTGGCTGCTGTGCCTGAGCCTTTGCATCCCTGAGAGCTTGGGCAGAGAATGACCAACAGCCATTTCCAGGGGCTTCTGTGTGGTTGGTGGCTCCCTGTGTTGCTGTTGGATTCCCTCACGTTGCCTGTCCTTGTTTTGGCAGGGATGAGTGCCAAGGCAGTGAGCTGAGGATGTGACCAGTGAGAGGGTGAAAAGTATCAGGAAGAGATGAACTTGAATTCTTCAAGATACTGACAATTACCTTGTGTTCTCAGTTGATGAAGTAATTTATTTTTTATGAACTCTTCATATAAGAAATTTGATGGTTGATACTTTTGCTTCTGGACTAGATTCTTTATTTTTCCACTGGTTTTGCACTTCAAATTATTGCAGAACCAAATTGTTTCCCCTAAAATCTCAGCAAGTGGTTTTGAGAGTATGAAGGTGATTACTGGAGGCAAATCCTGACTTTTTTACAAGTTTTTCCACTTGCAGAACAGTCTAAAAGTTCATTTGGAAACTAAAGCTGCATGTGCTGTGTTCAAGAGTAGTAGGGCCTGGATGGGAAGCTCTGGAGCTGAGACTCCTCAGGAAATGTGGGTGATCACAGCTCACTGAGTTCTGACTGAGAGTTAATAAATTTATCCTGGGATGTGTGGCCAAAATGAGTGGTGCTGCAGTTCTCTGTGCAGAGGAGGAGTCTGCACTCTTGGAACTGGCACAGGGATTAAAAAGATGGAAGAAAGAACAAATTCTCACTTCAGGTGAATTTCTAGGTCAGTGTGTAGGAAAAGTCTACGTTGTGTATGATTTGTTTTCCTGCACCTTTCACATGCACAAAATTCACTTGAAGATGGTAAACACAGTCTTCCTTCTGGCATGGATTTGGCAGCACAGGTGTGCCCAGGTGCTCCTGGGAGTGGGACAGCCCAGAGCTCCCAGGGATGGAGATGAGCTCCATCCCTGGAGCTGGCAGGCATGTGTTCTGCTCGTGGGATTTAATGCATCCACAGTGCCCTCCCACCCCGAGGGCCCTGCTTTTCCCTCTGAGGAAAACCTTCCAGCAAACACTGGGCTAGGAAGGGGGGAGCAGCAGGAGCTCTTCCCACCAAACTGCCTCCAGGACAGCTTTGCTACCATGAGCACACTGAGACCGAGCACCAGACACAGTCAAATGTCACCATTTAAAAAATTGAAGACATTTAGTGAAGAAAGTTACATTACAGATCAACAACTTACAAAACTTCTGTATAAAGAAAATAAATGTTGCCCAGTTTTCTTGCCCCTCGTGTAAGAGCACTGGACAGAAATCCCAGGAGTCACATTTCAGAATTGGTGGGGTCTTGGCTGTTGTCCACCTGTGTGGGGTGTCTGTAATTAAACAGAGGCTGAAGCCAGTGGGAACAGAGTGTTTCCTTTGGGGCTGGTTTGGTATTTCCTCAGAGAAATGGAAAATTCTGGAGAAGAGAGAGCACCAGGCATGGCAAATCATACCTGGGCCTGACAACAGTGACATCCTCAGGTGCCTGAGCTGCACCCTGGACCCCTTGTGGGGGATGCTGCTGGAGCCTCTTCTGCTGAAGGGTCTCAAGTCCAACGTGTGGCTCAAAGCAAGGCTCAGCCAGGGCTTTTTCCAGTCAGGTCTTGGCAACCTCCTAAGGAGGGAGCCTGCACTGTGGGGATCCTGTGCCACTGCTTGGCTCTTCCCACAGTGGGGTTTTATCCTCTCCAGCATGAGCATTGTGTCTCCTCCCTTCTCTTCCCTCTGGCTCCATCTTCTTGCTGCCCTCTCCTGGCTGTGGGTGCTGCTCTGAGCTTTCCCTTCTCCAGCTGGATAATCCTCTTTTCCAGGATTCTAACATAAGAGTGGTTTCGTGGAGGAGAAAGGAATAACAGGATATACTTGTCCTAATTGCAAGGAATACACCCCAAAGTTATCACCCAATTGTTTCTGAAACATTGTACTTTCATTTATCCTCACATTTCAGTCCTGCAGCCTTCAGTCTGTGATTACAGCCAGTTCACAAATCAAACAATTCATTCTTGGTTTCCTTTAGAGAACGAGTTGGTGGCAGGAGTTTGTGGAACACAGAACACTGGATCCCATCCTCCTTTGCTTGATTAAGGCAGGTGTTTGGCATCTGTCTCTTTTAATGGAGAGAAGGAACCACACGATCATTCTGCTAATTTAAGAACAAATATGAGATCAGTTTCTGCAGCAATTCCCTTTTCTCCCAGCTGTTTTCAGCAGCTGGTTCAGCACTGCCCCAGGACATTAATCACTGTATGGCTTCTTGGACTGGCTCCTCTCTGCTCCCATCTCCTTCATGCTGTACAAGGGCTCCACGAGCTTGTTGTGAACCAGCATTAAACCTGATGGAGGGAGGCAAAAGGCAATTTAAGCAGACAAAATAAAGGAAAAGTCTCCTTCATTGGATGCTAATGGAATTAGACATTGCTGTTGTCCTTGTGCCTTTGCTCCCACACCAAGCATTGAGCATTTACCTTCACACATACTACTGTAATATATTTAAGGAATATACTCCTTTGGGAGTTACTTATACAGCAACACCTCTGCAAAGCATGGCTTGTGGCTCCTGAAAATGTAACAGAGCAGCTGCCTGGCCGCCTGGTCAAACATTCACCTTTGAAGTACTTCACTGTTTTGACTTTGAGCTCCAGCGTGGCGTCCTCGTCGCACACGAACACGGTGTTGGGGTGCTGCTGGAAGGCCGACACCGTCCACATGTGGTTGACACCGTCCTCAATGGCTTTGTACAGAGCAAAGGCCTTGTGGGCTCCTGTGATCAGGATCATCACCTGCACCCCCAGACACAGAGAGGGGCAGTCAGGGAGAGCCCAACCACACCCTGCCAAGCTGAGAATGGGGGCACCCCTGTCACCCTCCCCACAGCCACTTCTCTGTGCTGCTGCTGCTCTGGCTGCTTCAGCTCTCAATGAAATCACAGCCTGGTGGGTCACTGCAGTGATCCTTTGGGCACCTGTACACTGAGATTTCACAAGTGTAGATCAAGAATAGATTCCAGTAAAAGTGGTGCCACACAGTTTTCATGACCTGCTGGTGTGACATCAAGTCTCCAGTTACTCTCCAGGTGAGATTCCTAACCAAAGACATCCTCCCAAACCTTCCTGGCTTCCTGGGGGGAATAGCTGCTGCAGGGTTACACAAACACAAGTGCCAGCAGAGATGGAGCAAGAGCCTCTCCATGGTGTTGCAGGATGCCAGAGGACAGGAGGATCAGGCATTCTGTGGCAGGCATGTCCTACACCAGAGGACACGTGGCTGCTCCACAACAGGATAACCTTTGGCTGCTCCAGAGGAACTGCGGGAAGCCACTTCTTATTTCCTCACCTCTCTGGCATCCATGACAGTGCCTACTCCAACTGTCAAAGCCATGGTGGGCACTTTGGAGAGGTCACCATCAAAGAACCTGGCATTGGCCAGGATGGTGTCCATGGCCAAGGTCTTCACTCGTGTCCTGGACACCAGACTGGATCCCGGCTCGTTGAAGGCGATGTGACCGTCGGGGCCGATGCCTGGACAGGGACAGTGCCAGCACAGGGTCAGCTGTGGCAGCACAGCCAGCAGCTCTCCCAGGAGAAGCACAGGCAATGCTCCCAGGAACAGAGCTGAGAAAAACCCCTGCAGTTCCTCTGCTCCAGCTCAGATTTGTGTCTGCTAGGAACAACCGGACAATGCCCTGATAATGCTGGGACAATGACAAAGCACAGGAGGTGGCAGAACCTTATAGCAAACTGATGGCAAGAGCTTGTGTGGGAAAAGCTACTCCCAGCAGTTTCCTGTTGCCACTGACAATTGATAAATACCCCATATTCGTACAGTTCTAGCCCTTCCCATTTCTCCTGCTAACGCTTCCGGAACAATTCACTGACTGCACTGAAAGACCTAAAGCTGGGAGTGGTAGGTGGGGAGACAAGGCTGCCAGGACACCACAGTGCCCAGGGCCATGGACTGTGGGGTGGATTTCACTGCAAATGCACTGAAAATGAACAATCCTGGCAATAAATGAGAGCTGGGGAGGACAGGCACAGCTTTGGGACAAGGTTTAGAGGCTGCTGCTCTCGGGTTCTCACCTCCAACAAAGAGCTCGATGCCTCCAGCTGCTTTGATTTTCTCCTCAAATGCATCACACTCTGCCTGGAGATCAGGAGCATTTCCATCCAAGATGTGGACGTTTTCTGGTGAGATGTCAATGTGCTTGAAGAAGTTATTCCACATGAAGGAATGGTAACTTTCTGGGTGATCCCTTGGGAGACCTGGTAACAGAACACACAGGACTGAGGCCAAATGGAACAGTATCACCCATAGCAAAGCACTTCCACAACCCTGCAGTGGCTTGGTGACAGAGCACTGCTCTCTCCGTCCTTTGTCACACCCTCAGCTTTCAGAGTTGTTTCTATTTCCCTAAATACCAGAATTAAAATCAGCTCCTGTAAGATATGTGCCCATATTAACATACAACAGATGTTCAAAAAGCAGGTCTGTGCTGTGCCTCATCTGTCAGTACCTTTCCAGCCCTTTTCTCATTTCATATTAGTAAGAATTATAAAAAACCTGTGCAGAAGCCTGAGAAATTATTATATAATTACTGCATATTTACCCCTCTTGAATGCTGTAAACCCACAATGCACTGCTTATTCCCTAATGCTCCTTGCTGCTGATTGGGGTTATTCACAGAAAAAACCCCTCCTGACCAGGATAAAATTAGCATTAGGGAATATTTAGCTTGTATGTTTTTCACCTTTGGATCTATTTCTTCTGAGTAGACTGTTTCACCATGACTTCAGCAATGGCAGTCCTTTGCTACCTCAGCAGGAGATGCCTGAGGGCACTCAGGGGACACACTGGTCTTTGTAAGGGACCTTGATAACCTCAGAGCAAAGGTGGAAGGTAATGCTGCATGCTGAGCCTGCAGTGATAAGCTGTTCTTGCCTGCTCAGTGCCTGAGTGCAGCTAACACACAGCAGTGTCTGTAACAGCGTGTGCAATACTGGACAACACCAGCATCCAGCTTTGTCCATATGTTTTCAAACCTACAGAAAAATTTAAAATTTCTTCTATAGGTTTTCAAATTGTCCCCCTTTGCTAATTCCCTGGAAGTGTTTAAGGAAAGACTGGACGTGGCACTCAGAGCCATGGTTCAGCTGACACCGTGGTGTGGGGTCACAGGCAGGACCCGATGATCTCAGAGCTCTTTTCCATCCTAACTGATGCTGTAACTCTGTGAATGTTGATGCTGTAACTCTGTGAATGTTGTCCCTCTTACCTGCACAGGTGGATTTTGGGCACCGCCAGGCTCTGCCGGGGTAAGGGCCCAGCAGCTCCCGGGCAGGGACAAAGGCGACAGGACAGGTGGCTGCGGCACTCACCCACGTACTCGTCCATGTTGAAGGTCTTCACGTACTTGAAGGAGAGGTCCCCGTTGCGGTAATACTCCACCAGCTTGCCGTAGCAGCCCAGGGGGGTGCTGCCTGCGGGGAGCGGCCGCCTCAGCCGGGGCAGGGCCCGCGCTCGGCCCCGGCCCGGCCGCCCCCCGGCACCCACCTGTGGGCAGCCCCAGCGTGAAAAAGCGCCCGGGGCCGGGCCCGAACTGCACGATGCGGTTGCGGATGTACTTGGCCGCCCACTCGCTCGCCTGCGAGTAATTGTCCAGGATGATGAGCTTCATGGTGGGGCCGCCCGGGGCCGCCGCTGCCTTCGCCGGGGATCGCCGCCGCCTCCCGGATCGCCTCTGCCCGCGACCGCCGCCGCCGCCTGCGCGGATCACCCCTGCCCGCAGCCTCCGCTTCCTCCCGGCTCGCCCTGCCCGGGATCACTTCCGCGGGTGGGCGGGGAGCGCCGGGCCCGGCCCCGCGGGAGGGCCCCGGGCAGGGCCGGAGCGGAGCGGCCGAGCGGGGCGCGCCGGGAGCGCGGCGCTGCGGCTGCCAAGCGGCTGCCCGGTGAATGGCACCGCCCTGCAGCGCGCCTGCCGTCCAGGCAAAGCTGCGGGAAGCGATGCTTCCTCCAGATACGTTAAAACCGCCGTAAATATCTCGATGTGGTTCCGCCGAGTATCACCATCACAGCAGGGATCCACCCGACTCTAACCTTAATTCAGCTTTTCAGCCCTAGAACGAAGCTCCCAGCCTTGTCCCACCAAAATGAGCTGCTCTCACCCTTGAACTGTTCTGTAGGGACTCCCTTTGGGGCAGGTTGGGGTCGTTCTGGAGGATGGAGAGACCATGATATCTATCTGTCATTGCTCCTGGCACAGTGGTATCCCCAAAACACCTTCCTGCTGTTGCTCCAGCTGCCTTCAAGCTCTCATGAAAATGTGCCCGACCTCTCCTTGCACAGGCTTGGTTCATTTTTGGGATACAAAGCTCTTACTTCAAAGTTAGACCAATATTCAATTTCATCAGAAGGAAGAATGAGCTACAAATTGCTTTGCTGGGATCCAGCCCATGCAGTTACTTTTCATTTTAATAATTTAAATGACCTGGCTAGAACCAGTGCTCCCAGTATTGTCTCATCCTGGAGAGCCCTTGGGTTGCCCGTGGGAATGATGGGTGTGGCGGGCTGTGGGCACACACGGGAAGAGTTTTAGGCCACAGAGACTAAATAAATTCCATGGACAGGTGTTTCCATAGCAGTGTCAGCCCACGGGCAGGTCTCCCGGTGGCCGGTGTTGGGTGAGGAGCTGGCAGCAGCGGCATTCCCGGCTCTCCCGCAGGACAGGGCAGGGCAGCCTGGGCTCTGGCTCTGTGGGACGCAGCTCACTTGGATCTGCCGGCACGAAGGACACCTGGTGAGCGCACACCTGTCCTGCACACACACGTGGGAGCTCGCACATCACCCCTGTCGTGGCACAACTGCGGCTTCTGGTGTGCAAAGCCAAAAGTGCTGCAGGGCTGGGCAGGGAGAGAGCCCCGGCACCGCCACTCCCCAAAGAGCCCTCAGCGGCTCGCTCGGTAACCGGGGAAACGCGGCCGGCGCTCGGAAATTTCGGAAAAGCAAATTCAGGAGGCACAGCCCGCGTAGGAATCGATGGCAGGGACACCAGGGACTTCCCTCGGCGGTGAGCTCTAGGGAACAGCCGGGGTGACCTGTGGGTTGCGGGCTTCGTCTGTCCTCAGAGCGGCCTTGGACAGCGTCACCTCAGCCCCTGCCTCCACCTCCCCTACCCCGGCTCTCCTGGGACGAGTGGAGAGCTGCTGCCCTTGGTGCCGGCCTTGCAGCCTCCCCGGCGGCTCACACAGCGCCGGTGTGGGGATGGGGTCGGTGAAATCCAAGTGTCGGAGGGCTCTGACTGCACAGAGCCTTTCGGCTCCCCTGCCAGTGGCCTGGGCAGCTGCAGCGCACAAAGATGCCGGAGGAGCCGACAGCTCCCCGTAAAAGCAAAACATGTTTTGGTGAAAGCAAAAGCTGCAGCCGAGCCAGGCAGGTGCCCCCGCGCTGCCCACACCCAGCACATCCTGTGGATCCACACGCTCCATCCACCCCGAGCTGCTCCGGGGCTGGGCTATACGTGTGACTCGCATGCTGGGTATTTTTAGGTATGATAATTTCTGCCCGTTATTGTTCCTGCATTTACAGCGAGCTGTTCCCATGCTGAAGAACTTCCTGGTGTCTGAACAGGCTGATTTTCCTTCCTTGCAAAAGCAGCAGATGGAAGGAAACAAACACTTCTCTTCAGGAGAAGCTGAAGTTTAATGGGGGAGCTCTTAGAAACCCAGCATTTTCTTTTGCCCCATCTTGAAGGGACCAGAGTCAGCAGTGTTCAGAGACCAGGGCTTTTGCTATTGGGAACTGCTTGGGAGCACTGGGATTTTTTTCCTGAAATAGCAACAATTAAAAAACTGTCTCCATGAAGAATCCTCTCTCCAAATCCTGTAATTAAAGAGTCTTTTTAATATCCACCATCAGTCACCTCTTCCTGCTCCAGCATGTTCCATTTACCTTCTGACCCCAATTTATAAGAAAAGGAGAAATAACAGATCGGGAGGGAAGCTGCTCTTTCCTGCAAGCCCCACTCACATCTTAGCTCTCCCAACAGCCCCCAAATCCTAGTGAGGATTTTCTGGGGTCACAACAAGCCTGTGGGTAGGGCAATGCATGAGCAGGCAGCTCTGGAGAGCACCAATGCCAGTCCCTTCCCATTTTGCAGGTGATGTTGCCATGACAAAGCTGTCAGGACCTCACTCCTCACCAGGTTCCAAACTGCCAGCCTAAGCAGTAAGGGATTTAATCTGGATAGCAAGGTTAAATTAACCGTTGGTTAATTGTGATTTCTCCAGAAGGATCAAGAAACAACAGAGCAACAAAGGGCATTGGTGAAATCAGTGAGCTGGGGCCCCTGAAGTCAAGCTGAGCTGAGCTGGCTGCGCTGTGTGGAGGCAATTTGGAGCTCAGCTCTGCTTGCCCCATGCACCATGCAGCACAGCTCACCGCATCACTCCATATCTGCCCCTTGTCCTGCTGCTGGGTTTCAGAGGAAGAGAACTCCCATTGGGAAATTCTTCCAATTCAATGCCACTGTTGTTTTCATTCCTCCTCCTCACAATACTTGTGGCTTATGGGGCCATAATTTTCCACACCAGTGAACAAGGCCCTGCTTCCACTCGGCTGTGGGATGTGTGGCTGTGCTCACTGGGGCTCTCCTCGTTCCAGCAGACCCCATGTGACCGAGTGGCTTTTGTTGTTGCAACAAACACCGAAATTGCCGCTGCCTGCGTGTCCAGAACCCTGTAGGGAGCCCACACCTGCAGAACCTGCTGCTTCCAAGGCAGTGGGGCAGCTGCCCTGGGCAGGGGCTGTCAGAGCCACAGAATGGTTTGGGTGGGAAGGGACATTAAGATTGTCCAGTTTAACGCCCTGCCATGAGCATTCCACCATCCCAAGTGGCTCCAAGCCCCATGCTACACAGCCTTAGACACTTCCAGGGATGGGCCAGCCACAGTTCGGCTTTTTTGGGCAAAAAGATCAAAGGTGATTCAAATACAAGATGATCCCAAGCACAAAAAGTCTTTGTGGCCAAGTGATATTTTTGGGAGGAGCATCTGTTAGAGAGCATTTATTAATCCTTAACAAATCTCTCCAGATTAATTACACAACTCTAATTCAGGATGTTATTCCACAGTGGGGAATGACATCTATGGATGTTCAAACCCTGTGAATCCAATTCTTGCACATGGACTGTTTCTGCCTCCAGGGACACAGGAGTACTTTTGAATTTATGACAATAAGGTTTCTGTCGTGTGAACATTTTGATTTTTTTTAATTGGGTAATTTAGCACTAAAAGGTTAGAAGAAGAATCTAGCTTTAATGTCCTGCTAAATTCTTACTAGTTTAGCTTACACGCCCTGCTTTTGAGGTTTATTATTTAGCTTTTAGTGTTCAATATTTATTACAAAGTGCAGATTAAAAGTGTTCCCTTTACTGCTCAGTTGTACACAATAATTAAAGGAACACATGTACAGCTCCAAGATTTCAGAGGACTCACTCCACTACTTGTCATACTTTCAATTGCTTTCAAATACTTTCACAGCACATCCCGTACGGAAGTCACTAAAATCAATGACTTCAAGCTTCAAGTGTCTCTTGGGAGAAAAGACATTTTGTACTGGAGAAAAACACCAAAAAAACCAGAGTCATGAAGTGATTTGCCTCAAACCACTTGGGAAATGAAAGCAGAACCAGTCATGTGCTGTAACCACAGCATCATCTTTCTACTGAGCTTCCCCACCTTAGAAAATAAAAATAAATACAGGGAGAGAAGCTGGAAGAAATTGCCCTTACCACTCCGGAGTCAGTCATGCTCAGACTAGATGGACTAATTAGCCTGTGATTTGCCTCCACTGGCCCCAAAATGGCTTTGACACAAATGGTTTCACCATTTCTCCAGGATACGTTCCAGCATCTTCTCTGAGGACATGCACAGGTTGCATCTTATTTTAATCTCTGTGTTGTCCAAGTCACTCACTGTGCAGCTAATTACCACTGCTGCTACAGCCTTACTTAGGGGTGTAATCCCACCTCAGCAGTGAGTAAATCCATGCATGTCATCAGGACAGCTCCTCACTGCAGGGAAATTCTCAGTGCAAATCGAGAGTCTTGTGGAAAGGTGAAACCAGAGTCTATCAGTGCCTGCAGCTCTTGTTCCAGCTCCTTCAAAGGCATCTGTGTTGCAAGAGCCCTGCCTCGTCCTTGTGTCTCCAGCATTTCTCAGGAGTCACTCTTTGAGGTAATTCATCGCTAAAATCCTTCACGGTTCCTGCCTCTCCTTCAGCATGAGAACTGGGATGTTCATTCATCTCACTAAGACATCGATGAACTCCCTACCCCTCAAAGGCAAAATACAGGGAGAAAAGAATCCAGGCTGATTATGGTAGGGAATAATGAGCACTGAGGCCTGTATTTATGACTGAGCGTGCAGTTCAAAACCATGTCCTCGGGCTTCAATGCTTGCAACTCTCTGAATTTGCAGTTTGGAATCCCAGCGGGGCTGATTCAGCCTTCCTCATCCTAAAGCTGATATATTTAAATCTCATCCACCTTAGGGATTGATGTGGGTAATTTTCTGAAAGCCTGACTAGAGCTGATCCGCGCATGTAGAAAACAAATGTTACACAAGCTGAGAAGTGTTTTGGCCAATGTAACACTGAAGAACTAAGAATAAACCAACTTCTCTCACTGCGTGGTTTCCTACACGTGCTCCTTTTGGAAGGAAGGAGCTCAACACCATCTGCTCCCTGTGGATATGGAAGAGCTGATGGCCAACACCTTGTGTTTGGTGCAGCTGCGCTGTTCCCTGCCCCCGTGGTGGGACAGGGATGGCTGGGGTCATGTGTGACCCGGGCTTGGTCAGTGTGGCTCACGCAGGGCTGGTTCCTCAGCGCTGGCTCTGGTGTGTCCCTGCTGAGGCAGCATGGCTTTACATCAATTTCCTGACCCCGGAGGTTTCACTATCACATCCTATGGCAGCTTCCACTCTGAAAATTATACCTGAGCTCCACAATGTACATTGTATGAAGTGCACGGAGTTTGTGGGGTCACTCCTGCAGCTGCGGCGGTGTCGGGGTCATGCTGCTGGCTCTCGGCATTCCTGCAGGCAGTGGCACACCGGGTCCCCTCACACAGCCAGGCTGGCTCCGGGCTGGCTCGGGTCACCCTCCAGCCCCAGTGGAGCTGCCCTGGTTGGGACCCAGCCCAGCAGAGAACCTGGGGATGCTGCTTGACAGCAGCTGAACATGAGCCCAGGTGTGCCCAGGAGGGCAAGAGGCCAATGGCACCTGGGCTGTCTCAGCAATAGTGTGGCAGCAGGAGCAGGGCAGAGACTGTCCCCTGTGCTGGCACTGCTGAGGTGTCACTGTGAGCGCTGTGTCCAGTTCTGGGCCCCTCATGGTGAGAGAGACATTGAGGGGCTGGAGCGTGCCCAGGGAAGGGAACGGAGCTGGGAAGGGTCTGGAGCCCCAGGAGAGGCTGAGCGAGCTGGGCAGGGGCTCAGCCTGGAGCAAAGGAGGCTCAGGGGGCCCTTGTGGCTCTGCACAGCTCCTGCCAGGAGGGGACAGCCGGGGGGTCGGGCTGTGCTCCAGGGAACAGGGACAGGAGCAGAGGGAACGGCCCCAGGCTGGGCCAGGGCAGGCTCAGGGTGGGCACAGCAGGAATTTCCCCATGGAAAGGGAGCTCAGGCACTGGCACTGCCCAGGGAGGGTTGGATCCCCATCCCTGGAGTGTCCCAGGAAGGGCTGGAGGTGGCCTCGGGGCTCCGGGCTGGGGACAAGGTGGGGATGGGGCACAGCCGGGACTCGCTGGTGTTGCAGGTCTCTCCCAGCCTCGGTGGTTCTGTGATTCCGTGTCCGTTCCAGGAGCGCTGCTCGCGGCCCGGGGCGGCTCCGGCGGCGGGCGGGGCGGGAGGCGGCGCGGCCGAGCGTGACGGGGAGGGCGGGAGCGAGCGGAGCCCGCAGCGAGCAGCGACCGGGCCGCCGCCGCCTCCGCCTGCGCAGCGCCCGCACCGACCCCGCAGCGCCATGGCGGCCGCGGCCGCCGAGCCCAGCACCGGCCGCTACCAGCAGGTGAGGAGCGCCGGGGCCGGGCGGCTCCCGGGGCCGCGGGGCCGGGAGCGGGGCCTGTGCGGGCGGCAGCGCCCGGGGCGGAGGCCGCGGGTCCCCGGGGGGTCAGGCCGGGCTCGGCCGCGGAGCCGCTCCCCGCCGGCTGGGGGCTGGGTGTGCCCGCGGCCGGGGTTTGCCCGGTCCCGGGGCTGGTGTTTGCTCTGTCCTGGGGCCGGGTGTGTCCGGGGCCGGTGTTTGCCCAGTCCCGGGGCGACCTTGGCGCAGGGCGCTGACCCCGCCGGTCATTTCCCCCCACGGCCAGCGACCCCCCTACCGGAACGGTCTCGTTCCGCATCGTCCCGAGGTCACCGTTAGTTTTCTTCCATCTTTTACGTGTGGACTCCATCTAGGCCAGGGGCTGGCCTTAAAGAGCTCCCTGGGGAATTCGGGTCGTTCTTCTCTTCCTGCCTCCCGTTTGTCTGCAGTACCGGCCCCACGGAAAGGGCCGGGTGTCGGCTGGGCCCCCCGGTGTGACCCAGTTCTGGCAGGCGCCTTTCTGACATCAGACATGGAGAATTCTGTACTTAGAGTAATGGAGAAATCCCTCAAAACAGCAGACAGCTCGCTCCTGCTGAACCGAGGCTCTCCCAAGAAATCGCTGTGTTGTGACTTTTCCTGGGTAGCATTCCCAGCGTGGGTAGGCTCCTGCTCTGCAGAGTTCGAGATACACCCTCCCATGGGATGGAGTGCTTGTCTCATCTGACAGCTGCAGGTCTCCGTGGTTTTACATACTGGAAATGGAGAAGTTAAGTAAAACTTAGGCTTTTTTTTTTTTTTTTTTTTTTTTTTTCAGTGCTAAACAGATGTGCTCACTTACAATGACAAATCTCTTTGTGTTGTTCTGGGACCTGCTCGGGACTGATAACCAGGTCTCTGCAGTAATCTCCTTTCCTGGCAGTGTCCTGCTGGTGGTGTTGACCCCAACAAGTGGTCTTCACAAATGCCTTTTCCCAAAGGAATGTGCAGCGTGTCCCATCACCCAGAGCAGTGGGGATGGGTGCCACAGTTGCTGAAATACGCCATTGCCTTCTGTGGTGTTACCTGGCTGATGCACACACTCCTGGTTTCCCCTGAGTGGGGTGTGTAAAGCTGTTGTTTGCCTGCTCAGTGCTGTGTCTGCTCACACCTCGGGCAGAGCCAGGGCAGACTCATCTCGGAGCCCTGCGGAGATTAGGGAGCCAGGCTGTGCCAGAGGATTTGCACTGCTAAAGACAAGCACATAATGGTGGCCTGTGGAGCCACTGGTTTAACTGGAGTGAGAGACAGATTCTCACATGTAAATGTGTTTACTTTTGTGCAGCTGTTTAGAAATTGCTTCTCTTTCCTTGCCCTCTGCCAGAACTCAGGTGTTCCCCTTGTGAAGTGTGTTATCACTGAATTGGCTCCTAATGCTTGTGTTGCTTCAAAACCCTGCAAGCTGTGGAGATGCAGTTGGGATTTAGATAGAGAGGATGAGAGAGTGGGAGAGTCTCTGTAGCATTGAATGTGTCACTTTCCCCCCCATATTTTGAAACTTATTGTGTGTGGGAATGTACAATAATGAATGTGCCAAGGAAGAGAGACTGATAGTGAAGTGATAACTGCAAGGGCTAGAGTGAGTACAGGACCCAGTCAGTGGAGATAGCCTGGAGAAATTCACAACAAGCTCATTGTATGAGTCAGTGGAGGAATTTTTTAGGCTTGATCTTTTTGGGTGATGGGGTAATGCATTAATGGAGTTGGTTATGCAGGTAGGTGGTTCCTGTACTGGTAAATGTGATTGACTGTCCAAGTGTGCCAGGGATGTGCAACCCTTACTTAGGGGTGGGTTCCTGATGTATCCATGTGTATGTGGGAGCAGCACTGAGGTGTGGGCACTGTGCAACATGTACAATATTTGTAGGATTCCTCAAGTACCTGTATTTTCAGGAAAAAAAGGTGAGAGTTAGTGACCATGATCTGAGCACAACAGAACTTGATACCCCAGTTTGAGACCTGTGTGTTTCCTCTCCTCTCGCAGCCCTTCCTCAGCCTTGCAGGTGGGATGTGGGAATGTGGGAATGTGGGCTGTGCTCCATCAGCAGCCTCTTTCTTCCCTGCAGACTCCCAGCCCGTGTCTGTTCACCATCGTGGGCAGTGCAAGGGGCTTGCACTGATTGATTTTCCAAAGCCCCTTCCTAGCCGGTGGCTTTGTTCAGGCAGGAGACAGTCTGATAAAGAGTAGCCTGCAGTGGTGCCTTTGGGCAATGCGAGTCTGAGCTCAGTACTGAGGAGGTGCAGCTCCATGTAAGATCAAACTGAAGCTCTGGAGAAGGGATTTCAGCCTCCCCAACCCTTCCATGGGGAGCAGGGCTGGGACAGGCTCAGACTGCTGGATTTGGATCCTCCTCTGCAGGCCAGGTGCTGGGGCTGTGCTTGTGGAGGTGGGAATGGAGAGGTTTGGGAAGAAGGAGAGAGCTGCAGCCCGCCCTGGTGCTGTTATTCCGGGCACTGCT
Source organism: Fringilla coelebs (assembly GCF_963513975.1). NCBI lineage: Eukaryota > Metazoa > Chordata > Aves > Passeriformes > Fringillidae > Fringilla > Fringilla coelebs. Next base: position 18,035,689 of record NC_140041.1, read on the forward strand.
GTGTCCCCAAAAAGGGACACTGAGAGGCTGTTGTCAGTTCAGTCTGCCTTTGGGAAAGTTATACAGGGATGTTGTTGGGATTAGTGGGCTTAAAGCCTTCCCAGCATAACCCTGGATTGAGAGTTCAGTTGGCAGAACTGTATTTCATCCTTGGAATAGAAATTACCATCCATTCTGGAAAAAATAGCTCAGCTTTAACAGGTATATTTACACTCTGTGTTTTCCAGGCATGCTTTGCACTTGGAGCATTTGAAAATACATGTGAGGTGTATGAGTAATGTAAACCCACCTAGGAAATGGTGGGAGTGTTAAATAATGAAGATGTATTCCTTTTTAAGTGCTGTGTCTTCCTGTTTCACTTGTTGAAGGTTTACATGGATCATGAATCATTCCATGAAGGGAGGTGTCAGTGGGAAAAATAAGGAAGAAAGATTTTTCCATTTGTTTGTTTTTTGTTCTGTGAAAACTGTTGAAGGAATACATTGCTGGAAATAGAATGGGAATAGAGTTTAAATCCATGAAGGACTACAATGCTTCTTTAATATCTGGGGAGGCTGGAGTGGAACAGGGAGGCAGATATCAGTTGCTGCCTTGTGTGTACCTTGAGTTTGTGTTTAATTTTGCAGCTGAAATGGGCACACAGCCTGAAACTAAAAAATGAGAACATCCCAAATCTTTTCATGTCAGCAGTTAGAATCAGAAATGTCAGTGACTTGTTTCCTCAGTGAGGTCCTTGCAGTGGGCAAGATGCACTGGCTAAAGATAAGAATGCTAAGAAAAGTTGCAGGGTAGGTTGTTTGCATATTTATTTATATATTTTATTTTATTTGTAACCAGAAGAGGAGATGCCATTGACATAAACCAAGTAAAATTAGAAAAATTGCAGAGTAAAATTGTTTGTGCAGCCTCTGCTCCGAGGTTGTGCTGAAGCTGCCCCGAGTCCAGCCTTGGCTGCGCTGAGGTGACTAAAATCTGATTATTTTCCTCTGAGACATCCCCTTGTGCAGGCAGCAGTACCTGTCAGGTAACTTTGCAAGGGTTTAGTGATTCTGTGTGCAAAAGTTATTATAGAATTTAAATACATTCTGTCCCTAAAAATCAAAGGATGTGGGAAAAGCAGGGAAACAGCAGCAGTCCTGTGTCATCTCACAGCTTGTGTAGCAGGAGAAAATAGCTTTGCATGCAAACTTCTAAATACAACATTATCTCAGGCATGAGGATGGTGTGGAGCTCTGAGTTGGGCTTTTTTAGTAACTTTTCTCTCATGACTAAAATTCAGTGGGGCTCAGTGATCCCATTGGGAAGCAGCTGTAGGAACAGCCCCTGAGGGCTTTGGGTTGTTCAGTGCTCCCAGGACATGAGCAACCTTTTTCTGTGGGTTTGGCATCATGACTTAGAAGTAACCATACAGAATGCAAGGATCAAAAGTTCTGTGTCTGTGAATTCTGATCCTTTGTCATGGGGACGAGCGAGCAGAATTCAGTATTGAGGGCTATCCAATCATTCTGTTCCTGCCTGTTGTGAAATATCCAAATTTGATCTGTGGTGGCACAATGGGATTTTTTTTCCATGGAAGATACTTAACCTTCTTCATGTGACCATTTAAAAAACATGATATTTTAAAATGTTTATAAGTCTTACTGAAATACCCTAATGTCCAGAAAAATATTAATCTGATTCTAAATATTATGAGAAGGCCTTATGCTTTCTTTAAGTGTGGGAAATTTAATTACAGCTATCCAAGATTAAAACCTAATTTTTCCATATTAAGACCTTGATCTCTCAAGTCTAAGGCCAGTGTGTGGCACAGGTTTGTGCTGGCCCAAGTGCTTGTTTCCAGTCTGTCCAGACTAGTCTAACTCCCTGTTTGAACAGAAATGAGGGAATTAGACCAGCTTGTTTCCCAGGCTTGAGGAGCATTTCTGTGGTGTCAGGCCCTTGGCTGCAGTGAGTCAGAGGACAACACCACAGGTTGTATTTTATGGACAAAAATTAGGTTTTGATTTGTGGTTTTGCCTTTTGGTGGCCCATGGGGTCGTTGCCATTGCTCCCCTCAGCTGGATGCTGCTGCTGGCTCCTGCTTGGCGTGTGCACCCTGGGTGCCAGGGAGCTGCTCCAGGTGGCTTTGGGGAGTGGGGCACGGTTCTCAGTCCTCTGTTAAAAGGGAGGAGTATCTCAGAATCTCAGAGTCACTCAGTTTGGAAAAAGCGAGTCCCAGCTGTGCCCCGTCCCCACCTTGTCCCCAGCCCAGGGCGCTGAGTGCCAGCTCCAGGTGCCACCTGCAGGGATGGGCACTCCAAACGCCCCTGGGCAGCCCCTTTCCATGGGGAAATTCTGGAGTTGGCACCCCAGGGAGTAGGGAGTGTAGGGAGGTCATTCCCAGGGCTGGGCTCTGCTCAGGGCTGGAGCGAGGCTCGGGCAGGAGCATCAGCATCTCCCCGGGGAGGCTTGGCTTGGCACAGGTGCCACATGTGTCACCTGAGAGGTGCTCAGCACACCTGTGCCAGTGCAGGGGCTGGGCCAGGCACTCAGGGCTGTCACTGCTCCGGGGAAATGGGCTGGGAGTGCCTACAGGAGAAAACAGTTATTTGCTCATCAGGGAGAGGGCTGAAGGGAGTGGGTTGGCTTGTCTGGTAGCTTATCATTATTCCTGCTGATTAATAAGCTGATGTTAAGTTACAGAAATTTGCAACATCGACCAAAAGTCAGGATTTTAAATCAGGTTGTGTTTAATTGAGTAAAGCAAAAGTCACTAAAAATAACTCTCCTTTTCAGAGTTTGCAGTGACTTGAATTTACTTCCAAAAGGCTGAAGATGTGTAACGATATGTGATCTATTGCTAAGGCCAAGATTGTAGTAATGCTGGTGTAGTGTAGTGATGCTCATTTAGTGTAAAGAATATTTTCATGCAGCCTCTGAACTTGGCAAAGGGGATTTAAAAAATAAAGATTCAAAACTATGTGAGCAGCCCATATGCTGAGTTTAGGAAATTTGGAAGAATTAACCAATATATTTATTGGAAATGCTTTTTTCTCAAGTTTACATGGAAATATTTCCAAACAGCTTGGAAGATTTCAACTTTTATGTTGCTGCGCTGTGTATTTACACGGGACAGGTCTCAGGGCAAGTGGCAACCAGAGATGATGTCCTGCTCAGTGCCAGGCTTCTGATGATGGGGTTTATTTTAAAATAATTATCCCTGGGTGTTCTGTCAGTTAACTCTCTGTTGGTTTAGCAGTCTGGTGAAAAAATCCCAGCCAAGCTGTTGTTTCAATAACTACAGGCATGGCTGTAAAGACTGTCTTATGTTTTTATGCCACGAATACCAGAACCTTGCCTGAAAAGCTAAAATCCATCAGTGACTCTAGGAAAGAATTATCCCACAGCCTCAGCAGAACAGACTGAAGTCAGACACTGCTTTTAACCAGGCTCTCTGGGTTCTGAAGCCTCGGGGAATTCTCTGGGAGTCCATACCTGGAGCTGTGCAGGGCAGGTGGGAGCCGGGGCCAGGCCAGGGCAGTGAGGCCTGATGAGTCATTCTTCCTGTCACATGAACCCTCCCTGCTCTGCTAATAGGCACTTAGTTGAATTTTAGATGCCTGGAATCATTAAAAAGGCTGGAAGGCATTTGTGTACCTTGTCCATTAGAAGAAAAATATGTTTTCTATAACTGTAACCTCCTACAGCTTCAAGCTCAACTTCAGAAAGTAGCTGCATTTTTGTGTCATTATCCATTACCTGAATTGGGATGTTTGAAGGCAGCAGTAAATTCAGCTGCTTTCTCCCACGTGACATGGGTGGAAGAACATGTATTTCTTTTTACTATTGAAAGAAGAACCGCTGGTAGGAGTTAATATTCCACTCAGTATCTGTGTCGTCTTTTATTTCATTTCTTCCAGTGTTGTCACATGTGGTGCTTTCCTTCCCCCTCCCCGGTGACTGTGCTCTCAGGCTGTACCTGCCTTCTCTCTTACAGGCATGAGGGGTTGAATTTCTGCCACCCCCTCACCTGGAGAACAGGTAACAAAGGGCATGGAGGATGCAGAGCGTCCCAGCTGTGACAGAGCCTTTCCTCCTGTCAGTAGACCAGGTCCTGCACAGGCAGAGGGAGAAAAGAAGTGCTGAATTTTCATATTTTCATGGATAGACTGACAATAAGCATGGTGGAGCATTTTCAGAGAATTCATAAACTACAGAGCTGGGGGAATCATGGAACCACAGCATGGTTTGGGTCGGGATGACCATAAAGATCATCTTTTTACTCTTTTTTTACCCCTGCCATGTCGAGGGATCCAGAGGCAGCTCTCTGGGCAGAGATTGAATCAAGCAGTTTGGCTCTGTTTTCCTGTCCTTTCCATTGCCCCTCGTGCTCTGTGCAGGGTGGTTTGGGATTTCTGGAGTAATGCTGTCTTTCTCTAAAAAATGAAAGCATATTCTAATAGGCAATTGCATTTCAAGTTAGTTTGCATTTGCTTGTAATGCTGAGCTCTGTGAGGTTTATAGAATGAGGCATTTTTGTTTTTTGGAAGGGCTTTGGGAAGAAGAAGGTGGAAGGTGCCTCGCTGTGGTGGGAGTTGCTGCAGCTCCTTCTGTCCCTGCTCAGTGCCCTGGGGCTCAGTAAAGCTGCAGGTGAGGCAGGTCCTGCCACCTCCACCCCCACATCTGGGATGCCTCACATCTGACCAGGGAGCAGCTCTGGGCTGTGTCCTGCTGACAGCTGTGCTGGGAGCTGCTCCCTGGAACAGGGATTAAATTTTCATCCGGATCACTGATTCCTCCTTCTTCAAGGAAATGGTTCAGTGTTGTCATGTGAGGACTGCTTATCCACAAAGCTTGGGGCTGACCCAAGCACCCTTTTCTTGTTCCCCACCTCTTCTGTTTAGAAAATGTTCCTGGGGAGCAGAGTGAGCTTCAGCTGACGTGGAACTGGAGTGCAGGACTGTGGTGCTCTGCTGTTTTGCTGCACCTGGACTGGCAGACAGTGCTCCTGATTTTGTTCTGGTGCTTTCCAGTGTAATTTCCTCCCTTTTCCCCCTCTCAGCTGACCCCTTGGACCTGCCAGTAGAACCACTCATTGTCGTCTGCTAAGCACAGTCGCAGAGGGTGTGGATGTAGTGTGAGCTGGAGCAGAATATAGGTTATAGATTTCCACTGGCACAGAGCAGCTCTGGCTGCCCCTGAATCCCTGGCAGTGTCCAAGAGCAGGTTGGACATTGGGCTTGGAGCAGCCTGGGACAGTGGGGGGTGTTCCTGCCCATGGCAGGGGGTGGAATGAGAGGGGCTTTAAGGGATGGCCCAACCCAAACCATTCTGTGGTCTGTGATGTTAAGCAGCAAAAGGAATAAAACTCCAAAGCACAGAACACTTGGATTTCCAAGATCTGCGTTTAGAAGTGGGAGCTGATTTATTTTCCCCGATACAAATAAGATAAGAACATCCCCCTACGTCCCCACCCCTGTGTTAAATGCTCAAGGAGAATGGCAGCGTGTCTCTCCAAAGAAAAGAAAGCAAAATATCTCAGATGGCTTCAGGAGCAAATGTGTGGGGTTGCAGGAGGGAGAGCTGGAGGAGACATTGTTTAGTGGTGATTTCAAATGAGGGCAGTGCCTCCTGCTCAGCCCAGTGCTTCAGTCTGGAGGTGCTTGTTTGAGGTGAGTTATTCTGCAGAAAACCTCAGTGCTTTTGCTGCTGAGGTGATGAGAAATGGAAGGAAGGGAAACATGAGATGGCAGCTGTAACCTCCTTTCTGGCCTGGTACTGCTGCTTCCCTGATCAAAGCTGCCACGGCACACCTGCCTCGTGCGGGTGATGCTGGATCTGTGATAGCTCCTGGTTATTTATACAGAGCCTGTGGGAAGCACAGTGCACAAAATAAACCGGCTCCTTTTCAGTCATGCAGTGTGAAAGGTTGAAGGGAAATGGCAACATTTGTACTTCTGTGCATCATTATGTAACGTATCCATAGAAGAAACCCTTCCTTAGCAGCGCCACAGGCAGCAATGGAGCCTTTTGTTGGGTATCTCACTGTATTTCTTTGACTAAAACAGATGCAACTGCAGCTTCTAAGCAATGTGAGCTGAGGAAGTGCCAGGGAAATGGAAAGGTACTGGAAAGCTGTGTGCTATGCTTTGCTGGAGTCCAGGTGTGTGAGGAGAGGATTTAAAAACAACATAAAAACTGAGATGGAAGATTGATCATTTCAAGTGGGAATGCTTCAGAGGGAGGCTGAGCAGCTGCTCTGTGTCCCGTGGTGCTTCCAGAAGAGTCTGTTGTGCTCAGTTAAAGCTGCAGGGGTGGTGTCAGAGCACTGAGGAAGCCCCTGACCCCTGGTGTGTGGTTCTGTTCAGCTGCAGAATGAAGAGGAGCCGGGCGAGGCCGTGCCGGCGGTGAACGACGCCCCTCCGCCCTACAGCAGCATTTCTGCAGAGAACACAGGTACTCTCACCTGGGGAAAGGGCTGGCGCTGCTCTGCTGCCACTGACTGCTCTCCTCATCCACAGCTGGCTCTGCAGCACCTTCCTGAGCTGCAAGGATCAGGATTGATCCACACAGCCTGTCGGTACTTGTGGTTTAGGAGATGCAATTTGGCTGCGCTCATCTGATGTCATCCCATCAAGGGGTGTTCAAGTTACAGTTCACAGTGTTCTCAGTAAATTGGAGACAGTTAAAAATCAAAGTGCTGGGAGGATTTGTGGTTCCCCTCTCATTATCTGGCATTTGGATGATGCTGTGTCCCTTCCTTAAAGGATTCGTTACTTAAAAGGGTTTAAAGAATTCACTTTTCCTGCACTTTCCAATAACTAAGCACTTGGTCATAAGGATGGGACTTTGACTCATCCTCCTGTCCTGTCATAATAACTTTAATAACCACTTGGATCTGGAAACGTGACTATTTCTGAGTATCCAGGCCAGCAGAGGCACAGCATGTGGTGTTGTTTTAAGCAGAAGTACAGCCAGACATGTTCAGTGAGCGTTCTCTGGGTTGCTGGCTGTCAGAGAAGGCGCTCCTGTGCTTTTCCCTCTCTGCTCTGGGATGGCAGGAGGCTGGGCTGGGTGGAAGGGTGGGGAATGGGGCTCCCTGGAAGTCACTGGTGGTTCCCAGCACGGTGTTCCTGAGGAAGTGCTGAGTTCCCTCTGTGTCTCTGCTTACTGCAGCTTACTTTGACTACAAGGACGAGTCAGGGTTCCCAAAGCCGCCATCCTACAACGTGGCCACCACTCTGCCCAGCTACGACGAGGCCGAGAGGACCAAGGCTGAGGCCACCATTCCCTTGGTTCCTGGCAGGGTGAGTGTCCCTGCCTGTCCCTGTCCTGCTGGCTGCCATTTCAGCTTCAACTCCTGCCCATCGTGTGTCAAAAATTGTGTTGGGTTTTTTTGTGTTTTTGGAGCTTTCTGGGGTGGTGATATTCCACACTTCTGAGAGTCCTGTGGCTATTTTTTTTTTTTCCTCATTTTCCTCTGAGCACTGTGATGATGTCAGACATCTCAGTAATGCCAGCATGTGCTAGCCAGATTAGCTTGGCAAGCTGACAGAGGGACTGTGCTGTATCCCTGTGCACTGACACTGGGGTTTTTGTTGGGTTTTTTAATTTTTAAAAAAGATTTAGGATTAATTCTTCAGCTGTCTGACATATCTACCCTTGATACTCCTGCTGCTTACTTAGTTGACTTTTCTGGAGGTCAGTGTAGCTGATACAAGGATGATAAAACCATTCTGTCAGAATTCTTTTTTTGTTTTTTTCAACATTATCTCTTGTTCAGCCGTTCTTTCCACCCCTGCTAGCATTAGAAGTCCTCTGCTCATTACACTTCTTCACAGAAGCCAAATTCCTTGCTGAGATGATAATTTTTTGATGAGTTGAGAAATTCTTCACAATGAGAACAAGAACATGCTGGATCTTGACTATGTTAAAAATAAAGATACATTTCCTATTATATAGATAACATTTCATGCCCTGCACCATTTCAGGATGAGAAACAGGAATTTTCTCGTGCCTGCATTTGTGGCCTTTTGATATTTAGAATTCCAGCCCTTTTTTTGAAGAGTCACACCCAGAAGTGGGGTTGCTGTGTGGACTGGACTGACCTGAATCCCCCATGTGCTGCCTCCCTCTGCATTGCAGGATGATGACTTCGTGACACGGGATGACTTTGATGACACTGACCAGCTGAGGATAGGAAATGATGGCATTTTCATGCTGACTTTCTTCAGTAAGTACCTGGTGGAATGAACTTTTTTTCCAAGCAGTGACCCAAAATAGTTTGGGTTACATTAATGTTTATGTAGCACCAGGAAAAACCTGAGTGCAAGGGCTTTATGGTTTTTTTCCTTGGAATATAAAGGTGTCTTGACCTGCTGCTTTTCTCCTGCTTTCTCAGTGGCATTTCTCTTCAACTGGATTGGATTTTTCCTGTCTTTCTGTCTGACTACTTCAGCTGCAGGACGATATGGGGCCATTTCTGGCTTTGGTCTGTCTCTTATTAAGTGGATCCTTATTGTCAGGGTGAGTTCTGTGGTGCAAAACCATGTACATAGACACTGATGCTCTTTTTTCCCAGCAGGTTTTTGTCTCATACTGAAGTTGGTGATAAATTTAGGGGATTTTTTAAAATAATGAAATATTTTTTGAGCTACTTAATCACTAAGAACAGGGCTTTTTCATAATTGTATCCTGTTTACGTGCTGGAATTACAACCGTAGTAAAAGAAAAGAAAGATTGCACACCCAGATATGCTTTGGGGATTCTCCATCCTTGGAAGTGTCCAAGTTTAAGCTGGACAGGGATTCCTGGGAGAGTGGAAGGTTTCCCTGTCTGTGGCAAAAGAGAGGAGCTGTATGTAGGACCCTTTCCAGCCCAACCCCCGGTGGGATTCTGGGGTTCATTCTGTGTGTCTGACAGAGGCACTGGCCTGATCAGAGCGTGGTTTGTGCTGATCCTGGGAAAACATGAACCCAGGCAAAGCCAGCCCTGCCTTCAGCCTCTGCAGCCTGCTGTGCCCTGGCTCTCCTGGAAAGAAGGAAATTCTCTAAAATGCAGGATGGCTGATGAGGAGAGGGAAATAGGGCCGTGGGAGGAGTGAGCTTTGGAGCAGCAGTGGGAGAAGGCCGTGGGTGCCCTCTGGTGCAGCCTCCCTGCGGCGCAGGAGCAGGAGCAGGCTGCCATCCTGCTCCAGGATTTTTAGCTCTTATATTTTTTGGAGGGATTGGGAGAAAATATTTCCATCAGGAAATATTTATTTGGAGCCTGGATGGCATTCCAGGCTGAAAGTTGAATTTCAAGCATGCAGCTCACTGGCTGTAAGTAGAAGTAGAGATCATTCATGTCAGAGCTGTCACTTCCTACCCTGTCTTTTGGGGCTGGGAATTCTAATTTGTAAATACAGCATCTCTTCACTTTTCTGACAGTTTTTGTGGTCATCTTGGTTCAGAAGTGTTAAGTACTGTTTGCTGGATTAAGAGGTGTGACAGAAGGAGGTGACATTATCTGTGCATTTGATTTAAATGTCAGTAACTGACTTATCTTTTGTTAGGTTTTAAGTTTGAATAGAACAGACCCAGAGGAATTATAATGTATTTGTACTGAAACTGCGAACTTCAGTGCTCTCATAGTCTTGGTGCCTTTCATTTAATAGCAGTAATTTTCCCAATTGGGAATCTTGTCAGTGGGCTCCACAGATGTGGGATTTCTTTTCCAGCTGTTCCACCATCCAACCTGACAGTGTAATAAATGTGCTGCACTGCTGCAAGCCTGCTCTGCCCTTTCAGAACCTGTAGCTGTGCTTTATAAGCATCCAGGACACAATTTAAAACAGGAATATTTGCCCAGTAGTGTCCTTGTGCCTCACTGATTGGCAGAATTCATAGCTGGGTGTTCAATCTGTCCCATTCCCCTTGTTGGGGCTGGTGCAGAAAAACTATAAATAACAGTTTGTGGAGGTAACTCATTGCTGCAGCTGGTGAAATGCAGCATTCCATCAGATCTCTTGTGTGCAGCCCTGGTCTGGTTACTGCTAAAGCTGGTGGGGATTGACTTTGGTTCACAGACTTCCATGTGCTCTAAACTGTGCTTTTTTGCTGCTTTTCAGTTCTCCACCTATTTTCCTGGTTACTTCGATGGCCAGTACTGGCTTTGGTGGGTCTTCCTTGTACTAGGTGAGTGTCTGTGGGGGGAAAGATGCTTAAAAACTGTAAAGTCAGTTAGGATTTTGTGGGCATTCCTGGCTGTTAAATATGTGTGTGTGGATGTCCAGATGAAATGTGACCGTCATACTCCTCTGACTGAGCACATTCAGGTTTTAAAGGCACATGTAAACACTGTCCTGCCAGTTCTTGGTGGCAGCATCCTGACATCATCCAGAAGTTAAGAAGAGAATAATACTTGTAACTGATCTTGTGTCTGCTCTTGCATCTTAAATGGAGGAGTGGATTCTTGCCTTCCTCATCTTATTTTCTTTTTCCTGCTTTGGGAGTGACTGGATCTTGTTTGGATTCAAAAGTTTTGTGATTACCCAAGTATTTGTTTTTGAAGTTACCTGAAATGGAAAGATGAGGTGTTACTGCTACCAAAAATAATTACTGTGTGTGATCAGCTGCTGTGCATCCCAGTGATAAGGTCCCTCTGTAGTGGTGACAGAGTGTTCAGCTGCTCCCTCTCCTTGCAGAAGCAACACCTGTGTTAACTGGACAAATGTGTCTCTCCCCTACAGGTTTTCTGCTGTTTCTCAGAGGATTTATTAATTATGCAAAGGTTAGGAAGATGCCAGATACGTTTTCCACTCTTCCCAGAACCAGAGTTCTCTTTATTTACTAAAGGTAAATTTTCTGCTTTCCTGAATTTGTTCTGCTTTGATTTTAACTCTGTTTAGTGACTTTTCTAGGCTACATTTTCCAACGCTTGAATATTTTTAGAACTCAAGGAAGCAGGGAACAGTTGTTTCTTGGTACCCCCTACCCAGCTCCTGAGTCTGCAGAGCCCAGACTGACCTGAGGGGAGGTGGAGGAACACTGGACATTTGTCACAGTTTTTGCTCTGAGGAATTGGATATTCATTTGATTCCCTGACTAGATACTGTGAGAACAAAACCCCTGCCCCTTGGGGCTGCTGAGTATTTGGCAAATGTGTCTTTGAGAATAAATCACATGCCTGAAACACGTGGTGTGTCCCAAACCCAAGGAGAGGTCACAAAGTGTTGCTAGAGGGGCGTGCCAGTGCCTTTGGCTTTTGTCCCAGAATGAGCAATTTGTCTGAATTCTGCTGTTTGAAATTGCTACCAGGTTCCTGAAGAAATGACACCCTTGCACACCTTTGCTCTCCTCAGACCCTCCCACACACCTGAGCTGTCCTGCGTGAGCATCTTGCAAAAACCTGAGTGCCTGGGAGTGTTTTGCTTCCGTGCTGAACCTCAGGCTGGCTGCCTTAATGGGGCTTTAAAGGAGGAGGCTTAAGTAGCTGAAGCCTTGTAGCATAATTTCCTGCTCACAGCAGATAATGGCCTGGCATTAACTGTCCCTCCCTGAGGGGAAGGAAATCCTGGAATAGGTTGCTTCCCAGCTGGGGAATGCAACACGATGCTCCCTTTAGAAATATCATAATAACACTCCATTTCCCCAGAGAGGCAATTGCAGCTGGGACAGTCAAAGGAACCAAACCAACCCCAGCTTTAAATTGGGGGTCATTAAATTGTTGAGATTTGAAAACCGAGCCTTGGGTTTCCAAATGCACTTCCCTTTCATTAGAAACTGCAAATTGCCCACGATTCTACTTCATTTCCAGGCTGTGAGGAGAACCTGCAGCACAGAACAGCCTTTGTGCAGTGCTTTCCTCTGGTGATAGTGTGTAAAAATAGTTCAGCCAATTTTTTTACGTGTTTCAGTTCTGTTTAACAAAGTTCTGGCTTGTGACCTCCTCCAGGATCTGTAGTGTCCTCCCAGATTCCTGCTGAGTCACCAGAGGCTTGATTTCCCCCAGTTTATGGTCACAGAATGTGAGCATTTAAAGTCAGCTTTATCTCTGTATTTTGTCTGACTGAAAAATTTTTTCAAAAATTTTGCTCCTTTACCTAAACTTTATTTTTTTAATTTCCTAAAGGAACTCTGTGGTTTCTTTTTGCATAGACTTTTCCTATGTTTGAAATTATGTTTTTAGAGACCTGGCTTCACTCCTTGCTTGTGGAGGTGTAGAGTGTTTAAATTCTTATTTATGTGTCATTTTAGAGCGTTTTCAAAAAGCACTTTCAGATATGCACATTCAGATAAATGTCCAGAATAATTCATAATAATTTCAACTGTGATATTTTCCCTGAAAATAAATATTTAATCCTGAATTCTGAGTGAAGAAACCACAAAAGACTTGGATTTTTAGTGTGTTACAGTCCTTAGATGAGATTTCCTCTTCAGGGCATGATGCAAAGGGTACAGTAAGGGATTATTTTTATTTCAGAGTAGAGATAATTTTTAGAAAATTAGGAGGGAGAAAATGAATACAAACCAGAAAATAAAACTGGTGAAATGAATCTAGTGAAAAGCTGGAGTTTACTATTGCAGCTGTGTGTGCAGTAATGGACACAATCCTGGTGGTATCCTGTAAAATACATACAGATTCCTTAGCATTTTACTGGAGTCACATCATTGTGTGCTGAGACACTTCATCAGCCCTTAGACATCCTGTGCTGTGTGAACAACATCCTCCTGTTATCCAAAATAACTCTCTGACTGCAGCTTCGGTGTTCAATATCCTTCTCCAACAGATGTTTTCTGGCAAATGTCTTCCTGCATTAGTGAAATCCCCCCCAAGAAGCAGCAGGACACCTGCAGGAAGTGAATCAAGGCTCTGGAGCAGAAGAAAAAATAATCACCTGCTTTAAAATAAATAAATAAAAGTACTGTTGGAAAAAGAAAAAAAAAAAGAAGCATTTCTTTCGATTTGTTTTTAGGTGTAAAATTTTAATAATTAACGCAGAATTCTGTAATTGTTGACTCATTAGTGGCTAATGTTTGAAGCAGCTCTTGCAGTGAGTCTGTGGTGTGCTGATGGAGCCCTTCAGCCAGAGTTTGTGGTGTTTGGGCAGCAGGAGCCGTCCCGGGGCCAGCAGGGGCCAGGCTTGCTTTAGTTCCTCCTCCAGCCTGGGAGCTGCCCGGGCTCTGCCTGTGCTGGGCTGTGTGTGACACCCTGTGCTGGGCTGTGGAGTGTGACACCCTGTCCTGGGCTGTGTGTGACAGTGTCCTGGGCTGTGTGTGACACCCTGTGCTGGACAGAGTGTGACACCGTGTCCTGGTCTGTGTGTGACACCCTGTCCTGTGCAGAGTGTGTGCTCTGTGTCCTGTACAGCCCATGGAACTCCATGTCCTGTACAGTCCCCATGTGTCACATCCTGTACAGCCTGTGTGCATCGTGTCCTGTACAACCCATGGAACTCCGTGTCCTGTCCATCCCTGTACTGCATGTACATCATGTCCTGTCCATCCCCATATTCCATCCCCTGTCCATCCCTGTACCCCGTGTCCTGTCTGTCCATCCCAGTCCGTCCCTGTCCCCCATGTCCTGTCTGTCCATCCCTGTGCCCCGTGTCCTGTCTGGCAGCACAGGGGTGACTCTGGAGCTGAGGCTGCTCCTGCAGTCCCCCAGCACCCTGTGGAGGAAAAGGGGTCACTGACTCCGAGGTGTCATTGGGAATTTAGAGGTGGCACAAGTATTAACTTTTAACAGTCTTTATTCTTGGTGTTGTAGTATCCTTTCCTTTCGCACCACCAACTTTTTGGGCTCTCCAGGGGTTTTCACGGAACAAGTCTGTAGTGTAAAACTAAAAGATCATGTTGCAACTTTGTATAAAAACCATCTTGCAAAACAAAGGCCTTTTTTTTCTTTGGCTTGGGACTTTTGAGACAATTCCTAACATACCTGTAATTCTTGCTTTTATAATTTGTGTTAGAGACTCTGATGCGTTGGAAATGTAGATTTAATGTGCACTCCTGTGCTTTCTGCCAAGTGGTCATTCACTTTGGAGTTTTACTATGTTCAACCTGTAAATACAGCAGAACGTCAATAAATGTCACTTCTGTAGCAATTGTTGCTGTAGGACAATGTTTAATTGAGTTCTGATGTGTTATTGCACCTGGTTGTCCATGACAAACACAGATTATCTGGGGGCATTCCATTTTTTCCATGGAAAGTGTAACACAAATCTCCGAGGTGACCATCTCTTTCGTAACCAGGCCTGTCAGGAAATGGTGATTCCATTTTGGGGGATTTGTTGGATTTTTTGGTAGTCATATGACTTACTGACCCATGAAACTGGTTTTGGTTCACAGCTGAATTTCTCAAATGTACAGTCCCCACAAACAAGCAGTTGGGGCTGACAGAGATGGATAGAGGTTCCGCAGGGTCCTCTTTATACAGGAATAAGTGAACACAGAATTAGGAATTTTATCCTACAAGGCAAAATCTGCAGCATTAGGGAACTCTGAATCACATTTGCCCAAACTTGGTCGATCAGCCTCGTGTTTGCTCTCCTGGCATCTGGGCCTTATTTGGGCTTGACTATCCAGAGAACTGGAATATTTGGCATTCCTGTTGCTCCTCCTGCCGTGGCCTGAAGCTGCAGACACCTCCAGCTCCGTGTTCCTGCCCAGCCAGGGGCTCTGGGAGGGCCGGGCGGGTGCCGCGGTCTGGAGGAGCCACGCTGCGCTGGGTGTGGGTTCTCAGGCTCAAATACTCGTGTTGGGTCTGGGACAGCTCAGCCCCTTCACACCACCGAAGTGGCAGGGCTGTGGTCACCTGCAGTGGCCAGGTAAATACCTCTGGCCTTCCCTGACAGCTGGGTGGAGGCTTTGGCTGCTGTGGAGGGCAGACACAGCTCTGGAGCTGCGGTGCCGTGGTGGGGAGAGAGCTCAGACTCCCCAGGACTACTGACGTGGCCAGGGAGGGATGGGATAGAGGGAATGGTTTCCTCCTGCCAGAGGGCAGGGCTGGATGGGATATTGGGAAGGAATTCCTGGCTGAGGGTGGGCAGGCACTGGCACAGGGTGCCCAGAGGAGCTGTGGCTTCACTGGCAGTGTCCAAGGCCAGGCTGGGACAGTAGGAGGTGTCCCTGCCCATGGCAGGGGTGGCACTGGATGGGCTTTGAGGTCCCTTCCTACCCGAACCAGTAAGAAGTGCATCTTGAGAGCTGACTTCCAGTTTCCATGGAAGACAGGAAAGCAACCCAAGGGGAGAAGGCTCAGCTGAAGGGAGAACAGCCCGTGCTGGAAGAAATCAGATCTGCCTGTGGGTGAGGTAGGAGCACCACGGAGGAGAGGAGTGGGGTCTGCCCATTGTCTGTGCTCTTCTGCCTGCTCTGGTGGGAACCCCAGTGAAAATCCTGGTGCTGATTGTCTGTGGCATGATGTGAAACAGAGGATTACACTGAGGAATAAAACCACTCAGCTGGAGAGCTCCCAGTTTCTTCAACTGGATGTTTCACCTCTCCTCTTGCTTTGGGTAATACATGTACAAGAAATTGATAAATATTGCTGGATTTAGGAATGATTTCTCTGAACCTTTTGGCTTTACTGCAGAAGTCCTTTCTCACCAGAGAAGCGCTCCAGTGAATTAATCCCTGTGTGCCTTGGCCACACAAAGGCAAGGACTGGCTCATTTTGGGTGCCTTCGTTAGTGGCAGTGATTCAGAGCTGCATTGCCCTGACCTCTCCTGGGCTGAGGCTCTCCTCTCAGATCTGTGTGATGGCCCAGGGGATGGCCTGAGATCCTGGAGCAGGGGCTGGGAGGGAACAGCTGAAAGGGCCAGAAAATGTAACAAGGGCAGAACTCATCCCAGGGCTGCTGTGGCTCCGTGTGCCCAACCCGTGCCTGCAGGGCCGGAGGAAATTCCTTTTTATGTGAAATTAAGTTTTCATAGCACCTACTCTTGTTTTCACTGCCTTGTGTTCAAAAGATGGCCCAGCTTCCATGGGAGAGGAGAAGAAATCAAAGTGTTTGAAAATACACACAATACTCCAAACCTGGTAGCAGCTGGATTAAAGAACTATTTAAAACCTCGACGGAGAACATTTACAAGGGCTGTTTTAGTGCTGATACCTGTTACTCATCACATAAAACACTTCACAGTGTGGTACTGGTGGGGTTGTTGTGTTCCCCCCAGGTCCTGGGAATGCCCAAATCCATTCACTGCTCCAGCTGGTTGCTCAGCTGGGCTGCCACCCCATGCCACTTCTGCTCAGGGCTCGGTGCTGCTTAGAAGGAGAATTTCCTCTTGGCTTTTTTTTTCTCTGAGATTTTTGGGTAAAATGGAAAAAAGCCAGGCAGGGAAGGAAATTATCAGAGCACAGGGATTAAATCACTGTTTAAAGTAAAAAATCAACCCCAAGATAAATCCTAGAAAGTAATTATAAATCATAGGACTTACATGGATACAAACTCTAAGCTTAAACTATGTTAATAAAGCCTCATATCAATGAATATAGCAATAAGCAAAAGGCAGGGATCCATGCTCTGGAGCATCAGGAAGGTCTGTGCTGGGTGCCAGGGGATGAAACATGGTCCCTGTGCCAGGGCCAAGTGGAGCGAAGAACAAGAGCTCTCTGGACTTGCTTTTGGAAAAACTCAACTTAATAGAGGCCCTGCCAAGTAAAAAATCGGTGTTTCCAAAATATCCTTCACCCCTCAGTGAGCTCTAATGAGCCCCTGAGCTGTAACCTTGGGTGTTTTTCACTGGAGCTCCTGGGATCCCCCCTGGAGCATCCTTGGGGCACTGGGGCGGCGTGAGGGGCAGTGGGTGAGGGCAGGGTGTCCCCTGCCCGTGGGAGTCACCTGGAGTGGTGTCACCTGGAGTGGTGTCACCTCTGGGGCCGGAGGCAGCGTGGGGGCCTTGGTGGGCCAGAATGCCCCGTGCCACAGTCACACAGCACAAGGACAAAGTAGGTGGCAGCTCAGAGGAACCATGGGAAGAAAAGCCCATCTTCGACCAGATTCTGTGTTTGGTTTTGTTGTTGCTTTAACCAAAGTGGCCGGAGCGCCGTAATTAAAGGCTCAGTGGCTCTAATTGGAGTAGGTTTAAACTCGAGGTCAAAATCCCTTCTGGCACTTCCTCTGCCTAATAACCATCAACAGAAATCAAACAAATCCAAGCGGCTCCAGCCCTAATCTGTGACCAGCAAAGGTCGTGCTGCTGATAAGGGAACTCGGACATGGAAGCGCAGCCCTGTGGCCCCGCAGTGCTGGGGGACAGCGGGGACAGTGCCACGGCCACGGGTGGGTGCCGGGAGCCGGCTGATGCTGGGCAAGCCCCTGGCCACGGATGTTGGGCTGTCCCTGGCGCTGTGGGACACAGCAAGGACGGGACATCGTGGTGCCAGCGCAGCCCACGGGACAGGAGCTCAGCACCACGATTTCACCGAAACGCCCATTTTCTGCGGGCAGACGAAGGCACCGAGGCCGTGCCGGGGATGCAGGAGGGGATTTTACAAGGCGCTGCTGATTCCCGGGGCGTTGTGCCCCGCCGGCCACCCACGGCTGCCGCTTCCTGCCACCGCCCAAGGTCACTGCCCTCGCCACTTTAACTGCTTTGCTAATTATGCCCTAAGCTGGACCTTTAAAGTGATCTGGGAGGAGAAAAGAAAAAAAAAAGAATAAAGGAAAGCAAAGGGGTTGCAGATGTGCAGGGGCCAGGCTCGGCAGGGCCGGGAAGGTGGGGCCGTCCCTCTGTCCATCCCCGCCGCGACACCCCGGGAGCCCTGCCTGCAGATCGCGGCCCTCGAGTGGCTTTGGGGTTTTTGTTCCTGCTCCCCTCTCTGCCGGGCCCCGCACACCCGGTTAAAGGGGTCTGAGTGCGTTTCATCTGGAGGGTTTATCCCGTGCCAAGGGAGGGTTGATTCCCGTGCCAAGGAGCCCCTGAGCTGCGGCCGGGTGGGAGCCGGGGCTGGCCCGAGGCTGCTGAACTGGGATGGGATGGGGTGGGATTGGCTGGGATGGGATTGTGTAGGGTGGGATGGGGACACAGCTCCCGTGCAGCACCATCCTGTCCCAGCCAGCCCATCCTGCTGCGGGTGTCACTGCACGAAGGAGCCGAGGCCACCCTCCTGCTGCCTCCTCCAGGGAGGCTCCGGTGCCGAGGGGACCCGGGGTGGCACTGGGGCTCTTGGGCAGTGCTGCCACGGCTGATGGCACTCCTGCCACCGGCTCTGCCACTTCCAACAGGAGCACGGAGCTGCCAAAACCCCATGGACTCCCAGAATGATTTGGACTGGGAGGGACCTTAAAGCTCCTTTCATTCCACGCCCTGCCACAGGACACCTTCCACTGTCCCGGGTGCTCCAAGCCCGTCCAGCCCGGCCGTGGGCACTGCCAGGGATGGGATGGGATGGGAGAAGGGAGCAGCTGCAGCCACCCCAGCAGAGCCCTCGGTGCTCCCAGGACAGCTGCGATGCGTTTG
Source organism: Fringilla coelebs (assembly GCF_963513975.1). Lineage (NCBI taxonomy): Eukaryota > Metazoa > Chordata > Aves > Passeriformes > Fringillidae > Fringilla > Fringilla coelebs. Next base: position 18,054,117 of record NC_140041.1, read on the forward strand.
CAATCACTGCTCACTCAGCTGCGAGTGGGTGGCAGTGCCCAAAAGTCCCAGCTCTGGGCAGGTGTTTCTTGTTCTGGGGCTCCTGTGCCTGCAGCAGGTCATGGGAACTTTCTCTGGGAAAAAACCTCTCTTCCCCTGCACCCCAACCCTGCTCTGGGACCCCAGATGAGCTGAAACCTGTGCCAGCCCCATCCTTTGCCATGGAATGTGCTCCTGGGCTCTGTGAGGACCTGCCTGAGCTGCTGCTTCATTTCCCAGCTCACCGAGGTAAGTGAGAGCAGCACAGAGTCCTCCTGCTGGCATGGAGCACTGGGATTTGTCCCTTTGGGTGGTGAAGCTCTTGATGGAGCTGGACAGGTCCCTTCTCAGACTGACCCTTGGCTTCAGGATTAGCCCTGGGGCTGGCCACAGAGGGGCCACCGAGCCTGGAAGGGTAAATTCTCTTCCATCTCTCTGAGGAGAGAGATGAGGGGCTGGATCTTGCACTGATCCAGTAAAGTTGGGATTGGGAAGCAAAGGTCCTGGTGCTGTTTCCTGGTGCCAGGGTGGCTTGGTGGGTGGGCAGGGAGAGCTGGGCAGGCGTTACCCAGCCCTGAAGGGGCTGCCCAGTCCCAACAGCCTCGAAGGGGCAGCTGCTCAGCCTGGGCACGTGTCTCAGTTTTAAATGCCTCCTAGGGAGGGGTTTCTTGTGGCATGGGATGCAGAACTCTCTGCTGAGACCTCTGGATGGGTCCCTTGTGCTTGATTCCTGCATTGTGTGGGCATTTGTGTCAGTGTCTTTGGTTGATTTTAGTTTGTTTGGAGCAAAATACCTCCTAAATTCATGGAGGAATTATACAGCCCTCCCAATCTGTGTCTCCAAGGACATAAAGTGGCCCCAAAACACTCGGGATAAACCTGGGATGTGGGGACAGGTGTGAGGGGTGCCAGAGCCTCTTGTCCTTGGCACTGCTGGTTTGTGATGGGCTTTGACCCGACCCGGATCCATCACCCCAAACCTCCCAGCTGGAAACACAGAGGAAGAAGCACTTTACAGGCCTGAACTTCCTGAAGCTGCTGGGAATGACTCATCCATATGTTGGCAGAGCCTGAGCCAGCTGCCAGCAGGAGAAAGCAGGCAGGGCTGTGCTGGGAGGAGGAGGAGGAGGCAGGGAAAGGCTCTTCCTGCTGCTTTTCCCCTGGGCCAGCTCCTCTTTGGTCCAGTGTGTGCCCTCTGCACTGGGACGGGGCTCAAACCCCAGCAGGAGATTTGCAAAGAAAGAACCAAGGGGTTCTTTCAGCCCAGCTCACCTAAAGCAGGCTGAGGAGGCTCCGAGGTGCCAAGGGATGCAATTAAGGGAGCTGCTGGTTTTTGGAGATGCAATGCTTCTGTAAAGCAACTGCTCTGGTTATGTCCCTGCTAATTGAACTAAATTGCTTTCTGCCATCAAATTGGGAAGTTCCCCTTCCGATCCTAATGTGAGTTTAGAACGTGATTTCCAGTCTTTAGTCTGCTTTTAGTGCTCTCCCTTTAATTAGTTCCCTGGATCCAGCTGATTCCTGCCAGCCTGCAGAGGTGGCATTTGGAGGACTCTGCTTCCCTTCGGAGCCAGAGGGAGCAGGAGGGATTTCTTTGCTGCGTGTTGCTTTTCCTCACCCCCAGCCTGTGTTCCTGCTGCATGGCTGAGGCAGAGCTTGGATAATTTTGAGCCTGGCTTCATCCAGGCAGTGGCCAGCGCTCCCAGTGTGGGCTGCTGCATCCCCACGGCCACAGGCTCAGCAGGAGGAGAAATAGGTTTAATCTGGTCCTGCAGTAAATTACTATTCTAGATTAGAAATGAAGACCATGAAGTGGGCATGAGTCACTCTATTTGCTGTGGTCACAGTTTTTCCTCTCATTAATCTTCTGTCCTGTTCTCACTCTGTGTTCTGCATGGGAGGGAAGACGGAGAATGGGAACGTCAGGGCTGTCCATGGCTCCTTGGACCCTGCACAACTGCTGGGATTTCTTATTTTAATTCTTTCCATTCTGTGGAGTACCTCAGTGTTGTCCCAGGAGTTTTGCAATAGCTGTGTTGAAAACCAAGGCTGTATCTGCAAGCAAGCATAGACCACTTTAATTTAACCAGTGCAAAGCTGTGTTTTGTATTATGTACAATCCCAGACTGGTTTGGGTTGGAAGGGACCTTAAACTTCATCCCATCCCATCCCAGCCATGGCAGGGACACCTCCCACTGTCCCAGGCTGCTCCCAGCCCTGTCCAGCCTGGCCTTGGGCACTGCCAGGGATCCAGGGGCACCCTGTGCCAGGGCTGCCCACCCTGCCAGGGAACAGTTCCTTCCTAACGCCTAACTGAAATCTGCCTTCTTTCCTCTCAGCTTGAGACCATTCCCCTTTTTCCTGTCATTATTAAAACTGATTTCTTTTGATTAAGTTTAAATTGATTTCTAAATGGCATAAAACTTAAGGGGGAAAAAAGCACAACTGAAATTACAAACAGCTGAAATAATGCTTTGGGAGGCAGGTGAGCTCTTGGTGCACGTTAGGAGCAGGTGGTGTGAATTGAGGAGTTTGGCTTGGTCCTGTTTCAAAGTCTAAAGCCAAATCCATCCTAGGACAAGCCTACTGCAGGCATTGATGCTGATCAGGCTCATCCCAGGTTTTCACTTTCACTTGTGGGATGGCAGATTTGGGTCGCTTGTGGTGGCTTGAATTCCTGTCTCTGTGGCCAAGAGTCAGCAGAGAGGAGCCAGTTGTACTCTGGACTGCAGCTCAGTGCTGTGATGACATGATCAAAACATTAAGGATCCTGCTTCTTGGGGAAATGCAGGAATCCAAAACATCTGGGCAGTTTGTTTGTGTGTGCGTTGCCTTCCTTCGTGCCTTTGTTCATCCTTTCCAATTACTGCTGCTAAGTATAAACTTAAAACAGAGATGAGGCTGAGCTTGTGGGGAACATATGGACAAATGGAAAATAAACAGCATGAGGAATTCCTGGCTAATGAGCTCTTGGATGATAAGATACTCCAAAAAAAAAAAAAAAAAGGCAAAAGAGGTCTGAGCTTTGCTTCTGTTGTAGCATGAGAAGAAAATTTCCCTAATGATGCCCAGCATCACTTTGATGCTCCACTGCAGCATCTCCTTTGGGGGCTGCTGGGGCAGGAGGCTCTGTGCCCACTCTGGATCCACCCTTGGGCTCTGGTCCAGCTGTGCTGGGCTCACAGAAGGCTTTGGCCATGGCCATGGTCTGCAGCCCCAGCTCTGTGAGGGGATGGAGTCCCTGCCTCTCCCTGCATCTGCCCCCCCAGCTGGCTCCACGCTGCCTCTCCATGCCCAGCTCCTGGGTTCCCCACCTCAGCCTCCCTCCTTTCATGTGTCATTAATTGCTCCAGCTGAACAACAGGAACGGGCTCCTTCCTCCTCGAGTTCAAGGTTTGTGTCTCGTTCTTCCTGGCAGAAGAAGAGATCCTTCCCTTGCTCTCCAGGCCGGAGTTGCCCCACCAGCTTTGCAGTTTGGTCACAGTTGGGTGGCTGTGGGATGATTTTTGGTGCCAGGATTTGGGATTAGCAATTGCACTCTCTGTAAGTCAGGACAAAGCCATGGAATCACTTTGCTTGGAAACCTCTGAGATCATCAAGTCCAGCCATTCCCTCAGCACTGCCAAGGCCACCATTGGCCATGTCCCCTAGTGCCACATGCACGTGGATTTTGAGCACTTCAGGTGTTCATCCCTGCTTAGCTTTGGCACCTGGATCTGACCCTTGGTGCTGCTGAAGCTCCCTTGATGTTCTCGAGGCAGCAGGGATCAGGGCAGGGTGGCACAGCACATGGGAAGAGCAAATCCACTGCAAATGTGAGTGAATAAAATAAAAAAGAAATGCAAATTCCTAGAAATGTAGAAAAGTAGGTTGAATGCCTAGGAAATAGGAACAGAAGTGTTTCTGAGGAGTTTCTGCCCAGGCAGGGCCCTGTCAGACTGTGCTGGCTCTGCTGGGTGCTGGCTGGGCTTGGGCTGGGGGTGTTTATATTTTGAGCTGCTTATGTGATCCCCAATAGCCACATTCAAGAAAAGCAGCAGTGGAGCGTTTTCTTCCAGAGGCCAGGAATGCAGATGGAAATGCCTCTATCACATCCATCTCTCTGGCCAAAATGCTATTTAAGCATCAAACCACATGGACCCAAATGAGGTGGCAGGTTTCAGTTCAACTTGAAAACAATTAGTTAAAAATTAAAGAAGCAAACACATTGTTTGGTACTGGTTTGTGCCCTTTTTTTTTTTTTTTTTCCAGGGGAAATTGGGATTCTTTAATTGGCTCAGCTGGAGCAAAAACCCCAGATCAAACAGCGAGTGAGCTGGAACAACAAAGGAATGTCCTGGTATTTCTTTTTCCAAGTTTAGAAATGGAAGTCAGGGCAGCCTTGGGATTTGTGGAAATTCCTCTGTGCATTGTTGGGAGGTAGAGGAAGTGGTTTCAAGTTGAGCTCCTGGGCTGTGCCTGGCGGAGCGGGGCCAGTTTCCACTCGCCCGCCTCCCGTTGTCCCGGCTCGGCCGGCGGCTGCTTCTTGCAGCCAGAGGATCCTCAAACATTCACCCCTGGCCGCTGCAGGCACCTGGGGGCTCCCTCTGCCTCTGCCCCGGGCTCTGCCGTGGCAGCCAGCCCAGCAAAATACATGGAAACATTTTTCCATTCCTGCTGGTATTTCTTTCTTGCAGCTGCTTGGCACAATTGGAGTGAGAAAAGATTGTTTTCAGTCCACTATCAGCTTCTGGAAGAGTTGTTCCGTTTCTGTACAAAGCTCTTCGTGTATAGATCATAATTTTAAGTTTTGATGCCTATTTCCCACAGCCCTGGGGTCATTTGATGACAAAAAAGCTTTCAAGACCCACGGACAGATCACCAATGTACTGAGAGGAGAGGAGAGTGCTCCTGGTTTAAAGCGTGTGCTGCTCCTGTTACAGTAGAGGTGTTTTCTTGGAGGTTTTTGGTAGTTTTTGGGTTTTCCTTGTTATTTGGCCAGCACAGCCGTGCAGCTGGAGGGGAGAGCCGGTTCTCCAGGCGGGAGGCAGGACATGAATGGGATGCGCCGTCCCCGGGGGAAGATGCTCCCCGCCGGGCAGGAAGCGAGAGCCCCATCGGCTGCTGCCAAGAAAAACCTCCCCAGAACGCCCGAGCCCGGAGGGTTTTCTCTGCTCTCCCTCACGGCTCAGGGGTTGTTCTTCAGCCCGAGATGGGCACGGCTCCTGCCCCGGGGCCGGGCTGCTGCTGTGGGAGCTCCCGGCGCCTTCTGCTGCTGCCAGCTGCTGGGTGATGCTGCCCAAAAATGCCCTCGGTGGGGCAGGGCTGGACCACAGGGTGCTGTGGGATGTGCAGGGCTGTGCTGCAGGGCTCCATCTCACCGTGCTGCCCGGTGTCCTGTGGGCACCCCGGGACGGGGAGTGATGCCCTGAGCCCCACCGTGGGGACCCGGTTGGTTTCCAGGGTCCTGCTGTGGTGGTTTCAGAGGCAGGGGTGGATTCTGGATGTGCTGAGCCAGCTGGGGCTGCAGCTGCAGCATCTGGCAGCTGCCCATGGGGATGCCCACGTGGAGCAGCCCTGGCCACCAGTGCCCCACTGTCCTCCCCACATATATATGTATATATATTCCCCCTCTACATATATATTTTTTCCATATGTGGTTGATTTTCTTTTTATTCTGATGTTTTAATGCAGTTTATTTCTTCAGTCACTGAAGTGCTTTGGATGTTAATAGGAAACAGTATCGCATTTTTGTGTGTTTTGGGTTATTTGTCTCGGCTTTTATTAGGCTTGTCTTGCAAGTCATCAGGCAAAAATGTAAAAGAAGAAATGATGTGTGTGTGTGTTTGTACTGGGGACCAAGCCCAAGAGCCATCAGTACACGATGCAGGGAATTGTTCTTTGTTTTCCAGGGAAATGGGGTGCCGGTATGAGGAAGCCCTGGGGGCGGTGAGTGGTACCTATTGTTTTATTCATGGTCCCTGTCAGCGCTGCCTTCCCAGCCCTGCCGTGGGGCTGAGCAGATGCTGTGGGACAGCAGCACGTCCCACAGCAGGGTTTTCCCACTGGGTTGTGCAGAAATCTGAGACTCGGGGGCTGTGGGTGAGTGTCCACGGCTGCAGCACTGCCCAGTCTGGGTGCCGGGGCTGCCTCTGCACTCACAGGCACCCCTGGGGAGCTTGGCTGTGCACACGGGAGTGAAAGAGGCCTTCTGAAAGTTGTTCTCTTTATGTCAGTCATGATTGGTTCAATCTGAACAGGAAATCCAGCTCCAGGCCCTCATCTCATAGAGGCACTGTCCTCCCACCCACCTTTGGGTGCGTCTTGGCGCCCAGGAGATGCTCTGCTCCTTCTGCAGCCACTTGCCGTGGTACCAAGTAGCTGTGCACCCCTCTTTTGGTTCCACTCTCTCTCTTTTGTAGTTCAGAATCCTTTTTTGTTGGGGTTTTTAGCCTTGTTGGCAGCAGGGTCCCTGCCTGTCCCCCAGCCCAGGGCTGCTCTGGCAGGGATATGTTATTGGTGCTGAAAGGGGCTGCTGAGATGTGTCCTGTAGTCAGTGCAAACATCAAATTATAACACTCCCTGCTGGCATTTCAGGGTTTTTAACTTCCTTGTTCCTTCCAAAGGATGTAATTTTGGGGGTAGGCTTTTTGTTGTAGCATATTCATTGCTATAATAATTTCATTTCCAGGGCTTGTGGTGCAGAAACCAGGGAATCCAGAGGGAGCAGGAGCAGTGTTTTCAGAGCTGACAGACGGGATCATGTGCACTGAGCAGAAATGGCAGCAGAGGTGTTGCTGAGCTCTTCCAACTCATGGAATTGCTCCGGGCTGAGGAAGCTCCTGCTCTGCTCTGTCCTTCCATTAGTGCTTGAGCAACCACTCAACCGATCAGTGGCTGGTGGTGCTCCCTCAGGAAAGGGGCAAGGAAGGAGCTTTGACAGTAAAGGACACGATTTCATCTCCGCAGTGTTTATCACATAAACACTCCGCAGTGTTTATCACATAAAGGTGCTGGGTAGGGTTCTGAGCTGCCCTTCCAAGGGCTGGGTGTTGGGATTTAGTATCAAACACCATTGAGAGCACGGAATCCCAGGCTGCTTTGTGTTGAACAGACCTTAAGAATCCTTCAGTGCCACCCCTGCCATGGCAGGGACACCTTCCACTGCCCCAGGCTGCTCCAAGCCCTGTCCAACCTGGCCTTGGACACTCTCAGGGATGAGGCAGCCCCAGCTGCTCTGGGCCCCCTGTGCCAGGGCCTGCCCACCCTCCCTGGGAAGGAGTTTTATTTATTTATTATCCTACAATCCTGTATTTTTATCTCCACGTGTGAAGTTGGTACTGCAATCCCTGCGTGTGCCCATGTGTAGCCAGTGCTTTACTTGCAGCTTGCATGAGCTGTTCAGGGCTGGCCCTGGTTGGAGTGAGCCTGGGTGGCTTCTCTTGAAGCCATCTGAGATCCTGTTGTGTGAGGTTTTCACATAAAAATCCCTCAAAACTTGCTGTTCCTGGCTCCGGTTTGTGCATTCCAGTTTTAGCTGGGATGCACGGGCTGAGCATCCTTCCCTCAGGGTCCAGCAGGGTTTGGACAGGCTCTGTCTCACCAGGGGCTGATGGCCTTTCCTCCTGGGAGCACCTGGGTGCCTGAGGGTGGGACTGGCCCTGCTGCAAGCCTCCAGCAGCCTGGAGGGAAGCCTTGGCCCTGAAGTGATCACAGCTCAGGGTCACTGCAGAATCACAGGACGAGATTGGTTTGGGTTGGGAGGGACCTCGGAGCTCATCCAGTGCTACCCTGTGCCATGGACTGTGACACCTTCCTCTGGCTGCTGGTGAAGGTGTGATGCAGTGGTTGGTGTCCCAGTGTCCTGGCATGGTGGGGCAGCCTTGGGGGCAGCAGAGCAGCCCTTCTGGGAGAGCTTTAAAGCGCCAAGATAGAAAGGAATTAGGTTGGAGACAGAAAATCCTCATTTGCTGAAGGGCGAAACGAAGGAAGATGGGGAGAAGTTGTTTGTTAATAATAAAGAATGAGCTTTTACAAAGACCTCGTGTCCCAAGCTCTTTAACTTTTCCTGGCATTTCCCATCCATTCCATTGTTAAGCCTTTTGCCGTCGGAAAACAGCGCCGGGCCAGGGCGCTCGATGATCTCATCCCCAAGGCTTCTGCCCTCGCCTCTGTTTACCCATCTCACAGCATTTGCTCCTCAGATTTGGTTTCCTACTTTGAAGAAAAAAAATAAGGAGGAAAAAGGGAAAAAAAAAAAAATCTTTCATTTGTGCAGTGTCTCTCCCCGCCCCCGGCGCTGGGCTCCGAGGAAAATAGCACCTCGGTGGTTTTCAAGGAGAGGATGGACCACAGTGCATTCCCACAATTTATAAGAGGAGACAGGAAGGCCTCAGTGACTCATAAACACTAACAGATTCTGTGTATGAGCTTCTCTTTGTTGTTTGTTATCCTTAATTTCATGGTTTTCCTTCTTTTGAGCGTGTTTGTGTATTTTAGACGATGCCATCATTTTGTCAGGACACTTTGTGTGTGGTTCCCACACAGGAGCAATGTTGTCTGCCTGATGGCTGGGCTCACAAAAATAAGACAGCAGCCAGTGGAAACGCTTTGAGGGCTCTGTTTGGTGCCACATCCTGACATGAGGACCCTGGGACAGCGGGGCTGGGCAGGAGGGACCCTTCCCTGTGTGCCAGCTGGTGCTCTGCATGGAAGAGGGTCAGGTCAGGACCTCCTGCATGGGGGCAGCTCTGAGGGCTGTGCTCAAGGCTCCCCAGTCCAATGACCCTAAATCCATCACTCAGGTGGCACTGGGAGGGTCAGGCTGGCATGGCCAGTGTGACCTGGGCAGTGAACTGCCCTTCTGAGGGTGGCTGTGCCCCACCCTGGCTCTCAGTGCTCCCAGCCATGACTCTGAAAGTTGGGTACATCCCTGTGTGCAGGTTGCTCCAGCAGTTTCTCCTGGTTTGATTAAAAGCAGTCATTTTTCAGAGGGCTTGGATGAGTTTCCTTGAGTGAGGAGGTCGTTAGTTCTTTGTGGATGTTGGCTTCATCTTGCCTTTGTTTTCCCCTTGCCACCCCACCAAAACCTCCCCTCCTGCTATGGCAGAGGGCATGAGTTGGCATCCACTCTGCCTCAGAGCTGGAGATGGTTAAATCCTGCTGGGAAGCCAACATGTTGTAAGGCACCTAGAAACCCCTTCAGACAAGGCAGCTCATTCATGAATGGTATTTTTAATTAGTTATGGAATGGTTTGGGTTGGAAGGGACCTTCAAGATCATCCATTTCCAACACCCCTGCCATGGGCAGGGACACCTTCCCCTAGACCAGGTTGCTCCAAGCCTTGTCCAGCCTGGACTTTTGGTTCATTTAAGCCATGTAACCATCAGCTGTTGGGATTGCTGAGCAGTGATGGCTGGAAGTGCCAGGAGCAGCCCTGCACGGGGATCTCCAAGCCCTTTTCCTACTCCCCTCTGGATCTGGGGCAATACCAGAGCAGCTGTTCAAATATGCTCAAAAATTCAGAAACACAAGTAAGCACTAAACTTTCCCAAGGTGGCTGAGTAATCGTGTTTGCTTTAGCATTTTAGTCCCCCAATTACCCAAGCCAAGGATATTGCCTCTTTAAACAGAGTTCAAAAAGCCCAAGAATTTTTTATAAATAGCTCACATCCTCTTGATAACAACCCGGCTGCTATTTATTGCCCACTTCCCCTCAGACAGACAGGTCAGAGGACTGAAAATCGCACTTCCCATGAAATCCAGAGGAACTGGGCTTTTCAGGTTCCTACAATTGTTTGTCATTCTGGGTTTCCTTTGCAGTTTACAGCGTTCAGCCAGGCTCACCCTGCAGAGGAGGGATCATTAGGGTATATTGCTGCCTCCCTGGAGCCCTTAACCCCATTTTCTGCTCCTGTCTTTGGGACCAGCAGGAAATCCCATTTCTTCCCAGCAGCATGGGGTCCTTCCAAGCCTTTTTTTTTTAACTCCACACTTCACTGAATCCTCTCTGGTCTTCTTTTACACTCCCACCTTCCCATTCAGTCCAAAGCTGTGTGGCCAGAGCTGTCTCCTGCTGAAAGCAGGTGGGAGCTGCTTCCTGATGCTCCCTTGCCTCTGTGGAGAGGGAGCTGCAGGCACAGAGGCAGCGTGGCTGCAGAGGCTCCTCAGGAGCTGGGATTTGTCCTGTCTATAGCTCATGCTGACCCAATCCCACTGGCCATGCACCAGTCCTGTGCTTCAGTCGCTGTGAATTCACAGAATGGTTTGGGTTGAAAGGACTTTAAAGACCACCTGGTTCTAGTCCCCAATACAGCTGGAGGGTTCTTAGCAGTGGATAGACACCCATGTAAAGAAAAAATAAATTTAGTTGTATTTCTAAGGATAATTCACAGGAATATCAGGAGAGCTGGTTTGTGCCAGCCTTGAAGCTATTTGTCATGGGGTTGCTGCAGAGGAAAACAGAACTGTAACCCCTCATCCTCAGACGTGAAAGATGATGAAAACTTGTCTTTGGTGGGACTCTAGATGTGTTAGACCACAGACCCTGTAGTTGGAAGGGGAGGATCTGTGCTGATGGCTCACCCTCTCCATGAAAAGCAATTAAATACTGTCACAAGGAGGATGTAATTTTAATTAATTCATCCTTTAGCATCTCTTTGGACACAGCAGCTTCCCTGAAGGGACAACATGAACCATTTCCTTGCCAGCTCAGAGCAGGGCATTTCTGGGGGGAGGGTTTTGCTGTGCCACACGTGGCTGGAGGCTCCAGTGCCGTACCTGGAGAATGGTGGTGCAGAATGTCCCAGTTTTGTGCTCTGGGAATATTGTGTTTCTGATTAGGAGCACCCAGTTACATAATGGCATCATAATCACAAACATACCTGGCTCTGAGCAGAACGGGGCTGGATGATTTATTCATAAGAGTTTCTTCATGCAGAAACTTCTATTTATTCCCTGTTGTAAGGGCAGGAAACTGTCAATGGAAGCTGCAGTGGTATGGTGCTAATGGGAAGGACATGGTTCAGTCTTCCCTCTCTTCAGAAATACTGGAGTAAATTTTTTGGGGTTTTTATGGAGAAATTCCTGTGCCTTTGTGCTTGGGAGCACAAGCCTTGCTTGGGTTTGCAGAACCCAGCTGGTCTGGGAAGGGAGCAGGAGGTGCTGAGGGGCTGCTTACCCTGCCCAGTCCTTTGCTGCTGGTGGAGACTGGTGTGGCAAGAGCCTGGCAGAGTGATCAGAAACCTTAAACTTGAAATCCTGGCTGGTTCTTGGTTTGTGATTTGGTTTCTATTTATTTATTTATTTTTATAAACATCTTTTGAGTATCTCCTCCAGTCACACCTTTGGCTGGTGTTTCTCAGCTTGCTGGGTTTTTTTGACATTTATTTACTTTCTGCAGCAGCAGAAGCCTTGTTGTGTCCTAGTTGGTCACCCAGGGCTGGCTGTCCAGGGCTGTGATGGGCTCTGGTGGTCTGGGCATGGTCAGAAACTTCTTTGAAGCCTCTTTACCCCTCTTGTGCCTCAAAACCTGGTGTCCAGCTTGGACCCTGGGGTGTGTTATGGGTGGCTCTGTCCCAAATCCTGTGGAGGCTGTGTGGGTGCAAAAGGAGGGCTGAGACCCTGCTGAAAGGCTTTGCCTTGACCCCTGTTGCCAATTCCTCCTTGCCCTGGAAAGGGAAATTTGCCCTGTGTGGGAACCCCCTCCCTGAAGTTTTATGGTGCTCAGCAGGGGCCGGAGTGGGAGCCCAGGGATTCAGTGCTCCCACGGGAGGTTATTATGGGGAGGAAGTAAAACAAAGTGCAAAGGCAATTTATCTCTGTCCTGGCCATTTGTCTGCCACTCACAATGGGGCCAAACTCCATCCCTGGGTGCTGTGTGCTGGTGTGGAGCCCTGTGAGGAACCAGCTCTGTGTCCAGCCAGGAATGGGGCTCAGCCTCCATCACCCCATTCAGACACCGCTAATCCCAGTGAGAGAAATAGTTTATTTCTGGGAAATGGTGCTGTGGGAGGTGGAGCCCGGGTGGGAGCAGTGCAGCCCCTGTGCTGCAGCATCTCCTTGCTGTGCAGAGTTGGAGAGTTGGAACTCTGCAGGGGCCTCGTGGCAGTGGTGGTGGTGAGAGCCACGTGGACCCATCGAGACACCGAGCTGGCTGCTGGGCTTCACTGGGAGCAGTCCCAGGAAATGTGCTCAGCTCTGTGAGTCCCATGCCATGAGTGGCTGACCCGTGACAGGTTTGTGTCTTCCACCTGAGTTTCATTTCTGTGGCGCCGACCCCACGGCCAGCGAAGCTGCCGACGGTTGCATTGATGGTTGCATCGATGGTTGCACCGACAGCTGTGTTGCTGTGCTGTGTCTCACAGAGTTGGGCTCCTTCTTTCCACATTTTTCCCTGCCCTGAGGCTGTGGCCCTGTTTTTGTGGCTTTGCCCATTCTGTACTCCGGTCCCGTGAGCCGTGCCAAGGCTCGGCCGTCGCCTTCCGCAGATCACGTCGGGTTCCACCCCTGCTGGAATAAGTCACCTGGGACTCCATTTTCTTCATGCAGAAAAGCCAATCCTTTACTCACATAACTCATTTTATGCAGTTTTCACAGATCTCATGCAACACCAGCTGGCTAACAGTTTTCTTAGTGCTTCAGTTATTGGTCAGAAGGTGATTTGTGTGTTCGTACTCAGATTCAGGTGTTTACATTCTTCCTTTGTGGATTCTCTTGGGGCAAGATCTATTGTTTATACAGGTGCCCCTATTTTTCTCCCCCAGGAATAGATTGTTGTGTTCACAAACTTTTCATACCCAGGATTGTTTCATATGGGAACTTGCAAGTTGTCTGCAATTAGAAGTGACAGACTAGCAGAGCAAGGCCTGATTTCATAAGGCCTTTTCTTTTAAAACATATTTTACGTGTCTGCAACACTTACACCTTTGGGAAAATCTCATTGAGTTTATTAAGTGTATATTTTAGAAAAACAGTTTTAAAATGAATTAAAAATAAGGTTCTTAGCTCAATCCCAGAATGATTTGTGTTGAAAGGGATCAAGGGATGCAACCTGCTCAATCTGGTCACTCATTTCTGTAAATTCATAATTTCTGTAAATCTCAGCCCATTCTCTCAGAATTAATACATTGATTAAGGGCATTTTTAGGGTGTTTTGATTCTCTAGAAATTCCCTTTCAGGTCTGATATCCAAGAGCTGGGCTTGCTCTAGGGCCTGAGAGGTCTCTTGTAGTCTTAGCTCCGTGCATCTCTTCACCATTCCATAGCCTATGCTTGTAGAATTGGAGTTGGTTTCCTTTGAGAGCCAGTAACTGAAAATGATGTAAAAAAGCATCAAAAAAAAAGCTGATAATTCTGATAGATTTAAAAACTATTGCTTTAACATCTACTGCTCAAATCAAGCAGAGTGCTCTGGTTTGCTTCCAGCAGAGAGACATGAGCGTCGTGTTGGTATTTTTAAAGCTTTATGTGCAAGACATCAGTTGGTGTTGCCAAACTCTGATTTAAATTTGTACATCCTGGCTCAGCCTGTTTGTTAAAAAAGAAAAACCACCCCCAGCATAACAAATTCAGTATCTTTTCCTTATTGCAAATTTTTTGGCATCCGATGTCGTGATCTGCACAGTGTAGTTATTGTCTCTTTATCTGATCCATTGACTAACTCAAGATTATTGTTTCAATAATATTATTTCAGGCCAGGTAACACACTCGGGTTACCTCTGTGATGACACAAAACATGGCACAGCTTCCAGTGAGTCACAGCTCCACTGTGTGTGCAAATAAATAACAGGAATGGTGAAAAATAACCCGGATCCTGTATTTTTAGCAGTCCAGTGTGATGCTGGTGACACATGAGGAGCTGGGGGCAGGAAGGGTGGTGGGTGCTGGTGGGTGGGAGCCCCAGGATGTGGCTCAGGGGCTGTGCAGGGTGAGCAGGGACCCAGGGAGCTGGTCCTTGGCAGCTTCTCGTCCTCTGCCAAGGAGGTGGGAGAGTTCTGGCTGCTCCCATGTCTGGGGGGGACCTTGGGGTGGCCTGGCCAGGGCTGGAGGATGCTCTGTGCTCACCCACAGTCCTGGCGGGGCAGTTCTGGTGTGGCAGCACAGCTCAGCCCCTGGAAAGGAGAAGCAGGAGGGCTGGAAGTGGGTCTGAAGTGCCAGGCTGTGGGGCAGAGCAACCCCAGCATCACCCTGAGTTCCTTGGCAGGGCTGGAGAGCATCAAATAACCAATTCTGGGCTACTCTCTGCTTGTATTTTTAGAATACTTGCTATAAACATTCTTGGGATTTTTTTAAAAAGAACCACAACAGCCATTTATATATTTAACAATATATATTTATATATATATATATAATTTCTAGATCAGTACATTCATCAGTACTTGTTTTTCTTCACAAACAGAAGAACTCTTACAATAGTAGACTTTCTAAAATAAATACTATTAAAATAGAGCTTCAAAATAAATATTCTATACAAAGAAAAACCTTCTGTGGTAACTTTTCAGGGTGTACATGTGAGGGGGTGGTAAGAGGAGATGGGGGAAATATTTCTCAGGGTGTCTGAGCGTGGGAGGGGAAGAGAAGACCCAGTGCTGGGAAGGGTGAGGGCTCATCAGGGTGGCAAAGCCAGGGCCCAGGGAACACCAAAGCTGGGATCTGCTCCTGGCACCTGGTGGGCACGGGCACAGGGCTGTGGTGACAGGGTGTTTGTCTGTTGGGGCTGCTCTGCTCCTGCTGGGAATGTGGTGTGGCATTGCCAGCACCCTCAGGTCCCCCTTCTCGCTGTCTGGGCTGTTGTGTGAGGGCAGGGGCAAACCCTGCCATGAACCTGCCGCAGCAATTAGCAGAGCTGCAGCAATTAGCAGTGCAGGTGCCCGGCCATCCTCCTTCTCCTCCTCCAGAGCATGGCACCTGTGCCAGGGGCAGCTGCCCTGACCTGCCCTCCTGCCTCTGTGAGCATCCCACCCCGGTGCCACAGCTGGAGAGGTCTGTGCTCGTTAGCAGCTGTCCCTTCGTTAGCAGGGGCTCTGCCCTGGCAGGACGGCAGAGCTGTGGGGCTGTGACACGGTGACACGGCACCGTGCCCGGGGCCCATCTCTGGGGTGGCAGGAGACCCAAGTACCTTCACAGGGATGGGGGATGCAGCTGCTGGGATGGGGAGGAGAGGGAATATGGATTTTATTGACAGGAGCTGCTCCCTCTGGCAGAGCCCTGGCTCGGGCCAAGCCCGGCCCTTCCCAGCTCCAGACAGGGCTCAGCACCTTCCTGCCCTGCCTTGGGCTGGGAGTGCTGGGGCAGAGTCCAGGGGCCGTGCTGGGAGCCAGGGGAGGAGGGAGGGTCACTCTGCTACACTGACCACTGCTCTAACACATCCACAAGGCTTGGCAGGCTCCAGCACGGCATCATCAGCTTACAGGGCTTAGATATTAAAACAAACCAACAGAGAAATAGTTTACAGCTATGTACAGTGAGAGGGAGCCCAGCTGGGAGCGCTGGGGCTATGTACATGAGTGTGGACTGGCACGGGGGCCACCATCCCAGCGGTGCCTCTGCTCACCAGGACCATGCAGCCAAGCCATGGGCTCTGCCAGGGCAGGTTTTCAGCACAGGTTCCCCAGGAACAGCCAGGGACTGAGGGTCAGAAAGGCAAAGCAGCCGTGAGTGGAGGCCATTTGGACACGTGTGGTCCCAACAGAGGAGAGCAGCAGGTAAATTCCTCTCCTGCTGGCCTTTTCTAGCTTGCTTGTTTCTTAGGAAAGTGATTTCTCTTATTAAATACAGTATCTTATACATTCAACCAACAGTTCAGCTCGTTGGGGGTTGGTTTTCCTTTTATCTTTTCCCCTCCAATTTGTGCAAGATAATAAATACAGCTCTGGATCCCCACCTGCTTCCTGGTGCCCACATACAGTTAGCATGAGGCTACCCTATAGGAACTGGTATCTGGTAACAGACATTACAACCTTTTTTCTATGATTCAGCATCTACAAGCTAGCAAATGTTATAAATAGAAAAGTTGGTTGGTTTTCTTTTTTTTTTTTAACTCCCCCATTCAATAAATATCTACAATTCCATGGAGCTAAACCCCAAGCCATGCAGCTGAGCTGAATTCTGCAACCCAAAGACATCAGAGTCCCACCAGGGTGCTCCTGCCAGCCCCTACCCAGGCCAAGGGGATTCCTGGAAATGCTACATGAGCTCTGCCTATTGCTTGTCTAATTAGAGATGACATTTCACTGTCACTGCTGTGCATTTACTGAGGAAATCTCCTCTAATTAAAATACCCAAGAGACACTAGGTCAGTTTTCTGCATGCAACAAGTACCTACCTACTCATTAGTGTTGCATGTTTGGACCAAGATTCTTGTCTAGCACCTTGTAGTTGTCAAGAGAGAGGGGTCAGAGCATCCTTGGGGAAGGCAGAACCAGCCCCAGGCTGAGGGCATGGACAGAGCCAATATTTGCGTGCTGAAAACCATGGGCCCACTCGTTAACTGCACTCTCTTCCTTCCCCTGGCTTTCCCTAGTGTGTATTAACACTAAAATAAACACTAAAAGCATTCTTTACATTTAAAAAGACACTTTTGTACAGAAGAGGCAAAAGTCAAACAGCAGCAATAGGGGTGGGGGAATGTGCTGTACTTCAAGCAAATGCCATTCACCCCCAAGACAAAAACAAATCTTAATATCTAATGAGCAAAGAAGAGCTTGTTCCAGGAGGGGTGGTACTGGATTGAGATCCCTAGAAAAACACATCTATGTGCATCGTACGCTTAGGTCGGTGGGACTTCTTACCAGAGCTCAAGAGGTTTATTGGAACAAACCCCGCCCGTCTTCGCTTTGTGGCTGGAGTTGCATCCCCTTTGCTCTGGGAGCGAGCTGGACCTGGGGAAAACGGGATCAGCCACCTTCCTCCTGCACAGGGGCTGCTCTGCTGAGGGAAAACTCATATTCCATTGGGTGAAACTGGACGCCAACGATCAGCTTACAGGCAGGAGGACACGGTGTTGATACAACTGCCTGAACACATCCTGCTGCAATTCCTCCTGGGAGGAGCAGCCCTGCTACCATCTTGCTTTAGAAAGAGGGTCCAAACCAGTGGGGCTGGGTGGGAAATGCCCAAAGGGCAGAAGACCCGTCAACAAATGAAATGTAGCTTCACTTCTGGTCAAAAATCTTTGAGGGACACAGAAAGCTTTAGAGAGACGCGTACTTTGTGTGCAACCAGCCCTTGGAGTGGTGTCTAGGAGGGTGGAGGGAGCTCCCCCATCGCCTTCAACAGGCTGCTGGGAGCGAGCTGGGGTTTGGAAGGAGACAGGAAGCAAGTAGCCCGCCCTGAATCTGAATTCAAAGCAGCTTTTTGCAGCTGGGAATGGAGATTGGCTGTGAGGCGGTGCCTGCCAAGCGAGCAGTTAATGGTTCCTGTGGTGTGCAGGCCTGGTGAGCAGCCGTCCCTCCAAGCTGGGAGTGTTTCAGCAGCTGTACTTCATGATGTACATGGGTTTGCAGCCTTCGCTCTGCATTATTAACATTCCTCCTTTGGCCCCATCTATTTAAACTGCGACCAGCTCCAAAAACCCTGAATAACCCAAAGTGCTTCAGTTTGTGGAAATAGTTGCTTCCGCTTTCTCCGAAGGCAAGAGGCCGACGCTCTCCTCAGAACACAGGTTATTAAAAAGAGCCAACACCGCCTGTTCCACGGAGCATCCTCCCATCTCCTCCTCCCGAACCATTAAAAGGGCTTTTCTGCCCCTTTGCTCTCGGGCAACGCCTTGCAAATGACACTGTTTGTGTTTTTGCATCTGCATCCGGGCCGGCTCACTTGGTCGTAGCATCTCTGGGACAGCTTGACGCAGCCGGTGGCCGGCAGGTAGCAGAGCAGGCAGGGCAGCACCAGGGACAGGGCGCTCATGAAGGACCAGCGGGCGCAGCAGTTGGACTGGGAGCAGGAGCAGGGGTGGTCGGCACACGTGCCCTCGTCGTCCTCGTTGGTGCAGTGGTAGAAGACGCCCTTGACCAGGCACATGCAGGTGGAGTAGTTGACCAGGTTCTGCGCCGAGCACAGGCACTCCTGGTTGCACACCCAGCACGAGGGCAGAGTCCGGGGCAGGGCACACTCCTTGCACTTGCATTTCCCGCAGGCCTCGCACAGCAGGAAGTGCTTGTCCAGCTCCTGGGACGCGGGGCCCTTCAGGTCCAGGGGCTTGCAGTTGATCGCCTTGGGCTGGATGCGAACGGCGCGGGGGGACGACTGCTCCGCCACGGGCACCGGGGCCATGTGGTCCAGCAGCCTTTGGTCTGAGGATGTGCTGCTGCTGCTGCTGATGGAGCTGGGGCGCCCGCTGAAGGAGATCCAGGGGTGGGTGACATCCTGCTCGCAGCGCTGCGGGTGCTGGCCGGCCGAGCCCGGCTCGTGGGGGGCTCGGGGGCGCTTCTGGGCCGGCGGCTGGGAGGCGCCGGGGTTGTCGGTGTAGTCGTTCTCCAGGTGGGTGCTCTTCATCTGGTCGATGGGCAGGATGGTCAGCGGGTGCTGCAGCCGCCCGTAGGGGATCCGGCTGTCCAGCAAGGGCTGCACCATCACAGAGTTGGGGACAACGGTGATGTTGTGAGGGATCCGGGGCTCCATTGAGAAATCAGTCTGACTGCTGGGGGCAATTCTGTGCTTAAGTGTCCTGGGAGAAGGGAAGGAGAAAGAAAAGGGATGCGGGGGGAGAGAGAGAGAGAGCATTGTTATTGTGGTATCCTGCAATCCCAGCCCAAAAGGGCTCCTTGCTGAGGCTGGTTGTTGTGCTGAAGGTCTTGTAAGGTAATCTTGTGTCCGAGGGAGGCAGAGCACTCAGGCACAAAGTGCCCCACTCCTCCTTTGCTACCGTGTCCCTCTCCCTGACCTTGGCCATCTATAGCTCTTCCAGCCTTGGGAGGGCTGCAGTCACTGCAGGCTCCTGAAGAGCCCACTCGTGGTTTTACTGAGGGAAAGCACATCTTGGGGCTACTGGTGTACATTCACATGTGGTTTTGTCAGCAAATTTCCTGAAATGATTTCTCTAAACTTTGGAGGTTTTCCCCAGTTGACCCTGATCCCTAAAAAACCTGACGCAGGACTGTGGCTTGTGGAAGCACTGGCCTGGTACAAAGGTGCTTTTGAGCATAGGGCTGAACACCTGTCCTTGCTAACCAAGGACCTGCCTGTGAGAGGATGGACCGGTTTTGGTGAGGAAGCGTTCCCTCTCCATCAGGAGCCGCTGGTTCCAGAGGCTCCCTTATCCCTCCCAGGAGAGGTGGAAGAGCTGGCTCAGCACCTTGTCTGGTGGCAAACCAGGGTGGGAGCCAAGGGTGCAGCTCCCAGGAGAGCAGCCACAGGGCTCAGGCTGGATGCACCACCTCACACAGGTAATGAGACACTCGTGCAGCCCGCTAAGTGCACTAATATTCAGCTGAAGTGCTGTTTACCAGCCGCTCTGGCTGAGCCCTCAGTGCCGCAGTTTCTAATTTCATTGAAAGAGTGCAATTTATCCTGGAGTC
Organism: Fringilla coelebs; assembly: GCF_963513975.1. NCBI lineage: Eukaryota > Metazoa > Chordata > Aves > Passeriformes > Fringillidae > Fringilla > Fringilla coelebs. The sequence continues at coordinate 18,073,632 of NC_140041.1, forward strand.
AATCCAAAGATTCAGCAGTGGCGTAGGACAAGAAACCACAGGAAGTAACTAAACTTAAATCAAAGAACGGAAACGACTCGGTTCAAATTTAGAAAGTGCACATTGTTTTCTAGTAGATGTGCCATTTCCTCACGGGGTGACCTTTATTCATAAATAATATAATGCTGGAGATCAGTTGAAAGAAGGGGTGAGTAAAGCTTTGGTCGCAGGAGGGGAAAAGCTGCTGGTATCAAGAAAAAGGAAGTAGTGAACAGCTTAAGGCATTGCCACTTGTTTGTGTTCTACAAATAAATTAACCTTCTCCAACAGCGTGAAAGATTTGAACTTGGCAGCGCTGGTTTAGCAGCTGGGCTCGATGATGCTAAAGGTCTTTTCCAACCTAAATGATTCTGTGATTCTATGACTTTTAATATCACAGCAGTGGGAAAAAGGAAAAAACTGCATCCAGCTACAACCATTTGTGCACTTCTGCGAGAGCACATCTCCCCTAAAACAAACACGGCACCGCAAAAATCGGAGCAAGAGCCGATTCCGCATCCTTGGAAGAAGAAAGGGAAGCCCATTTTTACCCCCTGAGAAATGCCACCAGAGTCCACCCTTGCGTTTGTAAATCGTTGCTTTGATGGATCACTTGGCATTTGGGGTTGGAGCAGGGCCAGTTCTCCCGGGATCAGCGGGAGGGCGGGCGTGGGCAGGGCGGCACATGCCGGGTCCGGCCCCGCATCCGCCTGCCGGGCCCCCTCGGTGCCCTGCACCGCACCAGCAGGAAGAAATGCTTTATTAGCAGTAATGATCTTTATTGTCATGCAGCCCTTATGCTGCTGCTCTTCCCCAGTTAAAATTCTCTGCTGGGTCTTAGCCATTCATTTGGATTTTTTTTTTATTTCATTATTCATAGCTCATTGACATCCTGACTGGAGGAACAAGAGGGTTTATAAAGCATCTCTTCCTAGTTACTGTATGTAAAAAACAAAGAGAAGCAATGATTCTGACAACTATGGTGCATGCAGAGGGAAAAGAACTTGATTTTCTTTTGTGCATCAGAATCCAGTGTCATGATATAAAAAGTATTTGCTGCAAGTCAGAGTTTAGCAAAATCATCAGTTCTCTGTCGGCTGTGTGTTACATTTGCAGGGAGACTTTGATTCCACTGGGTTTTTTTGTTGTTGTTTTTTTTTTTTTAAAGGAGAGAGATGCAGCTGTTTTGGTTGCCAAGAGTAAGTGCAGCAGAGCTGATCTTAGATGGAAGGTAGCTGGAGGAAATGGTGGCAGCGCTGCAGGGTGTTCCAGCCTGTCTGCTCCTCCTCGCCCTGCCTTCCTGGCCTCTCCAGGGCTCTCTGCCCACTCCCACTTGGTACCAGCTCTCAGCAATCTGCTCTGATCACCACATTTCCACTGGATCCATGGAGAACCATTTGTTTTAGGCTGCCCTGTGTGGCAGCAGAGCGTGGAGCAGAGCTGCTCAGCCCAGGCAGTGAGCCCTGCCTAGCACCAGCGGTCCCCAGGGTGGCACCGAGGGCGTTCTGCATCGCTGGTGGCAGTGTGGGAGTCCCTGGAGGTGGCACTCGGGCTTTGCATTAACTCTGCAGTGCCCAGACTGCCATGGGCCAGGGCCAGTGATGCCATCACACAGAAATGGTGTCACCAGATAAATTTGGGGAAGGATTAGAGCCAGGCCACTCCTCAAACACCCCCGTGCACAGATGGGGTCTCAGGCAGGCAGATGTTAAAGATGGCTTATCTGAGATAATGCTAATCAAGATTTCAGTTAATTACCACAGAAAGGAGAGGGACCCTGGACTAGACACTACTAGGCACTACATCAGGAGAGTTAAGGATAGAAGTTTTTCTTCCTCTTTTTTCACTGCAGTACAATTTCAAATTGTCTTTTTAATAGACAAACTATTTCTGCAGGACAAGGGGAAGGGAAGCCTGACATGGTGAACTCAAAGATATCTGGGCACAGGATCCACTTGGATAAAACCTGTGGAGGGAAAAGAGCCAAACAAGACCCAGCTCTCCCCATTCCCAGACCCCTGCTCTGGCCACAATGTCCCTCTGGCTCAATCAAGATCACCTTTAAACCACCACAGACGTGTACCCTGACAGGTTTTGGTGCTTGGACACCTGGTCCTTCACTTTCTGCCCTGCCCTCTCTCTCCTGAGCAGAGGGTTTCTGCAGTTAGCTGCTCTCCCCTTTCATGCTGCTCTTAACAGACAAATGTTTCTGATATTTATGGAATTTTCCAAGGACCGTGACTCCATTGCTGCTGCTGGCCTTGTCACCAGCAGTTCCAGCAGTGCAGTGAGATCACTGGTGACAGATCCAGGTCAAACCCCTGGAGTGCTGAACGGGAGTGAGCTGGGTGCTGCTCACCCTGCCAGGAGGCTCCTCTGCCCTGGGCTCTGCCCCGTCACAGCCACGGCAATGCTCCAGGGTGGAGCTGCTCCAGGGTGTGGCTGTGTGCTCTGGGCACCTTTCCCTCAGCTGTGTGTCTGTCCCAGGACAGGGCAGCTTCCAGGGAAGGGCAGCTGTGCAGGCACACAGTGCTGCACCTGTCCTGGCAGAGAGCAATCCAGCCAAGCCTGGGGTGAGGGATTTCTGCTGGGCCAGAAGGAAATCATAAGCCAGAGTGCTCCTGTGGAGTGTCACAGGCTGGGATGTGCCTGCCTGGACACCTGGTGGGGCCTTGTGTCCTCCCTGGAGGATCCTCCAAGACACCACAACTGGACCTTTTCTGGTTGATGTGCACCCAGAGGCAGGGCAGCATTTCCTTCACCTCCCCCCAGAAGCCACCACACACGAGGGGTGTTTGCTCACAAGGACAACACTGCCTTCAGCAGCGACACTGGCACCTCACAAAATGAATTTATAAAGCTTATCCCAGCCAGAGCCCAAATCAAAATTAATGTTTGGGGTTACCTGGCACCCTGAAAGAGGACAAGAGTTGAGGGGTGCAACCTTAGGGATCTTTGTTCTCCACTGCACTAATCCTGATCGTAAATTGCATTTCAATAGAGGAAAAAAAGCCATACAGTGCACAAAATTAATTCCTTTTTGATCACAGGTAATTACAGATGTATTACAGCATTAACACAGGCACAAATTCACTGTACAGATAATTTTCTTAAAGTAAACAACAGGAAGAAAAATTCATGACTGTCTTCTTATACAGGGAGTTTTTCATTCTTTAGAGGCAAACAATGAGGTTCTTTTCAAGGCAGCAAACTCCCATGTAGAGAAAAATTTCTCTTCCCCCATGACTGTACAGTCACTCACCACATACAATTTTCAAGTCAAAATATACTTCCTTCCAAGGGAGTAAAATTGGACTCCAAGTTCATACACGTGTTGCAGTGTTTGTTCCATCTCTTCATCAAGATATGGCCAATTTAAGATTACTGTTGTACTGGGTAATTGCAGGTCCTAAAGTTGTAGGAAACCAACTGTTATTGTAAAGTGTTTTGGTATTATTTCCGACTCAAAAGTTTTGTAGGGTTTTGAAATCAGATGAAATTAAAACAAAAGGCATTTTATGTTTTAGTAGGATTTTGGATCTGCCTACATCATTTTGTCCTTGTAGGCAGTTCCATGAGAAAGTAAACCCTCAGGAAAATTCATTCTCATTAATCTCTTCAGAAGAAGTTTTGAAAGAATAAGGTTCTAATATCTTTATTTTCAGAGTGGAGTTGGACAACAAATCTTCCAGTAACTGAAAAACAAAATGGACCCTGACTTAAAAATCCAGTGAGTGCAGAAATATCTAATGTTCATAACTATCTGAGTCACCCACTGGTTAATAATTTTAATAAGTTCTTTCTCACATGTTTAACAATATTCTAGATGTTTGTGGTAATACAAGAATAACGAGAGTAAGGGACTTAAGTCCAGAGGAGGGTTCCATGTGGAAGCAATCCTGGGCAACCCCCAGGGCAGCCAGAAGGAAAATGGGAAAAGCTTCCCTGAGCTCCTTCTCTGCAGCCAGCATCAGGTACAAGGTCCCACAGTTTTGCCCAACCCTTTTTGGAAACAAGAAATGTCTGAAGGGAATTCAAATGCCACAGAAAACCAAAAAGCCCCAAATGTGCTGTTTGGGTGTGTTTGCTGAGAGACCCCAGAGTGGGCAGGGGAGTGATGCAGCCACCAAACCCCTTCTGTCCCTGCCAGCTTCGTGCTCCAGATCAGGGGCCACTTATCTCTCTCTAATTAATTACACCTTAATTACATCTCATGAGCAGCCTGTCCCTTCTGTTGTGTCTGACAGCACCAGTGGCAGGAGGAGCCTCAGCAAACCAAGATTCCTCCTGGGGTTGCTGGCACTGGATTGTCCCCGCTGTGTCCTGTGACATCTCTGGTGGCTCCTTTCTGGAGCCTGGCCCTGGAACATCAGGGAGTTGAACCTGCCAGTGGTGCTGCCCTTTGCCAGGGGCTGGTGGCCACCTCCAGGACCATTACATATATTACATATCTTACAAATGAAAATTTTAAGGGGCATGGAGAGCACCGTGCACAAAAAGCCACCTTCTTGTATTGGAATCGTTAGGGTTGGAAAAGACCTTTAGGATTGTCAAGTCCAACTGTAAATGGAACAAAGAAAATTTGGTGCTTCAACATGAATTTCCAGTCACAGATTTCCAAGAATTTCCCAAGTGTTGAAGCATCACAAGCTTCTGTGAAGAAGGGATGGAGAAATTGCCAGGGACTGATGAAAGGCTGAGCCTTGCACTGGGACAGGGTAAGAGCTGAGCTGCTCATTTGGGGATCTGCTTTGGTCAGACCAGACAACTCTGACTCCTGGCACCTACAGAGGGATCACACCTGCTCTTGGGCGCTGATACTAGACCTGGGCTAGATTAAATTATAGGAAGAAATTGTTCCCTGGCAGGGTGGGCAGGCCCTGGCACAGGGTGCCCAGAGCAGCTGTGGCTGCCCCTGGATCCCTGGCAGTGCCCAAGGCCAGGCTGGACACTGGGGCTGGAGCAGCTGGGACAGGGGGAGGTGTCCCTGCCATGGCTGAGGGGGCACTGGGTGGGCTTTAGGGCCCCTTCCATCCCTAACCAGTTTGTGACTCCATTACCAATGCAAAAGCTGAATTAGTCTCTGGCAGAGCTGGGACAGTCGCTCACTGGCACAGAGGCAGCAAGAGTTGCAGTAAATGCACTGCAGAAATTGGTTTATTTTCTCTGCTGTCTGGGACACACGAATTTCTGACAATACAGTGCAAGAGGAAGAAAACAAGAAAAGCATAGAATATTTAGTCTTAATACAGGAAATGACCATAATTGAAAGCAATACATTGGAAGCAGTGCCATGCCAGGGGAGGGCAGGAACAGTTCCAGGCTGTGCGAGGCAGCACAGCTCAGAATCGATGGCAACCAGCGCCAAATCTGACCTGTCACCACCAGTCTGTCTCCTCTGGTGGTTGGCTTAAAAAGCATTTTTTGGTTAAAAAGCTCCTCTGGAAGTGTTGGGCAGAGCTGCACCTGAGCAGTGGGCAGGGCAGGGTGCTGAGGGACAGGACAGGGTCCCCCCAAGTGATCAATAAAGGATTTGCTCCCCAAGGCCCAGCAGAGGAGGAGCTGGAGGCAAGGGAACAAATTCTGCCCCTGCCTTTGTTTGGCATTAAGGACATCCTCTTGTCCAGGCCTGCCAGCAGTGACAAGGGACACACTGCTCCTGGTGCAAGCCAAAGGGTTCAATTAAAGCTTTTAATGAGGAAGACTACTCTCAGAGGTAGTTAAAGGAGACCTTGCAGCAAGCACATGTTTTTAATGTGGGATTAAGAATAATTCATAAGGTTGGAGTTCATTAAGGCTGAGTTCGGCTGTCTGGATTTTGAGTCGAGCTGTAAATGCTTCAAAAAAAGGAAAAAAAATGCTTTTTTCCCCTAAAGTGTGTATTAATATTAACAAAATATTGACATTGATTCTTTTTGTTCCCCTCCTTAGCAGCCTTATCTAGCTAAGGCCAGCTAGAATCTTCTCTACAAGTAATAAGGCAGCAAAAAAATTAGAAAGCTTATTAGGGAAACCTGCCATTTTTAAAACGAGACACTAAATTCTTGCCAGAGTGTGGAAATTCAGGAGCTGGGAAATGAGACCTGTAGACTTCCAAGAAGCTGTCTCTGTCCAGCTAAAGTCTGTTCCTATGGTGCGAGTGAATAAAGCACATTTTGGCCCACTAGCATTCAGATCTCTGGGGACTTGGATTTCTCAGTCAAAGTCTTTTACTGGACAAAAACATTAATTTTAAGGTCAGAAAACTAAGCTCAGATATGATCTATTAAGCTAATGGTACTAAATGATAACCTTGTTGGAAGGATTGTAGATTTTCTTGGGGAAATACATTGTATGGCATTGAAAAAGGATAAAAAAACAACCCTTGTGCAACTGTTTGCCTGTAAAAACACAGTTTTTACTACTGGGCTGAAGCTGGGAAGTTATATAGCAATATGATGAATGAATTTTTTTCTTTCACGTTTAATTTTATGAAAACTGTCAGAACTGGTAATTAATTATTGCTGTGGTGTTGTAAGTGATGTGAATTTTATTTCACCGAAGTCTGAGAACAGAATTTTTTTTTTGGGGGGGTAGGAATTGCGTTTTGAGATGTTGCATTCCCCAGTATGGTTTGGGAATTAGTCATGATTCCAGGAAAACAGCTTTTGTTTTGCTGTTTCAGGAGAACAAATAATTTCTCCCTTGCACATACCTCATGGAGAATTTCAAAAGGACTGCAGTATTCAGAAATGGTCCTTTTAATTTTATAATCCCAATATAGAGTCCCTTCCAGCAAGGGAAAACACAGTAGCCCATGGAAAAGGGCACATTTATCAACGAGACATCCCCAGTGGGGTTCCAATAACTGAGAACAACCCCTCCTCCTGCTATCATTCATTTTTATATGGACAAGGGGGAAGCCAGTCATCAGGATCATTGTGATTCCGTGCACAAATTGGAGCTTTATTCTTTAACCCAAAATAAAGGCAGAGAAGGGAAGCTGTAATATTGGGAGAGCTGAGTTCCTCTTTACCTAATTAAACAGCAATTTCTTGCCATGCTGTCCCCTTGGCATGGTATGGAGGAAAAGCAGCAGCTGGAGAAGTTTTAAAGAATCTAGAACGTGCCTTTTCCACTCTGGGTAATGCAGGGATGCTTTTCCTTTCCTCTTTCGTTCTCTCCTTCACCCTTTAAAGAAAAACTTGGGGCTACAAAAGACTTAAATGAAGCAATCAGACCCTTGGTAACTGGAGGGGAGAGAGGGAAGCCTTTTCCCCCGTGATATTCCTTTGCACTGCCATTTCCAAGGTCTGCATTCCCAGTCCTGCTTTCCTCTAAGACCTCTGTGCCTTTTATATGCCCCTTTCTGCTTTTTCCATTCCCCTCCTGATAATGAATTTTCAGAACATGTCGTCTCTAGGCTTGTCTTTCTCCTGTGACGCCAGGACTGGTACCAGAAAATAAAATCCTGGCTTATCTTTGCTACGCAGTTGGTAGAAAGGAGCAGCCAGCACAGGTTTTTCCTCCATACATAAAATATTTCATGTATTAGATGAAGTTATTCCGGGTACACATTTTTATTACTCATCTAGCCTTTAAAATACAGCATCCATCCAGATTTAAAACAAGTGTACAGCAAGACAGGGAAGATCAGTGATGGAATAAGGCACTGAGGCCAAAAAAATGAAAAAAAGGCTTGTATGAAATAAAATGCTGAAGAGCAAAGGTCGTGCAGGAAAGGTCTGACACATGAGTGGCTGATTTCTGAAGTGTCCTATTATGGAGACAGCTAAAAACTACTTGACACTCGCAAGACAGGGCTTTGGAAAAGAGAGGAAATGCGGATAATCCATTCCACAGCAAGAAAGATCCAATTCTGACTTGTCAGCCCAGGTGACCATGCATTTATGCTCCTTTTCTGGGAAGGAAGGAGGGATGAAGGAGAAGACATCCCATCAGCAGAAAAAAGCCACTTATTCTGCTGTAAAAGCCTGCAAACAAACCCGACCCAAGTGTGCTGAAACCTGCCTGCCATATATGTACAGCAAATGCAGATGTTGATGGGAGAACGCAGAAAAGAGGTATAAATCAGAGACACAGGGACACAAATGGAAATTCTGCAAGAAACAGGATATTTCTCCAGAATGCCAAGTCTCCTCTAGGCTGGGAAGCACCAGGCAGCTCTCCACTGTACATAATTATAGCTAATCACTGTTAGAAAAGTCACGGCCAGAAATATGCTCCTGATCAGCGATCTGTAAGGAGCAGCCCAACACATCTAGAACGAGCGCAGCATTTTCCCTCGGGGAGCAGGCTTGGCTTTTTCTACTTAAAACATTTAACAATTGCTCGCAAGCACCGATCCCGTACTTACTTTAAATAATTCAGCTAGGACCATCTCTCCATAGGCGGGTTAATCCCAAATGCGAGGCGGACGAGGGGGCCGGACCTGGGAGAAGGCTGGCAGGAGCGGCAGGAGCTGCGGGCAGGGACCTGCGAGCGCGGCGCTGTCAGCGGCGGCCGCGGCGCTGCACCCGCCTGCCTGCCTGGGAAAATGGCTATTTTATGAATGGGAGGGCAGCGGCCGCAAGTGCGCATGCGCTGCCGCCCGACTCTATGAATGGGTGGGCACCGCGGCGGCACCGCGCATGCTCCGCTGCCTTTTATGAATGGGGGCTGGAGGGGAGCGCGGATGCGGCTCCCGGGGTTTTTTTTCCCCCCTTTTTTTTTATGAATGAAGGGCAGCGGCAGCTGCGCATGCACCGCGCCCCCCGCCCGGGGCTGGAGGTAACGGCGGGGGTGGGGGGCGCCCGACCGCCGGGGGGGCAGCGCCGAGCCCCCTCCCCTGCGGGCCCGATCCCGGGGAGCAGCCGGGAGGGTGCCCCCAGCCCCTTGGGCATCCCCGGCCGCCGCCCCGGGCGGCCGCATCCCGCCGGGAGCGGGGCGAGGGGCGGCAGCGCGGGCAGCGCTTCTCGCCGGGAGCCGCGGGGGGACGGGGGCACGTTCGGCTGGAGGTTCTGGCGATCCCCGCTCTTGGGGTGTGTGACCACGAGTGAAACGATACGGTTCTCCGTTAGCGCTCGGCTTCGTTTCCCGGTGCTGAGAGCTGCGGCTCGTTCCGTTCACCGCAGCATCGTCACACACCCGTGTCCGTCCCCTGTGCCTGGCGCCTGTGGCAGCACCTGGGTGAAAATGCGAGCGCAGCCCCCGCCCCGAGTGATGTATGTGCAACCTGTGGGTTTCTTTCATGGCTTTCTCTCCCGAGGAGGAGAGGAGGTGGGGTAGAGCCGCAGGTTCCCCACACCCACCCAGCGCCAGCAGCTGCTCCCGTTTCATGGACGTGAGGCCATGGATGCGCTGCTCCCAGCTCCGCAGCTCTGCCCGTGTTCAGCGTTCTGGGGATCCTCTCCCAGCGCTCCGCACGGGTCCTGGGGCTTCCCACCCATCCTCAGCACAGCGCTGCTGCTCTGGGGCTCGTGTCGGGGGGAGCCCTGGCCGAGCGTGTGCCGGGCTCCGGGTGTCCCTCCGTGCTCCAGTTCCGCTCCAGCCTCCGCTCCAGCTGCCGCGGAAGCGGCCGCAGGTGGGGCCTCGGGCCGTGCGTCCCCCAGGAGCCTCCCAGACAGGTCGCTTTCCTGAAAATGCATTAATGATGTATTTTAATATCTGTGAGGAGTTATCTGCAGAGCACAAACCAAGGCCCTGCTCATTTCCTGCCGTGTTTATGGCGTGTATATTTCAAAGCTTGCACAACGCTGAATGAAACCCCGTTGTTTATTTATTTAGTGCTAATACAAACAATGTCTGTTACCGCAGATACAAAACCAGGGAGATTTCTTTCTCCGGGAAGGATTTCTCCCTCCAAGAGCTGTGCTCTGAGGCTGATCATTTTCTCAGGTGTGTTTGTCTCCGAGGGCAGAGCACGAGTGGGAGCCGTATTGTGGGTCATGGGCAAATGCAATTTAACAAGGAAAGGACAGAAGATAGGCACTCCCTAAAGAACAGCTTTTCCAGAAGGCTGCATAAAATCTCACTGGCCTTCAAATCTATCAGCTGGGCGCTTTTGAAAATAAATAGAAGGTGGTTGGTAAAAGTGTTGCTTTGTTACTGGTTGTGTTCTTTGCAGTGAAGTACTGCTGGAAGGAGGGGCAGGCAGAGAAATTCGATGTCTGTGATTTTGGAAATTGGCAAATAAAGAGATAATGGAAGAAAATGTGATTTTAAAAAAGCTTGTATAGAAGAAAGGACGAAAAAAATATCCTTGTGCTGGAAACCAGCCCAAAGCTGAGAGACTCAAATTCCTGAGCACAAAAAATCTCTGATCCCATCGTTTTACAACACTGGCACAGGATAAATTCTGCACCTTGATTTGAGTGCTGCCAGTGTTCTGTAACGTCGCAGCAGTGGGAGAGTCAAGCGCCTCTGAATTCAAGGCTTTTATCTCTGAATGCCGAGTTCTGTGTTCCGGGGCCGCGGGCACAATGCCCGGGGGAAGTCCTTTGTTGCAGTGCGCGGAGCATCTCCCTGCGAGCCCCGGCCCCTGCAGGGCTGCTCTGTGCTGCCTGAGCCCGCAGTCCCACAGCAGCCCCAGGCACTGCCCTGCCAGCCCCTGCCCTCCTGGAACCCCCCAGCAATAAAACTGAGAGAGGAAACAGAAATCATTACCCAGGTGTGAAGGAGTGAGGAGGAAATGGGGTCTGGCTGTGTGGCTCTTGGGAGAGAAAAGGGGGAATATTGCTGGTGGGGCTGGGGATTGATGAAACCTTTTCAGGCAGAGAATTATGAGATTGTAAATCTTGGAGCTAATTCACCTCTTCCTTAAGACGTATTGAAAACATGATTTGGCTAATTCTCCCCTATGGACAAAGGTGTTTCTTGCTAGATCTTAGCCTGGTTGCTATGCGCAGGCACACAAGGCTTTGGGTTTGGAATTGTGTGTGGATTCCTCCAAGCTGCTGTTCCCGTTGGTACCAGTGGGCTCTGCTCTGGCTCTGGATGAGGATCCAGAAGCTGAGCTGGGGCAAAAGCCCAGGGTGAGGGTGGTGGATGCTCCGCACTCTGGAGATTCCTGGCTCCTCTGGAGTCCCTCTGCAAACAGGAGGAGCTGGAGATGCCTGTGTGCTGGGCTGGGCTGTGCAGGGGAGGGATGGTGTCTCCCCACCTCTGCTGGTGCTCTGTCTGCTCCCCAGATCTCCTCAGGCTGCTGTGAAAAGCAGGTTGTGCCTGTGGGGAGGAGACTCCTTGTCGGGAGGGGCTGCTGCAGTGCCAGGGAGGAGCATTGTGTTATCTTTGTGGGATTCTGGAAGCTGAGGCTTTAGGGAAATACCACTTATCCCAGGACATGTAATGAGTTTATCCACGCTGGCAGTGCTGCTGATACTGAACTCTGCGCTCCTTCCTCGTGCAGGAAATTAATTGCTCACTCATTTCATGCCCATTTAAACCCTGAAATGGCTGCAGATTTTTGATCGTGATTTCTTCTCTGGGAGGAATTGTGCCGCTGCCACACTTGCTTTGCCTCTGAAGTTCTTTAGTTTGGTGCTTGTACATCCTGGGAGCAGCCTGGCAGAGCTGGGTGCGTGTGAGTGCTGGCAGGCAGCGGTGCCGGGCTCCCCTTGGAGCAGCTCGCTCTGGAACGTGGTTCTCCAGCTCTGCTCTGCTGTGTGGGCTGGCAGAGCTCCAGGCAGGGCGTGTGTGTCTTGGCCCAAAGCTGGCGGTTTAAGGAAATGCATGGTTCCTAATCTGCCATCAGAAAAAAGCAAATATGCAGGCAATTTAGGAAAGTGAAAGTGCAACCCCCTGGGGAACGCGGAGCTCGGGCTTCAGAGGCGTTCTGAGCGCGGAGCCGTGTTCTGCCTTAAATCCTGGGCCACTTGGCATTCTGCTATCTTTAAGCTGGATCAAGAGCAGATGTGTAGACTTTATCTGCCGAGGTTTTCGTGCTCCTCCAAATCCTTTCTGGCTGGCGTCGGAGCCTTGCTGTAACGGGGTGAGGAAGGAGCTCCTTCCCTGTCTCAGCTGATCCTGCCTGTGGAATTTGCTGAGTTGCTGGCAGTGGGTGCAGGTTGCGGTGGAGGAGGTGGTTTGTAACTTTGGCCTGACCTCTCGGAACCAAAGGATGCCCACATGAGTGGTTTTGCCATCTCTTGGTGATAGCAGGGGAAGAACCTTTTCCCTCTCATTGTTTACTTCACCATTGCCGTGCATGTTATAAATATGGAAACTTTAGATTAAATTTTCCTATTAAAAATGAAAACTGAGGATTTCAGATCTTATCACCTCTTAGAAATAATTGATAAAGCCTGGAATGTTTCTCTTTTAATCCACGGACCTCTTGCTTGGAAATGCATTGCTCCAGAATCCCTCTGGGGCAGCATCCCGTATTCCTGATTTGTTTGGTGCTTGTGATGCCTCCAGCCATAGGCCGAGTAGGAAGGATGAGTCCTGCTGATAAGTTCTGGTGGATTGTGCCAGATATTTGTCATACATAAGTCAGAGAAATTGTTTGGATGTTGCTATAGGAATTCTCCTCCCCTCGTGCATTGCAACCAGCAGTTACTGAGCTGCTCTGTCATGGAGACAAGTGAGGGGGGTTGGTGTGGAATCACAGAAGTGTTGGAAAGCAGTGGGACCGTGGGCTCTTGGGCACAGCCTGAAATGAGAACCAGGTGCCAAACAGAAAGCAGGTGCCCCAGAAGAGGTGGCAGCCAGGAGCCAGCAGTGCCTGCTCAGCTGTGAGGTGCTGGGTGCAGCTCTCATGGGGCGAGACTGGCAGAATCTGGGAGCTGATGGAGCTGTGGCTCCCTGGGAGACACCACCTCCCAGAGCTTCCCTCTGGATCACAGCCTCTGTGGGAAGCAAGAGGAGCCTGGTGTCGTAACCAGGAGGGGGAGGATGGTGACTGGGTGTCACTGACTGGATTCTGTGGATTTTGTGTGGGTGGGAGGCAGTGCTGGGCTCACCTGTGCAGGGACACTCAGGAAGTGTTTCCCAGCTTTTTCTGGCTGCCTTGATGTGCCCTGGCACGCAGCAGGGGCCTCTCCTGGCAGCCAGGCCCCTGGCAGGGGCAGCTCGTCCCCTCCTGTTATGAAATCACCTCATAAACTCTGCAAAGTGCCCTGGGGCTCACTCAGAATCCTTATCTGTGTTCCCAGCGAAGCTCTCCCAGCTCCTGCGGCACAGATGAAAGGTCTGGGCTTCCTCCTCTCTTATCAGGCACCTGTTGTTGTATCCAGACATTACTCACATCCTTGGAGTCACATCTTGTTTTGCATAATTAACACCAACTGCTTCGTTTCCTTCCTTCCCTTGCAGTTCTGCTCTGTGGCCTTACCTGGCTGTGGAGCCTTCGGGGTTATTTTGGGTTTAACACAAGCAATGGAGATTTGGGAGCACCAGCTCGGGGAAGATGAGAAGGTTTTAGTCAGGTAGAAAGGATGCTCCTCAGTCTTGAACTGGTGCTGCAGCCACGGTCTGTGGTGGGGAATTCTGTGCCAATTCTTTATGAGTGGTATAAAAAAACCTGGAGCAAACCTAAACAGAAGTTTGTGCAGCAACTTTGGACTCGGAAAAAGGCAAATCACAGAATCCTGGAATGTTTGGGTGGGGAGGAACCCTAAAGCTCACCCAGTCCTACCCCTGCCATGGCAGGGACACCTTCCACTGTCCCAGGCTGCTCCAAGCCCTGTCCAACCTGGCCTTGGGCATATAAATTTTATAAGGGGTTTTTGAGGGTTTGGGTGTTATACTTGTTTGTTTTTTGCAATTCTATCTGATTTATCTGGCAACTTTAATTCCACCTGAATGCTCCATCTTTTGCCCTTGCTTTTTGGAGTTTTGCTGCTTTGAAGATCTTTTCTGACTAAAGTTTGCTGTGTGCTGGCTGTGCCATCATCTCAAAAGCTGCATGTGCATCTCAATATATCAGAACAACTTGCCATTCACTGGCATGAAAAATTCCACTGAGATAAATGCAGATTCTGAAGCTGGGACCTGACCAGGGTTGGGATTTTGGGCTGGCTGCTCTGCCTTGCACAGGTAGAGCTCCTCAGGCAGAGGGTGAGCAGCTCCAGCCTTGCTGTGATGGGTGAGCAGGGCCTGAGGCTGCTGGGATCCCTCCTGCTGCCCAGCTGGCAGAGCAGCAGAGCTCCTTATCAGGCAGAGACTCAGTCTGAGATATGGATTTTCCCACCACAGGATCCAGGTCTGACAATGGACCTGCTGCTCAATCTTCTAGGGAGGGCTGTGGGTTCTTTTCCAACCTGCTGGACTCAGCCACTTGATTGTGTTTCAGGGAGGGAAATATTTCACCTGTTTTTGATTGACCTGATCATCTCAAGGACCATAAATCGTGAATATGTCCCTGTTTTTTTCTGGATATTTATTTACGGTTCAGGTCAATAGTCTCCAGAAACACAATTCAGCTTACAAACTGAATTCCTGGGCTGCATTCCCAGGCAGTCCCATGTGACTCGAGCATTTTTAGCAACTAAGTGAACAAATGCAAACATATTTGCAGGGCAGGGGAAGCGTTGCTCTCCACATTCTCTCCGGGAGCCTGGGAGCTCTCCCCAGGTGCCCTGGATGTGACAAGGCAGAGGTCCCTGTGGAGCATCCCTGTCTGGGATGGGAGGCACGGGGACTTTGGCCATCTGCAGCTCAAGAATGCAAAGGGAACGGCCCCTCTGTCCCCTGGCCCCGTGCCCTGGCTGGAGGCAGGTGGGCACAGCCCCTCTCTGCCTGTCTGCACAGCTGGGAATTGTCTTTGCTCTGGACATCTGGGCTCAGGAGAGGTGCATATCTGTTTGTTAAATGCCAGGGAAGAAGCGATGCCAGCAGGCAGCACCTGCTGGCTCAGGGCTCTCGGCAGCCATCACTTCACCTGTGAGTAGGAAAGGAATTTTCACAGGGAGGAAATGGTGTTCCCTGGCCAACAAAGCAGCGTTGTGGAAAAGTCCCGACCTTAAAAGTCATGCTGACCATGCAGCAGCGCTTCACAGGTCCTTTGGTGTCTGCATTGCTACAGCAGGTCAGGCTGAGCCCGAAAAATCCAGTATTGGGATTCTTCTCACTTCTGCAGTCCATGGCCAGAGCTACAAATTACTGACAGCAGCCTGAAGAAATGCTGCAGCCATGCCTGAAACCCTCACTAATACCCAGCTACATTTTGGTCAGAAAACCCTCAAATTTCTTCCTAAAAAGCCACATAACTTTTCACTGCATAATGTAATTGCTGAACAGCAAAGCAAACATTTAAATATCAACTGATCTTTTGCACATATACTGAGGTGACCAAAGCAGGCAGCAAATCCATCTTTATTTTGGCAGGAATAAGGTCTGTATCTTCCACCTGAGACGGACAGGGATACCTGTGAGTAACAGCTGTGCTGTATTAATGTATCACCATAAAAGCTCAAATAAATTACTGTTATATTCTTGTTCTTCCTTCTTCTGTAGAATTGAACTTTCCCCTAAACCAAATTACAACAAAACAATCTCAGAGGTCTCTTCAGCTAAATAATCTAGTCAGCTTTCAAACATTTTTTGTGTCCAATTCGTTTTGATTTGCTGGGGAAGACGTTGGGGCTGTTTCTTTAAAAAGAGCTGAAGTCCTGCAATGCCAGTGGATAAACCCCTGGAGCTGAGGGAGGTTTGATCATCAAGACACTGCCAGTGCCTTTTTCCTCTTGCATTTCTGGCCTGAAGTTTATGAAACTTGGAGCAAAAAGGCACATATTCAATCCCAGCGTAGCTGCTGCAGTAGTTAAAGGTATTCCTGTGGAGTAATTTCTGTTCTTTCTGAGGTTTAGGTTTGCTCCACTGAGAAGATGCTGTGGGCTGCAGTGCCAGGGGCTGTGCTGGTGGGAAACAATTGCCTTGGGGTTTTTATTCTGTAAAATCACTCTGGATTGTAGCTCTCTGCTGGCTCCCCAAGATGGGGGATGATTAATTAACTGCATATTTTAACCAGAGCTCCTCTGGGCCCTGTGACATTGATCTGGTTTGTGTGGCTCCTGTCTCCAGCCCCACGCTGTCATTTTTAACTGGCTTTGGTTTTGGGGGAATCAGTAACCCACATCACAATGGAAATGCTGAAATCTGGCGTTTCATTCATGATTTATACCTGCAAAAATAAAAAAATTGCGAGTGAAAATATTCCTCCAAGTTGAAGTCCCTTCAGGAAAGTGGCATTCCTTGAGGAACTGGTGTGAGTTTGTTCCAGGTTTGGGGTGAATGTTCCAGGGGCTTGATGGTGGCTGGGGGGGCCCTGCCCGTGGGGGGCTTGCACCTCACCCCAGCTGCACATGGATGAGGGGGGTCTGACTGTCCCTGCAAAATCAGCTCTGATAGCCCTGGTTTTCCATCCCTCGTGTTTGCTCCTCCACAGGGTACAGCAGCAGAACAAAATCAACCCAACCCTTCCCTCTTTGAAGTATCACTGGGTATTACAGAGTCACATAATTGTATATAATTACCACATTCTAACACTTAAATATTTTCCTGACTAATTTCCTCCTGTCTCTGCTTTGAAAATACCCAGATTATGTCCATTAAAAATTTACAGACTGGAAAATATGCGATTTGAAAGGAATTTTTTTTTTGCACTTAAACCCCACTTTTCTTTGTGGCCTTAACCTGTTGCCTCTGACAGAATTACTGGGGTTTAGTGTTCTGTTGTGGTTTAGGTTTTTCCTTAAAAGCCCCCCAGCCCACAGCCCCCTCATGCTGTATATCAGGATGTTATGACAGCTCTGCTGGGCTGAGTCCAGCAGTCGATGCTCTGTCAAAATACCCATCATTTCCTGTAGTTTTGCCTAATTAATGGTGCAGTAATGTGGAAACTTAGAACAGCACCAGAAGGAAAAGTAAATGTTAAATGATTTGCCTTTAATGGATCTCAGAAGCTTTTCTTTTTTTTTTTTTTTTTTCTCTTTGTTCCTCATGAGCTCTTTTTTGGGCACCTTCCTCCTCTCTGCTGTTCCTGGTTCCCTTCAGAGTTTTCTTCCTTCCTGTGAGTGGGGGATTTATCAGTGTCAGGGGCTGGCAGCACGAGGGACACTCACAGCACCTGGGAGGGGATGCATTTCCTCAGCACCGTAATTAGCCCTGGCTGCTGATGAACAAAAGCAGATAGTATTTGAAATTAATGTGACTCATTCCAGTTCAGCTGATAGCACCCCTTTGTTCCTGTCCCTCCTTAGCTTTCTGATCTCTGAATAGGACCCAGAGAGTTTGGGTAAAGCATCTCCAGAGCCCCTGTTCCTGGCAGGGTGGGGAGGGCAAGTGAGGCTGGGTGGTTGGAGCAGGTGGAAAGGTGGGCATGGAATGACAGGACAAGGGAATTCCCACTGCCAGAGGGCAGGGATGGATGGGATACAGGGAAAAAATCCCTCCCTGGCAGGGTGGAGCCCTGGCACAGGTGCCCAGAGCAGCTGTGGCTGCTCCTGGATCCCTGGCAGTGCCCAAGGCCAGGCTGAACACTGGGGCTGGGAGCACCTGGGACACGGGAAGGTGTCCCTGCCATGGCAGGGGTGGGGATGGATGAGATTTCAGGTCTCTTCCAGCCCAAACCAGTCTGGGATTCTCTTCCATTTATCCTAAAATGGGCAGTAAGTAACCCCAGACAAGGAGCAGGATGTCACTGATAAGGAAAGCTCTGTGCAGCCCGAGGGGTTCCTCAGCTGGGCACCCTGCAGAGCCACTCTGGGGCCAGGGGAGCCTCCCCAGCCCAGGGTGAAGGGCACCAGCTGTGCCAGGGCCGGGAGGACGCCGGGCTGGGTTGGCTGATCCTGTTTTACGGTGTTTTGGTTCGCTGAAAAATATTTTGTTGTGAGAAACTCCAGATGGATGTGAATGTTCTCAGGGGTGGAGGGAACAAGTGGAGGGAGAAAGTTAGTCATCGTCCTGGCAGGCAAGAGCCAGCGAGGACAAGCACTGGATGATGCACAGGGCAAAAATAGCCCAAGTTCCAAATGGAATGGGATGTGACGGCCGAGTTCCTCCAGGGGAAAACACTCCCGAGTCCTTGGGCACGTCCTCGCTGGGTCTTGGTGCAAGGCAGTGCAGGGGCTTTGCTCATCTCTGGGACAAATGGAAAATGCTTGGGAAACGGAAAACTAGGGAGGAGAAACTGGTGTGAATTATTGGTCCAGAATTCTGGGAATTTTGAGATTTATATTTCAGTCCAGTCTAGAACCGCAGTTTTTCAGTTCTAAAACAAAGTCCTCTGTCCGTTGAACAGATGGGAACTTCCCAAGACCATCAAGTTATGTCCAGTGTCCCTTGAAAGGGTTAATGTTAGAAGGGAAAAGTTATTTGTACTAATTTTGACCTGTTTATCCTTTGGTTTTGTGAATTTCTTTTCATTAAAGCATGTGTTGAAAGAGACTTGAGATTTCACCTCAAAACTTGTCTCAGTTATTGAAGTAATTAGAAGCAGAATGAATAAAGTTTGGAAACGACCCTGAATTTTCATAATCAAATCAAATCCCAGAATTGTCAGGAATGTTAAATTCTTATAGCTGGTCTGCAAATTGATATCCCTGACAGCAGCTTGGCAGCCAAAGGGGCAAGGAACGCTCAAGATTTTTTGTCCTATCTCAACAAGTTCAGTGATATGAGTAAAGAAATGATGTGGATTTGTCCTACTTGTCTGACCCTGGGGGTGTTTTAGGCAGGAGGCCCTGGTCCAGCTCAGTGGGCTCTTGTGAAAGGCTCTGGGGTTGGAAGCTCCAAAGGGAAAGGTTTTGCTGTCTTCAGAGGTTTTAGGGAGATTTGTAGAGCAGTGGAACAACAGGTTGAATGGAACCCCCTCCTTAGTCCACTTTTCCTGTATTCCCCATCCCAGGCACTTTATTGCTCCAGCCACATTATTTTCTTAAAAATATTCCTTAGAGGATGTCATGTGTCCCTTTTCTGTCCCCGGCTCTCTTATTAAGCCGGAAGTAACTCTGGCACCTTTGACAAGTCAGTTTTGCTTTGTCCAGCAGGAAAGCGGTGAGATTATTTAAGGACAGCCCTAAGGAGGGGCTGCACGCTCTGCCCATCCCGTGGTGTGTCTCTCTCAGTGCTGGGGTGTCTTTCCTTGCTCCTGTGCCATTGTCCTGGTGCTTTTCAGCAGGAATGGTTTGATGTCAGAGCTGCAGGATCCCCAGGGTGCCCCGTGCTCTGTTGGATATTTGTGATCGGTGTGTTCCGGACGTGGCTTCTCCCTCTTTGAGGTTTTTGTGCCTCAGGGGTTGGATTGACTGCTCTAGTGGAACAGTGTGTATCTCCAGTGGAAGTGTTTTTGTTTTCAAAGGCAAGCAGCACATTGTGGACACATGGAAGTGTGTGGCTTTCAAAAAACCAAGCACTATTTCTGGATGCTTGAAGAGCCGGCGTCGGCCAGTTTGGGGTATTTTTAGCAGCAGAGACTGGACCATTTGATATGGAGGGATTAAGGTTTGGTGATCTGGAGGCTGGAGATTTCAATTTCAGGTGTTGTCATTTGTTCCTTGGCGATGGAAAAGCCCCGGGCTATTAAACTCCTGTCTCTCCAGCCCTGGCATAGCAAGTTAAAGCATCCCCAGAGAAATGAGGATCTGGTGCCACTCAGACAGGCTCAAGCTATTGCATGGCAAGCTGACCCAAAGCTTGATCTTAGCCCAAAACAAAGTCCAGTCCTAGTCTTTGGCCCTGTCAGTCACTTGTGAGCTATGAAAGGGGACTGTTGAGGTTGAAAATCTAATAAAACATACTTTCATTAGAATAAAGCAATATTATTAAGATAACTAATGCTATTATGGCTTTAAAGAGAATGTGTGCCAGCAGTTTCTTCATCTGCTTCTCTTTGGAGGACAAGCTCACCCTCCTAATTATTGTGTTCCTGTTCTTAGGCATATGTGTAGTGAGAGCACGACAATAGCCTGGGATTTAATGTATGCACAGGTTAAATGAAGCCATAATTTTTAGGAGAGCAGTGAATGAGTATCAGAAGAGAGAATTTCCTCCGTGCTGCTCACTCTGCTCCAGGAGGACGTGTTGGTCCTGGGCGAGCTGCTGTGGGCACAGCGCCGTGTGTGACAATGGGATCCCTGTACAAACAGTGCTGGCTCCTCCACACAAAAAAAATGCAGCAAGGAATTTTTAGCACGTTGTCATGCAGCACTCTCTGTTTCCTGGCTTCCACATTCAAGCTGTGTAATAATATTTATATACAAACGCTGACTGTGATTTTCCACCCCGGAAAAAGGAGATGTCATTGAAAAGTGCCGTGTGTGATGTAAAGCAGAGATTTGACTCGCGGCCTTGCATATGGTGTGGGCGTGGATTTTAATTGTTTGAAAAGAGATCATTTCAAAAAGTGTAACAGTCTTGCTACAAAAGCACATTCTCCTGGAGTAAGGGTCATTTTGCTCTTTAGAAGTTGCTTTTGGAAGGGAGCAGAGGGTCCTGCTCTTGCCTTTCCTCGTTCCTGCCTTTGGAAACATCCTGGAGAGCAGAAGTCTCTCACTGTGGGGCTGAAGCAGCTCTCAGACCATGCTCAAGGTGGGATCCAGCTCCAGGAGAGCTGCAGTTGTGGCTGAAGGTGCCCTGGCACATGGAATCTGGTTTTCCCCCAGGAATCCAGGCTGTGCCATGTCCCCAGAGCCCACGCCCGTGTCCTGGTTTTCCTGAGTCAGTGATCGCACTCAGCCTCTTAAGCTTTTCTGGAGCTGGGATTTATAAACAGTTCCAAGACAAAATCCCTGCTTTTTGGCTCCAGCCAAGGAAACTGTTCTGATATCTTGCCAGTTGCCAGCACATTTCTAATCCTGGTGTCCTGGGGCCTTGGTTTTCGTGTTGAAATCTCTGCTCCTACCAGGCTCTTGGTGGACTGAACACACAGAAAATAATGACTGCTGGGCTGGGATGTGTTTGCTCATCTTCTGATCCACACTTGACCAAAGAAGGTTGGATCATGGCTTTGTTTTATCCTGCTACAGTGACAGAATCCAGATGTAAGGATCCTCAGTCTTCAGTGTTCCTGGTTTTCTCCTTCATAAACCCTTTGAAACCAGGCTTGTCACTCTGGCTGTGCAGCTCCTGGTCTGGCAGGGTCCTACTCCTCTCTGCCTCTGTAATCATGGGGCCATTGGGCTACAGGTGTACCTGTGCCCAGCTGCATTTCTAGAGAATGCCAAAAACAAACCAGAGTGATCTAGAGAAAAATAAGGTGGTGGAATAAACAATAGGTGGCATAAAACTCATCAGCCAGCATGTTGTGGGAGACTCACTGCAAAGAAGCTGCAGCTGAAGTTTGGTTGGCAATTGTTGTATTACAATTTTGCAGGTTGCTTGATCTTGATTCCTTTTGAATGGCATTTCTGGAAGAAAAAATAGAAATATATAAAAATATTTTTATGTGCTAAGTTCAACAGAGATTAAGGGAAGCTTTCCTCTGATTCCGCATCCCAGAAATGCTCCTCAGGAGACTCGAGGCATTTTGTTGGTGTTGGGTTGGGTTGTGCTGTCAGCAGGGTCTGACCCAGCAAAGCCAGGCCTGCCCAGGAGAGGTCCAGGGCTTTGCCCAGGATGGGAGCTCCTTGGTGGCTCTGTTCATGGATGTGGTTCCTGTGGGCATCCTCTTGCAGGAGCTGTGTTCCTGCAGTGGTACCCTTGCAGTGCCGTAACCTCGTGTCAGACACTCTGCAGCTTGTTTGGAGTTGGTTGTGGTGGCTGCCAGCGCTGCCTTCTGGCTCTTTGCTCCCCTGTTTTCTGCAGCTGAGAGCTGAGTTACTGGGGAGCTGCACAGAGCTTCCTCCTGGTGCCCCCACGAGGAGATTTATTCACTGCCAGTTGCAATGAGCCTTATCTCGAGGTGGGTGTTTGGTGCTGCAGCAGCTGCCAGGGAGGGGGATCCTGGCTTTGCACAGGCAGAGTGACACAGCTTTAAACCCCTGGGCTGGAAAGGACGGTGAGAGCCAGCACTTCCTCCCCTAAAGCATTCAAAAGCAGTTTTAAATCGGATTAGGATTTAACAATCACTTCATGGTTTACTCACTGCAGGGAGGATCAAAGCCCAGGGAGGACTCTTCAGCTGTTTGCTTTTCCTTTATGTAGAAACTTCACCATGGCTGCCCTTAAACCCCCACTAAATACAATAAAACAACTCCCTTCTCAGAAAAGCAAATTACTTAAGCACAGCCTAAAATAAGGTGTTCATTATCTGGTGACACTTTTTTTTTCTCTATTTGGTATTTTGCTAAGCTCCCATTCTGAGACAGCGCAGGGAGCAGGTCTGCATTCCCAGCTCCAGCTGGACCGATCCTGGGAGATCCCAAAACTGGGATATGGATTTGCCTTGATGTGCTGTGTCACCACAGTGCCTGGGCAAAAAAAGGTTCAGCATTTACTCTGTGGAGTAAAGGTGTGGTGTCTCAGGGGAGCAGTGACTGCTGCAGTGCTACACAGATGCTGTAGGGAATTTTCCCTGCAATTTGATGGAAATGTTTTTAAAACCCAAGAGGTCTGTGTGCATTTTCCTGCTCAAGATGACCAGAAGTTCATCCTGCTGGGAGAGGCTCAGAGACCTAAGCAACAAGGTTTAAAAAAATAGTGCTAATGGGAGAGGGGAAAATAATTTTGTGGCTAAAACAGATCACGTGTCTGTCCCTCTGGCTTCTTCCTATTGTTGTAACACGGATTTGCCTGCAAGTGGCACAGCTGTAGAAGTGGCACTTGGGGACTTGGTTTAGTGGTGGTTTAATGGTTGGACTCAGTCTGGGAGGCCTTTCCCAACCTGAAGGGTTCCATGATCCTGGGGCAGCTCCGAGAGCTGCACCCTGGGGTGCTGAGCCAGAGATGCCCATGATTTATCTGGAGGCTAATGCCTCTTTTCTCTTCCCCATGTAATGTGGTTTAGCTCAGAAAGGGAACTAAATGCAGAATGAGGATTAAACTGTGTAAGCCTGATGGATGTTTTGTAGGTGATGCTTTGCAGAAAATCATTACTTTGAAATGTTGGAATAGAAAAGAACATTTTTCAGGCTTTTCAGACATAACATGTTTTGGAGAAGAAGCTTGGAACAGATGTACCCATAGTTTATTCCATTTATCATATTAAAAATAAAGAAAAGACAATTTCAGCTCATTTACTGCTTTATTAGTTCAAACAAACAGCTTTTCTAATCAATGTGTATGGCAAGCACAATGCTTTCATAATTGGCAGTGGTGGCTCCAAAATGAATGGCTCTGTCCTTGTTTGTGGTCTGTAACAAGTCACAGTTAATACATTGGTCTAATCCAGCCTTATCTCACGTTCATTTCTGCACAGGAAAAATTACAACCTTATTTTTAAATTTTGAAACATTTGAGGGTTGGTTTTTTTCCCCCCATCCTTTTGAGAAAGTGCAGTTGGAAATGAGGAGAGCTGCACAGGGAACAGTCCCAAGGAGAATGGCTCAGCTGTGTCTAGGGGAGTCTTTTGCTCTTATTTATCTGGAGGTATTTATTGATTTTACCTTCCTTTGCAAAAATACTGATTTAATTTATGAGGTGATAGAAGAGGCTGGGAGAATAATTTTACTTATAAGAGAACAGAATTGTCCAACTAATTGCCCAGGAAAAAGAGAAAAGATCTGCTGATCTACCCCTGCAGATGTTTCTCATCTGGAATACAGACCAATTCCAGACATTTATTTTTTTGATTACTGTTTATTTTGATGCTTTATTACACGGTCATTGCCAGGAAGGAAATGGTGCTCAGAAATCCAGCGAGATGTTTTTTCTACTTTGGTACTATTTATTCTGTAACAATTTGGGGTTTAACCCCTTTCTCCCCCTTTTCTTTGTCTGATTGTGAGCCCTCGCTTCCATCCTTCACTGGGAACAACAAAACACACTGGGCTGAGCTGGTTTTAAACTCCCTGAAATTTCATAGAGACATTAATGCTCATTTCCAGTTTGTAACTAATAAGAACCTGTTGGCTTTTTTTGCCACCTAGTGCTTCTGTCCCTGCATTACTGTGGAGGGCTGTGTGTGTGAGGAGCCCTGTGGTGCTGCAGCCCTCCTGGTTTGTCAGAGGAGTTTCCTTGCACGAGTGGAACAAACTCCAGCCTTCCCTGGTTTGCCCGAGAGCCACCGAAGGCTGTGGAAAACCTTCTGTGTGCTGAGTGGGAGAAAACAGGGAGCACCTCCTGCTTCTGGTCTGACTTTACACCTGGTGATCTTCCTCCTGGCTGATGCTGGTGAGTTTGGCAGGACGGTGCACGCTCCCTCTGTGGACAGAGCTTCAGAGCTGATGGCTGGGCAGACAGAGCACCTCTGTCCTCTGGGCTGGCAGCAGTGATGCTCCAACACCCCTAAGCTGCACTTCCATATGATTAAAAATGGCTGGAAAATTAAATATATGCAAAGCCAACAATCCCATGGCGCTTTATTTCTTCGGATTTCTCCTGTAGCTGTTGGTGTGCCAAATCTGCCTCAGGCACTTGCACTTACACCCACAGGTACGTGTGATTTGTAACTTAGGGTGATGCTGTGCAGTATAGCTGGAAATGGGCTAGCCCTGGATCCAGACTGGCTGTTTGCAAGAGCCCCAGCAGGGTTTGGGGCTGTGTTCATGCTGAGGGATGTGCAGCCCCTCCTTTCCCTGTGCAGGCTCTGCCTTGAGCAAACCCCAGAGCACAATGGAGCCGTTCTGCTCCAAACGGGAGCAGGAAGGTGGGCGGATTAGGAAATATTTTATATTAGGGATTTTCTTTCCGCTCAGCCATGTCACATTCAAGTCCCACCATTGCTTTATGGCCACGTGCCTGTCCCGCTCTGCGAGGGACAGACCTGCTGCTGTCCATCTGTCCATGTGTCTGTCCGTGTGTCTGTGTGTCCGTCCGTGTGTCCGAGGCAGGGCTCTGCTCATGCCTGCAGTCACCAGGGGCAGTGCTTGGCAAGGCTCTGCAGTGCCCATGGCTGTGGGATACAGCAGCACTGACAGGCTCTTGCAGTGGGTAATATATTGCCCTTTGGTTCCTGGTGATGGCATCCAGACCTCCCAACCTTTCATAATCCACAAATGGAAAAGTGGCACTTAAAATGAATTTATTCAGGTGGGAGCACCGTAAAACATGAAAATAAGGCTTTTGACTTGCTGCACCTACACTTGAGTGTCAATGAAAAGCTTTTTATTTGGTTTTAGAGCCAGACTTGCAGAAGTCAATGTGCCTTGTGGTCTGGCCCTGTGTGTTATGGGAGCCAGACTGGAACAGGGCACGGACAGCGAGGAGGGGATTGGGAGTGAAGCTGCCCAGTGAAAGACCAGCAAACCTTTGAGCATCTTAGAGGGCAGAGCTTGCCTGGGGAAGGCTGAAAATGGGAGGGGAGAGATGAGTGAGACAAAACCCCAAACGAGATTCCTTTGGGACCAATAAGTCAGTCTTTGTTTGCGTGCCATGGTTTTTGTGCAGAGGGATCTCTGGGTGCTCCCTGGCTGCTGCCTCCCTGCTGGGCAGCACGGGGGCATCTCCTGCCGGCTCTGTTCAGCCCCAGGGGCTGTGGGTGGAGAGGAGGGAGCAGGGAACGGTGCTGGAGGAGCAGCAGCGAGCAGGCGCCGCTGGCCTTTGACCATTATTTGATTTGCCACTGTCCTCAAACACAAGGTCATTTACAGCCCGCCGGGGCTGCCAGACCAGGAAGTTACCTTGCGAAGGAAGGAACCAGCCCATGCTGTCTAAATATTGTCAATTGTGTGCTGAATGGAGGCCACAGCCTGAGGAACCTCAATAGTAGCTCTTTGTGTCCCCGGCTGCCTCCTGCCAAAGTACTTTCCATAATTAGGAGTAAAACATATTTACGTTCCTGCGCTCGGGGCCGGCACACACCTGTACGTGTGTGGGTGTTCATGTATGGGGTGCAAGCATTTATATTCCTGTGCTTTTAGAGTGAGTATTCCTGCCTGGAGCCGTGGGAATGGTGCAGCATCCGATGGAGGTAACTGGGGTGTGTGGGACAGTCAGGGGTTGTAATGGTGAGAGGAGAAGAAATCCAATGGATTGCCCCTCTGCCAAGCAGGAGCATAATCCCCATATAGAGAGATACTGTATTTGTCTGAATCGGAAGGTCTGGGCTGAATGCTCCCTTTTAAAATTCATTGACGTTTGCATGGAAACCAGAAAAATGGGCTTAAGTCAAGAATGCAATAACCTCACTCAAAACTGCTCTCCATGGCAGGCACTCATCCGCTTCCAGCCGTTCTGCTCGCGGGAAGATAAATGGAGGGGTGGAATCCTGGGTATGGCTGCATGGGAGCGGGCTCACAATGCACTGGGCGATGCACGACAGCTTTTCCAGGCACGTTTCTCCCCCTCCCTCCATGATAAATCGCAGCCAGACATTGATTAGTTCAGTTTGGGGGGAAAAAGAGTCGTGCAGGACAACTGGATCCTTGAGCAGAGATTCCTGAGCCCAGGCCAAGGCAGAGCGGGGCGGTCACGTGGCGCTGGCGCCGCGCCTGCTTCCAGCTGCCGGGGTTCATTAGGAGACAGCCAAAACACATTCATTAGTCTTCTAACATAACTGTCCTGTGCAGGCAGGGCTATGGCTTCCACAGGGGCAGGGGAGATGGTCTGTGCATCGTGAGAGTGTCAGTGTGTGTCCCCTGCCTGAGGCTCCCAGGAGTCCCCCTGGCTGGTGGGATGATGCTGAGGAGACCAGGGAGGAGGCAGCCTGGTTAGGTTTGGGCTTTCCCCAGGTTCAGAGTGCCTGCAGACCCAGGGCTGTTCTGTGCAGGAGGCTGTAGCCAGGTGGGGATCGGTCTCCTCTCCCGAGAGCAGGTGACAGGACAAAATGAAATGGCCTCAAGTTGCACCAGGGGAGGTTTGGGTTGCATGTTGGGGAAAATTTCTTCCTTGAAAGAAGAGTGGAGTGCCCATCCCCAGAGGGATTTAACAGCTGTGTGCATGTGGCACTTGGGGACTTGGGCTAGAGGTGGCAGTGCTGGGGAACACTTGGACTCGATGATCTT
Organism: Fringilla coelebs; assembly: GCF_963513975.1. Lineage (NCBI taxonomy): Eukaryota > Metazoa > Chordata > Aves > Passeriformes > Fringillidae > Fringilla > Fringilla coelebs. The sequence continues at coordinate 18,100,610 of NC_140041.1, forward strand.
AGAGAGCTTTTCCAACCTGTGAAACCATTCTGTGATTTCTTCTATGATCTTATTTCTATATGAAGTCTCTGACAGACGTCCCCAACAGTGATTTCAGACAAACACCCTAAAATGGCTACATCTGTGTTCCTCCTGCAGGGCAGTCAGAAGAGACACCCACAAATGTACTCAGGTAATCCCTGCTCCTGTGGCAAAACCACGTGTAAAAATTCTGCAGAAATCCAAGGAAGAAGTCGTGCTCAGTCTAATCAGGAGTTTACCTTTTCTCCAGAAGCTTTCTGAGCTTTCAGGCATTAATGGAAACACCAGTGCTCACACTTGGAGGGCAGGCTGGAAAGTTTGCGTGGGCCTGTGTGTGTGCCAGGGAGTCAGTTTTTGTCCGTCAGAAGCCTCTTTCCATTATGCTTTTGTCAGACTTTGCCTCCGTAAAGGGAAATTTGGACTTTCCATGTCAAAGCCCTCTGCAAATGTTACCCAAGACCTCTCATCAGCGCTGTAGTTTGTACAGGAACACCTCCCAGTGCTTGCCCAGGAGCGGGGAAGGCAGTTCTAACACTCCTGCCCTTTGAGGGAAATGTCTGTTATTTGGGATTTTTCATTCTTTCCTCCCTCGGCGTTCAGCATTTTGGATGCAGGCTCATGCTCCTGCTCTCTTTAACAGCCTGTTTTTCCTCTGACCACTTCCAGCTCCAAAGCCTCTCCACATCTTCTCAATGTAAATACGCTTAACTTGCCCAGAGCAGGCTGGGGAGACAGGGGTGACCTTCAGCTGAGAGCAGAGCATTTCAGTTTGACCTACTTTGCTGCAGAGTGGGTTTGGCCGTGGCAGGGCTGCTCTCTGCTCCCTGCCCTCCTCTTGGGAAGGTCCCTGGGGAGATGTCCATGTGAGTAGGAGAGCAGGGCTTCAGGAGATGGAAACTTCAGGCCCTGAGCTGAGGAGGTGTTTGGCTAGCTGGGTGCTGGGTTTTTCCTTAGTGCCAGCTTTTATATTTGCAGCTTTAGATGTTTGATTGTGCCTTTAAAACATCTGCCACAGGTCAGTAACACAAAATGCCCATCACAAATACTCATTTTTCATTCACTGCCTTTTTCTTTTTTCCCTTTGCTTGTTTTCCTCAAGGCTGGTTGTGTGAAAGGAGCAGCTGCAGGAGGAGCCAGGCTGCCGTGGTTCTTCCCAAGGCTCCTTGGCTGCACCAAGAAAAGCCATGGCTGCTTTGTCAGGTCTCCCTTGTGCTCTGTAAGAACTTCTGGGCAATGCCAGTGCAGCTGTGGCTTTGCCTGTGTGCCACAGGTTGCCCAGAGAAGCCGTGGCTGCCCCATCCCTGGCAGTGTCCAGGGCCAGGCTGAAGTAACCTGGGCTAGTGGAAGGTGTCCCTGCACACTGGGATTACTCAGCTCTTCAGATTTTGCCATTTTCTGCAGTACTGGTTTCTCAGGAGTGCTGTGGGGTGGCCCCTCTGGAAGGACAGTTGTCTTTTGTTAGGGGACATGTGTCTTTAAAACCAAGTTCTTTCCTTATCTCAAGCTTAAAGTGCAAAATTCCCAGGTTGGAAGCAAGTTAAAATTTCCTGTTCCAGCTGCATCTGCATTCAGTCTTGGAAGCAGATACTTGGCTGTAATTCTTAAAAAAAAAAAAAAAAAAAAGAATATAAATTGATATTGCAGGTAAGAAGGAGCAACTGAGGAAAAGATCCTTTCAGAAGCTCTTCAGGCAGTTTTCAGGATAATTTTCACTTATTTCCAAATAATTCCTACCACTGGTCACCCAGTAAAAATAACAACCCCAAAGTCAGCCCCACGTCCCTGCTGATAAACACCGTGGACTTGCTCTGTGCTTATCTAATGCCTGAACATCTGCTTCTCCCTAGCTGAGAGGTTCCCTTGGATGAGTTAATGCAATTCCCCATGCAAAGGTTAAACAAAGTTGAGAGGCTCCAAGCAGTGGCTCTGTGCCACGGGGCCTGAGCTGCACAGACTGCTCCGCTGTGAAATGTCCCATCAGAACTCAGGAAGAAGCTCAGGAGGGGAAAAGAGTCACCCAAGGCTGGGCTGCAGCAGGGCTGGGCTCGATGCTCTGAGAGGGCTTTTCCAGCCTTGATGCTCCTGGGATTCTGAGCTCTCAAATACTCCAGCATGGAAAGGGTGCTTGGAGTGGTGCTCTCCCTGGCTCTGAGGAGCTGGTGCTGGGGCTGAGTCTGCACCTGCCTCCTCCTGCCTGGGCCATGGCATCATGGCATCGTGGCATCATGGCATCATGCTTCTTCCTGCCTGGGCAGTGCCCTCAGCTTCCCTTGGGAGCTGAAGGTCTGCTCTTGGTGGTTCGTGTGCACGGGATTATTTGCATTTTTGGTTGTTTAATAGGGTTATTCACATTTTTGATTATTTACTACGGTTTCCTGTCCTGGACAGCAGGGCCTTCTCTGGCTGGACAGGTGGGGAGGGCTGCAGGGTGGTGGCAGCACTGACTCCTGGAGCTGCTGGGTTGAGCTCAGCGCTGGGGCTGGGTGCCAGAGATGCTCCAAGTGACACAGACAGGGCTCTTCCCACGGGGATGTCACCCAGGCAGGGGGGATTGTCACACAGCTGTAACCCTGGTGACACCAGGGTGGCCTTTGGGATGAAGGGTCCCCAGCTGCTGCCCCTCTCCTCCATCCCCATCCTCGCCCTGGGAGGAGCAGGCTGGCTGTAACCACACCAGGTCCCTGCAGCCCAGGATCCGCCCTGGGGCTGTGCCCGTGCCCAGGAGCTGTTCCCAAACACCACAGCCACGCTTTTCCTTCTGTGCCCTTTCCCTTCTGTCTCGGCTTTCAGCTCCTCTGGCTCCACATCCTGCGGGGCTGCACTTCACACACAGAGCAGGAGCATCAAAGAGGAGATCCTGAATAAAGCCCCCACTTTATGACATCTCTTCAAAGTGCCTTTTTAAGAGTTCAAAGGACACGAGGAAAGGAGGGGATCAAAATCAAAGGAAGATTGGGGGGAGGGAAATTAAAGCCTCAGAGGAACTTTATGGCAAGTTCTCTGTAACACTTTCAATGCCAAAATCACAAGGGTTCCCAGCACTGACTCTGTTTACCTGCAGTGGTTTCAGGGCAGCTCTGGGTAGCTTCAGCCCCCCACACAGGCACAGGGCACCCACAATTTCACTTTTCCATTCATTTTTTTGTAAGAACAAAACTTGCCATTCTGGTCCTTCAGGCCAAGGGGGGAAATGTTTGTTCTGAACTGCCTGGAAGTCCTGGGGCTGACAGCAGAGGTCACCTTCTATGAAAATCTTATTTTTTTGCTTTCAGGAAACGCATCTCGCTCTTCTCTTCCTGTCTTCTACTGCAGCACCATTATTTTATCCATGTTTGGGAATTTCCATTACTGCTGGAGGAAAGGGATTTCTCCTCCTGAGTGAAGACTGGGATCTGACTTGAAGCAAGACAAGAGAAGCAAAGCCTCCGTGTGAACATCACAGGTAACATCTACAGACTCTGCTTTGGGGGAAGAAACACAAATCAGTGAGATATAAAGTGCTTAATGTTCACTTAGCTCCCCTGATTCTATCAGTTTCCTGTCTGTTTTTAAACAGAATAGAAGAAAAAAGTGATGTACAAAGCAAGGGAAAGAAATCAGGCTGGTTCAAGCCTTTATAATGCTGGGCTGAGGTGAGCTGGAACCACATCCCTGCTGGGGGGAGCAGAGTGGGGCAGGGATGAAGCTGGAAAGGACTGGGATGCACATTATGCTTTTGCAGGCTATGCTACAATTTGGGGAGCTTTCAGACTTGTGTCATTAAATGGAAAGACTGAGAAGACAAATTGGTTATCCGAGAAAAGAAGGTGGGTGTTGGTGGAGGGAGGGAAGGCTCAGGTCAGAGGAGCTGTGGAGTTTCCTTGGGGCTCCTTGAGCTGTGCAGGAGTTTGGTGCTCCCACGTTTAAACCATCACTTAACAAATGCATTTCCTCCACAGGGGAGACTGCTTCTTCATCCCACTGCTTTTCCAGAATCCACACTGTGTGTTCCTGCGGGAATTCTCCTGCCCAGGTGAGCTCACCTGCACCAAGGGCTTTTCCCACGAGTGCTTTCCAGGGACTGCTGCTCAGAGAATGGCACAAAACTGCTGCTGAACTCCCTTCTCATGAATTCATTCTCCTGTTTTTGATATACTGAGCTGCACGCCTCGCACTCTGTGCTCTGCTTTAGGTGGGCACCCAAAATAGTCTGGAGTGGGCAAACAAGGGAGATAAAACTCAGTGTGTGCTGGACCGTGGTGCAGGTCTGGTGCTGTGCTGTGTGGGTGGTGGTCTGGAGGACAACTACTGCCAAGAAACCAAATTAAATTGCTTGTTTTTCACCCTGAGAGGTCCCAGGTTCACTAATTATCACTGCAAAGGACGCCTCAAGGTGAACATCAGTAAGTGTTTCATATATCTCAGAAAAAAGATGGTTTCATTCACTGGTAACTGTAAGGGGGAATTTAAGGCACCTGGAGTAACTAATCAGATTGGAACTTGCCTCAGAGGCTGGGGCTAGGGCTGTGAGGTTTGTTTACAAGAGGGGATTTGCGTGGAGGAGAGACCCCTTAATGCAGCTCTTTGCATTAATTGCTGAGGCTGGCCTGCCTCAATGAACAGATGGCTTCATTTCCCTCACCGTGGGGGGATTTCCTCCGTGGGCAGTGGGGACGGGCACACCAGGTCCCCTCCTGTGCTGTGCCAGGGCTGGCAATGCCTGCTGGAGCACCAGGGGCTCCCCACAGCATCCCAGAACAGCGCTGTTGTTAGGGGATGTGGCAGTGCCCAGGAGGTTCTCAGTGCCCTCCCACGGGAACTGGGAGCTCCACCGTGGGCTTTCACAAAGCTGAAGGGTGAGGAGATGTTAACTGGACAGACCTGGAGCAGGTGGGCTGCAGCGTGGCCTTGGTTCCAGGTCTCTGCTGGGTCTCACTATTTTTATTTTATTTTATTTTATTTTATTTTATTTTATTTTATTTTATTTTATTTTATTTTATTTTATTTTATTTTATTTTATTTTATTTTATTTTATTTTATTTTATTTTATTTTATTTTATTTTATATTTTATTTTAGTCAGTGTTGCTAAGAGATGATTCTCCCCGGAAGCTGCAGGACCCACACAGATGCAAACTGGCTGAGGAGGGAGGGAGGCTCCCTGAAACCCAAAGGGAAATGAAAATGAGTTTGGGAATCCTCAGCCAGCTACACACAGGCACTCCCAGAAAAGCAGTGCTGGGCACAGGATATGGCCATTTCCCAGGATGGTCCTGGAGCGTGGCACCTCCTGGCACTGCTTGCAGTGTCCTTTCCTAATGAAACTGGCTTTTTTGTGCTTTTCATAGGCTGCAAATGGCTATGCACATTCCTAAATATTTTCCTACTTCCCTTTTCGGATGTCTAACATTATGTATTATTTTCTGATACTTACCTAACCCGGGAAATCTGTTTTCCATCTCACTTCAGCCAAGGTTTTCTTTTTAACCAGTCCTTCCCAGTATTTTCCTTTAACACTTCTGGTTCGCCGAGTGAACTTTGCAGAGTGAGGGTAAATGAAAGTGAAAATGTATTGCTTGTCACACACTGGCTGTTTAGAGAGGGTTTGGGGTTTTTTTTTCCCCTCTGGATTTGAAGAGGGAGATATAAATCATTGATTTAAAACCAAGGTAATTTAACAGGATTACAGGAGAGGGAAAATCCACTTCCTACCCAAAGTAACAGTCTCTTAGGTCTCTCCACCTACACAAGCCATATGCATCCCCCGAGCTGCCCAAGATCCTCTGTTGTGTTTTTCTGGCGGGACTGTGGTGTAATAATTGAAGTCCATATGCAAAGCTTTCTTGGTGGGTCTTTTAATTACTTTGTAATTGGTCAGAGAGTTGCCATCCCTCAGCCCCCAGCCTCCTGTGTGTGTGGAAAGCCCCAGAGCTGGAGGGATGTCCCAGCTCGGAGGGATGTGATCAGGGGGTGCCTTTCTGTGCCA